>NW_026555088.1:0-592500 GCF_021234165.1 Pteronotus mesoamericanus
GTGCGGTATGTGATTGCTGTGATGATGAGTCCCTGAGCCGCCCAGGCCAGCGACCTTGGGCCAAGGCAGGCAACGGTGCGGGTGGATCACGCCGCACAGGTGCGTCTGTGTAGTACTCGAGACAGAGGGGCGGGTGGGGCTCGCCAGGCCATGCGGCCCTACGCTGGCTCGGGCCCTGACTGCAGTGGTCCAGGTGGCCAGGTGGTGAGGTGGTCAGCGTCTGGGCCGGGAGGGGCAGCCACAATGCAGAGCAGGGGAGGGCGTTCCAGGCGCGGGGAAGGCAGGGCTAAGGGTCCAAGAAAGGAGGCGCGTCAGGGAGGGGACCTCGGGATGCGGGCTTGAGGTCTAGCCTGGGTTAGAACGGCGACCCCGGGGTGGCCAGAGTCTTGGGGCGCTGCTGCTGGCGCGGTACCCGGGGGCGCGGCCACCTCCCAGCGTGGACAGCGCACGCACAGAGCTTGGGGGGCGCGGGGCGCCTCCAAGTTCCTACTCTGTCTCGGGACCCCACGCTCACGCAACCGACGGCCCAGCCTCCCCCTCCGGGCTCGGAGAAGGCGGCGCGCGTGTCGCGGGTGACCTTCCAGACGCGGCCTGGGCGGGCCCCCACGAGTTCCCGCCCCGCCCGCGCGCCGCTATTGGCTGGGGCTCGGATGCCCTTTGAAACTCCTTGCTCCCATTGGCTCCCGCGGCCCCTCCCCGCACACCTCGGCCACCGCCCGCGCGGGAGCTGCGCGTGCGCAAAGCTTGTGTGTAAGCTTCAAGGAAGGGACGTGACACGCTGTGTGCCTCCGCGACTCTACTACAGCGAGTTAGTCCCGGGAGGCTCGCCGCGCCCCCCGCCCACCGGACCTCATCGACGCCGGGGGGACGTGCCCAGCCTCGCCCCGCAGTCGCCGCGGCTCCTTTCGCGGGTTTCCGGAGGCAGCCCTCCCGCGCAGAACCCGGCAGAAGAGGGAGGGCGTCTTGTCCGCCCCGCCCCCGCGGAGGGATACGGGCGTCCGCGGTCCAAAAGCCCCGGGCGAGACGGCCGGGGCGTGTGAGCCGTTCGGCCTGCTGTGCGTATACGAGGTCCACGCGGGCTTAGCCGGGGCCACTTCGCCGCGCGACGGCCTCGCCCGCGCGAGTCTCGGCACTCCAAGGGCCGCTGTTCCCGCGACGCCCGCCCACCCGCGCCCGCCGCCGTCGGGGGCTCGGGTCTCCGCGCGACCCGGGGCGGCCGCCCTCTCGCGTCCGCAGCCGCGCGGGGAGCCGAGCCCGGCGAGAGGCGGCGCAGAGCCCGCGCCCCGCCGCCGCCCGCGATGCTGCTCTCCAAGTTTGGCTCTCTGGCGCACCTCTGCGGGCCGGGCGGCGTGGATCACCTCCCGGTGAAGATTCTGCAGCCGGGTAGGCGAGGGACCGGGGAGCGGGGGACCCAGGGGTCGGATGGGTCGAGGGGCCGGAGGCACCCAGGGCTGGGGGACCAGGGGTCGGGGGCGCGTCGGGCCGCACCAACCACACCCCGCCGTCCCCACAGCGAAGGCGGACAAGGAGAGTTTTGAGAAGGTGTACCAGGTGGGCGCCGTACTGGGCAGCGGCGGCTTCGGCACGGTCTACGCGGGCAACCGCATCGCCGACGGGCTCCCGGTGAGTCGGGCTGCCGGGAGGACACGGGTTTCTCGCCCAGCGCGCGCTTCGTCCCAGCCTGACCCCCTTGCGTTCCCCCAGGTGGCCGTGAAGCACGTGGTGAAGGAGCGGGTGACCGAATGGGGCAGCATCGTAAGTGCGGGGCCCGGAGGGCGGCCGGGCGGCCGGGCGGCCGGGTCGGGGCCGCGGGCTGTGCGCTCTGACCGCCCGCCGTGTCTCCCAGGGCGGTGCGGCTGTGCCCCTCGAAGTGGTGCTGCTGCGGAAGGTGGGCGCGGCGGGCGGCGCGCGCGGCGTCATCCGCCTGCTGGACTGGTTCGAGCGGCCCGACGGCTTCCTGCTGGTGCTCGAGCGGCCGGAGCCGGCCCAGGACCTTTTCGACTTCATCACGGAGCGCGGCGCCCTCGACGAACCCCTGGCGCGCCGCTTCTTCGCGCAGGTGTTGGCCGCGGTGCGCCACTGCCACGCCTGCGGGGTGGTGCACCGCGACATCAAGGACGAGAACCTTCTGGTGGACCTGCGCTCGGGGGAGCTCAAGCTCATCGACTTCGGCTCCGGCGCGCTGCTCAAGGACACAGTGTACACGGATTTCGACGGTGAGCGCGGGCAGGGCCGCGGGGCACGCCAACGGCCGGAACTAACGTCCGCGGTGGGGGCCTGGTGGCTGTTGAGCCCGCGCCGCCTCGGGCACGTTCGCGTACGCGCTGAGCCGGGACTTGAGCCCACTCGTGGGGGGTGGGGGCGGGGGGCCGCGGAGTCGCGGTGGCTGCGTGTGAGTCTGCGCGGGGAGCGCTGGGGCGCCGGTGCGGGTGGAGCCGGCGCGGCGCGGGCCTCCTGGCGCGGGGGCGGGGGCTGCGTGCGTGCCGCGGGAGCAGAAATCCCCGCATTGCGGAGCGCGGGGAAGCCGGGGCTCCCCGCCGCCCGCCCACTCACCCGCCCTCCTCCTCCTCCTCTCCCCCGCCGCCGTCGCTCCCTGCAGTCTCTCCCCTCCCCCGTCCTCACCTCACATCTGTTTGTTGTGAAACCCGAGCCGGCGCCCATGTGACCGCTCCTCCCCCTGCGGGGGAGGCCACGCCCGCGGGGTTTTTCCAGGCTGATGACTAGCAGGATCGGAGGCTGGAGGCTGGCTCCCCCTCCCGGCCCGGGCCTCTGGGAGGATTGACCGGGAGCGCGGGGCCTCGTGTGCGCTTGGTGCTGGGTCCTAACCCTCCCCCCCCGCCCTGCGCGTTCCGCAGGCACCCGAGTGTACAGCCCCCCGGAGTGGATCCGCTACCACCGCTACCACGGGCGCTCGGCCACTGTCTGGTCCCTGGGCGTGCTGCTCTATGACATGGTTTGCGGGGACATCCCCTTCGAGCAGGACGACGAGATCCTGCGGGGCCGCCTCTTTTTCCGGAGGAGGGTCTCCCCAGGTGCGTGCAGGGTCCCGGGAGGGCTGGCACGGGTGACGCACCGGGGAGCTGGCCCCCCCCCTGACTGCCCTCGGTCCCTCGCAGAGTGCCAGCAGCTCATCCAGTGGTGTCTGTCCCTGCGGCCCTCGGAGCGGCCTTCCCTGGACCAAATCTCCGCCCACCCCTGGATGCTGGGGGCGGACGGGGGCAGCTCGGAGAACTGTGACCTTCGCCTCTGCTCCCTGGACGCGGATGACGGGGCCAGCACCACCTCCAGCAGCGAGAGCTTGTGAGGAGCCCGCGGCGCCTGGCTCGTGGGAGCCGGACAGGCCGCCTGCCCCGCCCTCCGCAGGGTGTCTCCTGCTGGGGCTGGCCGCTCCTGGAGACAGCAGTGACCTCTGACCCCGGGTGACCTTTACTTTTGGCACCGGGCCCTTCCCTTTGCTTTGAGTGCCTTTTCGAACGCTGCTCTCACGGGACTTGGTTTTCTCAAGCTCTGTCTGCCTGTCCAAAGACCTCGGTGGAAGCAGCGTCCGCCCGCAGTGGGCGGGTGCTGGGCCCCAAGACTGTCCCTGTCCTGTGCTTCCGGAGGGCGGCCCGGCGGGCCCCCGCACCTCCCCGTCTGACCAAGCTGGACCAAGAGCACTCTCGTGCTGTGGCCCCGCCTCGCCGGGGCCGGGCCCCGCGTACCCACCTCCCGCGCCCGCCCTCGTTTCTCCGTGTCCGCCCGGGCGTGTCCGTGCACAAGCAATGCAACGTTCCGGCCTCCGCCGCCCACGCTGGCGCCCGCGGGCCGCGAACGTCTTATTTATGGTGTGACCCCCGCAGAGGGCTATTTATTGTTTAATTTATTTGTGGAGGGTCCTCCTCAGCAGCCCGCCCCACCAGGCCCCCGGGGAAGGGAGGCGGGGTCGGGTGGACCCCCGTCTAAGCCTGCGCCTGCCGGGGAACCGGCGTGTACAGGGGCTGCTTTACGGGCGCGGCTGATTCCGCCCCCTTGGGCTCTGCGTCCCAGGGGGTGGGTTTTAAGTTATTGATCTTGTACAGTCTGCTTGTTGGCTCTGGAAGTCCGGGGGTGGGGGGACAGAGTCTCAAGCCTTTAATTTATTTTAGCAGCTGTGTGTCTGTGGTCCTGGTGTGCAGGCATCGGGGACGGGGGTTCTTCCAGTTTAAAAGCAAGATGTCTGCAGATCATATTTTTTTATACTGGGATTTCAATTAAATTGTTTTGTATGTAATGGATGTACTGTGTTTATTGGACTGGGAGGCCCAGTGGGAGAAGGGCCGCTGGTTCCTGTGAGGAGGCAGCAGTGTGGAGCGGGTGGGCCGGCTCCCCCTCGCAGGCCGGACGGTCGGGTGGGAGGCTGCCAGCCACCGGCCCACCCCCGTGGCACTGGGAGGAGCGGGCAGGGGCAGGCTGCGGAGTCTGGGGAGGGTGGAGGGAGGCCCCGGGGGCCAGCAGCGCCACCCCACGCCTGGGGCCGTGTGGGGCTGGCCTCTCCTCGAGGACGCCCGGCCGACCCGCGAGAAGCGACGACGCCGAGGAGCTTGCCAGGCAGAGGGCGCCAGGCCCTCCAGGCGCAGAGAGCAGGCGGGCGCAGGCTGGAGCGATGGTGCGGCTGGGTCCTGGCACTCGGGTGGAGGTTGAGGCGGCCGGGAGTCGGGGCAGGCGGAAGCGCGAAGGGCCTGCCCATCCCCCCGCCCCCCAGGAGCTCCGATGCTGTGGCTGCTCTCACCTGGCTCCAGCAGGGCCAGAGGCCTGGCCCGCGTCCCATGGCCCAGCTGCCCAGCCGCACACCCTGTCCACAGAACACGTAGACCCCCGCCCGCCTGCTGGGCCTGCAGATGTGGCCCATGCAGGGGTGTTGAGGGGCCGCGCCTGAGGGCGGGGGCAGGGGGCAGGAGGCGGGAGGGGATGGGGTGGGCAGGGCAGGGCTGGGGGCCCCTGAGGAGCCACTGCCGGTGCCGTGGCCGACGTCCCAGCCTGGCCCATCTGCCCGCCGGGCACCTGCGCAGGCTGCTGGAGCCCCCCTCCTTGTGCCCGCCCTGCCTTCTCCCAGGAATAGCGGCAGGGCGCTCCGAGAGCCGACAAGCGGCCGTGCAGCACCCCCGCCCCCCGCCCTGTGACCGTCACCCACGCGTCACCCAGCTGAGGGCACTGGGCTGGCCTGGGGCACCCACCTCGCGGTCCTCCGTCAGTCCACTGTCCCACCCACCCGCCCACTGGACTGTCCAGCGGGCACCCGCTAAGCTCGTCTTGGGGAGACTCATGTCCGGCGCGGGGTCCCCCACTCAGTCCCGCCGGGCGGGGGTCTGCGGGAGGGCCGGTGCGCCCTGAGGGCAGGGGGTGGGCCCCGTGGCTGGAGGCGCCGTCAGGCACACGCAGCCCCCGGACTCAGCGCTCACAGGCGTCTCCCCACGCCGAGCCTCCCCACAGGACGGTGGCAGAGACGGGGCGGCCGCCTAACCACAGGCCGAGGGGGGCCCGGAGCGCAGCGTGTCCCCAAGACCTGCGACAGCTCTGCCCAGTGAATTCAGGAAGCACAGCCCCCCCGGGCCCCCTGCCAGGCCTGCCCCAGGCTCCCGGGGCCCAGAACCCTGTCCAGCGATGCCTGTGAAGGTGGGGTGGGTGCTGGCCACTCTGGCAGTGGACAGACGGTCCTGGGGAGGCGTGGCCATTAACGGGTTCCAGAGAAGCAAAAGCCAAGGCCACAGGGGCCAGCGCCTGTCCCGCCTGCGGGTAGAAGGGCCCCATGTGCCCCCCGCCCGCCTCTGAGGGGGCGACAGGTGAGCAGGGAGAGGAGGAAGCTCAGCCCTGAGCGTCGGGGCGCGTGGGCGGGTGGACCCGAGCTTGGGCCAGGGCGCAGGCCCGCGGCCCAGCAGGGGCTTTGGGGCGAGTGCCCGCCCCGCCGGTGCGACCCTGCGGGCAGGAGCAGCCCCGGGGCAAGGCCACCTGCACAGGCCTGCCCTGCAGGGAGGAGGGAGGAAAGGAGGGAGGCGGCCGAGGGCGTCCTTTCCCCGGGCCCCACCCTGTCTCCACTCCGACCGCCCCGGCCTGGGCCCACGAGCAGCCCTCGCCCCGCCTGGGGCCTTTGGGCACTGCCGTCTGTCCCCTGCCCAGCGCCGCCAGGCAAGGGCTCTGGCCAAGGGCACCTTTGGGGACACTGAGGCCCAGAGAGACAGGGTGCGACTCTGGTCCCCGTCTCTGTGCCCGCATATCAGGACGCCGGAGGGCCCAGCTGAGGGCTCCCGGTGGCTGAGGCCCGCCTGGGGGTGCCGGCTGCGTCCAGGGCCCTGGCTGTGGGCGCACGGTACAGGCCACGGGGTGGGCCTCGGGGGCGGCCTGCTAG
This sequence comes from Pteronotus mesoamericanus, assembly GCF_021234165.1. NCBI lineage: Eukaryota > Metazoa > Chordata > Mammalia > Chiroptera > Mormoopidae > Pteronotus > Pteronotus mesoamericanus. The sequence continues at coordinate 6,362 of NW_026555088.1, forward strand.
GTGACTTCCTGGCCCCGCCGCTGAGGTTCTGAGAACCCCGGGGGCACAGTCCTGGGCCTCAGAGACCGGGCCACATGCCTGCCCCCCCACCCCCCGTGCTGCTTGACTTGGGGTTCTGGGGGAACGAAGGGGGCAGGGCCTCCTCCTTTCTACAGCTGGGCGCCCCCTCACCTCCAGGCAGACCTGGGGCCGCCCGGGTCTCCCAGGTGGGGGACCAGCCCCCAGGATGGCCCCCTCCCAGACCCAGCACCTCCCGCGTCCCCAGGGGGGGAAGGCTGTCCACTGTCCACTTCAGTTCCCTGTGGCCCTGGCTCCACACAGGGGCCCCTCCTGGCTTCTGGGGGGCATCTGGCTGGGGGCACTCAGGCCCTCTCCCCCCAGACCCAGCCGCTCCCCGGGGGCCTGGGCAGCTCCAGGAGAGCCTGCCTGCCCCTCCGCGCTCAGGCTCAGCCAGCCCTGTGAGCGCCGGGGCTGGTCCCGTCCGTCCGCACTGGGTGCCGCACTCGGTGCCTCACTCGGTGGGCTGGGTGTGGGCCGGCCTCCCCTCCCCCCATGGCCCGCTCCTCAGTCCTCAGCCCAGGGGGCTCTGCAGAGGTGGCCCCGCTCCCCACCCCGCCCCGCCAGCCCGGGGCGCCCTGAGGACTGTGCGGCTTGTGCAGAGCAACGCCTGGGCCGGTGCCTGCAGGCGCCCCTCGGTGGCGGGGTCTGTCCTCCTCGGATCGGCCCTGCGTGCGGAGCCGGGTCCCGGGGCTGCGAGATGGGGCACCTCTGCCCTGCGGGGCTGTACAGGCCCCCGGCCCTGCCTGGCTCAGAGACCCCGACTGCCCCCGCCCCCCGGCCTGGCCCCCAGCTCCGTGCGCCTTTCCACATCTTGGGCTTTTTCCCATCAAGGCTCCTCCAAACCCGCCTGGTTGGGCTTGACTAGCACCCACGGCTGAGGGGCTCTCCTTGGGGCCGCACAGAAGTCTCGGCAGAAAGAACCGGAGGCCTGAGCACGCTGCGGCCCCGGGGGGCCCGCGTCCCCTGCTCGTGTGCCCCCACTGGCCGCCCCGCGGCCTTCTGCACTCAGGCTCTGCCCCGCCGGGAGCCGCAGGCCATGCCCTGCTGGGGCCTGACCCCTGACCTCTGGCTGCTTTGCTCCCAGCTGGGCCGCCCCTCACGCCTCCTCACCGGGAGGTGGGCAGCTTCCCAGGAGGAGGGGCTGGGCCAGATCGGAAAGTGATCGCAGGTGGCAGAGATTTGCTAACTTTCTTTTCCCCGACACAGCCCCCTAAAACGAAACCTTGGCAAGCTTTGGTGCCAAAGCTTCTCGGAAAAGGGAAATGACCCCTGGCAGCCCTGCAGCCCCGCCCGCCCTTCCAGGCACTCAGGCCCCAGCTGGCCCCGGCCCCACGTGCTTTAGCGAAAGCAGCACAGAAAGAAAACGAGGAGGGGACGCACTGGGCAGCTCCCAAGTGGGCGGCGGGGCCGGGACAGCAGGGCCTGGGGGCTGCGGCCCTGCCCCCGGGGGCCCCTCTCACGGCCTGGGGCTGGGCAGGTGGCGGCCAGGCGGGCACCTGCCCGCAGGACCCGCGCACCCCGAGCCCCTGACGGAGGCCGCGCGGTGGGCGTCGCCACGGCCCTTCCCTGCTCCACAAGGCCCCTGCCGGCGCGTCTGCTGGAGCCTCCGGCACCTGACTTCCAGGCAGACTTAGCAAAGCCCCGAGCTTCGAGTGTCCGCCACACAACCGCCGCCCGCCCTGAGCCCCGCAGCCCAGCAGTGGGCGGGGTGGGGCAGGGCCAGCCCTCCCGCACTGGCCTCCCGCTGCAGGGCCGCCCTCCTGGGGCCCAGGCCCCCGTCAGCACCTGCCGGCGGGGGTGGGGGGCCTGCCCCTGGGGGACCCCAGCGCTGAATGAGCCTGGTGTGGGCGGGACACAGAGATCAGGGCCCACAGAGGTCAAGGTCAGCAGTGGCCAAGGGGGTCCACATCCCCGCTCCGGGGAGGAGGAGGGGGCCGGGCCAGGACCCCACCTTTCTGACACGGGGCTCCGGGGAAAGCTGACCGACCTGACCTCTGGCTCCTCCCACCCGCTTCCTGCCTGGATGCTGCCTGCTCAAACCCCACATGCAGGCCTTCAGGGGACAGCGGACCCCAATGTTGCTCGCCCACCCACCCGCAGGGGAGGCTGCACCTGGCCTGGGCACCCCAGGCTCTCCTGCCCCCCCCGCCCCCCATGCTGCCGCTGAGCTGGGAGCCTTGGGCTCCTCACCAGGAACGCAGGGCTCAGTGACCCGCCAGCCCCCCAGCCATGGGCGGGGGTGGGGAGGAGAGGGGCTGGCACCGGAGTGTCCAGCCAGCCCCTGCTGGGGGCCGCCTGCCCCGGCCCTTGTGCCTGGAGGAAGGGGCCCCGGGCCCGGGCTGTGGGGACGAGAAAACGCAGCTGCTGCTGGCGAGGCTCCTCTGGTGCAAGCGCCCTGGCTCCCGGGGGACAGGGACCAGGAGGACTGGAGACAGGTCAGGGACCCCAGGCCACGGGCGCTGCCCCTGGCTGTGTGACCCTCAAAATATCCGGCCGTCCTCACCTCACGGGGCGGGGTGCAGGAACCTGGGGGCAGGGTTTGGAGGCGCCTACCTGGGTTGCGGTTCGTACCGCGGTTCGTACCGCGGTCCCGCCGCCGGGCCCCCCAGAGGCGCCTCGTCCTATCCCAGGAAGCACACGCAGAGGGGGCCGCCCCCCAACCCGGCCGGCACCCCAGAGCGGGGCCCACCGCAGGTTCCGGTCCTCGCCCGCCATCTGGTTTCTGCTCCTCAAGCCTCCCCGCTTCCAGCTCCGAGGGCCCGAGAGACCCCTGGGGGCTCGCCCTGCCGGAGGGGCAGTGACGCAGACCCCACATACGCACACAGGAGTCGCCTGCGGCCCTGGAGGGGGTTCGGGAACTTCCCAGGGCGCTCACGGAGCCCACTGGCGGAGCCACGAGGAGGGGAGCAGGCCTCGGAGGTGGGGGCTCCCCGGGGGCCGCTGCTGGCGCTGGGACGGGGGGGATTCGGGGCCAAGGGGGGCGCAGGGAGAAGGCAGGCACGTCTGGAATGAGGAGGGGCCCTGGAGGGGGCGGGCAGGCGCGGGGCCAGGCCTGGGAGGAGGGGAGGTGTGCTGTCCAGGTGCAGGCTGGCCGGGGGCAGCAGTCATTTGCATCCCAATGCATCCCAAGAGGAATGGATCCCCAAAGCGGCCCGCACATGTCCAGGAAGCCCCTGGAGGGGGCACCATGAGACCCCTTCCCCCAACCCGCCCGGGCCGGCTTGCGAGAGCAGGCCCCGCCACGCCGGCCTGCCCGGGCCTGAGGAGGCCTGCTGCCCGGGGGTGAGGGCGGAGCTTGGGGCCTGGGGTCTGCTGGCCGCCCTGCCCCACGCCTCGGCCCGGCCTCTGGGACCTTCTGTCCCCGTCCTCACCACCTGTACGCGGGCCGGCCACTCCGTCAGCCTGGCACCTGGCTGCCATGCACGGCTGCCTGCAGTGGCCACGGTGCCCTGATGGCTGATCAGCTGCGGGCCGGCCGGCGAGGCTCCCGCACCAGCCTCGGGCGGCCAGGCCCACAGAGGAGGCACCTGCTGCGCCCTCCCTCCAGGCCCACAGGCCCCGGGTACCGCGGGGGCCTCCCCCACCCCGCAGGGACCCACAGAGAGCCCGATCCTGGGTGGGCCTCCAGGCGACCCCAGCGCCGGCCGGCTCCCAGGCCCCGGCCATGGGTTCCCTCGCCGGACTCCTTGCTGGGCCAAAAGGAGCTGCAGACGGCTGGTCCCCAGGGCCAGTGGGGTCCTTCTGCTGGCAGGAAGGCAAGGACCGAGCTGGGCCTGGCCCCCGGTAGGTGCGCATTGCTGGGTGGGCGCCGTGTTACACCTGGGCCCGGCCGCGGCAGCCTCTTCTCTGGGGACGTGGGAGGGCCAGCGGAGGAGCAGAGCCGGGGCAGGCGGGGGCGCCGGGGGCGCTGGCCGGGCCCGCAGCTGCACAGCCGCTAGGGGCCGAGGTCCGTCTCTGCAGGCCGCCCGCCCTCGTGGGCCGCTCCCCGGCGCCGCCGGGCGTCCTCCCAGCAGCCTTTGCAGGCTCGGGGCGCCCCCGCCCCCACAGCCGCTCGCCCTTGCCCTCAGGCCTTCATCCCGCGCCCCACGCAGCCCTGTCCGGGTCTGCGCCCGCCGCCCAGCTGCCCCCCCCCGGGCCTGGGGCGGACGCCAGGCCTTTCTCTGTGTGGCCACAAGCGAGGCCCGGCCCAGTGCCCCCATCCGCACTCCGGCCCCTGCGCCACCGCAGGCCCTGCCCGCCGGCCATCGCCCCCGGAGCCCCCACTCCCCACACACAGCCCCCGGCGCGCCCACGCCTCGAGGGCGCCGAGCCGTCCAGGGCGCGTGTGCAGCGAGGGTGAAGGGTCCGGCCGGCGACGGGGGGCCGGACCCAGCCCTTTCTCTCAGCCGGACACCGTCTTAGTGACAAACAGAATTCCTCTTAAACACTCCAAGCTGTTTTAAGCATGTTTCAGAGACTTAAATGGAAATATAATAAAAGTCGTGAAAAGTATTTTTAAAACAGCTTTATTGAAGCTCAGTTTACATCCCATAAAATTCACCCAGTTTCAATGATTTCCACGAGCCGCCCACAGGTCGACGGCTTCAGTCAGTTTCCCGAGTTGTGCAGCCGCCTCCACAGGCCTGTTTTAGGTTTCCACGCGGCGAAGCCCTCGGTCCCCAGCGGCCGTCCCACCCCTCCCCCCGGCCCGGGCCGCCACGCACCCGCTGCTGCCTTCAGCGACGCGCCTCTGCCGGGCCCCTCGTAGCAGCGCTTGTGGTACGGGGCTCGGTGCCCAGCTGCCGGCTCAGCCCTCTTCTGGGGGACCGTCCGTGTGGCCACACGGGCGAGCAGGTGGCTCCCACAGGTTCGTACCGCAAGGACACGCTGGACGAGCCCAGGCCCACGCCCCGCCCTTACAGGCAAGGCTGCTATGGACACGCGTGCCCACGTCTGTGTGCATGACTGGCTCCCTTGGGTAGATACTAGGACTGGGATGGCTGGGTCCCGTGGCGAACGGACGTTCAACTTCTGGAGAAATTGGCCGTTCCCGCCAGTACTGCGTGAGGGTCCCCGGGGGCCCCACGTCCTTGTCTGCACCTGTTCCGGCCGCCCTTCCGTCCACCATTGTCCTGGGGGGCGGGGATGGGGCCGCCTTTGGTTTCAGGGTGAGTTTTCCTGGTAACCCATGATGCCGAAGCCCCGTTCCAGGGCGATGCGGCATTTTACCCAAGAAGGTATCCCGCTCCTCTCCTCCTTCTTTGGTTAAATGTCTAATAAAACGTTTCGCCTATTTTTTAAAACTTGGGTTGTCTTATTATTGTTTTTAAATTCACAATGATTTTTAATTGTGCTAAAATACACTTAACAATTTTAAATACATGTTTTTCTTACTTTGGAGTTTCAAATGTTCTTTGTATATTCTAAATGCAAGTCCTGCCCAGGCTGGCGTGGCTCAGTGGACGGAGCGCCGGCCTGCGAGCTGAAAGGCTGCCGGTTCGATTCCCGGTCAGGGCACAGGCCTGGGTCGCGGGCCAGGTGCCCCGGTCGGGGGCAGGTGAGAGGCATCTGACAGATGTTTCCCTCCCTCTCTTTCTCCCTCCCTTCCCCTCTCCCTCAAAGCAAATATATAAAATCTTCAACAACAACAAAAAATAAGTCCTTTATTACACATATGGTTTGCAAACATGTACCACAATTTTAAATTTCTCACTGTTGTTCAAAGCATGAAACGTTTACTTTTGAGCAAGTCCAGTGGATCCCTTTCTTCATTTCACGGGCCCTGCCGTTGGTGCTGCAGCTCAGCACACGTTGCCTCATTCAAGGTCGCAAACATCTCCCACGTTTCCTTTTTCAGTTTCGTAGTTTTAGGTCTGACGTGTAGGTTTGTGGCTCCTCTGAGCTAGTTTCAGTGTACGGTGTGCGGTGAGGGCCCAACTCCCTCCTTCCACGTGTGGCTACCCTGCTGCCTCAGCACCGCCCGTCGAAACCCAGACCCTCTCCCCACCAAAGCCTTGGCACTTCCGTCAAAACTCGATCGGCCGTAAGCCGTCGGCCCCCGCCGGACCCCGCCGGACCGGGCGTTCGGGGTCGCCCGGCCGCGTCTCGGTCTCTCCGTCAGCAGGCCCCGCCTTTGTCACTGCGGCTGTAGGGGGACCCTTCACCTGCGAAACTGAATTCTCCAGCGTCGTTCCTTTTCAGGCGGCCTGGGCTGTTCTGTGTCCTTGGCATCCCTACACACATCTGAGGACCGATGGCGAACGTCCGCTCCCCCCAGAGCAGGTCATGTTTTTAAAAAGCTTTTATTTCTTTTGGAGAGAGGGGAAGGGAAGGAGAGAGAGAGGGACAGAAACACCCATGTGAGACAGAAACATTGATCCGCTGCCTCTCATACGCGACCAGGGACTGAACCTGCAACCCAGGCCTGTGCCCTGCTGGGCACTGAACCGGCGACCTTTCGCGTTGCGGGACTATTCCGACCAGCTGAGCCCCACCAGTCAGGGCTCAGCTCACGTTTCGGTAGGGACTGCATTCGATCTATTAATCAATTTGGTGAGGCGGGGAAATAAGATGGCCTCCCGCCATCTTAACAATATTGAGTCTTCGAACCCGTAAACATTGGCCGCCTCTCTACTTATTCAGATCATCTTTAATGTCCTTCAGAAATGCTATGTGGCCTAAGTGTACAAGTCTTGTGCCCTTTTATGAAGCTCCTCCGGAGGTATTTTATTCTTCTCCACGCTGGGCGAATAGCATTGTTTTCTCGGTTTCCTGTTTGGGCTGTTTATTGCTAGCGGCCGGAAATGAAGGTGGCGTTTGCATATTGACCTTAGGTCCCAGACCCCCGGGACCCTGCCTAGGAGCAGCCTCTTTTCCTCCGCGTCCTCCCACCGTTGGGCTCCCGATGTGCTCCTCCCCGCCCCCGCCCCCCGCCGCCGCCCCGTGCAGAAGAGGGTGGTTTCCAGCGGAGGAAACGGGAAGCACAGGTAACTGGGAAGCACCAGGGAAGCGGCAGCGAGGGAGGCACTCGGAGAAGGGCCCCAGAGGCCTGACAGCTTCGGGCTCACCCGCCGCCCCGACACTCCCCGCCCCACCGTGCGTGCTGAGTGGATCCGACCCTAATTAGCACAGCCGGTGTTCGGAAAGTTGGTGGAACAGGTAGACAGACCTGCACCCGAGTCTCGGGGTGACCGCTGGGTGGCGCCGTGCAGGGCAGACCTGATAGAGCAGCGGGGACGGGGGAGGGGGCGGGGCGGGGGGGCCCACAGGCCAGCGGAGGTCACAGCAAGGGCAGCAACACTCTCCGTGGGGCGGGGGTGGGGCGGGAGACCCGGAGTCTCAGCACAGCACCCCGAGCGGCTGGGACAGACGCCGCCATCAGTTGGCGCGCAAAGAGCACGGAAATTTCAGCCCACGTGGATGTGACAACACAGACGTCGAACGATCTGATGGGGACTTCAAAGCAGCCACTATGAAAACGCTCGCGCCGGAAAGTGCAAACGTCCCATACACGAATATTAAAAGGCAATGTCTCAATGAAGACAGAGGTATAAAGGAGAACAAAACAGAAACTTTGGAACTGAAAAGCACAGCAGCTAAAAAAAATTCCAAACGGATGCATTCAATAACAAAATAGAGATGACAGAGGGAAAAAAAAAAATCAATGACCTTAAACAAATATCAATAGAAATTCATCTGAGCAAAAGAGAGTGAAAGATTTAAAATAAAATTAACAGAGTCTCAGGAACCCGTGAGACAGGAGTGAACAGGCTGATGCCTGTGCCGCCGGAGCCCGAGAAGGAGCAGGGAAAGGTCGTGGGGCAGGAAACACTTCGAGAAAACAACAGCTGGGAACTTCCCGCGTTTGGTGAAAGACGTCAACTTACAATTGAAGAAGTGCCGTAAATCCTTCCCGGCGCACGCTGGGAGAAATTCACCCCAAAGTCTCCCTAGTCAAACTGCTGGAAACTAAAAACAAGGGGGAAAAATCTTAAAGGAAAAGAAGCCAGAGAAAAACGATGTGTTACCTGAAGAAGAACAGCAATTTCAATGCCTGGAACCTCATCAGAAACAGCAGAAGCCAGAAGGAAGCGGCCGAACCCGTTTCAAGTGCCGGAGGAAGGGCGCTGGGTCGGCTCTGACTTCGTGTCCGCAAACCTCCTCACCTGACGAAGGCACCGAGGAAAGTCACGCAGCTGACGCGCGCGGCGGGGAGGGCGCGCTGCCTTCCCACAGGGTCGGGGGCAGGCCAAGGGTGCTCCCTCTCGCCTCTCTCTCCCTTCCCTTCTTTCTCTCTCTCTCTCTCTCTCTCCTTCCCTCACTTCTTTCCTTCCTTCCTTCCTTCCTTCCTTCCTTCCTTCCTTCCTTCCTTCCCAACGAGCCTACCCGTTCACCAGAGAACGCGCTCGCTGGTCACAGCTGGAGACGACCAGACATCTGCCAAGGGCGGCGGAGAGCGGGCTGATCCTCCGCAGCAGGAGCTCACGCCGCACCCGGGGCTCCCGGGGGCCCCAGAGGCTGCCCGCCGCCGGCCCCCATCTGCAGAATCCCCACCCTCTCTCTTTCTCTCCTTCTCTCCCTCTCTCTCTCTTTCTCTCGAGGGAGAGAAACATTAATGTGTGAGAGAAACACGGTTGCCTCTCTCACACCCCCAACTGGGGACCTGGCCCGCAACCCAGGCCTGTGCCCTGCCTGGGAATCGGACTCACGACCTTTCATTTCTCAGGCCGGCGCTCAGTCCCCTGGGCCGCGCCAGCCAGGGCCCTCTCTCCACTGACTCAATATAGTGCTGGCCGTTCTAGCCAGTGCAACAGGGCGAGAAAAGGAGATAAAATGCATACTGATGAGAAAGGAAGCCCAAAACTGTCCTTATTTACAGACAACACAACTCTCTGTGTGGAAAATCCTGGGAAATCTATTTTTAAAAACAATCAGACTCCTAGAACGAACGGGTGAGTTTAGCAGGGTTGCAGGGTCAACACAAAAATCAACTGTATTCCCTTTTACAAGCTCTGAATAATCGGAAATGAAAGCTTTAAGAATGTTACCACTTCTAACAGCTCCCCAAAATCTGGGTGCAAATCTAACAAAACATGCATAGGTTCGGTGCCCTAAACACCACAAATTCTAGTGAAAGAAATCAAAGAAGATCCAAGTGCCCTGACAGAGGACTGTTTCGGTGGCTCTGAAGACTGAGCGTGAAAAAGAGGCCCGTGCCCCTCCCCAGAGCGGCCTGTAAACCCGGCGCCGCACCGGCCGCGACCCCAGCGAGGCTCTTCTGTAGCTGCAGATAAGCCGTGCGGAACGTGCCGACCGGAGGACCGTGGGACGAGACCACCTGAAACAGCTTGAGGAAGGAGAACAAAGTTGTGGGAATTGTGCTCCCTGGTTCTGACGTTCACTTCAGCACCCGACAGGCACCCGCACGGCCCCGGGGGACAGGAGACGCAGCCCAGCAACGGACCTGCAGGACTTCCTGGCAAGAGTGCAGGTGCCCTTCGGTGGAGCAGCGACGGTTCTCTTTCAGCAGGCGGTGCTGGTCGCCCGCACGCAGAGGGCCGACCTCGGCCTCGGCCTCGGCCTCACACCTGCGCAGAGAGACACCCCAAGGGAAGGCAGCGTGTGAAGGTGAAACGCGTTCCAAGGCAAAAGAGGAGACAGTCTTTGTGACGTGGGATTCGCCGAAAGTTTGTAGAAGAGACCCAGAAAGTGTGGCCCGTACAAGAAAATCACGGTACACAGAACTTCATCAGAGTGGAAAACCTGTTCTGTTGCCGACACTGTCAAGGGAACGGCGGGAGAAGCCACCGTGTGGGAGGAACTGTCGCGGAGCCCCACGCGCAAGGGCTTGGGTGCAGAACCTGAGAGCTCTCTCAAAACTCAGCGCGAAGGAAACAGCACAACTGGCAAATAGGCAAAGGCCTTGAACGGACACACTTTGCGCAAGAGGACGCACAGGCGGCAAATCAGCCCTTAAAGGTCCTGCGGGTCGGTCGCCATCAGGAAACGCAACTGCGAAGCGGGAGGAGCCGCCGCTGCACCCTCCTCGGGACAGACGCTGCGGTCGGTGCTGGCGCGGGGCCCACATGCAGACGCCGGGGTGCCCAGCGGCCGGTGGGGGCGCTCAGGGTCTGGGGGTTCATGGGAATCAACAGCTGCCCTCGCCTCCGCGCATGCAGCCGTCGCACCGCGGGCATTTGTCCCAGGGGAGTGAGCCTGCCCTCACCGGAGACCCCACCCGGGTCTGGGCGGCGGCCTGGCCCGTCACAGCTGGAAACAACCCAGGTGTCTGTTGGGGTCCACGGGAGCAGACTGATCCTCTGCAGCAGGAGCTCACGCCGCACCCGGGGCTCCCGGGGGTCCCAGAGGCGGCCTGCCACCAGCCCCCACCCGCGGGCCCCCACCCAGGCCCCTCTACCCCGGGCGACCTGCGGTAGGAGCACAAGGCCGTGGGCATGCGGGTGTCGGGGGGCGAGGCTGGGGTTCCTGTTGGGTGACGGCTGCCCAACCGGGGTGACGTTTATGCAACTGTGCGTCCCCATTAAAAGGGGATGTGCTGTGTGACATTTAAAAATCAGATAGACCGCCCTGGCCGGTGCGGCTCAGTGGACTGGGCGCCAGCCTGCGAACCAAAAGGCTGCCCGTTCGATTCCCAGTCAGGACACAGGCCTGGGTGGCCGGCCAGGCCCCCGCACACGGATGTTTCTCTCTCTCTCCTTCTCCTCTGTCTAAAAACAAATAAATAAATCTTTAAAAAATTAGATGAAAATATTTTAAATGCACCTTTCAGGCGCTCCGTGTGCTCTCGTGCCGGGCAGGGCCATCGCGGTGCCACGTCTCTGGCTCTGCTCCCTGCACCCGCCGGGCCCTGCCTGGGCGCCGCCTGGGGTCTCCTAGGGGGCCAAGTCCGGGGCGGGGGGTCAGGGGCCAGAGGGCACCTGCCCTGGGAACCTGGGGGCTGAAGCCAGCGGGGGCGGGGGGCCGTCCTCAGAAATGTCTTCTCAATAAAAGCAGGAGTCGCGGTGGGGACAGGAGCCCTTGAGCCCCCTCGTAGGCCCCGCGGGGGGTGAGGCAGACGCTCTTCTGCCCCCGCCCAGCCCCCAGCCCCCCGCAGCTGCGGGGAGGCCGCCCCTTCCCCGCGCCCGGGGCCTCTAAGGCAACACAGCTGTCGCCGCGGGACACTCGCCCGTGCGCGGCCGGGTCGGAGGTCGCAGGGTCTGACCCCACAGCTGCTCCCTGTCCCCACCTGCTGGTGTCCCCGTTTCCAGTCCCGGGGAACCGAGGCCCCAGCCCCACCCCCAGCCGCCTGCGGGCATCCCGGCAGACACCCAACCTCCGAATGGGCTGGGGGTATGGGGCCCCCGCGCGGTAACCCCGCCCCTGCTCCCTCCGGCCTTTCCAGGCCTTTCCAGCTCCGAGCAGAGCCCCCTGCCCGGGGCAGCAGGTGCGGGGGCGCCGGGCGATGGGTGGGAGCCCCCCAGTTGGACACCCACCCAAGGCGCCAAGTGACGCGCGTTGCGCAGGCTGAGCAGCAGCTCCCCCAAGGCCTGGGTCCTCCCCGCGGCCACCTGCCGCCCCCCACGTGCACGCGCACCTTCCTGTGACCATTTCTCACGCCCCATGGCCGCCTCCACAGCTCGTGGACGGCGCTCCCCTGCCCCCCGCGGCCGCCAGGTCAGCGAAGCACAGAAGACAGAGCATGAAATGTGCGCAGCGTCGAAGAAATCCCCAGTGACACGCAGGGACCTAAAACGGGCGCTAAAACAGGATCTCCCTGGAGGCTGAGCTGCCCGCGGCAGGGGCGGATCCACGGGGAGGGCGCGGCCGGGGGCCTGGGGCTGGAGACCGGGCTGGGCCTGGAGCTGGGCCGCGCCCTTGCCGGTGCCCCGGGACCCGCCCCCAGCGCCCCCTGCTCGCGGCGCCCAACCTGCAGCCGCAGCCACGCGCGGGGCACGCGCCGGGCCCATCCTGCAAACCCGGTGCCGCCAGGCCCCTGGAGCCCGCGCAGCCCCGAGCTGCCGCCCCTTCCTTTGCTCCTTCGCAGGTGAAGGCAGGTGTCCGCGCGCCCGCCCGCGAGCCCTCGCTCCCCGCGCCCTCGGCAGTCAGGCCGCTCCCCAGGGCTCCCCTGGCTTCCCACCTCCAGCCGCGCGCCGCGGCCTGGGTGCCCCCCCAACACTGGTCGCCTCCTGCCCGCCTCCGCGAGCCCCACCCTCCGCCGCCCTCGGCTCGCGCCCACGGTGCCCATGCGGGCCCTGCGCCACAGCTCCGGGGTCGCTCCACGCGGGTGTCAAACGCAAACGACGAGGCTGAAGGCCTGGGCGCCCCGCGCGTGCGCTCCCTCCAACCTCCCCCATCTCCAGGCGCGAGGCCAGGCTCCCGGCGCGTCGTCGGCCGCCCGCGCCGCCCCGGGCCCCGCCCGAGCTCCGCGCCCTCCCCCGGAGATCCTGTTGGCTCTGACGGCGGCGCACCCGGATCCAAGCGCCCGGCCTCGCCCGGGGTCCCCGCAGCGCCGACCCGCGTGCGCAGCTCCCCTGCTCCCACCCGCCGCCGGCGCCCCTCTTCTCGCCGCCGCAGGGTCACGTGACCCCCTCAGCACCTCGCCTCACGGGGCGGGGGGTAAAAGCCGGCTTCTCTCCGTGGCTGCAGGCCCCCCCCCCCCAGCTCCCCGCCTCCACTCCCGGACGCACGCAGCTTGCCCCAGGCCACCAGGTGTAACGAGGCTGCCTTGCACCTTCCCAGGTGCCAACAGCGACGCAGACTCCCTCCCTTTTCTTAGAACATTTACTTTAGAAACTTGTCAGCTCTTTCTGTCCCTTTGAAATGTATGTAACGCTTCTGAAAAGCTCAGCAAGCCTCTCTCCTGACAGTTTCCACAGCCTGCGAGCCGGGCCGACTGCCTGAAACGCAAACAGCCCCCCTCCCCGTCCGCAGCCGCTCTCCCTTAGAGACCCGGCTCCAACCTGCGCGTCACCCAGAGGAGAGCTGTTCACGTTTCTTTTGACGACGAGGGAGCAGAGCGGCCGGCCACGTGCGACGCCCAGGTGGCGTAGGATGACCGACGAGCACCCCGGGGGCTGTCACATCCTCTACAAACAAATTTCTTTATGGTAAAAATATACATAAGGTAAAAATGTCCAGTTTAACTATTTTACTGTACAGTCAAGTACATTCACAAGGCTGTGCGCTGAGCACCACTCTTTCCAGAACTTTGTCGTCTGAAACGAAAACCCTGTGCCCACGACACACTACCCCGCTCCTGCCGTCCCTCGGGCCCAGCCCCACCCACTTCACCCCCCCCCGCCCCCCGTTTGCCTGTTCGCGCGGGTGGGGTGGGACCCAGGGCGGCCTTCCTCCGTCTCACTTCACGGAAGGGCCCGTTTCCAGGGTTCGGCCGCCGTGTGGCGTCGGGTAGAACGTCACCCTGCTACGGCCGGTCAGTGGCCCTTCCGGGGGCCACGCCACGTTCTGTGTGCCCACTCCTCCCCGGACGGCACTCGGACGGGGGTCCGGCTTCCTCCCTCTGCGTGTGGACGTCCGGCTCCCCAGCACCATCTGTGGGAAGGGCCGTCCTTCCTGCGCTGAAATGGACTTTCACCTTGTTGACAATCAATTGGCCGGGCAGACGAGGGTGTGTTTCCTCCGCGTGGTCTTCGCGTCCGCCCTCCTGGCCGGACCCTGCTCTGTCGCTCGCGGCCGCTTCGGGGCAGGGCGTGAGCTCAGGGGGTGTGAGTCCAGCTCGGCCCTTCTCCGAGGGTACTTTGTCTACTCAGGTCCTGTGTAATCCTTTACGCACTTTAGGGTAGATTTTTCTGTGGTGTTTCCCCCGCCAAGAAAACAGCATCGGAAGGTTGAGGGAGATCGCACCACACCGCACGTCGCTTAGGCCAGTGCCGGCCCCTTCACCACCGTCTTCCAACCCACGAGCGCAGGCGCGTCCCGTGGATGCAGTTCTCCTGTCATGTCTCTCAGCCAAGTTTCGCAGTTTTCACGGTCCAAGCCTCCTGCCCCCCAGGATGAATTTATTTCTAAGCACGTTACCCCTTCGGACGGTCTCGCACGTGGAATCGTCCTCTTGATTCCCTTTCGGGATTGCTCACTGGCCGTGGACGGAGACGCGACCGGCTTGTGCGTTGGGTCCGCGCCCTGCAACGTCACCGAATTTGTTTCCTGTGACTAAGTGTTTTCATGAGACGCTTTAGGGTTTTCTACATATCAGGTCACATCACCTGCAGACAAAGGTGCTTTAATTCTTCTTCAGTGTGAACGCCTTTTATTTCTGTTTCTTCCCTAACTGCTCTGGCCGGCGCTCTCGGAACTACGTGGAATGTGAGAAGTGGACACGCCTTGCTCCTGACCTTAGGGATAAAGTTATCAGTCCTTCATTGCTGGGTATGACGTGACCTGTTGGCTGGCCACGCGTGGCCTTTGTCCTGTCACGGAAGTTTCCGTCTAGTCCCACTCTTTTGCGTGCCGCTGCCACGTTGGGCTTCGTCAACGCCCTCTCTGCCTCAGCGGATGAGCGCGCGGGTGTTTTCTTCGTTCCCTAACGGGGGCGTGTCAGACTGCTTCCTGCTTGTTGAACCACCCTTGTGTTCCTGGAATAAACCCCCCTTAGCCACGACGTTTAATCCACTTAACACATTTCTGAATTCAGCCTGTTTGTATTTTGTCGAGGATTTTTGCTTCTGGACCCACGAGGGGCAGTGAACTGGGTGTTCCTTCCTCGTAGCATCGTCCTGGCTTCGGCACCGGGGCGGTGCCGGCCTTGCCGAGTGAGTTAGGGAGTGTGCGAGGAGAATGGGCATCGGTTCCCCGTGAGGGGTCCCGTAGAACTCTCCAGCGAAGCCATCTGGTCCTGAGCTTCGATCGCTGGTTTTTTGATGACTGAGTCAATCTCTTTACTTGTTTTTGGTCTGTTCAGACTTTCTATTTCTTCTTAAGTCAGTTTTTGTAGTTTGTGTGTTTCTAGACGTTGGCCCATTTCGTTTAGGCCACCCAGTTTGCAGGCACGCGATTGGCGCCCCTATGATCCCTTCCTGTCTGTGAAACGAATACTCCCATACCTCATTGTATTTCGCTTGGCTTTATCACACCGTGCAGATAATTGTGTTCCCAACAACGTGGAGGCCAGGCCCTCCACAAGCAAAGAGAGTGCAACCTGCTGAAGGTTCAAGTGATGGTTAGCATTTTTTTAGCAATGAATTATTTTAAAATTACGGTATGCACTTTGTATGTACATAGTGCTATTGCATACTTAATAGTACAGTATAGTGTAAACATGACTTCTATATATACTTGGAAACCAAAAAAATCCATGTGACTCACTTTATTGTGATATTCACTTTATTGAGGTGGTCTGGCACCGAAGCTGGGATATGTCAGAGTGTGTCCCTTCATTTGCAATTTAGTAGTTTGGGTCTTCTTTCTTTTATCTTAGTCAATGTAACTAAAGTTCAGTAAATTCTGCTGATATTTTTTTAAAAGGTTTCATTTATTTTTTTAGAGAGAGGAGAAGGGCGGAAGAGAGGGAGAGAAACATCAACGTGGGGTTGCCCCTCGCGCGCCCCCTACTGGGGACCTGGCCCACAACCCAGGCCTGTGCCCTGACTGGGAACCGAACCAGCGACGCTTTGGTTCACAGGCCGGCGCTCAGTCCACTGAGCCGTGCCAGCCAGGGCATCTGTTGATATTTTTAATGAACAAACTTTCTATTTCATTGTTTTTCTCTATTTTTATATTCTCTCCACACTAATCTTTATTATTTTCTTCCTTCTGCTAGTTCTGAGTTTAGTTTGCTCTTTTTTTTTTTTCGTTGTTTTTATATCTTAATCTGGTGTCTGTTGGAGGATGTGAAGAGACAAATATTTTTGACACTTAAGGACATTTCTTTTATGTCATTGGCTGGTGGCAGAGACAATAGAGCCAAATGTTCAGTGCCCACACATAAAAAGAAATAGACTTTGTGAAAATAATTTGAAAAGTAACTAAACAAATGAAGATTATAGCCCCTCAATAAGCAAAACTCAACGATCCATGAGGAGGAAAATCTGGTCTTCAGATTTACCTCATTATATGAGAATGTTCAGATTCCAACAAAAATATACAGAGCATTCAAAGAAGCAGGAAAACACAGCCCATTCACAGGAGAAACGAATTTTCCAGAAACCCTCTCTGAAAAAGACACTGGAATGACTAGACGAAGATGTTAAATCGGCTGTCTTTCGCATGTTCAACAAGCTAAAGGAAGTCAGGAGAACAAGACATGATCAAAGAGGGAATGTCGTTAAAGAGACGAATTACGGAAAGGAACCCAGGAGAAAACCAGCAGCTGGGAAGGACAGCGGCTGAAATGAGGCGCGCACTAGAGTTTCTGCAGTAGATCTGCCCCTGCCAAGTTCCTGCTGATGTGAGGATAAGGCGGTCTCCAGAGGACCCTGGTGAGCACCCGCAGCTCCGGCGGGGGGCGGGGGGCCCCGTGGGGGCCCCCAGGCAAGCTCCACGCCGCCTCCGCCTCCCCACCGCCCTCCAGCCCTGGTCCTGGGCCATCAGCCCCTTTGCAGGGACGCTGAGGGCGGGGCCTCTGGAACGGGACGGGCTGGTGGCCGAGGAGGTGCTGGCCTGCCCAGCCTGTGGTGTCGGGGTGCAGACGGGGGTCCCGCACGCGGTGGGGGCCTCCGTCACACCCGTGGCCCAGCCCTCGCTCCGCGGCTGTCCCGACCCGGGCCCCGTTCTCACAGGTGCACCTGTGATCCTCCCCCCACTTGGCCCTGGGGCCCCCTTGCCCTGCAGACCCCGACTCTGTCCTTAAGGGAGGAGGCGAGCCAGGGGGACAGGTGTTTACTGAGCAGAGGGGCGTGCTGGCCTCGCCCCCTGGGCGGCGGGGGGTGCGGTGACCTGCGGCCGCGGACAGAGGGGCCGTGGAGCCAGGACACGTGCAGGGGGCAGCCGGCTGATTGTCCAGGGGCCAGGCGTGGGCGTCGGTCCCTCTGCGTGTCGGTCAGGGTGGGGCGCCGCCCAGGCCCCGGCAGCCAGTCCAGCGTGGGGCAGCCAGGGTCCTTGCGAGGGCGGGCACAGAGCCGCACTGCGGTCCCGAGGGCCCCTCCCTGGGCCTCCAGCACAGACGGCGCACGGTGGCCCTCGAGGAGTAGGGCACGTCTTTGAGCAGCACATCCGGCCACTGACGTGGCCGGCCCTTGCTGGGCGGGCTGGGCGGGGGTCGCAGAGGGGCCGGCGGCCGGCGCAGGGAGGGGGGCCGGGAGCCATGGGCAGAGCCCTTGAAGGGACAGAGGAGGGAGCCGGGCACTTGTGCGTGAGGTGGGGGCCACGCGCAAGCCCAGCCTGGGCAAAAGGGGCCACCCCACCGGCGTGGGGTGCCCCGGGCAGGAGCTGGGCACGGGCCCGCGTTGCCGGGGCGGGTCAGCTACAGAAGGACGGGGTCATGCCCTGCGCTCCAGAGCCCAGGACAGCGCCGTAGCTGTCAGACAGGGATGGCGGCCGTGGCCAGGGGTCGTCCAGCAGGAGCCCGGACCAAGCTGAGGCAGGGCAGGTCGGGGCCAGGTCACCTGAGGAAGGGCAGCGCCCCAGCCATTGCCGGGAGCTCAGGAAGGGGCCGAAGGCCCTTTGTCTGCGTGAGCGTGCAGCGCAGCCCCCCAGAGCTGGCAGGTGCCTGGGCCCCGCAGCCGGGGGCCACCCCTGCTCTGAGCCTGGCCTTCTCCGTCAAGGTCCAGGTGCCCAGATGCAAGTCGGTCCCCACCGCTCCCAGCAGCCCAGCCCCGGCACTTGCTGGTTCTTGATGAGACGCCGGATCTCAGTCCGCTGTCCTCCGGGTGGCAGCTGGGGAGGGAAACGGGGGGCTGGTGCAGTCTGTCCGGGGCACACTCCCCGGCCCGCCCCCACTGCGATGGAGGAAGGAGAGGGAGCGGCGGGCGCAGGTCCTGTCTCCAGGGGAGAGCACGTGGGCCGGGAGCCCCAGTCCCAACCCCAGGCCCGGGGTGACCTGTCATCGGCTAGGGGTGGCATTGCTGGGGAACGGGACCCAGACTTGGCCGAAAACTCTGCTGGGGGTGGGGTGAGTGGGAGGTGCCAGACTGAGGGATCCTCTGCAGGCCCTGGGGCGTTTCCGGGGTGCAGGGGAGCGGGCTCGGGGCTGCCCTGGAACCACTGTGACTCAGCTGGGCTCAAAGCCGTTCTGAGTGCCCCCCCGGCCCACCTACCCCCAGGCTGGCCACCCCTCTGGACCCTCCTGCCTCCGCGGCTCCTGCTGTAGTTTCCTCTCAGCAGCCCGGAGGCGGGGGTGCCCGCTCCCCACTCACGCCCCAGGGCCGCCCGCCTGGGTCACCAGCAGCCACCCCCAGGAGCGGCAAGGTTACCTCTGTCTTCGGCCAAGCCCGAGGCCCCAGGAGTCTGGGCCCGAGGGACGCCCCGATCTCCTGGAGGGGAGAAGCAGAGCCCTGGTCAGCACGGGACACCCTCGGGCAGGAGGCAGTGACAGCAGGCGGGGCCTCCTGGCCTCCTGCAGCGCCCCCAGGCCGCCCGCCCGGCCGAGGCGCCCGCCCGGCACGCACCACAGGGGACGTCACACAGCTGCCGGGGGGCTGAGAAGTGCAGGTCGGTCCTCCAGCCCTAGCAGACACAGCGCCTGGTCAGTGTGCAGTGTGGCCCGCGGCCCTGCCTGCGCCCCGCGGAGTCCCCAGAGTGCCGGCCCGGGGGGCCGCGGGGCTGAAGGGGCTCCTGGAGCGAGGGGGCCCTGGGCAGCCTGGGGGGGGGGCGCCCCAGGGGCTGACCGGGAACTGGAGGGCTGGGGGGCGGGGCCTGGGCAGCACCTGGATGCAGGTGTCCGGCCCGCAGGCCTTGTCCCTGGGGACGTCCACGAAGGCTTCGACCGCGGTGAGATTAGCCTGTGGGGGGAGGGCTGGGTCACAGGCGGGGGGCTGACCAAGCCGCCCCTGTCCCTGTCCCTCATGCACACGTGTGTGCGTGGCACGCGCTCCGCGCAGGCGGCCTGGCGGAAGGCAGAGAGGGCAGCGGGGAGTGCTGGGCCCACCCCCCTCCCACCCCGCTCACCGAGGCCGGAGAGAGGACGGTGGCCTGGAGCGGCCGGTGGCAGGGAGGGGGCCACGCCTTCCTTCGGTGACCCAGGCACACCTGGAAGCGGGCGGGGCTGGGCGAGAAGAAGGTGACCCGGAGGTGGCCCGGCGAGGGTGCCGGCTGGACGGCCATCTTCCAGGCTGCGGGGGCGGAGGGGTGAGGCCCGGCTCCCTCCGCCCTGCCTCCCTCCCTGCCCTTTGCCGTGCACAAGGCCCCGGCCGGCCTCGCGGGGCCCAGCCCGCTCACCTGGGAAGCGCGGCTGCTGGAAAGGGCACCTCACCCAGAAGCCCTGGCTGGTGGAGAACTGCGGAGGGGGTTAGAGCGCGGCGGGGGTGCCGCTGGGGCTGCTGCTCGGCCCCCTGGGACCCACTCCCACCCCAGCCCTGAGCTGCACCCACTGTCAGACCGGGAGGGGGTCAGAGGGGCTGCCCGATGGCGGGACAAGGGGCTGGGCAAGGAGTGCGGGCGGGGGGCGCCTCCTACCCTCCCCCCGGCCACCATCCCCGCCGCCACCCTCTCCAAGCTCTGGCAGCCGGTCGCGGGCTGTGGCCTGGCCACTCACCCTGAGGCAGAGCTGGGGCTGGGTGTCCACCAGCGAGTACTGCACCTGCGGGGGGCTCAGGTCAGGTCCGGACCGGCCGGGCTCACCCCGCCCCCGCCCCCGCCCGGCGGGCACTCACCCTGCCGTGGGCCGGCCGGTCTGAGCGCTTCAGCTCCAGGCACTGGGCCCCTGGGTCCGGGCGCCAGCACAGGCTCACGTGGCCGCTCACGGGGCAGGCGGGCTCCCAGCTGAGCGCCTGGCTCCTGGGGTGGTAGCGGATGGCCTCCCACAGCGCCTCTGTGTCTGCAGGGACCCTCCCCCGGGGGCTCGAGTCAGCGGGGCCGCCTCAGCGGCCGGTGAGCCACGGCCGGGGGCTCGCACGCAGCTCTCAGGCGCGTGTCCGGCCAGGCCCGAGTCCGTGCACGTGCGTGTGCAGTGTCGCGAGCAGAGGGCAAGGGTCCCCCTTGCAAGCTCAGGGACGCCCCCCCCCGACGAGACTTGGTTCTCCCAGGGGAGCCAGGCCATCGCACGAGCCTGCGTGTACACCCGGCACGCACACGCACACGCACACGCCCACTCCAGTGCCCGCCAGCGGGAGGTGCTCGGCCGGCACACGCCTCTGACTACAGGTCACCCAGAGCAGGCGGGGCTGAGGCCCCTCCCCCGGACCAGGCCGCCGCCGCCCTGCTGGACACCCCGACCCGCCCATCCCCACCCTTCTCTCCTCCCTCCCCGTCCCCACCCCTGGCACCGCAGGGCACTTGCCGGCTTCGAAGGGGCAGGTCTGGGTCCGCACTGCATCTGGGGTCGCAGGCCAGCTCTGCGGGAGGGGCGAGGGTCAGGCCAGGCCTGTGCATCCCTTTGTCCCCTCCTGCAGCCGAGGCCACCCTCTCACTGACCTCCAGGCACAGGCAGGGCAGCTCCTGGCTGTAGGGCAGAGAGACCGTCCTGGAGACGCTGTTCGCTGTCACCTGCCGCGGACCGAACCGGTAACTGAGGAGCTGGGGTCCGGGGGGCGGGGCTTTTGCGAGTAGGCGGGGCGGGGCCTCGGGTGGTGGGCGGGACCTGGGCCTTGGGGGCGGGGCAGCGGCGGGCGGCCGGTGTGGGCGGGGCTGGGGCGGGGCGGGGCTTGGGCCGGGGGCGGGGCCCGAGCCGAAGGCTGCGTTGGGGACGCCGGTCGCTGGGGGCTCACCCGCACTGGCGCGCCCGCGTCCTCGCAGATGAACCACTTGCGGCAGAGTCGCACGAAGTAGTCAGGAGCCCCGGGGGCCTCCGGCACCTGGACCAGGACGACCTTGCGGCTGCGGTCCACGCGGTAGGACAGCTTCCCGCCTGCAGGGCGGCAGCGGGGCCACGCTGGGACCAGAGGGACCAGGCACAGGGCTCCGGCTGTCCCGAGAGCCTCGCGGTGGCGGCCCGTGCCAGACCCTGGCATGTGGAGGTTGTCCGCCTGAGGACCCATCTTGATTTCCCAAGTGGGGCGGGAAGAAGGCCCCAAGGGCAGGGCTGAGGTCCCCGCGACAACCTGGGGGTCTTCTCGGGTAGGCTGTGGCGCCGCCCGAGGAGAAGGCTCACCCAGGCAGGCCGGCACGTTCCTCCCCACGTCCTCGTCTCCGCAGCCTGCAAAAGGCGGATGCAACGGTGGCCCCCAGCTCTGCCCTAGGGCCACCGCCCCCCGAGCCGGGCCTCTGTCCGTGTGGTTGCCCGAGGTCCCTCCTGTCCAGGGAGCCGGTGACCCCACACGGGACCCGATGGTCTCGCCGGGAGCCGCCCTCACCCTGCGCTGGGCGAGCCCCGCCCCACGGCCGTCCCTGGAGGCCAGAGGGCAGCCGTGCCGGGGCCGGCCCCCTGTGCTCTCACCTTCCACACGGTGCTGCCGCTCCAGCTGGACCCCACAGAAATGCGGGACAGTCCTCAGGGTGACGTGGAGGCTCTGGGCCACGCCCACCTCGAAGCAGTCAAAGTGCACCTGGAGCTGGGCAGGGACAGGTGCGAGCCAGGTGGGCCGGGGCCCCTGGCGTTCCATCCCCCTGGCTCGGCTGGAACCCAGGACCTGGGAGCAGAGCGGGGCGGGTGGCACCCCCTCCCTGGGCCTCAGGGCCAAGCCCCAGGAGAGGCTGCAACAGGGGGCCGGGCGGGGACGCAGAGAGGAGCCAGTCAGGGGACAGCCGCCCCCCTACAAAGGCGTGGTGCTGGCCTGGCACGTCCGGGCCAGGCCCCGGCCTCACCTGCTGCCCCTCTTGCGGCTGATGAGGGGCGCGGGAGACCCGCACGCTCTGGCAGCGCGTCTCCTGGGTGTCCGGGCTCGTGCAGCAGGCCTCCAGGCCCCGCAGGCTCTCTGGCGGAGGAGGGCGGGCGGCTGGTCAGCCAGGGCCGCGGGGCGTACCCACTCCTCCGGAGGAAGTGCGCTCCGCAGGCCCCCGCCCCCCCCCCCCCCCCCGTCCTGGGCGCCGCGCCTCACCAGGCAGCGTCAGGGAGGCCAGCACGCGCAGCAGCAAGGAGCAGCCGCCCCGCGGGCCGCACTTCAGGGCAGTGGAGAGCGTCAGGGCCCCCAGGACTGACGGCGACAGGGACGCGGGCCGTGGCCGGCAGAAGCTGTTCAGTATGCTCCCTGGGGAGGGAGAAGGAGAGCGGATGCCACCGGGCTCCCTGCCCCTGGGAGGCTTGCGGTGGGCGGGCCGGCGGGGAGGGCGTGGGGTGCCCGCTGCGGAGGGCCCCCCCCCCCCCGCCCTCGTCCTGCGCAGCCGGGCCCCAGGGCCGCAGCGTGGGGTGGCCCGCCCGCCAGCCGCGCTCGGACTCTGTCAGCGCCAGGAGGGGCGCGGGTCAGCAGAGCGGGCTGCCCTGGGCTGAGGAGGGGCCAACCGGCTGGGCAGGCCGCAGTGGCCAGGGCTGGCAGGACAGCGCGGGAGAGACGCGAGAGGGACCTGGAGCGAACTCAGGGGACGTTCAGGCTGCAAACCCTCAGCAGGGCGTCGAGGGGTGCGGGCCCTGCCCAAGGCAGGGGGAGCAGAGCCGCAGGACCGAAGGCGGCAGTGCCCTGCATGCACAGGCTCGGAAGCATCCCTGCTCCCGGCCGGACGGAACCCTGGGCCCTGGGGACAGGAACCGGGAGTCTTGCCTCAGAGCGGGGCGCAGTCAGCCTTGGGCTGAGCGCCGCTCTGGTCCTGCCCAACTAATCTGAAGAGCGAGACACACAACACATCGAGCTGCTTCCCAGCGACGTAGCTGCATTCCAGAAAAGGCTCAAGACTGTTTGTAGGAATAAAAAATATATCCAGCACACGACGGGTTAAAATTCAATAAAAAATTACAATCCTTACAAGGAATTATGGAAAACACAACCCAAAATGGAAGAAAAATCAATGAATTGAAACTGACACTGATATTAGAATTAGTAGAGAAGAACATTAAAACAATTATTATAACTGTATTCATATGTTCAAAAAGTTAATTATAGACATAGGAGACATTTCTTGAAAACCCAAATCCAACTTCTAAGGATGAAAACTCCATCAGACAGGATTAATAGCAGAGTAGATGTTGACCAAAAAATAAAATAAAATAAAATAAAAAATTGGGGAAATTGACATGGCAGCGGAAATCATCCCAAGTAAACCTCGCAAGATGAGGAGGAGGGGAAGCATGACAAGGACAGGACAATGGAAGACACTTCACTGAGCTGTGTGTGCAGTTAGGGTTCCAGAAAAAGTGGGGAAATGCAGCAGAACTTGAAGAAATGATACAGATTTTTCAAATTTGATGAAAACTATAAACTCACAGACCCAAGGAGCTTGCTGAGTGCTCAGTATAAGAAGTCTAAGAAAAATTACAAGGCACACCGTGATCAACTTGCTCAAAGCCACGGATGGAGAGGGAATCGTGGAAGCCGCCAGAGGCAAGAAGACGCGCTCTACACAGAGGACCAAGGCCAAGGATGAAGGCAGTTTCCTGTTGGAAGCAATGCCGGCCAGGGGCCCAGCAGAGAACCTCTCAAGTAGAGAAAGGCAAACCTGCCGGCCTAGAATTCGGTATCCAGGAGCGTCTCTTTCAGATGAAGGTACACACAGACTTCTTTAGCGTACGGAAGATGAACGGTTCCCTCGTGAGCAGGCCCAAACCACAAAAACAGTTCCAGTCCTTCAGGCGGGAAGGAAAGTGATACCCGGCAGAAAACGTACCGAAGAAATGAAGAACACTGGACATGGTAGCCGCACAGGTGAATGTACAAGTCATTTCCTTATCACTGAAAGCTGCCCAAGAGTCAAGAGCTTAAACGAGATAGTAACACTGTCCCGTGGAGCTCGGCACGCGCAAAAGGGACACAGGTGAGTCCAACGGCACACATGCCTGAGGCGGGAAGTGACCGCGCACGGGAAGTTCCACGTTGTCCGGGGAAGGCAGAACATGACGAGTTAAAGGTGTGTATTGTAATCCCTGAAGCAACCACTCGATAACAAAACAAAGGGTCTGACTGATAAACCGACAAAGGAGATACAATAGAACCCCGCGCACACAGAAACACTCAATCCAAAAGGAGGCAGAAACAAGTGCTCGTGAAGAAGAGATGGAACAGACCAGCACATAACGAGATGACAGGCTGAACCTTCCCCATACCAATAATCACATAAACTGTGAGTGTTTAAATACCACTAGTAAAAGGCCAAGATTTTCAGAGACCCAACCATCGGCTGCCTATGAAAATGCACTTTAACGATAAAGACACAAATTGGTTAAAAGCAATAGAATAAGAATGGAAAAAGACACGGATGCTAATACTACGTTTAAAAAAGCTGAGGAGTTAACACCAGGAAACATAGGTTTCATGGCAAAGAATGTCACCAAAGACAAAGGGAGCCACTTCACAGCCGCACAGGGCGTGTCCGCCAGGAAGGCAGTACATCCCTAGATGTGTGTGTGCTCAGCGTCTGAGTTCAGATGACAGACAAGCTCAGAGCTGTAGCTGGAGACTTCAATGCTCTCCTGCCTGCAGCTGACAGGACAAGTAGACAGAGAGCCAGGATAAGTTGTAGAAGCCTGTACAACGCCCCCAGCGCAGCCAACTCGGCTGACCTTGCAGAACACCCAGCCGCTGGCAGCAGGCTGCGCTTTTCAAGTACACACAGAATACTTTTCAAGATAAACCATATTCTGGCCCCTAAAACAGCCTCAATAAATTTAAAAGAATTCAGATCATGCAAACCATCTTCCTTGACAAAAATGTAATCCAATCACACAGTAAAAAATATTTATGGGAAACCTCCAAATACTTGGAGACTAATCAACACACTTCGAAACAACCCATAGCCCAGAGGAAAAAACAAAAACTACAAACTACTTTGGACGGAATGAAAATGAAAAGATAACATTAAAAAAATGGAGGCTGCTAAAGCCATGTTCAGGGCATATTTGCAGCAATAAACTCCTGCATTAGGAGGGATAGACGTGGCCCGGCCGGGTCGCTCACTTGGTTAGAGCGTCATCCCAAAATGCCAAAGTTGTGGGTTCGATCCCCGGTCAGGGCACACACAAGAATCGACCAATGAGTGCATAAGTAAGGGGAACAGCACATGGATGTTCTCTCTCTCTCTCTCTCTCTCTCTCTCTCTCTCTTTCTGATTGATAAATAAGAAGAAGTCAAAAAGGAAAGATCTCAAATCAGTGACCTCAGGTTTCACCATAAGTTGCCAAAGAAAGAAGAGTAAACATACACCTCACACTAATACACTAAATAATAGGTCTAATAACTTTATAGATCAATTATATTGCAAACTGGGGGGAGGGGCCAGCAGGGGAGAGACCTAAAACAACCAGAAGAAAGGAAATGATACAGACAGAGTGGCAGCCAAGGAAGAAGGAAACAGAAAAGCAATAGAGAAGAGCCAATGAGAGCATTTGTAAGTTCCACACAGATTCTTCCAGAAAATCGAAGATGAGGGAGTAGGAACTTGATGAGCCCCAATATAACTACGCCGAGTGGAAGGCTAGGGCACGGGCTGCGTGAGTCCACCACCCCTGTGGCTGGGGGTGCGGAGGGCGGGCTGGGGGGCACCAGGCACCTCCGGGGCAGTGGAAAAGTCCGCTCTGCTCCCCTGACCGGGTGGAGTCCGCACAGGTGTGTGCCGACGTCAGCCTTCGCAGGCTGAACACTTAACATTTGTTCAGTCGCTTTGCGTCAGCGCTGTGTCAACAAGGCAGAAAGGCCATTTCCTTCTCCCTGGCTGTGTGCGTGGGTAAGAGGGCAGAAGTGTCCAAATTCCCCCAGGGGTGGCGGCTCCTTGCTAGGGGGTTTCTCCCGAGTCAGTGTAACACAATTGGATGTGGGAAAAAGAGAACAATAAAACAACAACAAGGAGAAGGCCCAGAAGCCTTGAACACCCAGGGTGCAACTGCCTGCGAATCCATGAGGGTCTCGCGTCGGTGCTCCCCGGTCCTCAGTGGCCGGCAGGGAGACCCGGGAGGGCGAGGGGACCCAGGCTCCCTCCGCCTCCCCCCACCAGATTGATGGCGATTTAAAGGCAGCGAAACCCACACCCAGCAGGTCTGCCTTTGCTGCCACCCCGCGCCGGCAGCCCTGACCGGTGTCAGTGGTCAGCCCTCCGGCCGCCGCCGACGCTCTCGAGGGCCCCCTGTGGCCAACGTGGCCCGCCTTGGCAGGGGGATAACGCGGCCCGTGTCTGGTGTCTGAGGACGATTCGGAACCTTCTAGTAGGACACCAAGGACAGTGGCCGGAATCGGAGGAGAGGCCAGTGCAGGAGGCAGCCGAGCCCCTGGCCCGCCACAGGCTCCGTGGGAAAGGCTGGCGGGCTAGCCGCGCCCTGCAGGGCGGGGCGAGGGAGACTTTGTGCCCAGGCCGGAGGCCTCCTTGCGGCCCAGGGGCATCCCTGAGCGTGGCCCGCAGCGTCCTCCGGGGGGCGAGGGTCCTTTCAGGTCCTCGCTGGGCCAGGGCTTTCTGTTGCCTGTGTGGAAACTCCCTCGCCTGCAGGAAGGAGAAGGCTGCCTCTTTTGACCTTTTCTGGGGAAAAAGCCGAAGACCTATTCCAGCCAAGAAAACAGTCCAAGCCAAAATGTATTCCTTTTTTTTTCTTTTCCTTTTTTAGGCAGAGCAGTAGTAGAAGAGAAAGGCCCAGGTGAGCGTGGGGACGATGGAATCATGGAGGGAGGTGCACGGGGTGCAAAGTTGCTGTCACAAAACGAAATGTATGAAAAGAACAGGCTCTGTCCCAAAGAAAGCGGACAACACGGGGCGAGCCTGTGCACTGGCGACAGAAACAGGCTACGTCACGTGTGGCTCGAGAACAGTTCATTGTTCCCGTGGAAATAAGTGTGAGCCCAGAATGAATTCACCGGAAAGACTTAGGGAGAAGTAAACGTACTTGATCGCAGGCAGACATTCAAGAGCCAGCAGAGAGCCTCCCCGAGAGACGCCTACCACGCATTTTAAAAGGAGGAGCGGGAACTCGGAGGAGGAAGGGGCCGCGGAGGCGGAGGAGCCGGAGCCGGGCGGGTGGGCGCAGGTGGAACTGACCGCGGCGCGGAGGCCGCCGCCCGCCGGGCGCTACGAACAAGCGGGGGGTTTCGTTTCCCAGGCGAGACAGACCAGGCCGCCGGACCAATTCCGCCGCCCGAAACAATGAACAACGCTGGAGGGGCACGTATACAAGAACACTTCCTAATATCTTATGAAAGCTAAAAAAAAAGATTCGGGGTCATCGGGCCAACAACCGAGAGAGGCCGGAGGGGCAGCCACGGAAGCCACGGCGGCTCCTGCCCAGCGAGGCCCCAGGGGCAGCGTGGGAGGAGGGCAGGGCTGAGGGGGCGGGAGGCGCGCCCTGGAGAGCCGGCCCCTCCGGCCCGCGCCGGCCGCCAGCCGGAGCCCTGTTGCGCCTCCGGGGAGCCCCGGGAAACCTCCACCCGGGACGGAATTGGAAACGGGCCTGCGGGCCGCGAGCCGCTCCTGGGAACCACTCGGGAGCGAAGTGCATGCACCTCGTCCGGGGAGGCTCCTGCGCCCCTGGCCTCCGGGAATGGTTCCTCCAGGGCGCGGGGCAGGCAGACGACAAGGGGGTCCCCGCGGGGATGACCGACCCCACAGAACCCCACAGAGGCCCCCCTAACGCAGTGACAGACGTGAGCCGCAGCCAATCGCGAGGCTGGAAACCCGCGGTTGGGCGGCTCCCCGCCGGGCCTCCTGGCGAGTCCGCTGAGCGGCGCAGCAGCCCGGTCGGCGCTCACGGGGCTGCGCGCGGTAGCGCTTCGCTGTCCCTTTTTTCCCCCCCAAGAGTAAAATGTTGCTGTCGAAACATCCGACACGATATGCTTTTCTTTCCGTCTTGAACTTTTTTTTACCCAGATGCCTAGATACCTCTCTTTTTCTTTTTACAACCCAGTGGTTTCGCTGGACTCTGTTTCAGAGCTGGGTGTTCAGGTCGATGCTCCCGGGTGCGTGGTTCGTCCCCTCAACATACGCGTCTTTAAGACGAGAACTTCAGCGTCTTCTCGGACCGTGCTCCTCGGCGTTCGTCCCGTGCCCTTGGTTTCCTCCTCAGACATCACCTGGTTTTGGTCATTGTTGCCTTGTTTGCAAACTTCACCCTTTTTCACATGTCATTTTAATCACTTTTTTTTTTTTAAGTTTCCAACCATTTCCACCTCCTCACCTTTCTTTTCCCTTAAGTCCTTCAACACTGGATCTGTGTTCTTCTAATGGCGTCTTCGTGTCTAAAATGGCTTTTTCCCTTCATTTCTGATTCTGCATGTTGTCACCTCATTTTTAAACGTTTCTAATTTTGTTCCTATCTT
This sequence comes from Pteronotus mesoamericanus, assembly GCF_021234165.1. Classification (NCBI taxonomy): domain Eukaryota; kingdom Metazoa; phylum Chordata; class Mammalia; order Chiroptera; family Mormoopidae; genus Pteronotus; species Pteronotus mesoamericanus. Next base: position 34,828 of record NW_026555088.1, read on the forward strand.
CCTTAATGCCTGGCATCATTTTCTGGAGTCTTCTAAACCACTTCGAGCTTCGACGTGGCCGTTGTGGGCTTCGTCTGGTTGTTCCCGGCATGCCTCGCGGGTGCCCTTCAGTGGCCGGTGGCTGTCACTCTGCTCCAAGCCCCTCGTGCTGTCGTCGCCTGTGTGGAATGGGTCCTTGCCTCTGTTTCAACGCTCGTATTGGGTTGGCCAACAAGTACGGGTTTTTCTTCTGTAAAATAAAAAACACGTTTTTCATTTTCACCAATAACTTTATTGATTTGGATACTTTGAGCATGTCAGCCGTCTCCCGTGGGGTAGAACATCGATTGTTCTCAATGTCTTGATTTGATCGCTGTCAACTTCAAGAGCAAAAAATCTCCAGCACAACACTTCGCAAACCACTTTGACACGTTGGGTCAGTCACAGCACCTTCTGCGTACATGGCACACACCCTTTTTGGCGTTTCCGTCGTGCTTTTACCTTTCTTGAAACAATAAAGTGTAATAAGCCAGAAATGTTGTGTATATTCTTCCGTCTTCAATGTTAAAATGGTTACACAAATATTTACTAATTTTTATTTTTTCAAATGCACAGCGGATGTGACAGCTGTCACAATGCAATGTAACAAAATTGCTCGGATGAAATTAAAGGCAGCCGAGCACGGCCAGAGCCACCGCCCGGGAAGAAGGCGAGCAGACGTCTCGGCGCGCGCACCGTGCGCGAACGCAGCGCCCCTGCGCGGGCGCGGAGGCGGCACCCGGGGCTCTCCCGGCCTCGCAGGGCGCCCTCTTCTGTCCAGTGTTTGCAAACGGGGTGGATTCCGGGCTCAAACCCGCAGCTCGTTCTTTGGGGCTCTGTTCGGACCGCCGTTTCTCTCGCCACTGGTGTCGCTCTGCTCAGCGTTGGCGCCACCCCAGCGTTTCTGTCCGAGTCCCCAGAGGGGAGCCCCGGCGCTGGGAGTGGGCCGCGCCCCGGCCGCAGGGCGGGGTCTCCCCAGCTCCGGGCGCCGCGCACTCGGTGCCCTGCTGCGCGCGCCGCGCGGGCGCTGGGGGCGAGCGCCCCGCTCTAAGCCTCGTACGCCGTCGGCATCTGAGGACTCGGGGACGCCGGGCCGCACTGCTACCACCGTCTCCCGGGCGACGTAGCGAGGAGCAGAGGGCCGGGAAGTAGCCCGGAGGGACCGTGACGGAGGCCGCGTGGCCTGGCTGGTCCGCCGCGCGGCACCCCCGCGTCTGGCGAAGCCGGACGGGCGGAGGACGCACGGGCGCTCTGGGCTCTGTACGAGCTGCCAAGTGTCGCTGACACACAGGGACGGGCACAAACACAGGGTAGCACAGTTAAAACAGGAAGGAAGGGAAGGAGGTCGGAGGGACCCAGGGGCAGAGGGGCGTCGCCGCTTCCCTCCTGTAATCGCTCCGCCGCCATCGCCCGGTGAGGTTTCTCTGCTGGGCTCCCCCCTTCCGCCCCGCCCCCAGCCGTCAGTCTGTTCTTGTCTGTGAGCCTGTTTCCGTTTTTCTGTTTGTTTATTTTGTTCATTAGAATAAACACAAAAATGAAATCCTACGTGTTTGTCTTTCTCTGTCTGCCTGGCTTATCTCGCTTAGCGCAATGCTCTCCAGGTCCCTCGGGACCGCCGCGGAGGGTGCCATTTCCTTCCCCTACGGCCCCGCGGTATCCCTTTGTGTGACTGTAACAGGTTTGGAGCCCCTCGTTCGCTGAGGGGCATGGGCTGCCTCCATCGCTCGGCGGCTGTAAATAACGCCGCGGTGAACATGGGGGTGCGTGTATGCTTTTGATTAGTGTGTTGGGGTCCTTTAGATATATTTCCAGAAGTGGAATTTGACCCAGAACTGGGTCAAAAGGCAGATCCCATTCTTAATTTTTTAGGGAAACGCCGCACTTTCCACAGCGGCTGCCCCTGCCCGCATTCCTCGCCCCCACCCCCACCCCCGCCTCCGGTGCATGAGGGCCCTTTTCTCCACGGTCTCGCCTGCCCGTGTTGTCTCCCCATTTATTGATGACCGGCCATTGTGACTGGTGCGAGGTGGCATCTCACTGTGCTTTTAATTTGCATCTCTCTGAGGCTTAGTGATGCCGAGCATCTTTCCACATGTCTATTGGCCTCTGTATGTCCTGTTACAGAATTGTCTATTCAGGTCCTGTGCCCATTTTTTAAATTGGATTGTTTTTTGGCGTTGACTTGTGTAAATTATTCATAAATTTTGAAGGCGCTTCTTCGGCGCATCTGTTCTCCCGTTCGGGCCGGGTCGCCTGTCTCTTCATCCTGTGGGTGTTTCCGCTGCTGTGCAGAACCTGTTTCGTTTGGTAGAGTTCCATTTGTTTATTTTTCTTTTGCCTTCTGTGCCTGAGACAATCTATTAGAAAAAATATGGCTACAAGAAATGTCTGAGACTTTACTGCCTGTAGACTCTAGGTTTTGAGTGTTACATTTCAGTCGTTAATCTGTTTTGAGTTTATTCTTGTGTAGGATGTGAGATGGTGGTCTAGTTTCTTTTTTTTTTTTTTTTTTTTTTTTGCAAGTATCTCTCCAATTTTCCCAACACCCTCTATTGAATAGACCGTCTTTACGCCATTGTATGTTTTTGCCCCCTTTATCAAATATTGTCTAGAAAGGCATGGATTTATTTCTGGGCTCTTTATTCTGTTCCCTTGACCTCGAGGTGTGTTCCTACGGCCTTGCGGCACACTTTGGTGGTAGGCAGCGCGATTTCTCCAACGCTGCTGTTCTCCCTCAGGATCGCCGTTGCTATGTGGGGCCTTTGTGCCTCCGTGTAAGTTTTTGAAATATTTGTTCTAGTTCTGTGAAATACACTGGAATCTTGACAGGAATTGCCTTTAATCTACAGACTGCTTTGGGGAGCATGGACATTTTAATGTTAATTCTTCCTGTAAAGGCAGTATACGCTTCCACTGATTTGCATCTTCTTCCATTTCTTCAGGGTCTTATAATTTTCTGAGTGCAGGTCTTTTACATCCTCGGTTAAATTTATTCCAGGGTGTTGTGCTTTTCTGATGCAGTTGTAAATGGAATTGTTTCCTTAGTTTCTCTTTCCGATAGTCCATTACTGTTGTCTAAAGATGTGACTGCTTTCTGGAGATTGATTTTGTATCCTGCTACTTTGCGGAATCCATGGCGCGGCGTCAGCGGCTGTGCGGTGGGCTCACACTTACTCCCCACAGCGCCGGCCGCGCTGATCCCTGTGCCCGGGCAAGGAGAGGAAACGAAACCACCCAAGTGGAAAGGAGGAAGGGGACCGTCGTTGTTTGCAGGCGGCAGGACACTGTACGGAGAGAACCCTAAAGATCGCACTGGCCATTTCTCTAGTTTATTGTTGCCTATTAAATTCCAGTCAACCTAAAGAAAATATTTGTTTTAAGCGGCATAAAGCAATCTCATTTTTACTTTAAAATTTTATCTGCTCTTCCTGTTATGTTTGCCTCCAAAAGCGCCTAAGCAGTGTTTCCCTCATGAAAGATCGTGTTTTTTCTGTGCAGAGGCTTTGGCGTGAAGTCGGTTTCAGCCTCCACCCTGTACCCCCGGCCTCGCCTAGGCTCCTTTTAGTAAACGCGCGCTGTGTTTGCAAGGGCGGTAAGGCCGCCTTTACGGGGCTACCACTGTACCACAGAGACGTTTGAGAAGAGGGAGCGGGGCGTCCGTTCCGCGACGCGGGCAGGCCTGTAACGCGGTGCGGAATGCGAGGCCCCCACCCGGCGCACCCGCGCGCCGCACACCAGGGACCGGGAGGAGACGCGGGCCCTGGCCAGGCCCACCCCCGGGAGGTACTCACGGTTCCGGCGGCTCCTGCAGACGAAGCCCTGGAGAGAAAACAGAGAGGGGGCGGAGGGTCAGCCCGAGGCCACAGGCGGCCTGGGCCTGTCCCTCCGCCCCAGCTCCCCTTCCTCGGCAGCGGGGACGCCGGCCCCGGGACAGCCCAGCCAGGGGCCAACAGGTTCGCCCAGTAAACAGTGTGTTGGGGCTGTGACCTCAGGCCCCGCTGCCCCAGGCTACACGCCCGTGCAGCGGGGCAGGTGCTGCCCTGGGGCCCCCGGCGCCGGGACGGTGGGCGGAGGGCGCTCTGGGTGGAGGAGACCCAGGGCTCGCAGCCGGCGGCACCGGTGGGAGGGCGAGAGTGAAAGTGGGGTCGGCCTCTGGCTCCGATCTGGGGGCCGGCCCCCCGCGGGCCCCGACTCCCCCCTCGCCCCGTCTCTACACGAGCTTTCGCTTTGGAACAGCGTGAGGTTTCCGGGCGTTCGCCCCGCACCTCTGGGTCCGCCTCTGGGTCCGCCTCTGGCCGAGCGGGGTGGCGGCGGGCGGCCAGCGGCTGCGCTCCAGGCCGGCGTCGCGTTCCGCCTGCTTCTCCCCATCGTCTGTGTCCTGTTCCACCTCCCACAGTCTCCCCGCCTTTTGGATCCCACCCCACTGCCACCGTCCCGTTCTCGGACCGAGGCAATGTCTCCCTGGGGCCAGGCTGTGCGCCCCTCCCCTGTTCCCTGCTGAGGTCAGAGGGCCACAGACCCGCCTGCCGCCTCAGTCCTGCAGCCGCGCCCACGGGCGGCGCTGGGCAGAGCCGATCCCGGCCTGGGAGTGGGGGCGCAGCCGCCCGCCCACCTTTCAAACGTGGCTGAGCAAGGGTGGGGGACAGGAGACCACGCAGACAGGACGCTGTGGGCCGTGGCGTCCGGTGGAGGGCACCTGGGTGCGGTCTGGAAGCTGACCTTACAGTGCCCTTGGGGACACAGGAAGGGGGACCAGCAGGGGCAGAGGTCGAGGCCGGAGAGCACCCGTGGGCTGTGCCGCCCGGGACCCCCGGCGTCGGGGACTGGGGACAGGGCCGGCAGGAGCCCCGGGCCTCTGATGGGCGGGGTGGAAATGAAGAAGCTGCTGGGGTTTTCCTCTGGGCTTTCCGGGGCTTCCCAGCCCACGCAGGGGAGGGGGCGGGGGAGGGGGCAGTGTTGGCGGGGAGGGACCCCCGAGGCACTGGTCTCTGAGGTGGGGCCTGGGCGCCAAGCAGGAGGGCGCCCGCTGCGGGGGCGGGGGCGGGCGGGGGCGGGCGGGGGCGGGTGGGGGCGGGGAGGCCCCTGCCGCCCGCTCAGCCCGTAGGCCGCCCTGGCCCCGCGTCTGGCCGGCCCCAGCCCTGGCTGCCAGGTCGCCAGGACGGCCTGCTCTGAAGAACGGCCGCGACCCAGGACCAAGGCCTCCGCTGTCCCCCACCTCCAGCACCTGTGCCTGTGCCATTTCTCTAGTTTATTGTTGCCTATTAAATTCCAGTCAACCTAAAGAAAATATTTGTTTTATTTGTTTCCCCCGCTCAGCGACAAGCGGCCCGTCCAGCTTCCAGCCCCCTCTGCCCCCGCCCCCGCCTCGCAGCTTGGCCTGGCGGCCAGGCCACTGCCCCCTGTGGGCAGGGAGCCCCTCGCCCCCCATGGCCTCCTGCCCCCCCCCCGCCCCTCCTTCCAGGGTTCTTCCTCCCCTCAAACTCGGGGCAGGGCTCAGCCCACAGCCTGGCCGTGGGTCCCTCCTCAGCGTGGGACGGCCTGGGCCCCCAGTCTCCTTGTTGGACGGGCTTCTCGAGCCCCGCGCTCCACAGCTGTGGCTCTCCCCGTCCTGGGTGCTGGCCCAGCCCGGTCTCGGGACCAGCTCCTCCAATCGCCCTGAGCCCAAGGCCACCGGCGTTACCCGCCTCAGGTGCCCAGGGCCACCTCCCCCACCGCGTCCCCTGCACAGGCCGCCGGGAGCTGAGTCCCCGAAGGAGCCACCCAGCCCCAGGTCCCCGCACCCCAGCTCTGAGCCCAGCCTCCGACCCCCGGGCTCTGCCTGACCCTTGGCCTGTGCTCCAGCCACTGCGAGCCCGTCCCTCGCCGAGGTCCCGGGCCCCCTGGGGACGCACTCCCAGGCTCCTCAGAGCTGCCTTCCCCCAGAAGGGGGACCACCCTGGGACCCCAGGGCCCAGCCACCGCAGGGAGGCGGGCGGAGCCCTCGCCCTGGCTGCCCCGGGCTCCCCTCGCCCCCAGCCGCAGCCAGCCCTCCGTCCAGCTTTATCGTGCGCGTCCCCAACGAGAACACCAGCCCCTGAGGGCAGGGGCACTGTCGGGCTCCCGCCCCGTGCACACAGCAGGTGCTCAGCAGACCCCACCCCCGGACGCCTTCTGCGCCGCTGCGCGGTGTCCGCCCGGAGCCGGGCGCTCCCTGGGATGCAGCGCACTCCTCACGGCAGGTGCTGCCGAGACCCTCCTGTGGGAGAGGCTGAGTCACCCTGCTCTGCCCTGAGAAATCCCTGGAGGCCACCACTTCGGGCCGTGTCCTCGCCCAGGGCCCCCTCCCGCACCAGGATGAGCCCGCTGCCCAAGGCATTTCCTCGCGGAGTCCACACAAGCCCAGCAGCCCCGGGGCCGGGATCGGGGGGAGGCAGCGCGGCTCCGGGCGCCGCCCTCGTCCCCTCCGGGAGGTGGGTTGCAGGTACAGCAGCAACCGTCTCCCAGGGCAGCGCTGCGGGGGGGTGCCCTCAGGGGTCCCCATGCCCCCAGCCCCCCGCCCCCCCATCACCCCCCCGGGGCCCCTGCACTCTCATCTGTCACTCATGTTTCTGTGCTCAGGGCACCTGTGGAGGACCCAGGGCCCCTCGAGATGAGAGCGAGGGAGGGGCAGGCTCACCTGGGAGCAGGAGAGGCCACATTGTGTGACCCGGGGGATGGCCAGGCTCTGGTAGGCGCTCCAGGTCAGCGACAGGAGAGCCACGGCCCGCCCGGCCAGCATGGTCGCTGCGGCGCGGCTCTGTGGGCGTGGGTGTCGGCTGAGCTCACGGGGCCGTGGGCGCAGCTTCTGCCCCAGCCGCAGCCTCTGGCACCAGTGGCAGACCGGAGCGCACGCCCCTGCTCGGTGGCTCCTGGTGGAACGGAGCCCAAGTGGGCCGGCCGACGCCGCAGCCCCGCAACTTCCCGCCTGTCCCAGCTCGTGCTGACGGCCTACAGACTCTGGCCAGATGCCTGTGGGCCTTCTTGGCTGCCAGAGGCTCCTGAACCTTGAGTCACCGACACCCCGGGGGGCTGGGTCCTGCACAGGCTGGAGGCTGGAGCGGGGCTGCCCGCGGGGCCAAGGGGTCAGGGGCCCTCCCCACACCCGACACCCCACGGCCCCCGGGTGCACCCCGCCTCTCAGGGGGGAGGGAGGGGGGATGGTGGCCCCCGACCCTGGCCACGCAGCCCTGTGGCGTGAGCCACACGGGGCAGCTGCTCCCCAGGGTGCGTCCTCCGAGCCCAGCCCCACGGGGCTGCTCTCTCCTGGGGGGCACCTGGGATGGTGCCCGGGTCTTGAGCGACCCCGCCCGTTGCCTCTCTGGATCCAAAAAGCGGCCTTGGCTGAGCCCTCTGATCGCTGTCCCTCGCCCCAGAGGGACGCGCCCCGGGGCCTGCGACGCCCCCCTGACTTCGGCTTGGGAACCCCTCGGGGCTCCTTTTCTGGTGCAAACCCTGCCGCCCCGAGAGGTTTCCGGACAGGGCCTCAGGCACCTCTGGGAAGGAGAGGCCCCAGACGTGCTCTGGGGCCCCCGGCCTCTGCCTGCCCTGGTGGGCGCTGTCCCACGAGCAGGGCACAGGCGAAGGGGTGCCCAGTCGGGGAGGCCCCTGGCGTGCTGGGCCCCGGGGAGCAGGGGTCTGCCTGGAACCCAGGGGGCGCCCACAGGTGCTGGGGAGCAGACCCAGGCCAGCAGCCAGCAGGCAGGTCCCTGGGGCAGCCCCCGAGCGCTCCGTGGGGCGGACGCGTCCCCCACAAGAGATGGGGCCTGCGGCGGGACCAGGACCACGGTCGCACCCTGCTGCCGGAGCCACCACCCCGCCGCCTTCCCTCCGCCCCGGGCCAGCGCCCCTCCCCGCCCCGCCCCCGCCTGGCCTGTGGGCCCCCTGCAGTGTTTGCCGGCAGCTGCGCAGCGTGGTTGGGGCGTGGCAGACCCCACTCGGGCTGGCGCGGTCGCTGCCACGCCAGCGGACCCCGGGGGCACTGTCTCCTCGGCGCGAGGACACCCACGTGGCCCGCTCCGTGGCTGCCCTAGGACGGGCCCATCCTGCCCGCTGACACGCCCGCTCCTGGAACGTGGCATCGCAGCGCCAAGGGGTCCAGCCACATGGCTTCATGGGGGGACAGGCCCACGGGGGAGGAGCGTGGAGGGGGAGGGCCCCTCACCGCAGGGGCCCTGTCCTGTCTCTGAGGCCCGGGGGCTCCAGGCCTTCCCAATGCCCACAGAGAGCTGCCCCTGCCCACTCCTCGGAGTGCCCTCCCTCCCGTGTCGGCGCGGGGGGCGGGTACGCCGCAGCCTGAGCCCGGGGAGCCGCAGGGCCCGCGCGGCCGCTGGCGGCCGAGGGCACGGGAGTCCAGCCGCGGTGGCCTCTGAGGGCCCGCCCCCGCTCAGTGCCGGGTTGGAAGGCGACGCAGGGCCGCAAAGAGCCTGGACCAGCAGAGCAAGGCTTCTGTCGAATAAAAGAAGGAATAGCCCCGGCGGGTGCAGCTCAGCGGACGGAGCGCCGGCCTGCGAACCGAAAGTGCCCGTTGGATTCCCAGTCAGGGCACAGGCCTGGGTCGCGGGCCCAGTTCCTGGGTGGGGGGATGTGAGAGGCAGTCACCTGATGTTTCTCTCCCTCTCTTTTTCCCTCCCTCCCGTGTCTCTTAAAGTAAAACCTGTGGGTGCGGGGCACAGGTTGTGGGGTGCAGGCGCTGGGATTGGGTAGGGACTCCATAAGAAACAGCACAGTTACAGTTGCGTGATTTCGCTAAAATAGCTCTGTATACAAGGTTCCTCATCTACGTGCAGGTTTCCTAAGAAGCGAGCCATGCGCCGGAGGGCCTGGGCGCCTCCGTCGGGCCCCGGTCCTCGCGTCGCGGGGTCCACAGGGAGCAGGACCGCGGCCCCGGCAGGACGGTGGTGTGGCAGGGGCGGGGCGGGGCGGGGCGGGCGGCAGCGAAACAGCACACTAGACTCGGCGCGGGCGGGTCCCTCTGCAGCCCTTTTGGGGGAGAGAGAGGCCCTCAGACTACGCCCACCTGCCCAGGCCAGGCGCGCAGGCCGCCCCCCACCCCCTCCCAGGACCTGGCTGGACCCCAGCCCCGCTGGCTCCCAAGCCCGCCTGCTCCCACGCAGGCCGCAGCCCTCGGAGAGCCCGGGCCTCCACTCAGGGGCTCTCCGGGGCAAAGGCAGTGGGTCTGGGGGGGCCCCCCTTGCCCTGCTCCTCCGTCCTCCTGTCCCCGCCTGCTCCCCACCCTGAGACTGTGGAGGGCCCCCACCAGGCAGGGCGGGCGGGCCTGGGCGCGGCGGCAGGGAAGGAGCAGGGCCCAGCCGCTCGGAGCCCGCCGTCCCGCCGCCACGGTGAGCTGCCCCCACAGCCGGCCTGGGGGCCCGCCCCTCGGGAGCAGGGCCCAGCAGCGTCCACCCAGCACCCGCGGCCGTCCCTCCGCCTGGGTTGGGGAGGCCGGGGCGCTTTCTCGAGCTCTTGCTCCGGCCCTGAACCCAGCCTGGCCCTCCCCAGGACCGGACATGCCCAGGAAGGCCCCGCTCCTTCCGCCCAACGTGGCCGAGCCCAGAGCCCCTGCGCAGAGGCCCCCAGCGTGGGCTGAGGGCGCAGCAGCTGCCCATTCCCCGGCCAGCGCGCAGGACGGGGACCCAGGGCTCCGGAGGAACACCTGTGCGCCAGGGCCAGAGGCTCCGCCGGGGCTGACGGAGCTCTTCCCACCGGCCGCCGGGGCCGCCGTGCGCCCCGTGGAGGGCTCAGCTCCGCGCCGGTCTGTCCAGGGCAGTGCGGGGCGAGGTGCTGCAGCGGGTGGTGGCGCGCAGGGCGGCCCCGCAGAGGCGGTGAGGGGCCAGGGTGGGCAGGCCAGCCCCTGTGAGGCCCCCTCCCCCACCCGAGGGCGGAGGGAAGCTGCCGCTTCGCCAGGGTGCTTGCCCGGCCCCGCAGACACCAGGGCCGGCGTGGCCAGCAGGCAGCCGGAACCCGGGCCCTCCAAGGGGCTGGGGCCTCGGCCAGAGCCCACAGGCCCCCTGCTCCTCCTGGGCCTGGCCCTGGCCCCTGCCCAGCTCCAGGCCGTCCCCAGGTCTCTGGCCAGCCCTGCTGAGGGTGGGGTGGGCCTGTGCCGAGCCCCCTGCCCCAGGTCGCTGAGGCCCCCGTGGGAGGAGGGGAGGGTGGGAAGACAGGGCTCCCTGGGCACCGTGGAGCCTCAGTGGCGCCCGGACCTGGCTGGCAGGGGCCCCCTCTGCCCACGGCAGGGCTGAGTCACTCCTTGCCGGGGCTCCGCGGCTGTGGAGCCGCGGCTGCCTATGCAAAGCAGCCGGCAGCTTCCTGGAGCCTGGGGCCTAGGGCGGACGCTGAGCCCCGGCCGGGAAACAGCCTCCCCAGCCCGGCCCCAGGGCCCGGAGGCACAGGACAGGGGCGAGGCAGAGGCTGGGCGGGCGCCCGGGCCGGGTGCCGAGCTTGGGGACCAGCGTGCCCCGCGGCCCGGGGACGCGCTGTCAGGCAGTCCTCTGCTCACCTACGCACCCCCGTGACACAGGGCCCCCCGCAGGGCTGGCAGGGTGGAGCCTGGCCAGCTCCACTCCAAGGAGAGCGGGACCGGGCGCCCGCCGTGCCCCGGTGCCCGAGTGGAGCAGCTCCGGCCAGGCGGAGGGCGCCCGCGGGTGTGCGTGAGGGAGGCGCCGGAGCCCCGGGCCGGTCGGGGCTGTGCTGGGTCACGAGCTGAAAGGGGACAGAGGGGCTCACGGAGGGGAGGGCGGCACTGCGCACAGCACCCCAGAACCGGGCGCACTTTGATCCTGCCGATCCTTCTGGGGAAACCGCCAAACCTGGGGCACGAAGTATGAAAAGAATCTTCCTAAAAGCAACACAGCGCTGGCAAGGGAGGGAGGGACACCCCCCTCGGCAGCAGGCAGGGGCGCCCCGGGCACTTCCTTCTGAGGCTGCCAACCCGGGAGGCCGGCTCAGGGCTCCCCGGCCTCAGGCAGCGTGTGGGGGCAGAAGACTGTGAAGTGGGGAGAGACCCCCACCCTTCCGCAAAGCCGCGCCCCGAAGGGCCACACCTGTCCTGCCCGGGGGCCGTGGGAGGGACCCAGGGTGCTGAGCAATGCCGGGAAACCCCAGGGAACACGGCCTCACGTAGCCCCGGGTTTGCACAACAGATTCTTATCCCTGGGCTGGGGGTGGGGTGGGGAATGGCGTGTCCCTTGTGGATATAAGTGACACCGAGCACCCTCCTCCAGGCCTGCCGGGACCGCGACCTGAATTCTGGGAAGAATGCAAACAATCCACACAGTTAGCTGTTTACAGAAGATGAGCCGTGTGCGAGAGCGCAAGGGAACGCGCGGGCAGACCCAGCACCACGCGCGGCACAGGCTCGGCTTCCGCGCCTGCCAGGCACGGGCAGCGTCCGGGGGCGGCTGGCCGTCATCTAACCTCGGCACCAGCCGTGAGACGTCACAGGCCGGGAAGGAAAGGGCCGGGGTCACCCAACAGCTTTATTAAAGGGATCTTCTAAAATAATGAAACTATCGTAACTAAGATTAAAATTTCAGCAGGTGGGATCAGTGTCCAGGAGCCTGACACAGAGGTAACAGGCCGGAGGCGGCCCAGGACGCGGCAGATGGGGGCGGGGCGGGGCAGGGGGGGGCACGGGGGGGGGGGGGGAGCAGAGGGGGTGGAGGGTGCGAGGAGGAAGCTGTATGTAAAGAGGTAGTGACAGAAAATTTCTCATCGCTGATTAATGGCTTAGCGTGCTGATTAAAGAACTCCGCAGAACCCCAGTTAGAACAAATAAAAACGAGCCACACGCCCAGACCTGCAGGCAAGCCAGCTGGGCAGCTCACGGGCGGGCGGAGGGCGGCTCCGAGGCCCCAGAGCAGCGGACGCCTCCAGGGCGCAGCGGCCTCAACCCAGGCTCCTCCCCGGGAGTCTGTCCCTCCCAGAAACGAGTGTGAAAGGACAGTTGTCAACCGAAAGCTAATCTGAGCTGGGCCCGCCAGGCCCTCCCACGGGGACGTCCTCAAGAACGCGTCCTCAGCGGGATCCCCGTGGGTCCCCGCGGGGAGTGTGAGATGCACCGAGGGTGGAGGGCACGGCTGCCGGACCGTGATGGATACAGACAGACGGACACCAGGGGCAGCCTAGAAACCGCACAGCATGCACGTGCCGTGGCCACGGTGCAGCTCAGCGAGGACAACACAGCGTCCTCGGTGCACCGGGCAGCGGCTGCTGAAGACCACACAGGGAAGCACCGGCCCGAGTCCCACACCAGGCGCTGAAGCAACTCCCAGCGCAGGCCACGTGCAGACGCGCGACGTCCCACGGGGTACAGCCAACGCAGCCGGTTCAGAAGAAAACTTTGAGAAGGAAACAGAAGCGGCTATTTTTTATGACTGAGATAGGCAAAGATTTCCCAGAGAGAAAACAAAGTGTGCATCACAAAAAGAACAATTGATAGAGAAACACATAAAAATTACTAATTCTTAATGCTATTAAGAGAATGGAACGCAGCCCCGTCTGGTGAGGCTCAGTGGACTGAGTGCCAGCCTGTGAACCAAACGGCCGCCAGTTCGATTCCCAGTCGAGGCACAAGTCTGGGTTGAGGGCCAGGTCCCCAGTAGGGGGTGCACAGGAGGCAGCCACACATGGACGTTTCTCTCCCTCTCTTTCTCCCTTCCTCTCTCTCTAAAAATAAATAAATAAAGTCTTTTAAAGAGAGAGAATGAAAGGCAAATCATCAAATAGTAAGTCACTTTAAATACATATACCCACCCCAGATATGGAATAGGCCAACAGAAACATTTGTCCAAATATAAAAATGGTGCTTTGCAGGACTGAGTGCAGAAAGCATCCAGCCACGCACTATGAAAAACAGAGACATTTACTGAAGATGCAGGATACAAGCAACACTGTACACAGGACGCCGCCGCCTCAGTCCCTTCCAAGCAGGCACCCTGGGGCCTCACACAGTCCTCTCAGTCGCCATCCGCTGTCCCGTCGTGTTTTCCTGAGTCTCATCAGTGGTCTGAAATCTCTTCCCTTTCACCTGGATTTTAGTTTTGGGGAAAGCCAGGCGTTGCAGGGCACCCAATCTGGGCTATAGGGAAGCTGAGTCACCTGGGTGATTTGATGTTTTGCCCAAAAACTCTGCACGAGACACGATGCATGAGCAGGCGTGTTGTGGTGATGAAGCTGCCAGTCCCCGGTGCCCACAGCTGTGGCCTTCCGAGTTGTCGAAATAGTTTCCGTGGAGGAAGGTTCAAGCTTAACGCAAAACCTGACGCAGATGTGCTGCTCGACTCGCTCAGTCATTCGGAATGCAACAACCACACAGTACATCTCGCTCACCTGTGTCTGCTGCCCCCGCTGACTCGCATAGTGAGGTCGTCATTGTTCACGCATGTGCATTCCAGTCCACCCTCCTTGGCTGCCTGGTTACATGGATGTCTCACAAACCGCACTTGTTATACTAACAATGGCTGGGCTTTTTCTGGACAGACCTCGTATGCTCAAATGGACCATAAACACAGAAAGATACTGAACTTCATGACTCATCAGGGAAATGCACAGGGAAGCAAATCCACTACTCACCGACCGGCATGGCTCAAACAAAAGTCAGCGGCTGTCTCCCGCCGGCAGCCGGCACGCCCGCGCCCCGCAGTGGGAGGTCGCTTTGGGGAACGGCTGGGAGTGACCTCCAGAGCTGAGCACGGGACCCAGCGACCCTGTGGTCCCAGAAAGGTGTGCACGTGATCGCCGCATCCCAGAACGTGCAGAGCAGCACTGGCTGTCACCGTCTGAACTAGAAACGATGCGAATGTTTATCGATAGTTACTGTGAACAAACGTGGTTGAGAGTTCATTTTAACTACACACAAGAAAGCAAATGGAGCCACGTGTCAGACCCAACCGCTAACCAAGCCGGGGTCCTTCGGGGACGCGAGGTTGATTCAACATTCAAAACGTGACTGATATTATCCACACTTTAACAGCACAAAGGAGCAAAAGGCGACGAGAACGTCATAGATGAGACAAAGATCTTGAGAAAATTCCCTGCACATTCACCATATGAAGCCTCGGAGAAGGTTACAGAAAACTTCACAGGCTGGAGCGTCTACACGTTCACAGGTGTATTTGTGTCCCATCTACAGCTTCTCCAAGAGCCACACGAATGTCCTCGTAAATGAGGGAACGCTGCGAACATCTGCTTTACGATCAGGAATTCAGCAACGGCCCCGCGCCGTACCGGGGACTCCGGCAGGGGCCACTAGACCCAACAAAGGCAGCGCAGGCAGCCGGCCTCTGCTCGCGGCGAAGCGAGACAGAGCCTGCAGGAGGGCGGCCTGACCCCTGCGGGGCCTTGTAAGAGGGCGATTGGACTCGGAGAGAACGCGCGTGAACGCAGAGAGTGGAGTGGCGTGACGTGTCCACGGGCCAAGCGGCGGCAGCGAGCGCTGCCGGGCGCCAGACGCCAGAAGGGACAGGCAGGGCTCCGCTGCAGCCTCTGAGACCGCGCGGCCCGGCCACACCGTGCGGCCCGGCCCCCGGCACGCGGAGGGGCTCCATCTCTGCTGCCTAAGCCGCCACGTCTGCGGTGCTTGTCCCGGTGGCTAAGGCGTCCAGTTACACTGACACGGTGGGCGCCCGGCTGTGGCATTTCGCTCCTAGGAGGACGTCGGCACAGAGCTGCACAGCGTGTGTGAAAAAGGAGACACTTTTTCAAACGAGCGAAAAATCTGGAATTACCCTGATTTCCAGAGGTGATCTTGGAAGGGGCAGGCTGCCAGGCCTTGGTGACCGAGTGGCCGTGAGGCGAGCAGGGGCAGCTCTGGGTGGGGCCGGGCCATGGCTCGCCCCTCAAGCGCTGGCCGCTGCCGGCCCGCGCGGCCCCGGGGGCTCGGGGCCTGGCGGCGGACAGGCCGCCCGCAGACACGCAGGCGGCGGGAGGGCCGCTGCGGCCAGGGCCGGTGTGGAGGGCGAGGCCGTGCCACCCCGCGGGGCGCTGCCCGTGCATCTGGGCAGCCGAGTGTGGCGGGCAGAGCGACCCGGGCGCGGGCCCGACCTGGCCTGTCAGGCTGCCCACTGACCTGTGCCCCGAGCCCGCGCCCAGCACGGGTCCCAGGCCACGTGCGGTTGGCTCCTTCGGAAACCTGGGCGCAGGGGCCCAGTGAGACGCACACCTCGGCCTCGGTGCCCAACTCGCGCTGCGCCCCATGAGACAGACAGAAGGAGCTGTCACCCACGGGCCCGGCGGAGGAGACCCTGGGGCTTGGCCAGCTCCCCAAACCGACGGGACAGAACCCCCTCTCTCCCAACAACCTGGCCAGGCCCAGGGTGCCCCAGCCCCTGCTTGGAGCTCGGGCCAGCGCCCCATCAGGACAGGCCCCGGCCCCGACCAGAGGTGCCGCCCCGCCCCGGGGCACAGGCCCCCACGGAGCAGGCTGACTCAGAGCGCCCCCTCCCCGGCCGTCTCGCCCGGCAGCACAGAGGGCCGTGGGGCACAGCTGCGACGACTGCATCTGCGGGTGCGTCGGACGGGAAGGTCGGTTTTGGGGGCCTGTTGTCTACGTGCTGGAACAAGCGGGGAGCTGCGTCTCCCCCCAGCCCCCCGGGAGCGGCCTCGACCGGACAGCGCTGTGCAGGGCTCGGGCAGGGAGCCAGTGAGTACCTTTCCGTCTTTCAGCTTCAAGTGCTGCGGGGCAGCCGTCCGCAGGGGTGCGGGCGCCAGGCCGGGCGTGGCCAAAGGGCCCCGCACTTTCAGCGGCTGGATGTCCAGGAGTGGTGGCGAGAAGCGAGGGCTGGAGGTGGGCGGCATGTGCTTCCGGGCTCTCCGCACGCTGACGCCTTCCACGCAGAGGTCGGCCGCGTGGGCCTGCGGCAGGTCCACGGCAGGCTGTGGGGGGCAGGGGGGTGCGCTTAGGGGCGCCGGGCTGCCCCCCTGCAGCGGCCGGCGCCCCCCTTCTGGCGTCTGCCGGTCGGTCGGGCCGAAGACCCCAAAGAGAAGCCTCGGCCACACTTCCGGATGGCTCGGCCGCCCACGGGGCCCCGCAGGGACCCGCCTGCAGAGGGGGGCCAGCGGCCAGGGCCTGCTGC
Source organism: Pteronotus mesoamericanus (assembly GCF_021234165.1). NCBI lineage: Eukaryota > Metazoa > Chordata > Mammalia > Chiroptera > Mormoopidae > Pteronotus > Pteronotus mesoamericanus. The sequence continues at coordinate 50,934 of NW_026555088.1, forward strand.
GTGGCCCTCCGGGGGGGGCCCGGGAAGGAAAAGCGCGGAAGGACCCAGAGCCCACGGGCGCTTCTCCAGGCCGGTGCCGCCCGGCGCGGGGTGCGCACGAGGTCGCAGCGGGTGCAGGCCCCGGGGGCACCCGCCCGGGGCGGACTCCCGGTCCGCCCGCCGCCCGCCCCGCCGGCCTCGCCTGTCTCCACAGCAGCTCGAAGTTGCCGACGTCGCAGTTGCGGTCGCCCTTCCGGTCCACAACCACCTTGATGGTGTCCTCCTGCACCTGCGCGCACAGCTGGGCCGTGACGGGCGTGGACGCGTGCATGGTGGGGCTGGAGTTGATCTCGATCAGCCAGGGCCTGAAGTCGCGCCCCAGGACGAAGTCGGCGCCGTAGAGCTCGAAGCTGTTCTTGCGCGGCTCCACGTGGTCCGCGGCCACCTTCATGGTGTGGGCCACGGCCCGCTTCATGGACGGGTAGATGACGCTGCCCCACACGGACCCGCGGCCCTTCCTCTGCAGGTACTCCTGGAACTTGGTGCTGGTCCACATGTTGTGGCAGGGCAGCAGCGGGCTGCGGTCCTTGTCGTTCTTGAGGTGCTTCTGGATGGAGTTGTTGCAGAGATGGATGGCGCTGCGAGGCAAGGCCACGCTGGTCAGCGCAGCCCCCGCGCCCTGCCCCCGGCCTGGGCCACACCCAGGAGACCCGCTGGCGGCAGCCACGGGGCCGCCACCTGGGGGCCTCCGGCACGGGACGACGTCCTGGAGCCGCAGTCTCCCGGTCGTACAGGGCAGCAGACATGGGCCCGTGGGGAGCCGGTCGAGTGAGTGAGAAGTTCCCGGTGGGCTCGCGCGGACTCAGGCCCGTTCCGGGCAGGACACACACAGCGTGGCTGCCCCCGCGAGCCCAACCTGCAACAGGCCCTCTCGAGCCCATTTCCGCTGAGGTGTCTGGGGGTTTTCCATCGGGTTCCGAGTGCTGACGCCCGCCCGCCCTGGGATCGGGGGAAGTTTTACTTCCGTGAGACACAAAAGGAGAAAGAAAGAAACCACGTAACGTAGGAGGGTCTTGGAAAGTGACCATGCCGGGTTAAGGCCGTGCGGGTGCAGGGCTCACGCGGCCCCGATGGGCCATGCGTGTTCAGAAAGGGTTTCAGGGGCACCCCCGTCGTCCTCGGTGGCGGCTGGGGTCCCGGATGGAGCAGTGGGGCTTAGGGGTGGGGGAAGAGGCGCTTCTGGGACTTTCCGAAGGTGCTGACTCGGCGGGAATGTGGAGTGCTGGCTTGAGGGGCAGCGGCCCTGCGCCCCGCCCTGGGGGAGGGGGCTCGCGGAGCCGCCCGCACCTCGGGGACCCGTCTCGCGGGGTGGTGGCAACGGCCGGCATCACCCAGGCGCCCTGCCCACGCCTGCCCCCAGCACCGAGCTGACGCCCACTGACCCGTCCAGGTTGTCCAGGGAGAAGCGCTGTGTCGAAAACCGCAGGTAGCTCTCCTTGTAGAACCAGATGGTCAGGGGGTTCCAGTCGGTGACCAGGAACCACTGCCTGATGTCGAACTTGGTGTCGTAGATGAGCAGCGGGGTCTCGATGTACTTCTGCACCACCCACTTGTTGTCCTTGGCGGAGGCGTGGTCTGCGGCCACCAGGTCCAGGATCTCCTCCACGCGGTCCATGCACACGATGTCTGCGAGAGGCCGCTGCTCAGCCCCGGGACCCCGGGGAGGACGTGGGGGTCGGGGACAGAGATGGGGCTGCGCTGGGTGTGGCCGACCAGGGCGCAGGACCCGCCTGGGAAACCAGCCGGCGGGGGCGGTGGGGGCGGGGCCGCCGGCCCGAGGGCGACGCCGGGCGCGGGGGCGGGGCCTGAGCTGCGCGGGGTTTGCCCACGCCGGGCCCTCCTCCCTCTGCAGGGGGCTACGGCTTCTCACGCTGACCCCCCGAAGCTAGGCCACATGACTCGGCGTGACCAGTGACATCGGGGCACAGGGGACACGCGTCTCTCGGGGCTGCAGCGTTTCATGCCACCCCAGGCCCCGCGACCCTCTCCCTCCCTGGCAGCCCTGACGCTGGAAGGAGGCGGCGTCACCAAATGGCAGACGGGCTTTGATGGGCAGAGACCCCCACGCCATCCTCCCCAACCTGCGGGGACAACAAGCATGAGAAGAGATGGGCTTGGTCAGAGGGGTCCACGTGTTGGGAGCCCCTGGGGTTCGGGAACTGTTCGGCGCTCGGCAGCCTGGCCCGTCCTGACTGAGGGGAGGGGGAAGGGCCCCTCGGCGGAGGCCCAGAGGCACAGGCGCAAAAGACTAGGTGACTTCCCTCCCGAAAGCACAAGACGGGTTTCTCCAGTTACCGTGAGTCGAGACCCGGCCACCCTGGGACACGGGAGGCGCCCTGAGCTGCGCGTGGGGGCTCAGAGGCCGGGGCGCAGCAGCGGGCGAGGGCAGAGCGCGGCGCGCTGGGCCTTAGACGGGGGTCTGCGGGCGTCGCGGGGACGGGCGGCCCGCCGAGGAAGCCGGGCGGGCCTGGCGGGCGGGGGAAGGCGCCCCCTGCGGGCGGCAGGTGCCCTCCGGCGCCTGCGCTCAGGACAGAGCCCCGGGCGCGCAGCCCCGGCTGGGAGCGGGCCCCCCAGCGCAGAGCAGAGCGGGCAGAAGCCCAGGGGAGAGAACGATTCAGGACAGATGATGTTGAGGACTGAAGGCAGGACCATCCAATGAGCAGACTTTTAAAAATCCCGTAAAAGTGAACCACTTGTGAATGTAAAACAGTGACAACTAAAAATAGCTCTGGGTGGGACACAGAACACCCAAAAGAAAAGAAAGGTGCATTTGGAGTCTCAGGAAGATGAGAACATGATGTAACGAATAAGGGGGTGCCGCTAAGGCCACATTCAGAGGAAACTTCATAGCCCTGATTGCACAAGACAGACCGAAAGTAAATAAGCTTAGCATTTAAGTGAGAGCCAAGGAGGGAAAACATCCCTCACAGGAACGCTGACAAAAATGCAACCAGAAGTCGGTTCACTGGAAGCACAAATAAGATTAGAAAACCCCCTTGAAATCTTGCTTTTTTTCCCCCAAAGAAACACCGTGCGTTCTCCTCAGGAATGAAAAAGAGAACAGGCAGGGCTGCGGCCTGAGAAGAGGAAGCAGAGGTGTGTGCGCTCGGCCCCACAGACGCTCCCCAGCTGTCCAGAGCCGCTGGGGGCTCCTGGGGCTCCTGGTGGGCGTGTAATGGGCCCAAGGAGTGGGGACCCCCTGCTGCCAGAGACAGAGGTCCTCCACCCCGTTCATAAGCCTGTCGCCAAGATCATCAATAGAACACAGAAAACAGCAGCCCCGTTGGACTGAGGAATGTGGTGGAAACATCCTAATCAACCAGTGGAGCTCGGAACAAACGCCGGGAAGATCAGTCCAGTCGGGACGCCTGTCCCCAGGCCCGGGGCTGCGGGGCTCCCGGGCGTCCCGGGACGCCACGGACTCTGGCGCCCAGCCCCCTCCGCACCCACAGCAGGCTGTCCCCGCCGTCCAGCCCAGGCCGCGGCAGGCACCGCGGGACTCACCTCGGCCCCGGGACTTGGCCGCGGGCTTGACGATCCAGATGTTCCGAAGCCCGTCGATCTCTGTCTGGGGGCTCACGGACGAGATCTTATTCAGCAGAGCCTGGCACTGCGAAAAGTGGTTTCTGGAATTGGAGATGAAAGTGTCGCCGCTAAAAAGCAAGACACAGGAAGCACGTGAGGTTCTAAGGGTGGCTCTTGGCTCCCGATGGCGGGTCTGGCTGGCTGTCCCCCAACCTTGGGGCCCCGGGGGCCCCAGGAACTTGGCCTGGTGGCCACTCTGGGCCAGGCCTTATGGACACTGGGCACCCCAAGCGTGCGAGGAGGCCAGTGGACTTGTGCGACATGGTGCCACTTCGGCTTTGCCCAGAAAGCAGACACGCCTTGGCCTCCACACGGGAAGGCGCCCCCAGGGCGTGCACACCCTCGCCTGGAAGGAGAGCTCAGCCCGGGCAGTGGCGGTCAAACAGGGGCACACTGCCCGCACGGTCAGGCGTCACGGCGATACCGCCATCGCCCCTGCCTTGGAGGAAGAGGATGAGGAGGGGGCGAAGTGGGGGCGGAGCCCGGACCACCCCACAGTCCCCAAAGAACGGGCGCGTCCCCTGGGACTTGGGGTGAGGGGCGATGTGGCCACCAGTAGCCACAGTGACCGACTTGGTGCGACCCCTACCGAAACCCCAATGACGCCATTGAAACAGCGAAACCGTTCCTGGAGGTCACGTGGACGCTTGAGGGACCCCCTAAACGACCTCGAAAAGGAAGAACGCGGTTGGAGGACTTGCACTTCCCGGTTCCAAACATACTGCGAGACCAGTCGAAGCGGCGTGGTGCTGAGGCAAAGAAAGACGCGCCGGCCGGCAGAGTCAGGGTGCGGAGTCCGAAAGTAAGCCCTCCCATAGACGGTCGAACGGTGTTTGACAAGGCCAGGACCGTGCGGAAGGACACGCTCCCCAAAACCCGCGTGCGGGCCCCTTACCTCACGCCACATCCCAAAAGTAACTCGAAATGGATCAAAGACCGACACAGAAGGCCTAAAACTATCAAACTTACACTCCTATGAATTTTAGACATATACATGTATATACACACGCTTCCACGTGTGTAAAACTCTCAGAAGAAAGCACAGGGCAAAAGCTTCCGCTGCTGGGTTTCACGATGCTTCCTAGGACACGGCAGCGAAGCACAGGCAACAAAGGAAAAAGTAGGGAAGTTGCACTTCACCAGCAGTTCGTAGGTTTGCGTATCAGAAGCCAGTACCAACAGAGTAAAAAGGCAAACCGCAAAATGAGACGAAGCATTCGCAAATAATCTATCTGATAGGGGACTGATGCCCAGGCTATACGGAGAAACCCTAACACCGCACAACAAACAACAACCCAACTCGAAAACGGGCAAAGGCCTCGGGTGGACGTTTCTCCAAAGCAGACAGGAAGGCGGCCAACAAGCCCATGAAAAGAAGCTCAGCGTCACGGATCCCCCAGGGAAACGCGAGCCCAAGCCACGCGAGGCCTCACCTCTCGCCGGCGCGACGGCCCCGCCAGGACCCGGGGAGAAACGAGCACTGGCCAGGCTGCGGCGAGGGCGGGAGCCCCGCGCTGGCCGGGGCACGCAGGACGCAGCAGGGAGTCCCCGCTGAAATCAAGGGTAGGACGGCCGCCGCGTCAGCCACCCCGCTCTGCGCGTGCGCCCAAAGGAGCGGACAGCACCGTCTCAGGGGTGTCTGCGCACGCACGTCCACAGCAGCCTCGTTCGCGGCGGCTGCGGTGTGGAAGCAACCCCGGCGTCCGTCGCTGGGGGATAAACCAACGAACTGTGCTCTATCCACACGGTGGAGCGGCTTCAGCCTTAAAAGGGAAGGAAATCCCGGCGCGTCTCAGCCTGCGGAGTGAGCGCAGCGAGGCGGCCACGGGAAGACAGAGGGCGTAGGGTCCCGCCTGCGTGATGCACTCGGAGTCGCCGAAACCACAGAGACAGAACGGAGACGGCGGTGCCGGGGCGGGGGTGTGCGGGTGGGGGTGGGGGGCATGGAGTCACGGTTTAACGGGGGCGTTAGGAGATGTCTTGAGGGAGGAAAAGAGCCGTGAGGATGGGTGGTCGCACAACATTACCCAGGCAGTTAACATCCCCTAAACTGTGCATTTAAAAATCGGTAAGAGAATAAGTTTTATGTTGCGTATTTTACCACAGTAAAAAACTGAAAAATGCAGCCGCGGCCAGTGCAGCGCAGTGGACTGAGCGCCGGCCTGTGAACCAAAGGGCCACAGGTTCGATTCCCAGTCGGGGCGCAGGCCTGGGCTGCTGCCAGGTCCCCAGCAGGGGGCGCGTGAGAGGCCGCCGCGCGCAGATGTTTCTCTCCCTCTCCTTCTCCCTCCCTTCCCCTCTCTCTAAAACTAAGTCAATAAAATCTTTTTAAAAAAACTGAAAAAATATAAGTGTAGGTAAAACAAACGACAAGCACATCAGACACGAGGAGGGTGGAACGGAGTCGCCTGTGGTAACGCTGTTTGGGACGTGGTGATAGTTCGGTTAAAGATGTGTGAAAATATCGAGATGCACCTACACATGTCTTGGTAAACCCTAAAAGACAAAAACAAAAGTGTGTCACCGAAAATCCACTGTAGGAGACAAAATGAAGTGACTGGAAATGCGCGACTGGGGGCGTCTCCTTACTCCAGCCGCCAGTGGCCGGCGGCCGGCAGCCACCACGCCGGATGTAGTAAGTGGAAAAAATCAGAAAAATCTCAAACGTCCTGTTTTTCAAAACAAGAGAAAGCTGTGGGAGCGAAGAGGACGAGGCGAACGGCGCCCCCCGGCGCGGGGCGCTTTCCTGGGTGAGCGGGTTAGTCGCCAGGCCTGGGTGGAGGGGGGGAGTCGGGCGTCAGCACAAGGACTCCATCGAGAACGCAGACGCCACGAGGCCACGCACGCGGGCACCAGGGTCTCGGCGCACGGCCGGTTCCCGAGCACAGGCGACGGGCTCTCCCGGGTGCCCGGCAGCCGCACTCGTGGGGTTCGCCCTGGAGACACCTGGGCCCGCGTGGGCGGAAACGCCCTCCCCAGCCCGGCTCCCCGCCCGCTGGCCACAGTGGGGGCCCGCCCGGCGGAGGGCGCGCGGACCTATCACAGGGGACGGCGCAAGCGGCACGGCAACCCCATGGCTCTTTTCCACGCAGGGCCCGGTGTAGGACACAAACGAAAGAGACAGAGAAGAGGCAAAGCCGGACTTTGAGCAAAGAGCAAAGGCCCACAACACAAGAGCAATGATCCCGGTGCCACGGTGAGAACCGGGAGGACTTAAGAACAGCCTGAGGGAACAGAAGACAAAACTGGCCGCCCCGAAGACCGGTCCGTCCAAGTACCCAGACTCAGCCTCTGCGGGAAAACGGAGAGCACAGTGGGAGCGGAGGGACACACGAAGCACCACCCGATGGCAGGGGGCCGTCACTGGGGCAAGGAAGGGGGCGCATTGGCCCGGCGGGGGCTTGGCGCACGCGTCCCGCAGCAGCCCTGCCGCCCAGCGGACAGGACCCTCAGAGACCCGCCCGAACGCGGGCAGCCAGCCTCCCTCTGGCCGAGGACACACGTGTGAGCAAGCTCTTCCCGAGAGAAGAGGCCAGGCGACCACGAAGCACCTGAAACGCCAGCGGTCACGCGAGAAACGCCAACTCGCCACCCGGGGACAGGAAGCGAGAACAAGTCCCGCCAGGCACTAGGGGGGTCCCAGCAAGCACCCGCCCCTCGCCGTTTGGGCGCACATCTGTGGGGCCGCCCCGGCAACGGTCCCGAGCTGGGGACACGTGTCGGAAGGAGCAAGCCCTCTGCGGCACGCAGACAGGACAGCCCGGCGCGGCCCCGGGAAGAGCGAGCACACGGGAGACCCCGCCCGCCGGACAATGGCCCTGCGCGCCCTCGTGCCCGCTCCTCTGTTTCCGTCTCCCTGCAGCAGGAAAGAGGAAGCTATTCTTTATCCAAAAGGAAGGAAGGAAGGAGGAAGGATCAGAAACGGCGCTGGGTGGTGTGTGGGCTGCAGACAGACCGTCGAAAACCGTGGCTCCGACCTTCCGGACCCGCCCCCTGGCCAACAGCGGCTCACGCTGCAGGGGTGCCCGGGCCACCTCCGCCGGCCACGGGGAAGGGGGCGCTGGACGCCAGCCCTGGGGAGGACTCGGCCCTCGGGACAGGGAGGAAAGCCAGGCTCGGCCTCAGGGCCTGCGGCAGCGAGGGGCGAGGCCCGGCCTGTCGCAGGGCCACCGCGGGGCTCAGATGCGGTGAAAGACAGGAGGGCCGTGCAAGGTGCCCCATTGGCGACGACACCCTCTCGTCAGCCAGCAGGGCCTGCGGGACACGCCAGGGCCCCGACACCCAGACGGACACCCGCAGGCGCAGATGGGAGCCTGCACACCGCCCCTGCCGCCCCCTGCCCCGCCCGCGCTCACTGGACGAGGGAGTAGTACTGCTGGGTCAGCTCCCGCCACTCCTCCTCCGTCAGTCCCCTGTCCTCGGAGACGTCAATGTCCTCGTGCTCCAGCTGCCCCAGGTAGGCCCGGCACGCCCTGCAGGCCCGGCCCACGAGCTGCCCGGGCAGGCCCGGTGGCCCCGCGTCCTCCTCAGCGCCTGGAACCCGAGCACAGGCGCCAGAGGTGAGGCCGCTGGGCCTCGGGGTGACCCTTCCGCGGGCAGCCCCTGGACGCCTCAGCTGTCTGGGCAGGCGCCCTCCCCCGTGGGGTCCTCGGCGGGCGCCCAGCACCCCACACCCTCCAGCTAGACCAGCCCCTCAGGGCGGGGACGAGACGGCACGTCTCACGAACTGTCCCCCAAGTGTACACGTCTCTGAGGACACGCCTGGCCTTCGGTGAACGCCCCGTGAGCAGGCGATGGGTAAGCGTGGTCCGGTCCACGGCCACGCCACGCCGAGCGCGCCCGACCCTGCCTGATCGCGGAAGCTAAGCAGGGCCGGGCCAGCAAGCGCTCGGGTGGGGGGCCGTGGTCCAGCCAGGCCACGGGACCGAATCAGTGCCACAGAGAAATGAGCTCTCAGGCCACGGAAAGACGGGGAGGAGCCCGGGGGGCCTGTTTCCAAGGGAAAGAAGCCGACCTGGACAGCGCGCGCACCGTGGTCCCCACCCCGTGCGCAAAGCCGCAGGGCAGGGCAGAGCTGCGGCCGCCGGGACTGGGCAGGGAGGAGGGGGCGTCTGCGCAGGGGCCTTCGGGCAGCGAAACTGTGACACTGGGAAGGGACACGCGTCGCTTCACACTTGTCCGGACCCAGAGGGCGCGCACCGCCGAGCGACCGAGGGCAGGCTATGGGCCTGGGGGGCAATGCGTGTCCCCGGAAGCGCACGGTCGTGACCAACGTTGCCGGCGCTGATGGGGGTGGGGGGGGCGTGTGGGAGGCTCTGCACCTTCACCTCACTTCCGCTGTGACCCTAAAACTGCTTCCTTAGCATGAACACCCACCATCAGAACCTTCTTTGGCTTTTCAGGCCCCAAACCACCGAGAACGAGCCTCCCGGGCCCCGTGCCCGTCCCCGGGGCGGGGGGGCAGCCGGGCGCCGGGGCGCGGCTGTGCCTGGCTCACCTTTCTGGCTGCCGGGGTCGCCGTCGCCGGCCTCCTCCCCCGTCCTGCTCTGGGCCTTGCCCGGGACCCAGTGCTGCTGGCTGACCACCCACTTGAGGATGCTGGAGGCCGCCGTGCGCCGGAAGTCATCTGAAAGGGCACCGAGGCCTCGCCCCTCTGCCCGCGTGGGCACCGGGGGGCCCAGCCAGCCCCAGCCCTCCACAGCCCGGGGCCCCACGCCCATGGCGGGCCTGGCCCTGGCCCCTGCCCCCCGTCCCACGCCTCTGCCGGGGATGGGGCGTCAAACACACCCGGCAACAGGCCCAGAGAACAGGCAGAAGACAGCACCCTCCTGCCCCAGACCAGGGTGCGGGGGCTCCCACCGCCGCCCCTCCCCCGCGCCGGGGGGCTCCTCCTGGGTGGCAGCCCTCTCACGCCACCCGGACCCCCTCCCTGTGCCTCCCTGCGCCTGTGGCCCCCACAGCTCCCAGTGCAGACGGCCGGGGCCTGGAGCGCCCACCCAACACAGAAGGCGCCTCTGGGGGCCGCACACCTCTGGGTGCGGGGGCACCCAGCCCGCACCCCGAGGCCTGTCCCCCCCGCCCCCGCACCCAGACGCCGCCCTGTGCCCTCCTCAGCGTCTGCAGATCCCAGCAGCTTTTCCCTTAACCTGCCCCTTCCTCACCTCGGCGGGGACTGCCCCACGGACCCGACCCCCCCCCCCGCCCCTCCCCCCACCCCGCCCGCCCAGCAGCCGCTGCCCGCTGAAGCATCCAGAACCTGCGCTCCCCTAGCTGCCCCGCCCACAGCCCCAGGCCCCTCCCCAGCCTCCTCCCTCCGCCCCAGCCCAGGCCCCTGAGCCCGCACACCCGCCCCACCCCCTGCCGAGGACCCCAGACGGGCCACCGAGCCAGCTGGCTCCGCCCTGCTCCCCGCGCGGCCCCGCCCCTCACGTGCCGCCACGCCCACGGGCCCTGCTGGTTATTTGCTCTCCGGAGCCCCGTGTGGGGTGAAGCCACAGAGCAGGGGGCAGGGCAGAGGCCGCATCCCCACGGCCCCCAGGCTGGGCGCTGAGCAAACGCGGCCCTCTCTCCCCTGCGGCCCCTCGGTCCCAGACCAGAGCCCGTGGTCCCCAGCCGGCCCGAGGGGCTCAGACGCGGTCGCGGCACCATCCCACCCAGCCTGGCCGGGCCCTCCAAGCCGCAGCCACTCAGCTCCGTGGCCTCCGGCAGCCTCCCCCTCCCCTGCCCACGCCGCCCACGGACGTTTCTAGACAACCCTCAGCACGTGCACGGAGCGGAGCCCCAGGGCCTTGCGGGGGGACCAGACCTCTACCCTCACCACAGCCCCGGCCCCCGGCTCCCGTCCGAAGGGCCCTGCGGCCTGTCAGCAGGGCGGTGGCCCAGAGGCCCTGCGGGGGGCCGGCGACGTACCCAGGAATTCTTGCTTTTCGCTGTCAGAGCAAAGGCCGTAGCAGCGTGGGAAGAAGGTGTCGGGGTCGTCCTGGACATACCAGGGCAGGCTCCTCAGGTTCAGGCACAGCCCGATCTCCAGAGAGAGCGGAGCAGAGAGTCAGGCGCCCTGCCCGCCTGGGGCGCCTGGGGCCGGCCTCTCCCCGCCCTCCAGCCCTGCCCACCCCCTGGGAACAGCTGTTCCCAGCGGCCCAGGTGCCGGCCGCGGCCGTGGGCTCCGCCTCTGGTCCACGGCAGGCATGGCAGGTCCAAGGCCGGGGCAGGGGCCTGCGAGGGCCCCCAGGGCGGCGGGCACTGTGTTCCCCTCCCAGGGGCCTACACGGTGCCCCGACTCAGGCGCAGGAGGGGCGGGGGCAGCGGGAGGGGCTGCCGTGCAGCCGCGCACCCATCGCTTCGGCCCCGTGGGTGCGACCGGTGGCCTCCGAGGCCTGGCGGGAAGCCGCGGAGCGGTTCACAGCCATCCAGGCGGGGGCCTCACAGGGAACCCCGGGACGCCCTCCGGCATGGTCACACTGCAAAGGGCATCATGGCCCGAGGCCTTGGAGGACGCGGGGGGCCATACCCCCCACCGGGGGCCGTGGGGGAAGCGGTGGGCCTCGTCCCCGGCCCCCTCCTGTGTCACCCTGGTCTGCCAAAGGGACGGTCCCCTAGTCGCCAGGAAGCCCTCTGTTAAACTTCTGCCCAGTGGGTACACGCAGGCCCCAGCCCCGAACCTGAGCCCGCGGGGAAACGGGGCAGCCCCCTCCGGGAGGCGCCATGGGGCTGGGAGGGGCCGGGGCGGGAGGCCACAGGCGTGGCGGGCACTGGGTCGCCACCCCCCGCAGAGCCCCTCAGCTCTAAGCCCCCTGTGGGGGCAGGTGAAGGCGGCCACGCCTGCTCGGGGCCGGAGACCCCCGGACCAGAGCCAGGGTCCGGCCCCGCCTTACGCGGGGCCTGGGTGTCACCGTAGCCGCGCGGTCGCCCAGGGACACGGGGAGGGGCACACAGGGCGCTGGGGGGCCGGCGGGAGGGGCGGGTGCCCGCGGCTCCGGGCGTGGCGCTGGCGGGGCCGCGGGGAAGCCCCGAGGCAGCCCCCCACCTTGGTGGTGAAGGAAGCCGTCCTCCCGTAGTGGTTCAGCGCCTGGCTGCCTGCCAGGCTGTGGTAGTCGACGGCGTCTCTCTTGATCGTCCAGAGGAAGTAGGGCATCTCGTTCTTCACCAACCTGGACTGGCAGGAGAACCTTTATCAGGACCCGCGTCCACGGCCACGGCCCCGGCCACTCAGGATGTGACCGAGGGCGGAGCAGATCGGACTTGAAGTGACAACGTGCGGCTTCTAACCAGGCAGCCTGTCCCTTCGGGGCCGGGCCGCTCGTCCGCGGGGGCGGGCGTGGGGGCGGGGGGTCAGTCAGGCTCCGGGCTGCAGGGGCGCCGGGGGACGGGGCTGCGCGTGTGGCCTGACCGGGGCCCCCCCCAGCGCCCACAGGGGCGGGCGACAAGGGCTGACACCAGAGAGTGCGCTGGGCGCCCACGCGTGGTGTGGACAAACAGCGGCACGTGTCCGGTCAAAAATTCTCACCAAACAGGTGTAAGAAATGAAAACTCTCTCCAAGGCCCTGTCCCCAGAGACGCCCCCTGACCTCGGTGAAGACCCTTGGGGTCCAGCTTCTCCGCAGGCCTCGCCCCCCGCGTGGGGCGCCCGGGAGCCAGCGCCCTGTCCGGCCTCATCCCGACCCCGGTGAGTGCCGGCCGGTGCGGGGCTGTGACGCTTCGCCAGGGCGGGGGCGGGGAGCCCGCGGAGACGGAGCCGAGGGCCGGGCCGGGGATGGAGCTGCAGCCCCGGGCCCCCGCCTGCGCGGCACCGGACGCCGCTCCGTGTCACCCCGGGCCCCTTTGACCAAACCCAATCGAATACGGCGCGGTGGGCTTGTTCCAGCCTTCGCCCGTTTCCCCGTGCATCACGCCGTCCGGGAGTCACAGCTTTTAAGCCACGGGCGCTGCAACGCCCGCCCCAACTGCGGCCTGTCTTCCTGCGCCTTTCACAGCGTCTCCGGGGGACAAGCCCTCTCAGTGCCAGCGGAGTCCATTGTGTTGCTTTTTCTCCCCGGGGCCTGTCCCTGCCCTGAACTCACAGAGCCACGCGGCGTCATTCACGGCCCTGAGTCCTGCCTGAGGACACCTCGCGTCTCCGCACCGGCCCCGGGTCGTCCCTGCAGGCTCAGCGGCCCCGTCACCGGGCTGGGCCGCTCCGGCTCCGCTGTGCCCAGTGTCGGTGCGCAGCCGGCAGGACACCGTGTTCGCGTCGTGGCCCCACGAGGGAGAGGCGCGTCCTCCCGCCTGCCCTTCCCGAGGCTGGGGCGGCTCTGGCCCTCCCCACGGCTTGTCCAGAGTCACCGACACGGCGTGTCGGCTTGCACGTGGGCGCCCGGGGCTCACACGTGCACCCACATACACATGAACGCACAGGCACACGCGTGCCCGCCCTGCAGCCTGCCCAGCCCAGCTCTGCCGTGGCTGCTCAAGTGGCCGGGCATGGCCTGGCTTGGCGCCTTCCCCCAGGACACAGAGGGCAGCGCCAGGTCCCGGCTCGGCCCCGGGGCCCCGAGGAGCGCAGGGGACCTACCATCACGTCGTGGATGTCGTCTGTTTCCTCGACGGCCACTTCCTGGTTTTCTTTGCCTTCAGCACATGGGCCTTCTGCAAACACACAGGGGCGTCCGCGTGTCAGAGCCTCTCCTGCGGGTGCTCCGGGGGTCCCGGGGTGGAGCCGGCTGCGGCCACGCTCGGGCAGGGCCCGGAGCCAGGGTCGGGGCCCGGGACGGGGCGGCAGGGGGCCGGGGCGGGTCTCGGGGGCCGAGTGGGGGCGGGGGCCGGAGGGGAGGCCGTTGTCAGCCAGGCACCGTGGGGCCACTGAGCAGTGACCGGTGCCAGGGCCTGAATGCACTCGCCCGGGCCACCGGCGCCGGCGGTGGGGGTGGGGCGAGCGCAGGCTGGGCAGCGGGTGCCCCGCCCCTGAGGGGGGCACAAGTCACAGGACACGCGGGGCTGGCACACGGCCGGGTCCCCGAGCAGACACACGAGCGACCCACACGGAGGGACAGAGGCTTCGATATCTACCGGTGGCCCCTTGGCCCTCGCCGCTGGCAGGGACCGTGGGCGGCAAGTGCAGCCTCTTCTCCACCCAGCCCCTCCTCCGCAGGGCGGCCCGCATCACGGGGTAGTGTCCGTAGATGGAGAAGATCTTCTTTTCCTCGAGTGAGAGAGCGCGTTTGCAGTTAACGCGCTGGGAAGCGCACACACGCCGTCCCGCGCGAGGGGCCCGCAGAGCCCCGCCAGGCGCCCGCTGCACGGAGCGCATCCCGGAGCTGCGGAGGGTGCGGACCAGGTGCAGCGGGACCACCCCCCGGGGCGCCGGCGTCCTCGGGGGCCCCATGTGCCGTTGCCCCCCCCAACACACACACAGGAGGCACGGACGCCCAGGACCGCGGCGCCTGAGACCGGGCCGGGCGGGATCCGGCTATGGGTCGTGAGGACAGGAGGGTGCCGGTCCCGTGGAGCCTCTGGGGCCCGCGCGGCCGAGGACGCAGGCCAGGCCCGCTCACCTGGGCGGGGCCCCAGCGTGGCCCCCGTGCGGCGGAGCCGGGGACCAGGTGCAGGCTCGGCAAGTGGGCTTGGGGCCTCACAAATTTGTGGGACCCAGAAGGAGGGGTCCTGCTCAAAGTCACAGGCGTCCCTAACTCGTTGACTTTGAATTAATCAAAAAGGCAGACCGCCCTGGGGTGGGCCGCGCCCAATCAGGCGAGCCCCTGACAAGAGGGTCCTGGGTCCCCCGAAACTGGAGGCTCACAGCAGCAGCAGGGCCTGCCTCCAGTGGCTGGCTTTGACGAAGGTGCCACAAATCCTAAGGCCACGAGGAAACGAATGCTGCCAATAGGCGAGGGGCGGGGGCGGGGGCTCCTCCGCAGTCAGGCCTCTGGGTGAGCCGCCAGCCCGGCTGTGCTTGGGTTTGGCCCTGGGAGGCCCCGCTCCGGGGCCCGGCCTGGGCTGCCGGCCACACTCTCAGGACAAGCGGGGCTTGCGCAGCTGAGCTCAAGGCGGCCTGGTACTCAGCGCTGGTCGCTGCGGGGGCTCACCCGTCACGCCTGCCCCTCAGACCTCGGGCCTGCGGCCAGAAGCCGCGAGTTCGTGCTCTGACCCCCAGGAAAGACCGGGCCGGTCAGCGGAAGCCTCTCCCTCCTCGGACAACCGGTCCGAGGCCCGTCCCAGCCGACTGACAGCAGGGCTGCCGCCGGGAGCGCCGCACAGCCGTCCGAGCGCGTGGCTTTGGACAGATCGACTGGTTTTACCAGGTCAGCCGCACACCACGCCTACGGGAGCCACTGAAGGAATGACAACAGGGTACAAGGCGTCTATCGTTCCGGGGAGGGGCAGTGTCGTTGGCAAAAGCCACCAGTCCACAGGCGCAGGGAACGAGGGGGGAGTGAAACTGACAGGACAAGCCCAGCGAGTGAAGCTGGACACCAGCAGTTTAACTAGATAAACACACTTCCCACCGCGGCGAGAAAGCCAAGCGTGCCAGACTACATTTTTTAAAACCCAACTCTTGGTTATTTACAAGAGAAAACCAAAAACACAGGCCTACAGGCAGGTAGAAAAGGAAAGCAGCTCAATCTGAGACAAAGTAACGTCACTAAAGTAAAAACAATTATTTCATAATTTAAAGAAAAGAGTCGTCAATTCAGCAGGAAGTTACCTTTGTATGCACCTATTAGGGCAGAAAGTTCTCTACGGTGAAAATGGCCAGAAATAAAGAGCGAAAAATCCACATTACAACAGGGTATTAATGTGCTTCTCTCAGTAAATGACAGAACAGACAAAAACTTCAGCATGACCACAGACGAGAACATCACGCAGAGCGGGCTCTGCCCCGGTGGCTGGGGAGACGGCCAGGCGCGTCCCCTCTCACACGGGCTGACAAAGCGCCGGGTGTCCAGCGCGTCTGAACACAGCTCAGCGGGAGGACGTTAGACAGACTGCGCACTCAGCGCAGAAACCAGCAACCCAGTAACGAGAAAAGGTAGAGACTCTCCGAACTCTACTTGTAACTTTTAAGCAACCCACGATCCGTGAGCCAACGGTCACACGGTCGATACAATAGACGCTTCCGGCCGACTCTCCACCGAAGTCCCACCCGCGAGAGCGCCTGCAGCGCAGCCGGCAGCCCGAGGAGGGACGTCTGCCGTCTGAAGCCTTGTGTTTTCAGGTCTCAGGAACACGGAGTCACGGAGCTGCTGAGGGCGGGGACGGAACGGCTGGCACGCCACAGTCACCGGGACTGGGGCGACGCCCAAGGGGCCGTTTCCGAGCATGACAGGCGCATCCTCCATCAGGACCGAGGTGGCAGCGGCCCCACGACACCTGTCACCTGCCTCGCGACCCTGCCCCAGGCGCCCTGCGAGCTGTGCGGCTCGGCGACCCCACCAGTTGTGCTTCGAGGGGAAGGGCCGAGCACAGTCGCGCCAGTCGCCTGGGGCTCCTGGGCTGCCCCTCACCCCCAACACGGCCACAGACGCACGACCCAGTCGGGGCGTGCGGTCCTTTCCCCAGAAAAGGGGGCTCCGTCCTCACCGCGTCGGCTCGCAGGGCTGGGGGGGGGCCCGCACCAGGGGCCCCCTGCGCGGCCGGGAGTGCGTGCCCAGAAGGGCGCCCTCGGCCCGAGCGCACACGCGGATCACGGGGCCGACCCTCGCGGCGTATGTGTGGGCACGCGCCCCACGCTGACGGGGCCCCTATTTCCAAAGTCTGGGTGAAACGGAAGGTAACTCTGGCGCAAGCGTCCGGGGCAGGGAGGGGGCGGGCAGGGGAGGGGGTGGGCAGGGCAGGGACCAAGGCGGGCGGTGGGGGGGGGGCGGCGCCTCAGAGCCCGGGACTCACTCCCCAAATTCCAAAATCGATTTCCACTTTTGAAAAGGGCCCTCCCCACCAAGCCCCCACTGCTTTTACCTTGATCGCCTTCTCCGTCAGCTGTTTGGCTATTTTGTATCTGTCTAATCTGGGTGAAGGGCACAAGTTTTGGGAAATTCCTCGCTTTAATTCTGCAAAAGAGAAAACAGACATCGAGGCACATGGGTGCTCTTAACACGGAGACGCCAGGTGGCCCGCCCCTCCCACCTCTTGCACCCCGCCCGCCACACACGCCCGCCACCCGACCTGTCCTCCATTCAGGGACGCCCCGGGGCCCCCCAGCCCTGCGTCTGCCTCCTCGCCCTCCGGCCCCAGCCTCTCCCCGCACCCCCCCCCGCTCAATCTTGGGGCGCCCTCTCTCTGCACGGGACCCCCCACTGCTGCACGGCCACACGGGGGCCCCTCCGCCCCAGCCAGGCCAGTGCTCCCCAAGACCAGCCCCTCGACTCTCTCCAGGGGTCTCGGCCAGGGGACTCCCCTTGACACACGGAGCTTCACAGCGGCCACCGTGAAAATTTACACGGAGACCCTCCTCCCTGCCCTCGCCACACCCACCTGTGGGGCCCGCCAGACACGCTCACGCGAAGGCCACGCGAGCGCAGGCCGGTCCCACGCCAGTGCCCGGGGAGGGCCTCCGGCAGCGTCGACACCGACGGTCAGCCCCTCCTCCCTGCGGCCCCTCTCCCTCCCACCTTAACTGTGGGGGGGCCCCAGCCCGGACCCCCGACCCCTGTGCCTGCTGCACAGCCTGGGGCGTCCCGTCCCACAGCGGCGGCTTTAAATGCCCCCCGCGGAGGCCGCTGGAGTGGGTATCACACCCAGACCCCAACCTCCCGCCGCCTCCTGGACCCACGGCCCCGGGCTGTCCACGGTGAACTTCAGGTGGGACAGGCCAGCTCACATGCCGCCTTCCTGCCCCTCCTGGGCCCCCGCCACCCCTGGACCCCAGAACCCCAGGTCCCCACGGCCAACTGGCTCCAGCTCGACCCCCAGAGCACCGCCCACGAAGCAAGTGACCCTGCGCCGACCCGCCCGCCACTACGCGCTGCTGTGGGCCTGCGTTTGAGAGCCGAGCTCGCGCTCAGGGGGGAAGGCGGCGCAGGCTGCCCCCGCTGGGGCCGGCACCCGAGGGCAGGGGCCGAAAGGTAGAAACTGGCAACCTGGGCGTGATCAACGGGGGGCTGTCCTGCTCTGCTAAGGAGGCAAAAACCCCACAGACCGGGAAGAGGGCCGGCCGCCTCGCTGTGACAGCCGACACGGAGCGCACACCCGGCCGCTCCGTCGTACGACGTCTGGGCCGGAAACACCCGGCTGTGGGCAGACAGACCCGGGGGGGCCAGAGAAACCAGGGCGCGACCATCCAGCGGCAGAGCCCTGACACGGGCACAGCCAGGCCCGCGGAGCCCAGAGCCGCGCAGGCCGCGTTTCCAGGGCCAGAGAGGCAGGCGGCCAAAGCCGGGTGGGGGCGCCAGGACCTGAGCACGCACTTCACCGCCCACAGCCCGTGCTGTTCGCTCCGGCGCCCGGGGAGCGCCGGTCGGAATTGAGCCTGGAGAAGACGACGCCCCCTGATCGCCGCGCCGCCAGCCTAGGGGCTGGTACCGGGACCAGGTCCGGAACAGAAACCCACCCCTTCACCGCCCGGGGCCGAGGAGGTGGCCGAGGAGGACGGGCGGCACAGGCCTCGGCGGGGCGGCGACGGAGGTGCCAAGCGTCAGCCTCCGTGCGCCCGGAAGCTGCGATCACAAAGACATGTTGAGCTGGGTGTGCACTGGTCACAAGGTGATAAAGGCTAAAAACGCAGAGCAAAGCAGCCGCCTCACGTCATGAAAAAGAACACAGTAAATTTAAACCCTCCGAATTACAAGAAAATCAAGAAAAGGGAAACATGATTGAAATATTTTTTAAAAATTCAATAAAGAAAATCAACCAAGTCAAACACTTAAGACTCATAAAATCAATGTACAACTGGTAAATTGATGAATACAAAAGAAGAAAGAGCCTGAAAAAGGACAGGAAACCCCTTCCTTCGATGTTTACACACTAAGAGGATATTATGGACTTTATGGCAAAAAACTGGAAATTCAGAAAAAGCAGACCGTTGTTAGGTATCCAGGACAATGGAGACCAGCTCTGAGCGGCCAAAACCGGGTCAGCTATTCAGACAGAACTCAGCTCAGCCCAATTTTTCAGACCAACAACGGGCTTCCGGGCGGGCCACCCAAGATGTGCCACTTTGACGTGCTGGTCGTTCACGAGCGGTAGTTACGGAAGAAAAAGCCGGAGCCAGAAGGACACTCCGACCCCCGGGGAGGAGGAGACAGCAACCCAAGACTGAGAACCGAAGTAAAACTTTGTAACAAAAAGGCAACTAGAAATTTTCCTGAATGCTCAAAAATTCAGCAGCACACTTTTAAAATAAAAAATGAACCCACGCACATTTTTTAAATGATTTGCATTAAATGACAATGAAAATATGACGTATCAAAGCATTGTGATGCAGCTGAAATAGTGATTAGAGGGAAGTTTATAGATTTTCAATGCATATATTAGAAAAGAAAACAAATTGAAAGTTCTAAGCGGCCATCTCCAGAGGCTAGAGAGAGAACACAAACAAAAAGAAGACAGAAAACACTAAAGAGAATATAGGAATCCAATTAAATAAGAAACAAAAGTCCTGTAGAGAAAATAAGCAAAACCAGAATTCGGATCTCTGAAACATTTTTCAAATGGATGGACCTCTGAACAGGCTGCTCGGGAAAGGTAGGGCCCAAGGGCCGCCACCGGCAGCAGTGGAGCCGGGAGGCCGCGGCCGCCGCCCACGCGCTGAACTGTAACAGGGCGTCCGGAGCGTCCGCGCGCCGGCCCCCCCACAGGGCGTCAGAGCTGGGCATTCTCCTTGAAAGACACGCCGGATCAAAGCTGACCTGAGGGAGATGGGAAACTGGACAGGCCTGTTTCTATTAAAGAAACTCATGATTTCCTGCGATGAAAACTCCAGATCTCGAGGGCATCACAGGTCAATCTTTCCACACGTTTAAGGAAAAAAAATCACCGTATACAAACCCTTCCACGGGACAGGGAAGATGGATTCTTCTCAAATCTTTTTATGAAGCCATCAATTTTATACCTGACCCTGACAAGAACAGTACAGGAAAGGATACTACAGGCCAATGTCACTCATAAAAATAGACACAAAAATCTCAAACAAAAAAATGTGTAAATCACACCCAGTGACAAAACAATACAGCCTGACCATGTGGGGTTCAGCCTTGACTACAAAGCTGGTTAAATATTTGACAACAGATGCAGAAGAAAAGTGTGTGATAAGCCCTGTGTGGCAAGGCACAGTTGGCTCGGTGTCGTCCTGCAAAGCGAAGGTCGCTGGTTCGCTTCCAGGTCAGGGCGTGTGGCCTGGGTTGCAGGCCTGATTCCGGATGGAGCTCATGCGAGAGGCAACCAACGGATGTTTCTCTTTCTCTCTTTCTCCCTCCCTTCCCCCTCTCTAAAATGAAATAAACTTTAAAAGTGAAGTGTGTGATAAAATGTAATAGCTATTCATTAAAAACTGTCAGTAAGCCAGGAATAAAAGGAAACCTTTAATGTTCCCAGCAGCAGCATACGTCATGGTGAAGAAATGGGCACTTAAACCCCTGAGTTTGGAAACAGCAACAAAAGAAGTTGTCCACTGTCCCACCTGTATTCGACATTACAATGAAAGAGGTATCCAATGCAATAATACAAGAAAAAGAAATAGAATGTAAAAGATGTGTAGATGACTGTGCTAGTAACAAGCCTAAATAACTCTGCACGCTATTATAATTAGAGTGTTTATGAAAGTCACCAAATGCCAAGTCAGTGAACTGAAATCAGTTGCATTCCTCTACACCAGAAGCAAGTAGAAAATGAAACTTTACAATGTCTCCTGCAGCAGCATTGCAAAGCCTCAGATACCTCGGAGTAAGCCTCACAAAGCAGGACTCGCAGGCCTGCACGCTAAACCACACGCCGTGGCTGACAAGAACCGGTGGGATGTTCGTGGGCTGGAAGACTCAACATTGTCAAGATGTTAATTTTGTCCAAACTGAAGTACAGACTCATCGCGATCACAAGACCCCAGCCGGGCCTGTGTCGGTGCGCGCGTGTAAATTAACAGCCTGAGCGAACATTGACACAGCGATGGGAGAGTCCGGCGAGGCCTGGACAGGCCTGGAAGAGCAAAGTCGGGCGCACACATGAAACATTCGGTCAGCGACCCAGCGGACGCCCGGCCCGGTTCCTACGGGCCAGCCCTGCGCAAGGGCAGTGCCCTCGCCCTGCGGGCACGGAGCTCGGGGCGGGGCCGCGACGAGCCGGCCTGCGGGCAATACTGACTGTTGTCTTCTCTCCAGTCTCCCTCCGAGGAGGCGGACAGCAGCCTCTTCCTTTCCCTGGAATCCATCCTCGCCTCGGGCAGCTCGCCCTTCCTCGCGCGGACTCCGGCGCCTGCACAGACAGGGTGTCAGCGATGGGCCCACGCCTGGAGCAGGGGCCGGGGCGGGGCCTGGGCGGGGCCTGGGCGGGGTCCGGGGCAGTTCTAGGGCTACGCAGGCCGCCGTTCCGAGGGTGGCCTGGAAACCGGGGCGGGGGTGGAAGGGGCTGGAATCCCAGGGGGAGGGCGGCCCAGGGGCTCTGAGTGCGGTGGGGCGGGGCGTGGAGGCGCGTCGGGGACGCGCGGGCACAGGCCTTGTTGGGGGGGCCGCTCTCACCCAGGATTGGCCCCAAGGATCGCGCCGGGCTCCCGCCTCCCGCGGCACCACCCGGCGTCCTGCGGTTGCCCCGGGAGACGGGCGGGGGCTGCTCGGCGCATTGCGCCGGCTGGGGGCGCCGGCGGCGGGGCCGGGGGCGCGCGGAGCGGCGGCCGGCGCGGGGCGTGGGGCTGCGCGGCCGCGGGGGCGGCGTGGGGTGTGGGGCGCGGCTCCGGCTGCGGCGGAGGCGCTGGGCACGCGCGGTGCCGCAGGGCGGGGAGCCGCGGCGGGGCGCGAGGCTGGGGTCCGGGCTTCCGTCCGCAGCGCGGCGGGGGCTGGCCTGCGGGCGGGGGCTGGGCCGCCGGGACCCGCGCGCCATGGTGTCCTCGGGGAGGAGGGTCCGCGAGTTGCCGCACCGCCCCTGCCCCGGGTCACGCGGTCCCGCCCTTGGCCGCTGTTGGGGTCACACAAGCCCGCCCTGGCAGTCAGAGCCCCACCAAGTCATAAAGACCCGAGGGTCACAACCGGCCCCCGCCCCCCAGGGACCAGCCCAGGCCGCCTGAACAGGCTCCGCCCCGCGACGCTCACTCCCTTGTCCCCCAGCGGGAGGTGTCCGGGCCCCCAGAGCCCGGCTTGGGGGGCGCACACCTCCCAAACCCCCACCCTCCCCACGCCGGCCGTGGCCCTGAGGGCCGGGGGCTGCGCGCAGCGGTCGCCTCGCTGGCTGGGGCGATGGGGGGCCTGGGCCGCTCTCCGTCCCGCAGAGGAACCCGGAGCGGCCTCGTGGTCCCCAGGTCACCCGGGGGCCCGCGCCGCCGCCCGGGTTCCGTGTCACCAGGGTCCTTGCCACCGAGTCGCCCCTTCTTGGTCTTCACCTCTGTGCTCCCGCATCTTTGTAGAGGGAGGAGCGAGTGCGGACCCCACCCACCCCGTCGGGGAACCCCAAATTGACCCCGTGCTCGTGGTCAATTTCTGAAACGTAGACATCACCTTTATTTGGTTTTCAATCATCCTTATTTGGTGTTTAACTCCCCCAAATAACCCCAAAGTGAGGTTCTTCTCCCACTTTGAACAGGTTGTGGAGACCTCAGTGTGGGGTGCACGCGTCCCCCGGTGGAGCCCCCCTTCACGCCCGCCCTCGCCCCCAAACCGGCCCACAGCAGCCGCTCGCCTCCCTACACTTCACCTCTCCACTTTCTCAGAACCTGGGCAAGGAGGCGCCTGGGGCACGTTTACCTTTATTGCTCAGGCAACGTTAACTATATTGAAGAAAATGTAAATTAACAGAGAATCATAAATCTTTAAACCTCCATCTGCCTGGATTTTTCAAGCTCTCTCTGAAATAAAGTGCGAGCGGCGTGAAGCCCACAGGCACCCAGTCTCGGCTCCGAGCCCCGGACTCTCCGACCCCGGGAGACAGCAGCGGGGCCGCCCTGTGGCTCCCGCACCCCCTCGGGAGCGCCCCACCTGGCCCCCCCAGCCGCTGCCCCCACCTGCACGCCCACCGCCGGCCCGGCGCCCGCCCTCCGGCCCCTTGCCTGCCCTCGCCTCGGGGAGCCTGGCAGGGAAGCCAGAGGGCAGCTGGGCGCT
Source organism: Pteronotus mesoamericanus (assembly GCF_021234165.1). Classification (NCBI taxonomy): domain Eukaryota; kingdom Metazoa; phylum Chordata; class Mammalia; order Chiroptera; family Mormoopidae; genus Pteronotus; species Pteronotus mesoamericanus. Next base: position 73,766 of record NW_026555088.1, read on the forward strand.
TCCTGGGCCGGCCTGCTCCACCCTCCAGGTGTCCGCCTGCGCCCCTGCTGGGGGACTGAGGACTGTGGCGGCCAGTCCCTCGTGCTCAGAGGGAGGAAGCGGGGCCCCTGAACGCCGCCCCCCAGGCCCACACCCGGCCAGCGCCGGCCGGCCGGCCCCTCCTCCCCGGGCTCCTGTCCTTTGACCCACTGGCCCAGGCTCTCCACCAGCCCGAATGTGCCTGAACTAAGGAGGCGGGTCCCCGAACCCCGCCTGCACCGAGGAGCGAAATCGCCCAGACGTGTGGCCTCGCGGTGCCGGCGCCAGGCTGGGACGGCTCTCGGCGCAGGCAGCACTCGCATGCCGGGAGGGGCTCCCCGCTCGCTCGGTGCCCGCGCCCGCCGGGAGGAGCTGGCAGCTCCTGCCCTGACCCCAGGTGTGTTCGGGGACAGAGAGGGCCGACAGACCGCTTCTTGGTCACGACTTTAATCAAAGCAAATGTTACTCTCACACCCAAACTGTCCCTGCAGTCGGCGAGCGGGTGGTGGTGGATGGAGGAGACCCCCAGCCCAGCCCCCCGGAACCCCAGGTGAGTGAGGATCGAGGCGAACTACTTGTTAGCAGGGGATGAGGGCTCCGTGCGGTCCGTCTTGCAGGCGATGCCAGTGGCCCGGCCTGGGGAGACCCCAGGCCACCGAGGCCAAGAGGCAGAGACGCAGCCCAGTCAGCTCACAAAGCCGTTGAGGCGGCCCCGCTCCGAGGGTCACGGAGCTGGCACCGTGGACAGGCTGAGCTCCGTGAGGCTGCTGACAAAGGGCTGGGGGTGGGAAGCGGCCGGTGACAAGTACAGACAGCTGCCCGACACAGGGCCGAGTGCCCGAGCAGGCGGGGTCCTCCGCAACGGCTCGGCTAACAGCGAGAGGCCGGCGGCGGGCCTGGGGGACAGCGGTGGGGAGGCGTGGCCGGCTGCCCTGTGTGCAGGCTCTGGGGGCAGCAGTGTCTTGGGGTCTGGACACAGGACAGGCTCAGACCTGCCCTTGTCCAGGAGACAGTGCCGGGCGGGGACCCGGCCCGGGCCCAGCGCAGAGCAGAAAGGCCGCGACAGCTGAGCCGGCGCGCGCGGTCTGCACACAGCAGGCGCTCCGCAGAGATAGGCAGGGCCCCGGGGCAGGACGGGAGGAGCAGGCGCCGGCAGCAGGTCACAGCAACAGGAGGCCGAGGCCGGAGCCGGAGCCCAGCCCCCAGACAAGCCCTGCTTCGCCCGGCACGGAGCCGACTGACCCGCAAGCACAAGACAGTCGGCACTTGCCCGTCCAGAAATTAAAGTCCACCGCGCAGCCGCCGCCCTCACAGCAGGAAAGGGTTAGGAAGCAGTAGCTCGGGACACTAGGCCTGGGCGGGGTCCCGCGCCGGGCCCCCGTCACTGGGCCATTTGCACCACCACGGCTCTCCAGGCCTTCTCCTTGTCAAACTCCTTCAGGGGGCTTCTGGCCACCTGCGGCGGGGACAGGCAGAGGTTACGCCGCCGGCCCGCGTGCGCGGCGAGGCGGCCGCGCTGACGTGACGGCCCGGCCTGGGGACCGGAGGGAGACCCCTGGGCCTGATAACCAGGGAACCGCAGGCCCTTCCTGGGCTCCCCGACGGCACCGGCAGGGCCCGCCGCGGGGAGGGCAGGCGTGCAAGGCAGCGGTCACCGGGACCCTCAGCAATGGGGCAGTTCCCGGGCCCAGCTTCCAGGTCCTTCCCCGCCCCCGCCCCCCACCCCGCTGCACCAGAGCCCGGCTCTTCGCGCGTACAGCCCGGGACAGAGCCGTCCCCACGGGAGACTGACCCCAGCCAGCCAACCACGAGGGGACAGTGGGTCCGCAGAGGGTGACGGGGGGGGGGGGGACAGCGCCGGGGCGGCGGCCAAGGTCAGGCCGCAGAGGGCGGGGCCCTGGCAGGGACACAGCGCGGGGCCTGCCTAGCACAGGATGTGAGCCCACGAGGGGCCCGAGGGCGGCCGGGGGGCGGGGCGGGGTGTCTGATGGCCCCGGCGGCCCTGCCGGACCCCCCACGGGGCGGCGCGCGCCTGAGGGCGGACCCCCAGCCTCTCGGGCGTGGGGACGACACGCAGGACCTGGGCGGGGCTCCGGCCGCGCGAGCCCAGCACGGGGTCAGGAGCAGGACTGAAAGCGTTCGGTCCCGGCTCTTTTCTCAGGATGGGTTTGCGTGTGCCTGGCTGCGGTTAAGAAAATACCGCACATTTCACTTCTCCAAGATGTGTCCGGGGGCCTCGAAGGGGGTCAGCGAGGGAGGCTGTCACGTGGCACGGCCCTGGGAGGGCCCAGGACGGGGCCCCCGGCCCGGAGGCCTCTCACCTGGGCGGCAGGGCGCTCCCGCGGGCCGGCCGCCTTGAAGCTGGCGCACTGGACGATGGTGCCCGTGTGCAGCCCGGCCTGCAGCAGCAGCTCCAGCAGCAGCAGCAGCAGGAGCACGTCGTGGGACTGCGGGGGCGGGGGGCACGGGCGTGAGCCGCGGGGCTGGGGGCGCGCTGCCTCTCGGGCCCCCGCGCCGTGCGCCCCCGCCCCGTGGCCCGGGGGCCGGCACAGGGGGCGGCGCCAGGCCGGGGCACTTGGGCGACAGGCGCCCGGGCTGTGGTCTCCAGAGACCCGAGCCGAGCGACCCTCTGCCCGAGGGGCGTCGCGAGGACCGGCTCTGCTCTGACCTCCGCGGCTCCGGGTTTAACACCCCCCCGCCCTGCGGCCCCCAGGCGGCCAGCCCTTGGACGTTACAGGCAGCTCGGGCTTGAGGCTCCCGTGCCCCTAACAACCGCACGGCCAGCAGGGAGCCAAGAACAGCACCGCGGCCACCTGGTGTGCCCGGTGGAGTGGTTCACATGGTGTCATGGCCCGGAGTGGCCCGTCCCCTCAGTGGGGACTGGCTGGTGACCTGGGTCACATGGGCGGTTGTTCGTATAGAAAATAATACAATAATTAATGAACGGTAACACAGGAGAGGACTGTTTCTCGTTCTGTGTACTCCCGACTGTAAACAACGGTCGCCCCACCGGGGACCCCCCAGCCCCTGACCCCGGCCTCCCTGCGCAGCTCCGCCCCGGGGCAGGACCGGGCAGCCTGGGCGGCAGGAGAGGCGGCGGGGCGTCACGCCAGTGGCCGGGGCGGAGGCTGGCGTGTCCCCTGTTTCCCTCCCGACGCGAGAGTGGCCGGAGCCCGGACCCGCCATCAGCACCAGCCCGCAGGCCGAGGTGCTGGGCCATACGTCCACCTGGTGCCCGGCGGACAGACACCCCGTCCCTCCCTTCCTGCAGGGGACGCGTGCCTCCCCGGGGGTCACGGGTGTGCTGGTCTCCCAGACGACCGACCCAGGCTCCAAAACCCAGCGCACAGCGGGGGCGGGGGGACGTCCTGTGGCTTACGCCCAGTGGCGTTCGACCCGGGGTGGGGCTCAGCCCCAAAGCGCGTTCTTGGGGTGACTCACAGAAAGCGAGTGTGAACTGGGCGGCCAGGGTGACAGGGTCCCCACGCGTTGCAGGGGCCCAGCGGGCGCCCCCGCCCCCCCGCCGGCCACCCACACGGGACCCAGGCGGAGCTGCCCCATGCCCCGCGGGGTCAGACGGGGCGCGGAGCGTGGTTCCGGACGCGGTCCCGGCCGCGAGCGAGGACACGCACCTTGAAGGCGGGAGGGTAGCCTTCGAACACCTCCAGGACTCGCCTCACGCTGACGGTCAGGTAGCCGGCGGCCGTGAAGAGCAGCGGCGCCGAGAGGCTGCAGATGGCCGTCAGCACCTCCACCTGCGGGCGGCAGCCGCGGCGCCTGGTCCCGCGCGAGCCCCCACGCCCCGCGCTGAGGGGCCCCTCAGCGCAGGCACAGCGGCCCACGCTGCTGCGAACCCGGGCCCAAGGCCCGCGCCCCATCCCCACGCCGCACGGAGGCCGTCCGTCCGAGGGGCCCCGTGCCTCCTGCCGGCGCAGCCGCGCCCCACACAGGCGCAGGGCGGGGCGCTTGGGCCGACGGGCAACTGGCACGTCGGACAGCTGACCCCTGGCAGACGCAGGGCCGGGCGAGAGGCTGGGACCCTCCCCCCGAGCACTTGGCGCCCCAGACAGCCCCGCCCAGGGGCCCCGCCCCACGGCCCCGCTCCCACAGGGCCGAGGTGGCCCCGACACCGCTCAGTGGGCCCTGGGGACTCTGGGGACAGGGCGTCACCTACCAGACACCTGCTGGGACACTCTGCTGTCACGTGACTGGCAATGGCACTTGGAAAACACTGAGAGGAAAGACAAAACGAGGACTTCAGAGGTGGCAGGCCAAGAAGTCCGACTGCCAGGGGCGCCCTCCCGCGCGGCAGGAGCCGCCTCGTCGCCAGGAGGGGGCAGCTCAGCCCCACGTCTGGGCGGCCCTCCCCAGAGCATCCCCTGCTGGTGTCCCCCGCGTCTGCTCGCGGGTGGATGCCGCCCGCAACTCGCGCGCGTGGCTGAGGGCACGTCCCCGGAGCCGGCCAGCACAGGTCGCACGGGACGTCCACGCGGCTCCGCGGCGCGGTCGTGGGCTCGGCAGGGCCGCGCGCAGCAGCTCTGGGTCAGGGGCCACTGGCGGCCGCGCTCTGCTCTGCGGGGAGACTTCGTCCCTCTCTCTCCGTCCTGGATGCTCATCTCTGTAGCTTGCGCCACCCGCGTGCGGCCCATCTCCATGTTGGGTTACCTGCTTCTTCGCCATCAGACCCAGGAGCGCAGGAGACGCCGCGCCCCCCCAGCATGGGGCGGCGCCCCCGCGGCCCCGTGGCCAGACCGCGCTGACCACGCGTGGGTATCTCCCGTGTGCCGGCTGTGGAGCTGAGCGTTCACTGTATTTCATGTAAAGTGATCATGTGCAGTAAATACGTTTTAGGAAATATGTATTGTTATAGAACCATGCATGTTGTAGATCATAAAATTATATAAAATAGCAGGTATTTTTCAGGGGAAAAAATAACCTAAAAACTATAAAATAACAGGAGCCGTTACAATAAAGGCAGCTGCCACACTGACCCCCAGGGTCGTGGATGCCCCGGTGCCTCGGACGGAGGCCGGTGCCCACGCTCCCACCCTCCTCTGCCCCCGCGGCCTTCCTGCCTGCGCCGCCCGAACGGAGCTCAGCGGGCAGCCACGCCAGGCCGGGTGGGAGCGGCCGGCCCGCCACGCAGGCGGACAAGGGCCGCGCCGGCTGTACTCACGGCCACTAAGATCCAAAAGAACGTCACTGAGAGGTGCGGGCTGGAGACGGCGTCGTCCACGTTCAGAGCGATGACCCCGCCGAGGACGGCGGAGACACCGGCAATCACCTCGATGACCTGCGGGGCGGAGCGTGGAGGTGGCATCACCAGGGGACCGGGACAGGCTGCCGAGTGTCCCTGACAGGCAGGCGGCCAGGGAGGGGCCACGGGAACACGTGCCCCGCCCAGGCAGCCGCGCCCCCGCCCGCTCCCAGAGGGGGCGGGGTGGTGTCACCCGCTGGGCGCCGTCCCCACCCCCAAGTGAAACAAAATTACGGAGGGAAGGAAAGTTTCCTTACTGAGTAGGACTTCAGGACCCGCGTAGGAAACGTCACTTCGTACAGAGTGTTGGTGTTGTCAGGGATAGAGCCCTAAAAGGAGACGACCCGGTGACCTCCGGGGCGCAGCGGGGCCGCTGCCCCCGCGGCGATGTCCCCAGACGTGAGCAGCCGGAGGTCGCGGGGGCTGCCAGGCTTGAGCACAGAAGCACAAACAAGCGTCCTCCTTGCGCGAGAGGAAGCTCCCCCTCAGCCGACAGGCCGCTCCCGCCCCCCGCCGGCGGCGCGCGTTCCTGGGGGGCTGCCCTGCCAGGAGGGAGCCTGGCCCCGCAGCCCAGCCCGGCCGCCCGCCCACGGCGCCCCTACCTTGGGTCTGCCTGGCGTCTCGCTGGACCTCGCGGAGACGATCACCGTGGCCGCCATGAGCAGCTCCAGCAGCAGCAGCAGGATCAGGTTGAAGTTTATCTGCCGGAGGAGAGCGCGGCTCTGTGGGGCCTGCCTCACACAGAGGCAGGGAGGGAAACACAGGCGGACCCCCCGCCAGGCCTCGACCTTGCTCCCGATGAGTCGCAGGGGTCTCCGCCTTGCGCGCCCCCACTGCGCCCCCCACCCCGCGTCGGTCCCCACACCACTCCTGGCAGAGGGCTGGGCTGGGCCCCTCGGGAGGGGGCCGGCCTCCGTTCGCACCGCAGCCTGTGCGCGCGGGCGGCGGCTCCAGGGCCCAAACCCGAGGACACCAAGGGATTGGGGGCAGCCGTCCCTGTCCTGACTGTGTGGGCAGGTACGCGAATCTACGTCTCTGTGGGTGTTAATAGACTAATATCCTAAAAATGTCAATTTAATATCTATTAATATTCGTAGAGTTCTATACACTGAAAAATGTCCATTGAACAGTGTGCAAACCGGCCAGTCCGGAGCCCGCCCCGCCGTCCCTCTGCGGGGCTCCCACGGGGGCCACCCCACCCGCCCTTGCCACCCGGGGCCAGGTCCCCCCCCCACCAGGGGCAGCCGCTGTGCCCGGAGCCCCGCCGCCGCGCTCACACAGCCCGCCCTCAGCCTGCGGCCCTGCCCCGCCCCTCCCCGGGAAGCCACAGCGAAGGCCCTGTGCCCGCCGTCCCTGCTCCCTCTGCCTCCTGACCCACCCTGCCCCCCGTGTGGCGCCGTCTTGGCCGCCGCCTCCTGCTCTGGGGCCTCACCACCCCTGAACGACACTCACGCCCACGTCTCAAACCAAGTGAAATTCCTAAGTTTGAGCTACAGAACTCTACGTGCAACATGAAACATGGACTCTTCACTTTTTTTAGGGTGTCTTTGTGGAGCACCAGAAAGCCGAGTGGCCTATTAGGCCACTAAAGAGCCTTGGAAAATTCCAGAGAATCAAGGCAGCTCAGAGTGTGCGTTCTGACGGTAACACGGTGATATTAGAGATTGGGGACAAATGGGTGGCTTTTCAAAGTAACCCCACATGCCTGCTTATCGAGGTCCTTGCAAGAAGCAGGTGGGCCCAGGAGCCGGGGCCGAGGAGAGCGTGGTGAGAGGCCGACCACGAAGCCCAGGGAGGGGAAGGGAGAGCTCGCTGGACGGGGCAGCGTGACTGCCCTTCCGAAACTCGGGAGGGAAACCCAGGCCGGTGTCCCTCGGGAACCGTGACCCGGGCCCCTGAACGCAGCCACGCTGGGGCCCTGGTGGTGTGTCCTGGGAAGGAGAAGTCTACCCCGTTCAAGGAGCCGAGTGAGGAAAGAGCGCCTGAACACAAAAGCTATCGAAGTTCAACACACGTTCCTATTTTTAAAACGAAAATCTCACAGCGACGTTTTCAGCCTGTGGAAGCTGCGCGTTGACAGCGCAGTGGAGACTCTGCCATACGGGGCGTTTAGCATCAGGCGGGTGCAGCGACGCGCCCCATCGCCGCCGGTGCCGGGGCTGGAAGTCCCGCTGTCTTTGGAACGAGAGGCCCAAGGCCCGAAGGGGAACACGTGCCCTGTCCTTACTGTCAGACGATACGCTCGCCTCGGTAGAAACACCAACAGGACCCACAGAAAAGCTACGGGAATAAGAGAGTTCTGCAGTTTCCAGACACCAGATCCACTTATAAAAATCCACTTTCAAAACTGGCCATTTGAATACTGTCTTACTTAATTCACTGTAGAAAAGTCGATTTCCTGTTTTTGACAACAGGCTCTATCACGTCTACTGCTGGGAGGGGGTGAGGGATACGCAGGAACCCTACACAAGTTGTGCCCATTCTCTTGAATCTTACAACGCTTTAAAAAAAAATTTGATCAATAGCACCTCTCTCTACTGGCAATAATCAATTTAAAAATACAATAAAAAAAATAATACACCCTTTATAGTAGCAATTCCAGATTACTTAACACAGAACACAGAACACGTTACAAACCCTCATGGCGGACGCAGAGGGTGACCTGAGTAAGTGGCCCCTGTGCTCAGATGGGGTGACATAAGAAAGCCGCCAATTCTTACAAACTTATCCTGCACTTAAAATGACCATAGTGGAGTCCCAGATGCAACTTGTTAAGGAACTCAATAGGTTTATTCTGCAATGCATTTGAAATAAGAGAAGTTGACTTTGAGGAAGAGCGAAGTGCTGGGACCTTCTTCCGGGGCCAGAAGACAGACTACAAAGCCGTCGCAGGAGCGGGGCCGCCGGGAACAGACCAACAACCCCCGGCGGCAGGGCCGTCTGTGCGCTGGAGGGTTGATGCGCTTTGTAAAAGAGGGTGCAGACACCTTGAGTACAGGTGAGCCAAGGATGTACGCGTCAACCTAGGGTCGCTGGCGCCAACTCAGTGCCAACAAGGATCATGAAACTCGGGTGCAGCGAGGAAGGAAAGTTTATTTAGGACTGAACAGCTCAACTGGGCCGCAGCCCCGCCGCGACAAGGCGAGGCCGGGCACCAGCCGAACTCATCCGCCTTCAGCCGGAGGAGCGCGCGTTTGTGGACACAAGTCCCCGCCCCTGCCTTCTGATTGGTCAGGCTAGAGCTGCTCCAATTGGTCAGAGCTGCCCAGCCCCGATTGGACGGGGGAAAGCCTCCGTGCTATTGGTTGAGACACCGTCGGGGACTCCTTTATCCCCGCGGCTCCGCCGGCGCGTCCAGAGCTGGCGGCTCCGGGGCGGCAGGTCGTGGGAGGGGTCCCTGGGCAGTGCCGGCTGCGAGGCTCCGCCTCTTCAGCCCAGGGGGCCCCGGGAAGCCCTCCCAGTAGGTGCCCTTTTTTTTAGGGCTCACAGATGCGACCAGGCACCTACCGGGAAGGAAGCCAAGGGAGGGAAGAGCAGGTGGAAAGGGCTCCGATGTCCTGGTGGCCTTGGCCGTGGTGGACGGTGCCAAGGGCAGGAGAGCTGGTGAGGGTGTGGCCGCAGCCGCAGGCTCCACGACCCCACCTCTCAGCTGTCCACGTTGGCACGTTTGTGGGGGCAGAGGGTCCGAGGGGAACCGGCCAGATCACCCCTGTGCACGCTGGGTGACGCGGTGCCCGCTGCGGACTCGGGGCGCTTCTAGCGGGGTGGGGGCGCCGCAGACCTTCGGAGGGGCACACGCTCTGGTGCGGTTAGAAAAGCAGAGAGGGGAGCAGGCGGCGCTACCGCCAAGCACCGCTTGGGGAAAGAAAAAGCAAAGGAAACCCAGAAGGACACCCGGCGGTCAGATGGTGGCCCCTGGGACGCTCAGGGGACTCAGGTCACAGGCCCGAGCAGGCAGGACGGGCGAGTGAACCACGTGCCTGGCGGTCGTCTCCCACGTCGCCGTTCTCGTTTCCCTGTGCGCGCGCACACGCGTGTGTCCTCAGACAAGTCCGTTTTGGAAGCCAGGTGGTTTCCCAAACAGTGGTCCTGAGGCTCTTGCTCGTGCGAGGTTCGGGGTTCACAGCCGTGCGTCCTCTGCAGGACAGGCAGCGCCTCGGCGCGGTGGGGCTCAGCCTCCCACGGCGGCAGGCACCGGAAGGGCGGGGCGTGTGCAGGGACGGGCTCTGGCGAGGCTGGTCCCCGTCACTGTTCAGGAGGCTGTGCGGCGGGTGCCAGGCGCCCTCTCAAGCCATTCGCCGTCCTGGGACTCGGGGCGGAGGGATAGTCTATGGGCACGGGGCTACCGCTTTGGTTTGGGGCGTCTGCTCCGAGGGACGCTCGCCGGGACCCGGCACTTCGTGGTCACACGTGCAAGCCCTTCCCCAGGGTGCGCGCCGTGGGGGCGCGCACACGCGTCACCCTGCGTGGGCTTCTTCAGGACGTGCTGCGGAGTCCAGACTCCCCCAGCCTGAGCCAGGCCCCCGCATCGCTCTCGGGAGGTGAGCGCCCTGGGGCTTCCGCCCGTCCGATGTTGGAAGTGGCCTCTCCCTGCGGTTTTAATTCGCCTCCTCTGATCCCTACCCAGGCTGAGCATCGCCCGGCGGCCTGCGTGGCATCCTCCTGGGGACGGGCTGCAGCCACCTGCCGGTGGCCTTGTCTCACGCTGAGCGGGGTCCCGGGATGGGCCTTGGCCCCGGGACGAGTCCAGTCTGTGTCTGCCTGGGCTCCCGCGGTTGGTTTAGGTCTGCGCCTTCGACCCGGGGAGCGGGGGCCCCTGTACCCGGGACCCACACGGGCGACTCCCGTCTCATGGGGACGGTTGTGTGACAGCTCCAGGCTGCAGGGGCCCGTCCCCCGGCCCGTTCTTCAACGCCCCCCCCTTCCCTGCCCACCCCACCCCACCCCGTCGCCACCTCAGCCGGCCGCGTGCAGCAGGCGCTTTTACTCGGGACCCGCTTCCAGGCGGTGAGGGTTTCCGGCACGAAGCAGCGTTAGGGTTCTGGACAAGTCAGTCCTCGGTGTTTCCTCCAGGACAGTCCCACACGGCCTTTGTCACGTTTATCGCCAGGAACTCGGTGTTTATTTCCCTAGCGTGCGCCCGCACTTAAGCTGCACCTTCACGCTCTCCTGTCGCTAGCTCAGGCGACCGTCTTACACCGGCGTCCGCAGCCGGCGACCCTGCTGCCAGCCCTCGGCGAACCCCGGGCCGCGGAAGCGGCAAACCGTCCCTCACGCAGACAGCAGCGCCGGCTGTGCCTCTCGGACCGCGGGCGTCTGTGCACCTGTTGCGCCGGACTGGCCCGCCCTCCCCGGCCCCGCCCCCCGCCCCTCCGCGTCTCCCGGGTCCGATGAAGGTGGCTCAGCGTCGCACCTGGAGCCGGGGGCGTTCGGGAGGGGCCTCCGGTCAGGGCCTCGGTTTATGCGGCCGCCTCTCTGGGCCCCAGAAGGGAATGACTGGCCCTTCCCTTTTCTCAGAGGCTCCCCCCGCCCCCCGCAGCAGCCCCGCGGACTTGATGACGCACGTCGCTAGGTTCTTGTCAATGTTCAACGACGGTTACGGAACCGGCATTAAAATATTATCCATAAACCCATCCACTGGAATCAATGGAACAGCCAAGTCAAGGCAAGGCTTTCCTTCAGGTGGGTAAATAAAATCCTCCAACTTTGTCAAACTCAAGAGCCAGGACGCACGTTGACGCGTTTCCCACCCACAGATGGCGCCCAGTGACACCGACCACACCCCTTCCCGCCCCCGCCGCCCCCCCCCCCAGCAGAGACTCCAGGGGAAGAGGCACCCAGCAGCAAACGGGCGAGCGTTTGGGCCCACGTGGCCCCGGGACTCACGTCTATCGCTGACGGGTTCAGGACAAGTTTGCATCCAAACCAGATCAGACACGTGGTGGTCACAGCGAACGTGGAAACAAACAGCATCTGAAAACTCGGGATCTGAAAGCGGAGACAGGAGACGTGTCTTCTCCTTTGCATAATTAAAGACGCAAAGGCAACGTTAAACCTAATTCCAGGCCCCTGATTAAAAATCCCAAAGACGGTGGCACGTTAGAATTCGCTGGGGTGGGTGCCCTGCCAGCTCCTGGGGACAGAGGGAGGGAGGGCGCAGGAAGCCCTCCAGTGGGGACACTGGGCACCGAGGGCGGTACACACATGCACACACGCACAGAAAGCACACAGACGTGCACACGCAGGAGTGCCCACACAAAGCACACGCGCACAGCATGTGTGCACACAGCTGCGCCCCTGGCCGGCCAGCCCCTCAGGGCCTGGCATCTCCCCCACAGCCCGCGGGCAGAGGTCGGACCGGAGGCTGGACTCACCACGTTGACGTTTCTCCTGGAAACAGCGAAGCTTACAACAGCCGCGGGAATGCACTGGAAAGAAAGCAGGCTCAGTGAGCGGCAGCCAGCGTCCACGCGTCCTGGAGGCTGAACCTTCCAGCGGCCCAGGCATGTCGGCAGAACCGGCGTTGCCGGCCCACTAGGCACGGGTTTGCTTGAAAGGTCCCCGGGCCTGTCAGAGTAATTTATTCTGGAAAAAGACTCAGTGTTTCTGATGCAATGAAAAAGGCGTTCGCTGATGAGCAGCACCCTAGGTGGACACGCGCGGAAGCGGGGCTGCAGCTTCCCGCAGCCCGAGGCCAAGGCCGGCCTCCACGTGAGACGTCACGCCGCGGGCGGGAAGCAGGACTGGCCGGGAGTCCGGAGCCCCAGCGCGTTCTTGTCGGGGGCCCCACGTTGGCCCCCACAGAAGCAAAAGACAAGGGAGGGGGCAAAGGAGGTGGGGGGTGGACAGAGGGCGGTGAGCAGGGACCCTCGGGGCCACCCCAGGGTTGCTCTTGTGGGTGACGGACCCTGTGGACCCCAAAGTGGGAGCAGCACAAGCTGAGGGGTCAGAGCCTGCAGGACACACAGCAGTGGGTGGATTGGGGGCGGGGCGGGGCCCCCGAGGGCTGAGGGGGAGCCCTTGGGACCCCATGACCTGTCTCTCCAGCCTGTCACCTGAGAGTGAAGAGCACTCTCGAGAATTTTGCTGGGACACTCAGCCTAGGTGGGCTTTGCCCTGGAGCCACCTGGGTCAGAGGTCAGGTCACTGTGGCCCCAACAAGGGCCGCTCCAGTGGTGAGGACTGGGTGTCACCCAGAGGGTTCTAGAGAAAACGGCAAGGGCAGGGTGAGGTGTCCCAAGGCGTTTCGCTCTAAGGCAGCAGCGCCTGGCAACATGGGGCGGGGGCACGGGGTGAGAGGAGCTTGGGTCTGTGTTTTCAGACGTTCGGGGACGGTGGCGGGGCTGGGGTGCGACAGCAGGCATGTCCTGGGACGACCAGGGGCCCCCCAAGCAGGTCACAAGCTGTGGGAGGGCCGGGGTGCAGCCCATGCCCAGGAGGGCTCGGAGCTTCTGACGCCAGAGGTCAGCGCGCCGTTTCCCGCCCAGAGTCGGCCAAGAGGCTCAGGCTCGCTCCGCCAGCGGCATCGAAGGCCGTCAGCCCCACCGAAGCCGCGGCCCGGTGAGGAGGTGCTGACCGAGCGGCAAGGGGCAGCGACGCTCACTCTCAGAGCTCCAGCCCAGGCGCACACCCGCACGCTTCATGCCGGAGGCGGAGCCGGCGACGCTGCTTACCGAGCCTGCAGCGCAACGCAAGTAATCCATCTCGGAAGGAAACACGTTTCCCAGGTACAGCGAAAACCCCGAGGTCACAAGCAGGCAGCCCTGCAACACAGCGACCCAGTTCAGGCGATGCGCAGCGATGCGATGTGCGGCGATGCGTCGCGTGTGGGAACGCGGCCAGACGCAGCGTCTGTGGGCGCCGGGATCCTGCCGGCCTGACCGCTGCACAGAACGCGGCCCACCCTCCCTCCAGCGTCAGCCTATGGGCTTCACCATTTATTTGAAGAAGAAAATGGGGGGCCTGTCAAAATTGAAGGCAAGAAGCAGCGCCTCTCCCCCGAAAACACCCTCGCCCTAACCCGTGGGATTTCTGGGCCTTAGGATCCGCGCCCCCAGGCCCAGGCCCAGAGCCCCGCCCGGCTCAGGGCCGGGAGACAGAAACTCCCTGCGGAGCACGAGGTCGCAGGGTCGGTGGGGGTCCGTGTTAAAGGCCCCCAGACCCGGGGTCCGGGCCGAGGCCCTGCTGCCCCACCATGATGGCTGTGCTGGCAGTGGTGGGCAGCAAGGCCCAGCCTGCCCCTGCGTTCTTAGCCAGGGCGGCAGGGAGCCCTGGGGTCCCCCGGTGACCGTGCCCATTCAGGCCAAACTACTTGGCTCGTCCCGTGCCTCTCCAAGTGGCAAGTCTCCTCCCGGGTTCGGTCCCCTCGAGGCCTGACCCCCAGCTTCCTGCTGGCCCTGCTCCTTGTCCCCCGGCCCTGCTCTGACTCCACGGCCTGGCCCCCGGCCCTGGGACGCCGCCCCTCCGCCGTGCTGCCCGGGGCTCCTCCCCACCTGCGCCGCCGTGGAGGTCGCCTGGGCGCCGTGCACGACCCTGCGGACGGTCCGTGGGCCCCAGGCCGTCCCAGCCGCAGCAGGACACAGAGCAGCCAGAGCCCAGGGGCCTGGGGCTGGCGCCACACAGCCCGGTGAACGGAGGGCAGAGATCCCGACGACACAGCCCCAGAGGGCTCTCCAGAGCAGAGGGAGGGAGAGGCTCCGTCCCACTGGGCCCAGGAGCGACCCTGCGCGGGGACATGTCCTGGGGACGGCGGCTCCGTGGCCCTGGCTCCTACTCACCCCCATCAACACGGAGAAGACCCACGTCTTCTGACTGAAGCAGGGGGGCAGCCTCGGGGACAGCGGCCGGTCGCCGGGCTTGGCGTCCGCGTAGCTCCCCGCGTCGGGCCGCCCCCGCTCCAGGGTGGCCATCCGGTCATAGCCGGGCTCCTCCCTGCACGACTCCTCCCGCGTCATGGCGCGGGGCGGACGCGGCGCTGGTGCCCCGCGGTGGCTGTGCTGGGGCTCTGGGTCGCCTCGGCCGCTTCGGACCCCCCTGAAAACACGCCAGTTAAACTAAGTTGTTTTCAATAAAAGAAGTATTGTTCGGACCGGGGGGCTGCGAAGTGGAAGAAGCAAGCAAGCACTTAACTCTCTAAGTGACTAAAGCCCCTCTCTCAGCACAACCAACCTGTGTTCAGGGTGGGCGCTGGGCTTTGGGGGCCCCCGACCGGCCCTCAGTCCTTGCAGCTCCCACCTCCCGGGGCCCGCTGAGCCCTCCGAGCCCTTAAATCGCTCAAGGTGGTAACAGACCGGTGTCGGGTCCCGTCCGCCCGTCCGTCCGCTGGTGTGAACGCCTGGCTGCTCCTGGGGCGGCGCCGGTCTCGGGGTGAGGGGCTCGCTGCTGCTGGGGCTTCCAGCAACAACTATTCACAGAGGAACAAAAGCCCGGCAAAGCGGCACTTAAGCCAGGAGCAGGAATGCGTCGTCCTGAATGTCAATGAGACGAGGCGGCGACCCTGGGAAGTTCGCGGCGGTTGTGTAACCGCTGGCGCCGGGCCTGGCCGGGCCCTGTCTCAGCTCCGCTGGGACACAGAGGGACCCTCGGTCCCACTCCGGGCGGACAGAGAGGCTGCGGGCACGGGGGCGGCGTCTCAGAAGAAACGTGCCCGCGTGGACTCCCCCGGCACGGATCCCGCAGGCGGAGGCCGGTGCCGCTCTGGAGACATAACTTTTTATTCAAAGGCCTTATTATACCTCCTTTCCAGTGGCCTTTTTACACACACACACCCACCCCGTGGTCCTATGAGGAAGCCCCCTGCACGCAGAGCACACACACGCACACGCACGCCTGTGCTCAGCCCGCCTGGGCGGCCCTGGACCTGCCAGGGTCTCTGGCCCGTGGGGTCCCGCCGGCAGCCCCGGGCCCTGGTGCCCTTTACTTCTGCTCACGAAGCAGGGAAAAAGGCCAGGGCGTACTCCACCCGGACACGCTGGCACCCCCCAGCCACAGCGACAGACTCTTTGTGTGCACGGCTCGAGCGCACGCATCCTGAAAACCGGCTCCTCAGACCCGGACCCGTGTGAAGTCTACGCAAGGACATCAGTCTCCAGTCACGGGCTGTTTGGTTGTCTTGGTTTTTCAACTCAGCGGGAAGGACTCATGGTCACGCACCGTAACCTGTGAGGTACAGAAGGGCGTCTAAAGGGATCGAATCCCAAATGTCTTAGTCGACTCCCTCGTGCAGCGATAATCAGAACTGGGCCGGCAGGGCTGAGCCCTTCCGCGTTTCTCCATTTTCTCAGTTTCACGGGCTCCACCACACACTTTGCGGCGACCCCGCCCGCTCTTCCCAGCACCGCCCCCCCGCCCCCCGCCCCCCGCGCGCCCCACGGAGTTTTCGCAGTATCATTGGCGATGCTTATTCCCTGTGCTGCACTTCCATCCCTGGGACTGTTCTGTAACCACCGATCTCGGCTTCTCCGTCCCTCTGCCTTTTTCACCGGCCCCGCGCCCCCGGCCCCGGCTGCTCTGGCAACCACCCGTCTGCTCTCTGCGTCTGAGTCGGCTTCTGTGTTGTTTGTTCGTTTATTTTGTTCTTTGGACCCCACAAATAAGTGAGATCACACAGTATTTCTCTCTCTCTGACTTACTGCGCTCAGCCCAGTACCCTCTGGGTCCGTCTCTGCATTTCTTTTGTTGGAAGGAAAACGTTCCGCAGGTTTTCCAAAGTCGTTTCCTACTAAGACAAACGAGCCGCCTTGAATGAGGGGCCGGGGCGCGGACTCCTCAAGCCTCCGGCGACGTGGTCACTCGAGCAGCGCTTCCTGGATTCTGGCAAAGCCAGTTTCTGGAACAAGTCCTGCTCTTTCATGTCTTCAACGCTTGTTCCTGCGACGGCGGACCCCCTGCTCCTGCCGCTGAGCTCTTCCTCGGGCTTCCACGTTTTTGCCTCCATTCAGCAAATATTGGGTTGGCCAAAAAGGCAGTTTAGTTTTCTCTGTAAAATAAAAAAACACAGTTTTCATTTTCACCAATACGTTTATTGATTTGGGTATGTCGGCTATCCCCCACTGCTGGCATCTAGCCGGTAAAGCCCAGAGAGTGCGCACTTGCGTGAAGCCCCGCCCACCACACAGAGCCCCGCCCACTATCCCGCGCCACGCACGACGCCACTCCCATACGGTGTCGCCTGTCGCAGCTGGCACACTAACGGTTGCCAACGGCCAACCACGGACGGCTAACGGTCGCAGCGCGCACGGAGACTCCATTGGCCAATATCAGCGGGACAGGGGCGCAGGTGTGGGCACGGTGCTCTCCATTGGGCCGAGCCCCACGGGGCGAAGTTGCCGGCACAGAGGCGGCAACCCCATTGGCCGAGGTCAAAGGGGCGCTGGCGTAGGCGGCGAGCACGGCGACCCAATTGGCCAAGCTCCACGAACAAGGCGCAGGCGCGGGCGCGGTCACCCTATTGGCTGCGCGCCGCAGGAGCGACGTGGACACGTGCAGGAGCCTCGGGCTGCTGGGCGCGTCGTGGACAAGGCAGCGGCCGGCCATGCTGCGCCTCGCGGCCAAGCTGGTGGCCTTCTTCTGGAGGAGGGCGGACGGCCCGGTGGATGAGGTCCGACCGCCGGGGCTCGAGCTCCGGGAAGGTGCGCATAGGCCAGGCCGGGCCGGGCCAACGTGCGGTGGGGCCGGGGCGGGCGCACGTGGGGGAGGAAAGCGGCCCAGCGGCGCTCTCCGCAGCGTCCCCGTCCTGGTGAGAGCTGCGTTCAGGGCCCTGTTCTCTGACCCCGCCAAGAGGAGCGCACTTCGGCCTCTGAGCGGTCGCTTTCTCCATCCGGCTGTGTGCTCAGTGCGGGCTTGAAGAGGCGGCCTGATCTCAGGCTCCGCAGCGGCCTGTGCCCCCCAGGTGTCGCCTGTGAGGGCTCAGCACGTCGGCTGCAGCAGGGTTGTCGGCCGCCGGCGGAGAGGGTCTCCGGGCCACCGGGGCATGCCCTGCGCCCAGTCCGGGCTCGCTCCCAAACGCAGACTCGCCTGGGTTGCCTCCGTTGGTGATACAGAACCTCCGACGCGGCCGCCGCCGCCGATGTGGTGGATGACAAGAGAAAACAGCAGTAGAAACAGCTCCCCAGACGTGACAGCACGAACAGCGATTCGCGCTGCACCGTAGCCCGCGCCAGCCTCTCGGGTTTCTGCACTGCTCCCGGTGCTGTCCCCCGGGGCCCCTGTGCCGGTGGAGCGCAGGCAGAGCGGGCCAGGGGCGCAGCCTAGGCCCACGTTGCCGGGGGAGCTGGAGTCCGCGCGGGGCCGCCACCGCGCACACCAGACTCGCGGAGCCCTCCCTGGAGTGTCCCCCGCCCCGTGGTGCCCGCCCCCACCTGCCTCCTTGGAGGTGCGCTCACCCGGGAGGTCACTGTAGCCTCCGTTTACCCGCCCAGGCGACACCGAGTTGAAAACCGTGCAGGGCGTGGTGACGAGGTACTGCAGCGATTATGGCATGATCGACGATCTGATCTACTTCTCCAGCGAGGTGGTGATTGGCAAGGCGCTTCTGAACGTTGGGCAGGAAGTTATTGCCGTCGTGGAAGAAAACAAAGTGTCCAACGGACTGAAAGCAATCAGGGTGAGGCCCGGGTTGGTCTGGGGGGTTTCTGACCCCGGGGTTCCCCACTGCGGGGTGTCCAGGTGGCCGCCGAGACAGCGGTGCATCCCTTCTACCAGTGGCGCGTGTTTTAAAAAGTCAGTGGTGGTCGCTGTAAGTCGTTCGGACACCATGGAGATTTATAATGCGGAAGTTTGCCTGTCGTTCATACCGTGGAGAAAATACTTACCATTTGTATGGCCCTCTAGTCTTTAAAAAAATATTGTTAAAAATTATTACTGACTGGACCCTTTGCTAAGTACAGTTAGCAAAGACAATTAGTGGTCTCCAGTACTTTTTTCACTTAAAAAAATGGTATTTTTGTGCTCCGCGTTGTTGGAAATAGAATTGCTAGTGTAAGGGCATGGGCACATTTAGCGTTTTAATGGTTACCTTCTAATTACCCTTCCACCCCGCTGAGCTAACCGGAGCTTGGGCGCAGAGCGAGGGGCCGCCCGGGGCCCGGCGTGGGCGGGGCCCTGCCCGTCCTCACTTGGGCGTCTTTGCCCCTCTGGTCAGTGAACACTGATCTCATTCATCATTTTAGTTTGCACTTCAGTTTTAAAATAGGTCGATCTTTCACTGTCTTGGTAGGAATTACTTTCATGTCCTTTGTCCATACTTTTTCTTGGGTTTGGCTTTTTAAAATAAAATCTAAATATTTAAATGACAGAGCTGTCATTGCTCTGGCTGGAACGCGCGGCGTAGTGTTGAACACAACGGCAGAGAGAGGCACCCTTGCCTTTTCCCTGATCTGAAGGAACAGCTCCCCGCTGTCACCGCTGACTGTGGCCTGCGTGGCCTTTGTCACGGTGAGGACGCTCCTTTCTGATCGGCGCGTGTGCAGCATTTGCCCATGACAGCGTGTGGGTTCTGTCGCAGGCCTTGCCACGCGGCCTGAGACGGCGGGGCGTTTCCGGGCCCCTCCTTGTGGCCTGTCGCGCTGACTGATCTTTGTGCTGAGCCTGCCTCCTGGGAAAAGCCCCCCTTGGTCGTGGTGCGTAGTCCTGTTAATGTTTTGCCGCATTCAGTTTGCTAGTGTTTTGTTGAGGATTTTTGCATCTCTCTTCACAAGCGGGATTTGTCTTCCATTTGCTGCTCCTGGGGTCCTCCTGTTTCAGTTTAAATAGAGGCTTGTTGTCCGCCAGGTGGAAGCTGTCTCCGATAAATGGGAAGAGGACAGCAAAACCCAGTGCGGAGGGCCGCCAGACTCCAGCCCCCGGGCGCTGATCGGCTGTGTGACTTCGCTGGCGAAGGGCGCAGGCTACATCAACCAGACCACGCACTTCTCCCTGCAGAGTGTCTGTGAAGGTAGGCGCGCGGGGCATCCGCTTCACGGTTCCCGGTGGGCCCTGTGGCCCTGGCGGGTGGGGCGCACTCGCAGCGCCGCCCTGTGACCGAGGGCTGCGGCCGGACCCTCGGACCCTCGGTCGGGCGCCGGCAGGAGGCAGCCCGTCGGTGCTGCCCTTCCGCTGATGTTCCTCTCTCGCCCCGTCTCTGTAAACGCAGTGGGGAAAAAAGCAATGGAAAAATGGCCTCAGGTGAGGATTAAAAAATTAATAAAAGCGGGGTTTGTGGCTTTTCCCGTGTCTGGGTGAGAGCTGCCACGCCCGCGCATCCTGGGAGGCCGAGCCGTCCTTTGTGTCCATTCGGCGAACGCAGTCGCTAATTTCTGGGTGATTGTTCCACTCACAGTTGTGGTCACTGCAGAGGGATATCGAGGGACTGTCGTTTTTAAAGTCCTGCACATGTTTCAGAATGGGACTCGGGGACAGCCTTGTAGCTTTCCAAAACGCGTCTCCGTTTTTAATTGCTTTTGCTCTTGGCTGATCTAAGACTTCGTTTGCATGCCTACGAAGAGCTCTGTCGGCGCCTTTACTGAGCCTATCTCGCCGCTGTGCTCGGAGGGGGTGGGTGGTGCGGCCGTGGGCCCGAGACCCAGCTTTCTCCCTGGGGACGCAGCCTGTGCCCATTCCGAATGGGGCAGGGATGGGCAGAGCCTCCTGGGGAGGGGCTCCCTGAGCTGACGTCCGGCCGCACGCCCCGCCGGCCGCGCGCAGAGGGGAGTGGGAACCCTCCCCACCGCGCCCCGGGCTGCTGGGCGCAGGAGGACATCGCTCCGCCCACCTGGCAGGCAGCCCTGTTACTTTTCCTGGACGTGAAAACTGGGACCAACATCGACTGCTCACCTCAGCGTCCCAAAAATGAAATGGATGGGTGTCTGGCTGGGGTTTTGAAATCTCTGTTCTGTCGGAACTCCCCGAGCCTGTGGCGGCTCTATAACTATGCCAGCGGGCGGCGGGACCCACCACGCTCAGAGACGGCTCCATGGCTGCCGTCACCGTGGTCACAGAGCCTGGTGACCGCCCGGGACGTTCTTGGAGGAGGGAACACAGGTCGCATTGGGGTCTCCGGTGGGCTGTCAGCATCAGGGCCTGGGGCCGTGCGCAGGGCAGGGCCTCGCCTCTGGGGGTGGCGCCGTGCGTGCGGCTCTGTTGGCGCCTGTCTGACTCACGTGTACAGATGGACGGGCTGCCCGCTAAACCGTGGCCTAAGGTAGGGCCAGGGGGGTTGAGCCAGGCTTCTCATTTACTTTGGGGAGAGGCGGGTGCTCTGTTTCCTACGGGATGCCTTGCTCCAGCCAGGGGCTGCTTGGAGCCCTGGCTCGGCCTGCATGGCTTTGCAGACCGAGGCCCTTCAGGGAGGACGGAGGTGGCGCGCAGATCTGTCCTCCACGAGCCTTCGGGTGGCCTTGGTGAGGTCCGGCTCAGTTGGGTGGCGGGGTGAGCACGTGCGGTGTCGCCAGGGAGCCTGTGAAAGCTAAACAGCGTGAAGGTGGCAGGAGGGGTCCCCTCGGTCACGGACAGCGGAGGCGGGCGTTTGAGACCTTGGCCCACAGACGATCCTGTGGGAATTCTTAGCAGCGGCGGGGGCTCACCTGTCTTACAAGTGACTCTCCGGCGAGCCCTCCACCACGGCGGCCACGGTGGGATGGGGCGCCCGCCTGCGGCCCGCTTCCCCGTGCTCCGCGCTGCGCTGTTGGAGGCTGGTCGCTCCTCCGTGGGGCTGCCCTGGGGAGGGATGTTCAGCGGCGTCCCTGGCCTCCGGGTCCCAGCAGCCCTCAGCCCCGCTCGTTGGGGCAGCACAGGGCGACCGCAGGCGCGGCCCCACGGCCCTGCAGAGCAGCGTGGCCCTGGGCGGGAGCCGCTGGCCCAGGCTGGGGGCTGAGGCCTGAGGGGCGGAGGTCGTGCCCCCCCCCGCCGACGCCCCGAGAACGCGCTGGCAGCCCTGCAGCGCCCGTGTGTCCTGCGCACCCAGCGTGGCCCGGAGTCTGTTTCTTTTCTTTTTCTTTTTTAAAAAATATTATTTTACTCATTATGCTATTACAGTTGTTCTGAATTTCTCCCCTTTGCCCCTCCTCCACCCGCAGGCAACCCCCCGCCATTGTTCCTGTCCACGGGTCATGCGTGTAAGTGCTCTGGCTGCTCCGCTTCCTCTCCTGCACTTCCGTCCTCACGGCGGTTCTGTGCCCACCTGTCTGTACTCACCCCCCGTCCCCCGTCCTCCCCCGCCCCCTCCCGCTGGCAGCCGTCCAGACGCTCTCCGTATCCATGGCCCTGTCTGTCCTTGTTTGCTTAGTTTGTTTTATAGATTCATTGTTGATAGATACGCATTTATTGCCACTTTATTGTTCATAATTTTGATCATCTTTTTCTTAAACGAGTCCCTTTAACATTTCATATAATGACTTGGTGATGATGAGCTCCTTTAACTTTCCCTTGTCTGGGAAGCTGTTTATCTGTCCTTCGATTCTAAATGAGAGCTTTGCTGGGTACAGCAGTCGTAGTTGTAGGTCTCCGCTTTTCATGACTGTGAATACTTCTTGCCCATCCCTTCTGACCAGCAAAGTATCTTTTGAGAAATCAGCTGATGGTCTTATGGGAACTCCCTGTAGTTAATGGCTTTTCTCTGGCTGCTTTTAAGATTCTCTATCTTTAACCTTTGGCATTTTCATGATGATGTGTCTCGGAGTGGCCTCTTCGCATCCCTCTTGTTTCGGACTCTCTGTGCTTCCTGGGCTTGCACACCTATTTCCTTCACCAAATTCGGGAAGTGTTCTTTCACTACTTTTTCAAATAGACTTATAATTTCTTGCTCTTTCTCTTCTCCTTCTGGCACCCCTATGGAGCCAGTGTTGGATTCCTCTTAAGTTGTCCCAGAGGCTGCTTACACTACCCTCATTTTTTTTTATTCTTTTTTCTTCTTGTTGTTCTGATTGGTTGTTTTTGCTTCCTTATGTTCCAAATCATTGATTTGATTCTTGGCTTCATCCACTCTACTGTTGTTTCCCTGTAAATTGTTCTTTATTTCAATTAGTGTATTCTTTATTTCTGACTGGATCTTCTTTACGCTGCTGAGGTCCACACTGAGTTCCTTGAGCATCCTTAGAACCAGTGGTTTGAACTCTGCACCTGATAGGTTGCTTATCTCCATTTTGTTTAACTCTTTTTTTCTGGAGTTTTGATCTGTTCTTCCATTTGGGCCATGTTTCTTTGTCTCTTCATTTTGGCAGCCTCCCTGTTTGTTTCTATGTAGTAGGTAGAGCTGCGTTGACTCCCTGTCTTGGTCGTGTGGCCTACTGTAATCGGGTGTCCTGTAGGGTCCAGTGGCACAGCCTCCCCTGTCACTGAAGCTGACCCCTTGAGGTGTGCCCTCCGTGTGGGCTGAGCACACCCTCTTCTTGTAGGTGAGCCTTGGTTGCTGTTGGCAGGTCAATGGGGGGGATTTGCCCAGACCAGTCAGCTGCAAGGACTGGCTGTGACCACTGACCACCAGCCTCTGCCCTCCGTGGAGGATCAGCTGCGCAGGGGCAGGGTGGGGGTGCTCTTGCGTGGTCTGTGCCTGCCCACTGGGTGCGCTGGCCCTGGGGCTTCCCGGGTGGTGCAGGCCACGGTCAGCCCCCGACCTGTGTTTTGCCCAGGCCACCCTGCCTGAGGTATAAAGCCATCTGAGACGGCTGCTGCTTGTGCTGGGCTGGAAGATTCCCAGGTGAGGCCAAGCTGGGAACCTGGGCTGCTGCTGCTGGGGCCGGGCCTAGGGTGCAGGGCCGGGGGCTCACTGAAGCTGCTGCTGCTTGTCTGAGAGGATTTAGGAAGTTGTGATGCAGGAGCCAAGACCAGGCATTCATATGGAAAAGTCAGAGGTAACAGCTTGGGTGGGCCTGTAAGTTGGGTGGGACGGAGTCTCAGGATCTCTAAGGTGTGGCAAACAGTGTGAGCCAGGTTGATGGAGTCTCAGATATGGCACCTACCTGCTTGCTCTACAGTAGCTCTGTGTGGAGAGGGTTCAAAAAAGGGACAGTGGTCTCTGCCCGCCTTTCTGTCCGGGAGGAGGCGTCCCCCAGCTCTCGCCTTGATGCCACCCACTCCTGTCTCCCTGTGCCGTGGGGGCCCTTCAAGCTGCTGTCCCGGTGCTGGAGCTCAGAGGGCGTGGGTCTGAGCCAGTCTGTATGTGGGTTCTTTAAGGGGAACTGGTTGGGACTCTAGAAGTTTCTTCCAGTGACTCCATTGCCTCTGGTTTTTGCCACCACATGTTATGGAGACGTACCTCCCTGGCACTGGGGTCCCGGGCTGGCGAGTCCCCTGCGGGACCAGCCCGTTTTGCATCTACACCCCTCCTACCAGTCGGGATGGATGTGGTTTCTTTAACTCTGTAGTTGTCAGAGTTCCATTCAACTTGATTTCTGATGGTCCTGAGAGATGGTTGTTCTATATTTTGGTTGTAATTTTCATGTGGTTGTGCGGGGAGGGGAGTCATGTTTACCTGTGCCGCCATCTTGACCAGAAGTCACTCCTTATTGTGAGAGGAAGAGGAAGTTTCCGAGACCGTCTGCAAGGCCCGGGAGCCCAGAGCCACCCATAGTCTGGGGCCCTGCCCCGGTCAGGGCGCCTCGTCCGTGACCATCTGCTCACTCCGGGGACCCGTCTTCATGGGTCGCATTGCTGAGGTCCCCGCTGGCCCCTCAGAAAGCCACTGCCCAGCCCCAGGCCTCTCCTGCCTGGGTCACATCCCAGGCCCCCACCCCCCTCCCGTGGCTGAGCTCTTTCCTCTGGAGCTGGGCAGTTGCTCGACTCCCCGCCTGCCCTGTGTGGACCACTCGGCCTTGACCTCTGGCTCATGGTTGGGTTAGCCCCCAGAAAGCACCAGCTGACAGGCAGGAGGGGGATGGAGTTTGGGCCGGCACTGCCCTGTTCCCTGACAGCCGCCCATTCCTCTCCCACAGCCGAGCGGGCGACCAGGCCACGCCAAACTGGTGCCCAACGCAGAAGGGAAGATGGGTGTTGAACTCAACTAAAATTAAGCTAGTGTTGAAAACCTGTATATTGGTTTGCAAATTGATGTTACCACATTCATGAACCTTTAAAGTAATACTAATCAGAAATTGTTTGGAAAGCAAATTCTTTCTAGAAAAGTGAAAAGTAATACCTGGGTGCATTGAAACAATCTAATATTGATTATTCAGTCACGATCCTTGGTTTATGCTCACGCGTTACTGTCTCGGCCTTCCTCACGGCCCGTCGCTGCTCTCCGTCCGGACGGCACACCCCCTCCGGTGCGACCCCAGTTCCCTTCACTTCGCAGGCGGCGCCTGCGTCTCCTGCGTCTCCTGCGGCGCGCGTCCCGTGGCTGATGCGCTCGCCGGTGTAGGCACCTTCCACGGTCTCTCTGTAGGCCTTGGCAGTTTTAACTGGGAAATATTAGGAAGCTCAGGGCAAGCCCCGCTAAATGTAAGAGCCTCACAAGTCGGATTTTCCTGTTGAAATGTGTAAGTATTTCAGCCCTGTTCTCACAGGTACCATTTTTTGTCCCTCTGGGTACAGAGGTGCTCAGATGTTTTCAGAGACTGAAAACTCAGATCAGTCACCTGTGACTTTGTGGCTGTATCCAGTTCAGATGCTGGGGCTGTGTGGGCTGGCAAACTTTGCTCCTCACTTCAGAATATCAGCCCGTACCGGTAGAATACAGGGAGCTGCGTGGGGGACTCTCACGCGTCGGCTAAGACTCTCACGGCCGTGCAGCTGGCGCCGTGCGGGCCTGGCCTCGCAGCCTCTCTCCTGTCGCCAACTTCCTGTCCCCAACTTCCTGTCCCCGGGCTGTATGCTCAGTCACTCCCATGCACAGGAGGCTTCCCGTCCCAGTCCTCGAAAGCTTTGATTAAAGATTTCCAGTGGACTCGTAACAGTGTAACCAGTCGGGCCTGATTCACAGAGCACTTCCTGAGAGGCTCAGACATAAGTGAAACTGGGCAGAGAGGCCTGGGGCTTGTGCCGCCAAGGTCAG
Source organism: Pteronotus mesoamericanus (assembly GCF_021234165.1). Classification (NCBI taxonomy): domain Eukaryota; kingdom Metazoa; phylum Chordata; class Mammalia; order Chiroptera; family Mormoopidae; genus Pteronotus; species Pteronotus mesoamericanus. Next base: position 99,004 of record NW_026555088.1, read on the forward strand.
CTCCGCCTTGCGGCGGGGACGGCGGGTGCAGGACCTTGTCCGCACGCTGTGGCGCTGTGTCCCGGCAGGACCGACATGCGTGGCGTCACTGGAAAACCAGCCACTCTCCTCTGGTGCTGGGTGCCCACTGAGTCTGGCCCTGGTTCCCAGGGATGTCAGAAATGTCTCCTTCAACAGCATGACCTTCCGGAATCTTTGTTTTGATTCCATTATTCTGATGGGGGAAAAATCATACTTACTTGAATTTGCTTCAGTGTTTTCTCTTTCAAGTCAGTTTATACAACTAGTGCGTTGGCAGCGGTTGCTTCACCACTCCTGTGTGTCCAGGAAGATTTGGAGGTGAAAGTCAGTGACCTCACGGCGAACCCTGATGCAGCAAACAAGTGCGGGCAGAGCCCCCCCAGCGGGTCTCCCTGTGCTCGGGGCGCAGTGCCATCGCCGCCTGGCTGGCCTGGGCGCCGGTCCCTACTGTCCCAGGCAGCCAGCCTTGCCTCCGTGGCCTCAGGAGGGACAGCCGCCATCACAGGTGTTTGGCTCGTGTGTGGTCATCACCAGCTTCTTGGAGAAGTGGACTCAGCCTCCAGTTACATACTTTGTTTTCTGAGCACATTGATGTCAGAAGTATTTACTGCAAAACAGCCAAAAGGCTGTAACTAGCTGCAGCTTTGCACCGGGCACCATAGCCAAGCGGCTCAAGCTGCTCCCCCCGTCGTGTGTCGGGACAGTGGAGCCGTCGCCTGTGGCTGCGTTGCATGTCACCGAACCTCCCGGCTCCCCCACCCAGCCTGCCAGTGGGGCCCGGCAGCACCTGGCACCCAGGCCGGGGCGCAGGCCCCAGCACGGCCGCCCAGGGCGCGGCGTGCTCCCTGCCTGAGCTGCATCGGCACAGCTGCCAGCTCTCGCTTCCCTCCTCCCCCAGCCCGCTGTGTCCCCGAGGCGGGGGCCAGTCCCCGCGGCCTGGGCAGAGCCAGCAGAGACGGAGCTCCTGGGTTCACGGACCTGCCCGCCCCCGTGACTGCACCTCCGGGAAGTGGGAGGTGAGGGCAGAGGTCTGCCCCTGAGCTCATTCTGTTACAGTTGCTACCAATACTTGAGCATTTTTAATGAAAAATATGGAGTGTCTGAAACCCAGTGGGTTCAGATGGTGCCCACCGGCCGCTTGGTTGCCCGGCCGCAGGCCTGTGTGGCAGGGAGTCGGCTGAGAGCAGGAGGCCGTGCAGCCGCCGGGCGGGTCTGGAGGAGCTACAGGTGACAGACTCGTCCCTGCCAGCAGGGCGCCGCATGTCCCAGCTGGAGCAGGGAGGACCGTGCATCGCCCCTTCGGAGGGGCCGGACGCTGTGGTTAGGACAGACCCCGGTAACGTTGCTGTCCTTCCTCGGAGGTTTCGAGCCGTGCAAGGGCGACTGGGTGGAGGCCACGTACTGGATCCGGCCGGGCACGTGGAGCAGCGAGGCCGTGCTGGTGAAGCCGCTGCGGTACAAGCGCATGGACAGGGTAGGCCTGGCCCGCACTCGGCCGCTCTGCTGGGCGCCTCAGGGTCGCCGTGGCCGGGCTCCGTTGGCCAGAGAACCCCTGGCGCGCTGTCTGGGCTCCGTCCTGGTGGGGGCTTCGTGCGGAAGGGCTGGCCTCCTGGTCATGGGCGGTGAGTGCAGGGCGGGGGACCTGGACGTGCAGCCGGGCCCGCGGTGGGGAAGGGGGCGTGTGCCGGGCCGTGGCTCCGGGGTCCCCCCTATGGGTGTCCCCACAAGGGCTGTGGCCTCCAGGGCGTTGCTCCAGTTCCAAGAGCGGGGCCCCTCCCCCCAAGGTTCTCCCATCACCGTCTGCGAGGCCACGGTCACCGGGTGTCTGTTCCGGGGCCTGCGCAGCCAGGCCAGGCGGTGAGGCCGTCTGGGTGCTCTGCCCGCAGGTCTGCATTTCCAGCCTCTGGGGAAGAAACGGGGTGATCGACGACAGTGTCTTTTTCACCTTGGACTCTCTGAGGCTTCCGGAGGGGTACGTGCCACGACGGTACGACGTGGTCAACGCCGTGGTGGTGGAAAGCAGCCAGTCGTGCTACACGTGGAGGGCCCTGTGCATGACCCTGGTGTCTAGACGGTAAGGGGACAGGCCACCCGATCAGCAGGAAGGGGGACGGAGGCCTGCACAGATGGGGGTGAGGGCTACCTGGACGAGCCGAGCGGCCACTGTCCCCATCCACGTCCCAGCGGGGCGGTGGTGGCAGGGCGGCGTCTCCTGCAGGACATTCCTGGTGACCGAGTTAAAGGTTCCGGCCTCTCCTTAGTCTGACCTGGGTGGTTTCCACATTGGGTGCGTGTGTACCTCGTCCTTCTCCACGCTAGCATTTTGTAGATGCCTAAGGGACTGCCTGCCGGTGGCTGTGCACTTCCCACGGTGCCCCAGCGCCTCCGCCTCCAACAGGTGGGCCGGCGAAGCAGCTAGGCCCCCCCCCCCGGCCCCCTGCCCCCCCAACTGCGTACAACGCCCCTCTTCCACCCGCCTTCGCCCTTCAGCGCTCACTTGCGGTGCTCGCCGCACAGGCCCCTAGCAGCTCTGTCTGTCCTCTCGCCGCCTCACAGAATGCGGGCTCATCTCCTGCCGCGTCGTTGAGCCCTGGAACCTGGGGGGTACAGACCGGCTGCCCCCTCCGCCGTGGAAGTGGTTGCATGGCCTGGCCCATCCTGCCCAGCAGCAGCCTCAGGCCTCAGGGTCTCTGTCTCATGGGGACCGTCCTGTTCTTTCCCCGCCCCAGCTTCTCGCCCCTCCTCCCCTGTGACTTCGGACTTAGCTCTCAGAGGCACAGGCCCGCGGGGCCTGCCGCGTGCAGTGGAGGGTCCGCCCGCTGGCTCCTGGCTCTGGCCGGTCCCTCCCACAGCAGCCCCCTCCCTGCTCTGGGCTGCAGAGAGAGTCAGGGCCGGCGGCTAACCCCAGGCCTGGTGCGAGGGGCGGCTGCCTCGTCTGCCCCAAACAGCCAGCCTCACAGGGTGGGGGAGCCCCCCTAGTGCTGAGCCCGGCTGCGAGCTGGCCGCGGAGCGCTGGCCGGGGCGCCCTCGCCGTTCCGCCACAGTGGGGCTGGGGGCTGAGCGGAGGAAGGGGCTGGCTGAGTCCGGGGAATGGGGTGGATGTCCATCCAGCACCATGGAGTCGTCGAGGGCCACCTGTGTGCCCCCCCGTCCCCACCGCAGACGCGGGCCTGGCCCAGAGGGGGCCGCGTGCTCTGCGAGGTGTCACCAGTGTGTCGCTGCGTCCTCTCTGCGGCCGTTAGGATTGTCACTTTCTTCAGGATGACTCCTGTCCTCCTCTCAGACCCTCAGCACTGGAGGGTCAGGCTCCAGTCCGGCTGCCCCTGGGGCGGCCTCTGCCCCTCACTCAGTAGCGTGTCCTGTGCCGGGCGTCTCGGGTCTCGGGGGAGAGGCCAGCGGGCGGGCGGCGGTTCCGCAGGAGGCCACCTGCGAGCGGCCGTGACGCCATCGGGGCCCCTCTCCAGAGACAGCGCCGTCTCCGCCGGGGCCGAGGCTGCGGAAGAGGCCTGTGAGGCCCTTTTACTGCAAGACAAAGGCAACATCGAAGTGACGAGAATGACCAACTTTGGAACCATGAAGGAAGGAGGAAGCAAGAGCCTGGTGCTCTGCATAGAGTGAGTCCACGCGCGGGGCCGTGTCCGTGGGTCCCGGGCTGGGGTCCGGGAGGTGCTGTGGAACCACCCGTGCTCTGCCCGGGTATTTTTTCTTTTATGAAAACGTTCGCCCTAGAACTTCCTTTCGACTTACATTCATGAAGGATTTGCAGTAGCCCTTCACCAGTTACTTGGAAGTCTGAGATTTGTAACAGCTGAGTATTTTAGCATCAGCAATTCTGTCTGTTCAAGGCTAGTTCCCTTTGTGCAGGAATAAAGGAGACGCTCCTCAGAACTTGGTCAGCTGCAAACTGGCCGGCTGGGACAAGGCCAGACAGTTCCGCTTCCACACGCTGCAGGGGCCCCAGTGCTGCCCGCCGGCATCCCCTGGCCCCGACCCTGAGGAGGCCGAGAGCGGCTCAGAGGGGGGCATCGGCCCCTCTGGCGGCTGCCGAGACGACAGAGCCCGTCGGACGTCAGAGGGCAGCGCGGCCCCCGATCGCGTCCTCTCCTCAGGTAGACGGAGGTCAGCCCGGCCTAAGCCCCGGCCAGTCTGGGGGCCTGGGCTCCCGTGATGCCACGAGCTCTTCAGTTCTAGATCTCCCCTGGTGTTTTGGGGCTGGGGACAGGGACAGAGGAAGCTGGCGGCACCCAGAAGTGTGTGAGACACGCCGCTCCCGCATTGGGTTCTGAACCGGGGGGACAGGCTGCCGACTTTCTTTTGTCTTTGTTCGGGTGCCTGGCTGTGCATGTGCATGAGCGCGTGCGTCCACAAGCGCCACCGCCGTCCGAAACTGCTCGCCTCTGGGTCTGACTTCATCTTTCAGGTGACTGTGCCCATAAAGGAGAAAGTGGAGGAAAAGAACAGAGTGTCTCACGGAAGCAGGCGGCCGAGCCCGAACCCAGCGGGCTCATCGCTCCCGGTGGGAAAACCTTGATTGTGGTCGTTTGTGAGGCAAAGTACGTGGCTGGAGGGTTTGCAGTGAGCGTGCGTGGGGGCATCAACACCTTGACCTTTTAGGTCCACATGAGGCCCTTCTGGGTTTGATGTTACAAATGGCACGTATAGCTTTTTTGATGGGATAAACCGGAGGAGAAAACGTTGGTGGAGACACTGGCTTGCATGCATTCAGCCACCTGAGTTGCCGGCCCCCCCAAGCCTGACAGTGGCCCCACCCTTCTCCCGACTTGTGAGTGAAGGACGGGCCAGACGCCCTCAGCCCGTGGGAGCCAGGCCACCTCCTCCGCCTCTGCCTCCTCCCTGGTGTCCAAGTTCCCGCCGCTGCCTGCTGGTCACCTGTCAGCTGGACACTTGGGCTGCAGACCTCCGTCTACATTTGCTAATTAATTGTAAATCTTTTTAAAACGTAGATCTATGAGTCCCTGCCTTGCCTCAGCCCAGCAGCACGTGAGGTGGCCGCTCTGTGTGACCTTTGAGACACTGTAACCATGTGCGACTGGGCACAGCACTAGGGGACACAGGGTGTCCGCCAAGCCCAACGGCAGGAGACTGGGCAGGAAACGGCGAAAATCAGTGTCTCTGGGTGTGTTGGGCCATCTCGATTGAAACGGGAGAACTGAGCACGTTTCTCCTGTCGTTAGGTTTGAGAATTACAGATAAGACTGTCTTGGGTGTTTGATTTTTGTCTTGGAAAAGTATCTCATTGCTCTTTTCCCTGTAAAAACAGTTATTAGAAAGGAAGGGCCCTGTTGCCTGAGAGCCCCGACTTGTCACGCGCACAGCAGGGTCTGCGCTGAGCCGCCTGCCAGGTCTGTGCCCCAGACGGAACCGTCCTTGGTCTTCCAGGACCACCGGCCGCTGCAGGGAGCTCCTCCTGCTCTGCTTCTCCAGCTTCCTGATCGGGCGCTTCCTGGAGGTGAGCGTGGTGAGCGCCGAGGAGTCCCTGATCGCCGTGCGCGAGCCCTTCCTGTGGAAGAGGTCCAGAAGTCCCCAGGTGCCAACGCCCACAAAATCTACCGTTGTTGTGACCACACAGAAAAGGTACCGTGGCAGGAAAGACAGCAGCGTAGCCCGGCGGGCGCTCGCAGTGTGAGAGCAGGTGGCGGGGGGGGCGGGGGGGGGCGGCAGGAGGCGCGGGGCAGGGGCTCCTTCGGCCCCGCGCTTGGGGGCTGGTGTGTTCGCATGAAGCCACGTCAGGAGGGGTCTGAGGCGCAGCCAGCGTTGTGTGTGAGGGGGAAGGCAGGCCTGCGATGGCCCGGCCGCCGCTTCGCCCAGCTGGCCTCAGGAGAACCCCCAGGACGGTGACCCTTGCCCTCACTTCTGCCACCTTTCATGTCCCTGACAGCCCCGCCCAGCCCCCAAGACGGCCGCGCCCCACGCAGGCCCCCAGAGGCGCCGGTCCGTGGGGGTCAGCGGACATGGGTGGCACGACCTTCACGGGCTGTCAGAGCCCTGGAGTGTCACGCGCGTTTGGGGCAGCAGGGCTGGTCAGCTGCTTGAGGCCCATTGGAAGGTGTGGCACCTCTGAAGAATGAAACCAAGAACAACATGGTTGTTCCCTAGCGCCGCAGGGCTAGGGGACGTAGGGACCCCGGCTTTACCTGGGGGTCGTCTCAAGGGTGCTGCAGGCTGGAAACACCTGAAGAGTTTCATGCCAAGAAATCTGGCCCGTGGGGACGTGACAGCGTTGCATGGTTTGTCCTGTGCGGTGTGAACGCTCAACCTCAACTGCGGTCGCCGACGGGTTAGCTCAGGGACCACCCCGAGCCCACGGGGTGGGCTTCCTCCTTCTCCAGAGCGGGGACCCGGAATCGAAAGTCGCGGGCTGCCCAGCAGCACTTCATGATGAGCTGTCGTGGGTTTTTACTGACCGGCTGGCTGAAGGGGAGTCTGTCAGCAGAGAGTGTTAGAAGGCCGTTGGCTCCGGGGTGGGACCGTTGTCGGAGTCCCTGCGCTCGGCAGCCGTGAGGCCTGGGCCCGTCTCCCGACCTCTCCGAGGCTTAGTCACACTTGGAAAGGAACGGGGCCACCGTCCCCTGGTTACAAGGTCTGTGAAATGTGCAGTTGCCGGCACAGGACAACCAGCAGTGGCGGGCGTTTGTCACTATGGACAGTGCTCTGGGGGTGGAACCTAGAACACAGGGCGAGGAGTTACTGTGGCCTGGGGGGAGTCCCCGAGCCTGCGTCTCTGTCTCGGGCTCTGAGAGCCCCTCGCTGTGGTTCGTGGTCCACCAGGCGGCCCCCTGGGGGTCACTGGCTTAACCAGAGGCGGGGAATTGACCAGCACAGGTATTTTTTCCGCTGGTCAGTTACTTCCGTTGGAACACTAACAGCTGTCACTGCACAATCCAGAGTGTCTCTGAAACCAGACGTTCCTGTCATCAGGCTGATGGCCCCGTGCCTCTCCTGGTCGGCACCACAGCATCTGCGCCTGCCACCTGCCCCACGCGGCCTGGCAGCCCTGTGCGTCCAGTACTGTGTTCGCGTGTTCGCACTGAGGACCCTCTCCGCTGGGTTGGGGGCCCCCCTGGGCTGTAAGCAGCACAGTCTGTTCACTCAGCCCTTTGAGGCCATGAGGATGGGGACCGTTCGGTCCATGTATCTCAACACGTCGGGAGGTGATCTGTCCCTTCTCTTGTTTACATCCATAATTACTACTTTGGTGTCACTTACTGACTTGCCCCTTGCTTTCCGCGTACACTTCACACGTGGGCTCCTGCAGCCTTGCAGCAAACTCGGGGAAAGGCGCCCCCATTTCTGAGGCAGGAGGTGATGGCCCCGCCAGTGCTGCCAGCCCTGGGTCTCGGGGGCATCCCCACTGAGGAGCTGAGCTGAAGGAACCCACATGTGCGGTGGCCGCTGGGAACAAGGAAGTAGCTGTTGGCTGCGTCCGCTACAATGCGAGTGAGCAGGGCTAGAGTGGGGCGGGGCCAGCACCTGTCCTCATGCAGCGCCAGGTGTGCCTGTAAAGTGAGGACCCCACACTTTTGGACACCGACACACCTGGTGTTTCCTGCTTTCTCTTCTCCCGGCTTCCCTCTCCCATCGTCATGGCGCCACGTCAGACTCGGCCACAGCAGCAGCGATGCCCATCCTGCTGGCACCCTCCCCCAGCCCCGCAGAGCTCGAGGGCAGGCGCGCCTCCCGAGGGCTGACAGGCTGAGAGCAGGGAGGCCGCTGTGGACGGGGCAGCCGTCTGCAGCGTGTTCGCAGCAGCCACGACCTTGTCGGGCCCCACAGGCAGGGCTCAGGTCCCCGGAAGCTTACAAACAGTTGCTTCAGACCCCCTGGTTCCCAGGAGGTTCTGTGCACCAGGCCTGCCCCTGTTGCAGGCGAGGCCACTCTGCCCTGCCGTGAGCACCGAAGAGGGCCTGGGGACACCTGGTGCGGAGGCGGGCGGAGTGAGCGTGGCAGGCGCCCTGCTGTTGTGAGCAAGCCGTCGCGGTCTCGTTTCTTGTGGGGGTTGCTAAACTGTGGTCTTGCTCAGTAGGAAAGGGTGTGAAGTAAAATGTCTTATATCAGATGCCCAGGTGATTAAGAATCATTTCCAACTGAATTTCTCTTTTAAGGAACTCGAGACGCCAACTTCCAAGTTTCCTTCCGCAGTACCCAATACCTGATCGACTGAAGAAGTGTGTGGAGCAAAAAATTGACATACTGACTTTTCAGCCGTTACTTGCAGAGGTAGGAACAGGGCCAGTGAGAAGCACTGACTTCTCACCACACTCGTGTTTTCTGACAAAATCAGGATGAACCGTCTCGGGGTCAGACCTCAGCCTGGTTCCTATTCGCCACAGGCAGCGGAGAGCCCCGTCTGCCATTGTCTGTCTCTGGTGGTCTGGTTTAGGCAATTTAATGTTTTGTGTGATTATTGATATGATGTGGTCGAAATCTACCCTCTTGCTGTTTGTTTTTTGTTTCCTTTTTCCTCTCTTGCCTTTTTTTAATCACGATTGCGGTTACCCCTTTCCTGGCTGATGGGCCGGCCCTCCTGGTGCACACACCACTGCCTCGGGCCCTCTGCCAGAGGGCGGTGGGCCTGGGCCTGGGCCTGGGCCTGGCGCGGGAGCCCCTGAGCGTGCGCTGTGAGGCGGGCTCACTTGAGGAACTGAATCCTTAATGCTCTTTAGTTGTAATTCAGTTCAACAAAAATAGCCACAGGTTTAGAGTGTAAGCCCAGGGCTCATCAGCGGCAGGAAACTAGTGTCCCAGGGGTGCTTTCCAGTTCCCTTTCCATGGCCTTTTACTAACGTTGTTGTGAGTTTACTTCTGTATGTGTTTTGAACTCGTAACATTTTACCATTTTTACTTTACGTACTCAGCTGTCTTTAAAGGCATTTTAGAAGATGGGTCCTCTGCTGACTGCAGAGTCACCTGGACTCTGTGGGTTCTCCTGCGGAAGGACAGGGCCACCACCTGGGTGCTCGCTGGCTTTCGTGTCTGGAAAAGCCTGAGGGTGCTGTATGCACAGTGTCATGTCTCTGATGACACGCCTGCTCTGCTCCTGCCTTTGCTGTTCTGCGCACAGTGGAGACTTTTCCTGCTACTTTTAAGGTGGTCTCTCTATCACTAGTTTTAAGAAATTTAACTTACAGTGTGCCTTGGTGTAGGTTTCTTCACATTTCTTGGGCTTCTTTGAGCTTTGGCTACATGGGCTGATTGTTTCCCTCAAACATGGAGATTTTTTGGCAAGCTTGTCCTCAAATACTTTCTGCCCTCCCCGCCCCATTTCTGGGGTTCTGCTCATTCTTCTCTAGTCTTTTCTCCTCTGTGTTGCACATGGACAGTTTCTATTGCTGTGCCTCTCAGTTCACTAAGTTTTTCTTTTGCAACGTGTCATCCCATCTGCTGTATTTTTTATGTCAGATGTTTTTTTCTCTACAAGTTTAGTTTGGGTCTTTACTTAATATTCTCAGTCTTTTCTCACCTTCTTGAACATAAATGACAGTTGTAACAATGGCTTTAATGTCCTGTCTCCTGAGCGGATCGCAGGCTGTTTCTGGGGCTGGGTTTTCTCATTATGGGCTCAAGTTCTGCCACCTTCTGTGTTGGGACGTTTCATGTGGCTGCCAGGCTTATTTCTGGGACATAGTTGAGTTCCTTGGAAACAGTTGTAAACTTTTACACTTCAGAGCTTTGTCAGGTGGGAACAGAGGAGCACTTGCTAGAGCAGCCGCCCTCCTGACTCTGCCCAGGGCCCCTGATTACACGCCCTGAACTCGGGCTGGCAGGGCCACTGTCCTTAGCCCTGCGGGAGCCCTGGAAATTGTCCCCTGGAATCTAGTGGTTCTCAACAGGCAACGGTGTGCCCCCAGGAGATATTTTTTGGTTGTCACAACTAGGGTGCCAATAGCGTCTGGTGGGTAGAGGCCAGGGATGTGCTGAATACCCTGCGAGGCACAGGACACCCCCTCCCCACCCCCTCCCCCCTGCCCAGAGCAGTACAGCCCAGGTCCAGCAGCGCCGACCGTGCCTGAGGAGCCCTCGTGGCCTGATGAGGTTGCTCACACACGCTGAGCGCTGGCGGGCACCTCTCTCTACCCCGCACTCTCTGCCCCCTTGGCCTGCTGGGCCCCCCAGCTCTACCTCCACGCTACCCAGGCTACATGACTTCTGGGTTCTGTCCCTGTTCCAGGGTCTGCCTGCTATCCAGCTGGCCGTGGGGTACCAACCTGAGGACCACTGTCTGTTTGCAGCCGTCATTTCCCCCAGGCTGTGTGTCAGCAGCTAGGACTCAGCTACACGCCCGAGCTGCTGCTGCCTGGATGCGGGGTGTTTACGGGATCCTCTGCTCCCACTGACTGCTGAATTGTGTTGCAGCGTTTGAACATGTCAAACTACAAGGAGAAGTTTTCGACTTTGCTCTGGCTTGAGGAGATTCATGCAGAAATAGAGCTGAAAGAGTATAACATGAGTGGGGTCACCTTGAAAAGAAACGGGGATTTACTGGTACTGGAGGTGCCGGGATTGTCTGAGAGCCGGCCCTCTCTGTATGCAGGTGAGTGGGGACCAGTGTGGGGGGTGGTTTTCACTGGCAACACTGTGGTTGCCTTTGCTCATTTTCTTGATTTGGGTTAGAATGTCACTTAAAATTTGAGCATCAGTCTCCTGTCACTCTGACGTCATTTTTAAGTGGTTGGTCCCGTGCTGTGCTGCCGTAGTTCACATGTGGTTGTGTGTTTCTCACTAGGTGATAAGCTGGTTTTGAAAACACAGGAGTACAATGGGCATGTCGTCGAATACATTGGCTACGTGGTGAAGGTGAGAGATCACTGGGCAGGAGGGGGACTTCCTGATGGCTGTCGGTCTCCCTGGGTGGTATTTTGGAAAACTTGAGGATAAAATGACTATTTAAGTAACTTTGATGTAAAAAGAGAACGTAACACCTAGCCCGGCTCAGAACATGACTTTTCTTTCCCCAAAAAACACAGCAGGTGAGTTGTTAGGTGTGAGGAAGGCAGCAGGTACACTGGGCAGTTCCCAACTGGAGGCAGGTGCTGAGTGAGGAGACAAGCAGGTCCATCTGAGGGAGCCACACGCATGGAAGGTCGTTTCAGGTCTGCGGGACGCCAGCCCGGGGTCAGGCTGCAGGGTTAGCGTTAGGGTGCATTTCTAGAGTCGGGGGAGTGACATGGCATCTCCTCCCTTTCTGTCCATCCATCTCTGGAATACCATTTCTGAATGGTCTGCTTGCTTCATTAGAGCTGCTTTGTCATTTTTGTATGATCTTAGGTTCACTTATTTTTGTCTTTCCATTATTTTTAACTTCATACTTAGTTTTTGTGTTTCCATAAACGACGGTGTCTGTATGTGATGTCCTTGGGGCCAGAATCTGCTGCAGGCTGGGCTCACCTCAGCCTGGGGACGTGCTCCCCCCATCCCATCTTGGCTGTATCTGCTCTGATCTTGGTCTGGGGAGCCAGGACCTGTGCTGGGCCTGGTCCTCTCTAAGGGCCTTTTGGCTTCTGCTGAGACTGGGGCTCCTGCTGGTTGCTGGTCCCAGCCTGGCAGCCCTGACCCCAGCCTGGAGCCTGGCCAGTGGGCAGTCCTCCCCACGCTCCCCATGCTGCCGCAGAAATGCCTTTCTTCCCTGCCGGTCCAGGCGGCGCTTTTAGCTGGATCTCACTTTGGCTGAGGGCCCCAGAATGTCCAGCCCCCGCCCCCTCCGGGAGGGGCAGCCGGGACACCCAGGCCCGGGGCTGTGGGCATGGGTCGCCATCCTTTGCCTGCTGTTGCACCAAACTGCAGCGCAGATCTGCAGGGTGACCGTGTGAGGACGCAACACAAAGGTCGTCCCCAGGAATCAGGCGCGCAGGACGGAAATCGAACCGTTTGTTTCTCCTTCAGATCCATGAGGAAGATGTGACTCTTAAGCTGAATCCAGAGTTTGAGCAAGCGTATAACTTTGAGCCCATGGACGTGGAGTTCACGTATAACAGGTAACGCTGTTCACGCTCCTCCCACGAGCGTGTCTGGTCGGGAGGGCACGTCTCCTGGAGTGGCCTCGACGTCAGCGTTGCCGGAGGAGACGCTGCTGGGGGAGGCTGACAGAGAGGTTGGGAGCGGGCTCCACGCAGCGCCTCGTGTTCCCTGCAGTGCGCGCTGAGGCCCTGCCACTCTGTGCTCACGGCAGGTGGCCATACAGGTCACCTCGGGCCGGGAGCGGGTGGGCCAGCATCTCTTGCAGCCTCGGGAGCGGCTGCTTGCGGCTGGGGAGCGCTGCGGCCAGCGCCTCAGTGGCCCTGCGTGCGCATCTCAGCGTCCAGCGCCCGCTCATGCGTGCGCTCATCACACTCTCTTCGAGGAAGTGCCTTTGGAGTTGGGGTTCACTTTTCAGTTGCTTGTTTGTTGAGTTTGCAAAGCATGTATTCACAAACTAGTCCTTTATCAGGTGTATTTCTTGCAAATATTTTCTCAGATTTTGACTCGTGTTTTTATTGTTTTTAATAATTCCTTTGAAGAGCAGAAGTTAAGTTCGTCAGTTGTTTCTTGCCTGACTCATGCTTTTGGTGACACGCTTAAGAAATCCGCCCCGCGCAATGTCACAGAGGCTTGCTTCTGCGTTTTCTTGTGAAATTCCGCAGCTTTACGTTTTACATTTAGGGCTGTGATTAATTTTGCGTTAATCTTTACAAACGCTGCTGGGTTGGAGGGAGTTACCTCGGGGGGCGCGGCCACCCCTCATCCTGGCGGCGTCTGTGGAGGACACTGTCTTGCCCCGCGCGCCTTCCTTGCGCCTTTCTGAGTGCCCATCGGCCTTCCGTGAGGGCCCCTCCGGGGTTCGTGGGCGGCCTTGGCTCAGGCAGCAGAAGCCTCCCCTGGGTCCCCGTTTCGCACTTTGCGCTGCTGCTCGAGCCCCGGCCTCGGGGCCTGGGAGCCAGCCCTTGCCTTCGCGGAGGCTGCGGCGCCGCTTCGGTCCCTTTCTGCGGGGCGGGGGGGGGGGGGGGGGGGGGGGGAGTGACGGGGACTGGCGTTTTGGCGCGGGAGCCTCCCGGCCCTGAAGCGCTTGCACCACCGACTTAGGTCCTTTTCCATTTCTTCAGCGATGTTTTCTACGCCTCGTTGTCCGGATTTTGCATATCTCTTCAAATTTGTCCTGACTCTGTAAGAAATTTTTAATGTTCCTATAAACAGTAATTTTAACTTAAATTTCTGGTTGCTTGTAGCAGTTGATTTTTGTGTATTAATCTTGTATTCTGTGAGCTTGCTGAACCCAGGTGTTTCTAGTATCTTTTTATGGATTATGCGGGATTTTCTACACATGCAGTCCTGTGTTCACGTGCAGAGTTCGCTTCCCGCCTTCCCTGGGTACGTTCTGGGTTGTCCGTTTCCTTTCGCCGCGTGCCTGGCCGCGGCCCGGGAGACGGCGGAAACCGAGGTGCTGAGTGGCGTCGGCGCCGGCCCGCGGCGCTGGCGTCGGGTTTGCTGAGGCCTCGCAGCAGCGGGTGCGGGGGCCTGTCCCTGCTTTCCGTCTTCTTCCAGACGGTCGTGCGGTTTTTCTTTTTCAGTCTGTTAAGACAGTTGCGTGACTGGAATGAACTCCGCTTACCATGACGTGATTGCCTTGCACATTTTGTTATCTCTGACTCGCTAAGTAAGATTTCAGATTTTTGCATCCGAGTTGTTGAGGTATGTTGGCGTGTATCTTCTTCAAGCGTCCCTTTCAGACTTGGGCGCCGAGGTAGTAACGCCGGCCTGACAGTAAGTTGGAAAGTGTCACCCCCTCCGTCCTCTCAGGGCAGTTCGTGGGGGCGGGGCGCGGGCGGGGGACGGGCGGGGGGGCGGGGCGTGGGCGGAGGGGGGCGGGGCGCGGGCAGGGGGGGCGGGGCGGGGCGGGGCGCTCCAACCTCTGCGCCTGCGTCGGCGCAGGGCCGGCCGGGCCGCAGTGTCCGGCAGGGGGAGCCCTGGGGCGTTCGTCGCGGGCGCCTGCGAGGTCCATCCGCGCTGTCTAATCTGTTTGCCCGCGAGCATTCTTTGTTTGCTTTTACGGTTCTTTATTTGCTTTTCGTCTCTGTAGGGTCTGAAGGTCCCCTCTCGGTTTGTTTCCTCCCCTCCCCCGTGTCAGCCCGGCTGCAGGTCTGTCGGTCTCAGCGGCCTCGCCAGAGGGCCAGCTTTCGGCTCGCCGGGCTTCGCGCAGCGCGTCTCTGCTGCCCTGGTGTCTGCTCTGCTCCTTAGGGCGTCCTGTCTCCTGCTTGCTTTGGGCTCCGTCTGCTCTTCGGGTGTCTCCGGTGGGCGTGGAGGTCCTTGAGTTGAGGTCCTTCTCCGTCTTTTAGGCGCGGCCCCTCCTCTGTTGCCGGACACTGCGGTGCCCGGGCCTCCGCGGCGCCGAGGGCGGCGTGCGCTGGGGCGGCGGTGTCCGCCCTGCCCGGCGGCCGCTCTGCAGTCGCGCGCTGCGCTCCTCGTGGGGGAGTCCCCGCTCCCGCGCCTCACCTGGCCTCGTGGTTTTCTGCCGAGGCGTCTTCCTCTTATTCAGGTTTTAACGCGGAAACCTCTAGCATTGGGCCGCTCGGTTCTCGCTGTCCTTAGACTGGACCAGGAAAGGAACTATTTGTCAACTTCTGTTTTAAGCTGTTAGACTCATCGTCTTTCTGGCATATCTGGACATGGGTTTTTGTTTTTGCGGGCGGGGGGGCGGGGGGTTCCCATCCTGTTGAGAAGTTGAAGCATTTCAACTGGATAACTTCCTATCTATCCTTTCCTGTGTGCCCAGAATGAAAAACATGATTTTTTTCTTATAGTTGATGAATTGTTCCTTTAATGTTTTTCCGGCTGTTGGAGGTAGGGCTGACCTGCAGCTGGACGGTCACCTGGCTTGCTCAGCGCTGTCCTTGACGTCGTCCCTGCTTTGTCTCTGGAAGAGACCCCTGCACAGACAAGTGAGCGGCTCTCACTGGGAGGGACAAGTCGAGTTTTCTCTTAGCTCCTTCGTTTTAGGTTTTTTGTCTTTTTTAGAGTCAGTTTTCTAAGTCCTAACATGGCTCTTCTCTGGTTGTCCTCATCTTGGAGTTTGTTGTATCCCAGGCAACTCGTGGAAGCTTTTATTGGCGGGACAGTGGGGCTGTCTGGGGCCTCGGCCCGGACGTTCTGGTGCACATCCGGGGGTCGGGCCGCGTGCCCCGCTTCTCCCGGCTTTGCGCGCACCCCGCTGAGGACGGTGTGCTGTGCCGGGTCCGGACAGGCTGCGCCTCCGCTCCGGCCGTCGCTGGTCTGAGGCCAGGTGCCCTCGGCCGGGCCCTCTCTTTCACTTGAGCTTTAGAGCTGTGGTCATCGTGTTTCATTGGAGATGGATTTTTTTTTCATTTTTTATCCTTTCTGTTGTGTTAAAAAATAAGACAACAGGCCCCCTCTGAAGTCGCTGTGCTGAGGCCTCGTCACCAAACTGAGAACTGACTTAATTATAGTGCCTTCCCCTCTGGACAGGGACCTGGGCAGCACCGCGCACGTCACGTCCCCAGAGCTGACCCTAACCAGCCCATCCTCTGCCCAGGATGACGTCCCTGTCGCCCCCCCCCCCGCCCCCGCTGCCCTGGTTGCGGCAGGTTCATGTCCGTCTCTGCTCTGATAAACTTGAGGTTTTTAATGCACCTCGGTTCCTCCTAAGGGCTGTCTCCAGTGCATTTCAAGGGAGTGATTCTTTATAATCACAATTATTTTCTCATTGGTACAGTAGTATAACTGTTTCCCTGACACTTCATGCGCTATGTTTCTGGGGGGTCTTCCTACTTGTTCTTCTTTTTTGTTCACTCTATAGTTAAAACAGAAAATATTTCTGGAAAGGAAGAAGTCCCTGCTGCCCTGAAACATGTGATACTAGACTTTTTCTGTAAAACTAGCAGCGTCGTCATGTGTTGCGCAGAAACAGACCGTGATTCCCCCTTCTGTGCCCCTGGCCCTGGCAGGGGGTCTCTGCCAGTTCCGTGTAACGGCTGCGCGAGCGCGCCGGCTGGGATCCTGCCGCCAGACCTGGCCCATCGCAGCCTTGACGTTTCTGAACCTGCGACGAGTTACTTTGTGTTGTTTGCTCTCCGCAGGACCACAAGCAGACGGTGTCACTTTGCGCTGGAACAAGTCGCCCACTTAGGAGTAAAAGGTATTGCGGTTGTGGGCTCGCCGTCTCACGCTGCCCGCAGTGTTTCCATGAGCTTCGTGTGAAGTTCTGTGTGAAACGGTCTCCTCGGTCACATGTTAGAAGTGAAGGTGTGATCCCCGGCTGGTGCGGCTCAGTGGATTGAGCACCAGCCGAGGGCTTAAGGGTCGCCAGTTTGATTCCCGGTCAGGGCACAGGCCTGGGTGGAGGCCAGGTCCCCAGTGGGGGGTGCATGAGAGACAACCACACATGGATGTCTCTCTCCTTCTCTTTCATGCTCCATTCCCTTCTCTCTAAAAATAAATTAAGAAGTAAAATTTAAAAAAAGTAAAGATTACATATGTGATGTCCAGTGTTGTTCTTTCTGTTGGGAAGTTTCTGTGTTTTCTTACTATTTCAACTATGTAAAAATAGCACATTTAAGTCATTGAAAATAGAGCCATTAAACTCAGCTTTTCCCCTCTTCATAGAATTTTGTACTTACAAGTAGACAAGTAATGGCTTTTTATTCCGAGGCACGTGCGGGGCTGTGACCGAGGCCGTCCCCAGGCCGAGACGGGCAGGGGACAGACGTGGGGGATTTGGGGGTGCTGCAAATGTTTAGGCTGCTTCCATTCACCTTTTAAAAGGTTTTCAGTAGTATCTGCCTTGTTACCTTTTCTTGTTTTAAAGTGTTGTTTCCAGAAGAAATCATTTTACAGTCTCCCCAAGTGACAGGCAGCTGGAACTATGCACAGGACACTGGAAACGAAGGACAGCCCACCCCCCAGGTACGGCTGCGCAACAGCCTTCCCGGGACTCCTAGCGACAGGGTCGGACGGGAGCGCAGGTCACGGGCTCCCAGGGGTCCCAGGCAGAGGAGCACCGACACGCCCGTACGGGGGCAGGCGCGCTCACGGTTTTGTTTTAGAAGTGTGTGTATGGTTCTGTGTACATTCAGACAGGCCATCTGTGCGGTTCTTTATGCTCAGAAAATGTGCGGAGGACACACACCCAGCAAATGGCCAACATTTATCATCTTTGCGAGTGTTGTGAGGCTGTTTTGGTTTTTACGTTTACAATCCAGTCTCCGCACGTGGTGACACAGCGCCTGTCCCTGCCAGATACGGCCCGAGGCCTCCATGTAGTTTTGTGAGTAAAGTGGCGGAGTTCAAACAAAACCACCCTGAGGGCTGTGTTACAGCCCCGGCCGCAGGTGCAGCCGGGACAGCTTCAGGCTGCCCGCCCCGCCACGGAGGCCGCCACGCACATCGCCCACGGGGGCCGGTGGCACCGGTCGGCCGCTGGTGCAACGCGTCGCCCTCCCCAACCTGTCCCGCCGCCTGTTCTCGGGGAGGGTCTGTGTCGCTGCTGCTGCGCAGGTGGAACATGTTCCTGTCACTGTGTCTCTGTGTTTTCAAATGCAGAGCCGTCTGTCCCTGGACAGGCCAGGCCACAGGGAGACTCGGGGCGTTGTACACGTGCCCCGAGGTCGGCTCTCAGGCCCCGGGCTCACCTCCCAGGCAGCACACAGCAAGCAGGGCTGCGGACACGGGGCCCCGGGCCGTGGGACAACGTGTCCCCAGGGAGGGAACAAATGAGGGTGCCCGGCCCCTGGTCCCCGCCCTCAGGGGGGCGCCAAGAGACCACATGGGCGGAGCCGGAGAGGCGAGCGAGGTCACAGGGCAGAGAGCACTTCCGGGGTCAGCAGAGCCCCCACTGCAGCTCTCAGCCGAGGACTCGGCTGTGCCGGCCTGTGGGTCCCTGGGATGCGGAGCGCAGGGGGCGCAGAAGCCGCAGGCCCCTCGGCCCGACCTGAAAGGGTTGCGACGCAGGAGTTGTCGCCTGAGGTCCCGGGGTCCCGCTGCCGACAGGAGGGTCCTGCAGGGCCCCCAGGCTCTCACGGGGGCTGGAGGGGCCGCCCCGTTGCCGGGAGCGGGGTCGGCAGGGGGCGTCTGCGCTGAGCGAGAGAGGAAGCCCTTGTTCTGGCATCTGTGTCGCAGGTTTAGTCCCTTTGTAGTTACTCTTAGAAGGTAATTCAGGAACAAACAATTTCTGGTAACTGCTCGTCAGACACTGTTTTTCCTCGTGGCCTAAAGGGGGCGTAGGGCCCTCGAGCCGCCGCGGGGTGTCCTGTAACTGAAGCCAGCATCGTGCGGGTAGAGGTGTGTTTTCTGCCCAAACCGAGCCCATGCGAACACAGCTTTTTTTATGTCTTCTTTTTTTTTTTTTTTGGCATGATTCTTTCCAGAGCAGGAAAGCTGTCAAGGACCAACCCAAGCCTGCCACCAGGACAGGGCGAGCCGTTGCCCAGGGCACGCCAGGGCCAGCGGCCTTTGCTACAGGGATGAGTCACCTGGGTGCGTATGGTCCTGCCAAAGTGGCTCGGTCAGGGGACGAGTGTGGCTGCGGCGGCCGCATAACCAGGGCGACGCGTGAACATTGTTGCCAGGACGAGAGACTCAAGACGGTAGCCATTCCCGTGGCCGCCGTGAGGTGGGTCTGTAACATCGCAGGTGACGCTGCCGTGAAGGAGTGAGGACGGCAAAGGTCCTGTGTTTGCTCCCAGGCGGCTCGGGCGTGATGAGCGGCACCGCCTCTCTGCATCGCCGCAGGAGCTCCCGCCCACTGGTGGCCGCGTGGCGCCCGTGCCGACGACTGCGCCCCAGCCGTCCACCTGTCCCCCCGCCCGCCTGACCCTGCTCCTCTGCTTCCAATGCAGGAAATGAGATGCAGGCCCCAGAGGCCAGAAAGGAGGAGTTTTTCAATCCTCTGCTCAACGAAAACCAGAAGCTGGCCGTGAGGAGGATCCTGAGTGGCGACTGCCGCCCCCTCCCGTATATCCTCTTCGGACCCCCTGGGACTGGGAAGACCGTGACGATAATAGAGGCCGTGTTACAGGTGACGCAGGCGGGGGCTCCGTGGCGGGGGCTCCGTGGCGGGGGCTCCGTGGCGGTTGCGCTGTAGACGCGGCAGGAGCTTGAAAGCCCAGTTCCTTCGCCGGTAGCCAGCCTGCGCGGTGTTGCCGGCAGGCCTGCCCTGCAGGGTGTGAAGGCTTGTTCCACGGGGTTCGCAGGGTAGCGCACCATCCAGCCCCTTCACGGGGGCTGCGGCTGGGTTCTGCTGGCGTCCGCTGTCCCCCTTTATGTCCAGTTGAGTCCAGGAATGTGGTGTGAGCCGGCGTTTCTGCATCGTTCGGGCCTCAGATTCGTGAGGGTGTGCGAAGCGCCCCCGTGCCCTTCCTGCGGCGGGTGGGCGGCGGGCGCCAGTCCGGGGGGCGCAGAGCGCTCGCCACCTGCTCTCATGGCGCGTGGGCGCCCCTGCTCCGAGCGCGCCCCGCGGCTGACCGTCGCCCTGTCTCCTGTGCCCCGGTGAAGGTGTACCACGCCGTGCTGGACAGTCGGATTTTGGTGTGTGCGCCCTCCAACAGCGCGGCCGACCTCGTGTGTTTGCGGCTGCATGAGAGCCAGCGGCTGCGGCCCGGCACCATGGTCCGCGTGAACGCCACGTGCAGGCTAGAGGAGGTGAGCTGCGGCCGCCGGCCCTGTCCCCGTGCCCCGCTGCTCCGTCGTCCACAGTCCCCGCTGGGGCAGCTCTGCTCCACCCCCCGCGGCCTCTCCCTCGCCTGGCCCCGCAGGTCGTCTCCTCTCTGGTCCTGTTGTGCTGGTTTGGCTGCTTTGCTTATGGGATGAAGTAGTGCTTAATTGGAGAAACTTAATCTAGGAAATGAATAACGTTTGGGGGAACGATCTGCCAGAGCGTATGTTACACTGGTGGCTCCAGAGCCCATAAAACATGGACTATGTTGATATAAGAAAAAAAAAGTTTTTGAAGATTTTATTTAAGAAGGGAAGGGAAGGAGGCAGAGAGGGAGAGCAACATTGATGTGCGAGAGAAACATTGCTCAGCTGCCTCTTGCACACGCCCAGCTGGGGACCAGGCGCGCATGCCAGGCCGGTGCCCTGACTGGGAATCGGATCGGCGACCTTTCAGTTTGCAGGCGGGCGCCTAATCCGTGGAGCCACACCAGCCGGGGCTAAAGATACATATTGTGATTTAAGGAAACAATGTCAAGTCATTATTTAGTCGTAACTAAGAAGTGGAACAGGACAGAATTAACTTAGAATTCCTCCCAGCTTTGTGACTGTGTCCAATCTCAAGACGCTTAGTAACCCGCGAGCGCCCCGCTCCCGCAGACGATCGCCGAGGCCATCGGGCCGTACTGCAAGGACGGGGGGGACATCTGGAGGGCCTCCCGCTTCCGGGTTGTCATCACCACCTGCAGCAGCGCGGGGCTCTTCTATCAAATCGGAGTTCGGTGAGCACCCCCCGCGGGCGGGGCAGCAGCTCGGCGCAGCTCCCCCGGGGGGGCCAGGCTTGTGCTGGGACCCTGGGGGTCCCAGGGCCAGGCTGTGGGGGGGCCGTGGCCGAGGACACCCAGAGCAGAGGCAGGAAGGGCCCGGCCTCGGAGGGGGGACCGGAGGTCCCAGGGAGGCAGCAGCAGGGCCACGGCACGGGGCGGGTGCTGGGGCCGCGGGCAGCTGGGCAGCTGTGCACAGGGACAGTGTCGCCGGACAGAAGGGACTCGGGTGAGTCCGAGCAGGGTGTCTGCCCTCGGGCGTCTCTGGGCCCCAGTGGAAGGAGAAGAGTTGTCTTGGGCCACACACGAGATACATCATGACGCGTAATCACAAAGAAGCCTCATCGTGTTCTCGTTAAACTCACAACGTTGCCTTGGGCCGCATTGACAGCTGCTCTGGGCGGCACGTGCCTGCGGGCCACAGGCTGGACACCCCTGGTTTAGAGCTTAAGTGCTCGTGCGCTAAGAAAATTGCATCATGTTAGCTTTTTCAGCAGAGCCCGGGACACAGTGAAGAACGGGACGCGTCTCGCTGCCCGCATCCTGCGCGGGGCGGCGGCAGCACGCGCTGCTCAGGCCCAGGCCCAGGCCCAGGCCTCGTGTCCGGGTACCCCCGACGGCCAGTGCCGCCCACGGGCTCCCCAGCGGCAGGGGCTGTCCTGGCGGCCGTGGCTCGCAGCCCAGTGTCATGTGCGGCTGCCGGTCTCCTCGGGGGCTCCCGTGGGGCGCAGGGCGGGGGGCGCCCGGCGGGGGGCGCCGGTCAGAGGCGGCAGCAGGAGGAGGCACCGTCCCTGGGTCGGAGTGTCGCTGGGACCAGCTCCGCCTCCCGCACTGGAAACCGAGGCCCAGAGGGGTGGTGGGACAGCCGAGCCACCCGGCTGCTGAGCGGTGAGGCCGGCCTGCGGCCCAGGCTACTGGCGGCGGCGGGTGGGTCGCCCCAGCCTGGGCCCCGGGCGGCTCTGGCCGTGCCGCACCGTTCGCCCCTCGCCTGCTTCCCTCTCAGCCGGAGCAGAGTCCGGGGGAGCCTCCCGGGCGGGCCACCCGACGCCCGCGGACTCTGACAGAAGTGCCCACGTGGGTCTTTGGCTCTAGAGTCGGACACTTCACGCACGTGTTTGTGGACGAAGCCGGGCAGGCCAGCGAGCCGGAGTGCCTCGTGCCCCTTGGGCTGGCGTCGGACGTCAGCGGCCAGGTGAGGCCCGCTGTGCCCGCTGTGCCCGCAGTGACAGGCCGCCGAGGAGGGGCCCAGGCCAGGCCGGGGGGCTGCGTCCTGCCTCCTGGCCGCCTGCCCCCCCCCGCCCCCCCCCCCCCCCCCACGCAGCGGCCGGCTGCCGCCCTGCACAGCGGGTGCCGCTTCTGTGCCTCAGATCGTCCTTGCTGGCGACCCCATGCAGCTCGGTCCGGTCATCAAGTCCCGGCTGGCCATGGCCTACGGGCTGAACGTATCTCTGCTGGAAAGACTGATGGCCCGGCCAGTGTACCTGAGAGACGAAAACGCTTTCGGTGCTTGTGGCGCCTACAACCCCTTGCTGGTGAGCTGAGACGCCACGGGGAGCCGGTGCCCCAAGGGGACAGCAGAGGCGGGGCACACGGGGCGGCCGAGTGCAGGCTGGAATCCCCGCTGACCCAGAACCGCTTGGGAACCTGCGCTTCTCGGAGCCATGGGCCCGTGGGGACCCTGGTGAGGGAAGCCGCGTGGCACTCCCCTCTGGGCCCCTGCTGTGCCCACACGGCTGAGCTGCACGCTGGACAGAAGACGAGGGGCCTGTGATCTTGACCGTGACCGCGAGGGGCAGGCCGTCCCCCCGGAGAGTAGGGGGACGTGGAGCAGCCGGGCCTGTGGCAGAGGACCGCCCGGGGTGGGCTGGGGCCGGCTGTGGACTTGCGCCTCCTGGCCTGGGAGGGGAGCGTCTGCCCCCGCGGGTCCCTGGGCCTCCCCCACCCGCCCCCGAGTGCCACGCGGCCAGGGCCTGGCTTCCTGCGCCTGCGTTTTCTTGATGCTCTGTTCTAACAGTGACCCGAGGTGCCAAGGTCACTTACTACTCAGGTGGCAGATGAAAGGCCAAGAGGGGAGGCCTGGGTTGGGAGTCTCGTCCTCTGTGCCACCCGCAGGGCCCAGGTGCGCGTGCCGACTGTGGCCTGGCCCCCGCCGCCCCATCCCTGCAGGTGACGAAGCTCGTGAAGAACTACCGGTCCCATGCGGCCCTGCTGGCCCTGCCCTCCCGGCTGTTCTACCACAAGGAGCTTGAGGTGTGTGCGGACCCCAAGGTGGTGGCCGCCTTGCTGGGCTGGGAGAAGCTTCCCAGGAAGGGCTTCCCCCTCATCTTCCACGGCGTGAGGGTGAGTCGCGGCCCCGGCACCACGCGGGGCCCTGAGGGAGGCAAACGGGAGGGGCTCTGCTTGGGCCCGTGGCCCCGGCCGGGGGTGGGGGTGCCCTCGGCGCCGCGGGGGGCCGTCGTCGGGGGGGGGGGCTGCCGCGCACCCTCCCACAGGGGCGCCCCGGGGCGCTTTCCAAAGGTGCTGGCGGGCGCAGGCGCCGCGCCCAGCGTCCCACAAGCCTGAAGGCCTGGCGACCCCAGTCAGGGCACGTGCCCCGTGCCCCATGCCGGCCTGAGCCCTGGGCAGGCACGTCGGGAGGCGGCCGACGGTGCCGCTCCCTCCCCCTTCCCCGAGTGCAAGTGAAAGAAACCCTTAAAAAAGTAAAAACCCGTGGCCAAATAGGCCTCCGTTTTAGTAAATGCTCTAAGGATGTACCAGGAAATTTGCATTCTCCGGCGAGGGGGGTGCGCTCCACGTACGTTTCTGAAATGTGTCTGTGGAGTCTGTCCCTCAGCTCTCGCGTGCGAGCCGCCCGGCGGCCCTGCCCTTGGCAGGGGCCCCTCGAGGGCCTGGCGGCCCCGCCCCGTGCGCAGCCGCTGTGCCGCGTTGCACGCGCAGTTTGCGGTTGCTTACCTCCCTCGTGGTGTAAGGCGCTGCGCTGTGTCACGGCTTACTGTCAACTTCAGCTCGTGACGCCCTGGCTAGTGTGGCTCGGGGTAGGAACCTCGCTTCCCGGTCAGGGCACGTGCCTGGCTTGTGGGCTTGGTCCCAGTTGGGGCACAACCAATCGACGTCTCCCCCGCTTCTTCCCCTCCCTTCTCTCTCAAACCGATAAGTGTGTTCTCAGGTGAGGATAAAATTAATTAATTGAGTAAAATAATAATAAAACCTCCTTGGTAAGAGATTAATACTCCTTTTTCGTACTCGCTGGTATCTCTGTCTCCCGTCTTCATTCTTTATCGTTTTACTTCGTGTGCATTTCTTACAAACAGCTAGTTTTTCTTTTTATCCCAACTTTAGAGTCTCTTTTTAAAGAGCTGAGCCACTTGAACCTCCAGGTTCCGACTCTACCTTCATCTACCTTCAGTTACTAGCTCCCTCCCTTCCCCGTGTTTGCAGTTGTGTGGTCGATAGTCACTGTTTTCCTCTTCCATGTGCAAGGTCTGCCCTGGGCTCCCGCTGCATCCGTCTCTCTCAGTCCCCGGAACCTTTTATAGTAAATCCAGGGGACAAACC
Organism: Pteronotus mesoamericanus; assembly: GCF_021234165.1. NCBI lineage: Eukaryota > Metazoa > Chordata > Mammalia > Chiroptera > Mormoopidae > Pteronotus > Pteronotus mesoamericanus. The sequence continues at coordinate 123,060 of NW_026555088.1, forward strand.
ATAGACGGCGAAAACCGCACCCTGAGCGTCCGCGCCTCCCTGTCGCGTTGTTTGGCAGGTGCTCCCGTGCAGCTGCGGTGAGGTACACACAGCGTAAAACTGGCGGCATTAGCCACCGCGGGCGCATGCCTCGGTGGCGGTGAATACATTCGCTTTGTTTTACAGTCAGTTGTAGAATTTCCGTCGTCCCAAACCGCGACAGTCCTGCCAAACAGTCGCCCTCCCCTCCCCCAGCCCGGGGCGCCTCTGTCTGCCTCTGTCTGTCTCTGTCTCCGAGATGCCGGCGCCTCCAGGGACCCCGTGCGGGTGAGGCTGCACAGTGCTCGTCCTCTGTGCCCTGCGCCTCTGAGCTCACGCAGTCCCGTGTGTCCGCACCCGCAACGCTCTGCTGCGCGGATGGGCCACGTGTGTTTGCCATCATCCATCCCCGACACCGGCTGCTCCTGCCTCCGGTCACTCCGGTGACGCCGCCATGAGCCAGGCACATAGACCTGTCTGGGTCCCCAGGTTCAGTCCTTCTGGGCCACTCCCCAGACGTCAACGCTGGGTCGCATGGCATTTTTGTGTCTAATGTCCTGGGGGACCCACACGCGGTTCCCGCAGCTCTAGCGCCATCCCGCCTGCCGCAGCATGCGCAAGCGGGGCTCCCCTGGCCCTTGCCTGCCAGCACAGGGCTTCTGCGCCCTGACGGGAGGCGCCCTGCCCTGCGCGGGCTGAGCTCTCAGGCGTGGCTTTGCATTTCCTGATGCTCAGGGAGGCCCAGCGAGGGCTGTGTGCTTGCGGGTCTGCATGTCTCTTCTCTGCGGATCGGACGGAGGCCGCACGCTTACACGTGGGGGGGCAGCCTGAGGGAGCGGTGGGGGCTGGCCCGAGGGTCCCCCACCCGCCATACTGCTCCCCCGCCACCGGCTGCTGTGCGCCCCCCTGTGGCCCATGCGTGCTGTGTGCCCCCCTGTGGGCCATGCGTGCTGCCCCCCCCCCACCGTGGCTCCCGGGCTTCTGTTCCTCCCCAGCAGGCGCCCCCTCCCCTCGGTCCCCTCCCGTCCCCGCTCGGCCCTCCCGCCCTCGTCCTCGTGGTGCTCATGAGCGCTGACTGCCCCGTGGTCACACCCGCGTTGCCCCGCCGGGCTCCCAGCCCCCGCCCCGTGCCCTGCCCCGGCCCAGACCAGCAGCTCTGACACACGGGCCTGTGACGACCTGCCCCCGTCTCCCGACTGTCTCAGGGCAGCGAAGCTCGTGAGGGGAGGAGCCCGTCGTGGTTCAACCCGGCCGAGGCCGTCCAGGTCCTGCGCTACAGCTGCCTGCTGGTTCACAGCCTCTCCAGCCGGGTGTCCCCGCAGGACGTCGGCGTGATCACGCCCTACCGCAAGCAGGTGCGGCCCTCGCCCACGCACGCCTCGGTGCTCCCTCGTCCACCGGGGCCCCGCACGGACGGGGTCCCGCCGTGCCCCCTGGCCTCCGTTCCCAGCCACTGCCCCCGCGCCCGCCCCCCGCCCCTGCCGGGCTCCCACGGGCCTGCCTCTCCCTGGGGTCCTGGGGCTCAGCCCCTGGGGGCCTCGGGCCGCTTGTCTGGCTCATGTCCTCCCTGCGGCAGGGCTGCCGGCCGCCTGCTGTCTGCGGACACCTGCCCGAGCCCACTCGCTGCGCTGGGACCGGGGGCGGGGTCTCCTCCGTGGTTGTCAGGGATTTGAGAGTCTTGTCATGTGTTCACTGGCTGTTACTTCGTGTTCTACCAAAGTCCGTGCTCACATCAAGCGCTCGCTCCCGGTTGAGCTCAGGTGTCACCACGCGGTGTGTGCTGAGTCGGCACCTCCCCCGCGCCTGGGCCCGCAGGCCGCAGGCTCGTCACGGCTCGCCGGCATCGCTCTTTGTCCATGGTTCTCTGTGCGTTTCACGTCCACACAGTCGAATACACACGTGACGCAGGTCATTCGTTCACTCTATGGCTTGGGGTTTTTTTTAAGATGATCTTTTTTTTTAATTAAATTTTTTTATAGAGAGGAAAGGAGGGAGAAAGAAACACCAATGTGTGGTTGCCGCTCATGCGCCCCCTGCTGGGGACTCAGCCTGCAGCCCAGGCCCCTGCCCTGACCGGGAACCAGTGACCCTTTGGTTCGCAGGCCAGCGCCTGGTCTCCTGAGCCGCACCCGCCAGGGGTTTTTGTTTTATATCTCATACCTTCCCTGTCCTGACGTTGGGAAGTGTTTTCCCACTTTGTTCTGAAGGTTTGAGCTGCCAAGTTTGGGGGGGGGGGGGTTACAGCCGGGACCTGACCTCCCGTGTCTGCGTGGTGTGGGGCCCCCGCCACGGGCTTGGCTCCTCCCCTCTCCTGGCTGAGGGGACACCTGGGGCTGGGTCGGTCACAGTGAGTCTTCAGACCCACCCCTGGTTCTTATCTTTGTGCTCTTTTTTGTGAACTTTAAGAATTCCACCTTTTATCAAAAGCACATGCTTTTCTCCATGGCAACCATTCAGCAATGCGCCCTACCTGTGCTCCGGTTTGGGTGCTGGTTACCTGGGCCTCTCACACCACGGAGTCTTCCTGGTCCCCGCGCCACTGGTGTGGGACGCGCCCCGCCCCTGGCCGGAGCCGGAGCCGGAGCCCCGCCCGCACCCGCGTCTGAAGTCGGGGCCGGGCCCGGCAGCCGCGTCAGAGGGAGCACGGTTCGGGGTCGAGCGGCCGCCCTGCGCAGGGTCCGTACTCGCTCGCTGTGACGCGCGAGGGAAGGGTCAGGGTTGTGAAAGTTTTTAATTTTTTTATCTGCTTCCAAGGTGGAAAAAATCAAAATTCTTTTGAGAAACGTGGATCTGATGGACATAAAGGTTGGCTCGGTAGAGGAGTTCCAAGGACAGGAGCACTCGGTCATCATCATCTCCACGGTGGGCGGCCCCGCCCCGCGCGGGGCTGCGGTGTCGGGGGGGCTTGTGGCACATGAGGGGAGACGGTGACACAGGCCCCGTGGCGGGGGGTCTCCTCGCCACCCCAAAGGCCAGGGCAGCGCAGGGAAGGGGCCAGGAAGAGGGGGCGCGCCAGCTGGGGGGGCAGGGACGGCCGAAGGCGGCAAGAGGGTGGAGTCCCAGGGCCCCGCCGCACGCAGGCCGCGGTTCCCGCGCACACGGCCGCGCCCAGGTCTCCCTCTCGGGGCTCCCCCTCCACCCTCGAATGATCCTAGTGCACAGTTACATGCAGGTAAATTAGGAAATCCAGTCACAGAAAAGAAGAGAATCACCTAAAGCTCCAAATCTCTCTCAAAACCCTGTGCCAAGAGCTGCGGGCAGCGCCCGGCCCCCTGCTGTGCAGGCTCCCCCCCCACCCACCCAACCCCCACCCACCTTCTTCCTTTTATAAACAAATGGGTCCACTGATGTGTAACATTTTTTTAAGTATTTTAGACAGGGGGGAAGGGAGGAAGAAAGAGAGAGAAACACCCATGTGTGGTTGCCTCTCACGCGCCCCCGACTGGGGACCTGGCCTCAACCCAGGCCTGTGCCCCGATGGGGAATTGAACCGATGAACCTTTGGTTCGCAGGCCGGCGCTCAACCCACTGAGCCACACCAGCCAGGGTTGATGTTTAACATTTCTAAATGCTTTTATGTCAAGAGTTCGTTTCCATGACAAAAAACATCTTGAACTATTGTACCATTTTTCTTGTGTTTTTAGGTGCGATCAAATGAAGATCAATTTGAAGATGATAGGTACTTTTTGGGTTTCCTGTCCAACTCAAAAAGATTTAACGTTGCTGTCACCAGACCCAAAGCCTTGCTGATTGTTCTGGGAAACCCCTACGTTCTGGTCAGAGTGAGTGGGCTGCAGCCTGGTCTGGCGCCGTGGAGGGCGGGGCTGGCAGCCGCGGGGGTGCTGGGGGCCCATCGCCGGCTCCGAGGCCCAGCGCCCCGCGTCCCCACGTCCCCGCAGGACCCCTGCTTCGGCGCCCTGCTGGAGCACAGCATCACCAACGGCGCGTACACGGGCTGCGACCTGCCGCCCGCGCTGCGGTCCCTGCAGAAGTGAGCCCCCCGCCCCGGCCGGGGCGGCCCCGCGGAGCGGCGTCCTGTGAACCAGCGGCTGCGAGTGGAGGCGACCAGTCCGTGTTTCTCTCTCACATCGATGTTTCTTTCTTCCCCTCCCTTCCTCTTTCAAAGCAATGAAAAAACGTCCTCGGATGATGATGGCTAAATAAACAAACAAGCAAGCAAAGGGAGCCTCCCGCCTCCCCGCCCCCCACCCGGCCTCCGTCCTGCTCTGAGCAGAGGTGGGGTTGGCCTGTGTCGCAGCCCCTGCCTGTCCCCTCTGGCCAGGATCTGGCCCTTTGTGAAAACCCTCAGGGGCTGTTTTGGGGAAAGGCTGGAAGTGTTCACACGTCCACACGTGTGTTCCCCTGTGAACGGTACTGGGCTTGGGGACCCGCACCCCCAGTGCCCAGGAAGTTTGTCTTAAATGCCCATCTGGGAGCTGCCACCGGGCCGCGTGTGCCAGAGGCGCGCAAGCCCCAGGCCGGGGGACTCCGGACCACGCCCTCTCCAGCCACCTGAGGGGAGATGGGCCCGGGCCCGGGGGGCTCGGGGCCCGGCTGGCCGCAGCCACAGCGTCTGGGGGACCCGACCTGGTCTCTGCCCACTGTCCCCGGGCGGGACAGGCCCCGCGTGACTTCCCTCCCGCTGTCAGGCTCCTGTCCATGGGGCTGGGCCTTCGGGGGCGCAGGGAGGGCCTGCCTGGCCCTGACAACACGTCCAAGGCTGTGGGTGGGGGCGCCCGGCCATTTGCCCCAGGCTAAGGTGGGGGGGGCGCCAGCTCCTGGTGCTGCGGTGGGCGGTTTGGGCCCAGGTGGCGTCCACGGCCGGCCCTGCCACTGGCACAGGCTTGTGCCTGGGCCTCCAGTGGGGAGCACTGCCGAACGGGCCGGTGTGAGGGTCCTGGGCCAGCCCCGGGGCTTGGCGGGTTCCCAGGAGCTTCTCCAGAGGTGCCCAGTGTGCCGCCTAACCTGGCGTCTCCGTGACCCCTTTCCTGGAAAAGCAGCCCCTCCCTAGAGAGGCAGCCCCCTGCTGCCCCCCAGCCCTGGAGTCAGTCCTGGGTCTGGCCAGTGCCGCCCACCTGCCCGCCCTGGGCTGTGGCCCCAGGCAAGCGCGGGCCTGCGGGGTGGGGGCTGGTTGTCAGCCCGGTCCCCGGGGTCCCACCTGGGCAGCAGTTGCTGTTGGGTCTCCTGTAAGTCCTCGGCCAAGCAGCGGGCTGGTCCGAAAGCCTGCGAGTGAAACGCACGCTTGTCATTTTCCTCAGTAACATGGACTCGGGTACTCGGAGGGTGTGGGCTTTCCCTTGCTGTTGGCTTCCAGTGGGCAGAGGCCAGGGCGCTGCCGAACATCGCCCGCTGCGAGACCGCCCTCAGCAAAGGACTATTTGGCCAAAATGTCACTGGTGCCGCGAATCTTTGCAAACTGCTTCTGACGTGTCCGATCCATCACAGCAGCTCCGCGTGCGGCACAGGTCTCTCACCTTCCAGCTGCATCTTTACATTCTTGAAATGACAAAGCACAGTGTGCTGAAAGGGTTGCCTGTTTTCTTCCATCTTCAATATTAAAATGGCTGCACAAAAATCCACCAATTTTTGGTTTTTTAAGTGCACGCTGATGTGCCAGCTGTCCCACTACGATCTAACAAAATCGTATTGAATGAAGAAGACAACTAAGCGCTGCTAGAGTCACCGTACAGGAAAACTAAGTGAACTTTTCTGCCAACCCAGTAACAGGCAAGTCCCCCAGACAGGACGGGCAGGCGCATCGGGGGAAATGCTGGGTTCGTGGGCAGTGTCGCCGGGCGCTGGGATGTGGCCGGTCTGCGGTCCGTCTCTGCCCTCGTCCTTGATGTGAGAGCTGATGGAACGTGTTCACCTGAAAGAAGACGGGATCAAAGGGTTGGCACAGCCCCGTCACCCATTCAAAGCCCGCATGTCGGGAGCCTCAGGGCAGCACGGCAGCTGCCTCAGGGCTGTGCCCTGAGACAGGGTCTGGGAAACGGCCTCCCAGTCTGCGCCTGCACGGGGCGGGGGGCGGGGGCCACCTGCGCTCAGCCCCTCCCCTGCCGCCCTGGGGAGGGGACGCGGGAGGCAGGGCTGGGCTCCCGGGTGCCCGCAGGACCCGAGCCCTCGCGCAGGGCACCACCGAGGGCCTCCGCTGTGGCCCCCACCCCGTCCCCGCCAGGCCCCTCTGCGTGATGACAGCATTCGAGGTGGCTGCCCCCCAGGGGGCCGGGCCTCAGCCCTGCAGGCCCCGCCCCGGCCGGTGGCCTGCTTCCTCCGCTGGGCAGGGGAACACGTGCCGCGTTGCCTGGAGCTCACACTGAGCGTTCAGCGTGACCCCAGGGCTGCCCCACACCCGCTGGTGCCCAGGTGCCAACGCGGAGGTCATGTCGAGGCCAACGCTGTTCCTCTCGCGGGGCAGCCGCACGAACGCATCGCAGAAAACTGCGTGTGGGAAGCAGCCTGACAAACCGATGCCACGAGACCTGCACGGAGGAGTCAGTTTGGTCCCCTCGCCGGCTGCAGGGGGAGGCGCGGTCACAGGTGGGGACGGCAGCACAGGCCCGGCTTCCCCGCGTCCTCAACAGCCACCAGGGCGGTCGCCTTGTTCCAGCTGCATGTGCTTTTCAGAGACGTGACCAGGTCCTTCCAGAGCGTGTGTGGCAAAGCGAAGGTCACAAATGCCCGGGTCGCGGGTAAAGAGCAAGGCGGGGAGACTCCGCAGGAGGTGACGCTCGCGTTTGGAACCAGCAAAGCTGGGATGGAGCCACAGAGGGCGCCCCTCCCAGAGGTGGCGGGGACCCTTGTTGGCCTGGGAGATGATGTGGCTGTCCTCAGCGCCGGCGTTCCGAGAACCCGGAGCAGCCCCCGGCCCCCCGGAGGCCTGCGGAGCGGGCAGCACCCAGGCTGAGGGGTGCGGCCGCGGGGGCTGGCCACGCTGGGCCTGGTGCCGTGGTCTGAGGCGGTTGCCTCGGCAGAGGATCGAAGGGGGAGGCCACTCGGCCGCGCTCTGGGAGGGACGCTGGCATGCCCACCCCTCTCCTCACAAAGGAAATCCACAGCCACGAACGTTAAAAAACCACCACCACCACCGCTTCTTACGTCATCACCATGAAGGATTTCTATTCAGACCCCACGGCCAAACCAGGCGGAGGAGCGTTGACAGCGATGGACAAGGAAAGGTCCAACAACCAGAGAGAGGGGCCGAGGTCCGGAGCCGGGCACATGCCAACCCGAGGGTGGCAGATACCTGAGCGCGGGTCGCGCGGGCAGCGGGGATTGTGATGGGGATAGAACCCCCTTTTCACGGAGGAAGTGAGGCCCGGCACTTGGGAAAGCAACCAGGGAGCACCCCAGGCACACAGCGGGGTTCCCGGTGGCTTCCCGCGGGGGTGGGGGGCGCGGGGGAGGGGGGGCGCCGGGGCTGTGAGTCGGGGAGAACCGGCGGCGGCCTCGCCGCCTTAGTGACTGTGGACGAGCGAACTGGCGGCGGCAGCGAGGGGCGAGCGCGACCGAGAACCACGCACGAGTCCCCGAAGAACGTAGCGGGACAGGTCTGCGCGCGGCCTCGGCCCCGGCAGCCCCCAGCCGGCCCTCAGCCCCGGCCGACCCCCGCCCGCAGCGCGAGGCCCGGGCTGCCACACGGGCGTGCGGGGCGGGTGACCGAGCGCAGGTAACAGCCGAGCGCTCCACACGCGCCGCCAAGCTGGCGCGCGCCCTTCCTCCCGCCGCGGGAAGGGGCTGCAGGAGCCAACGCGGGGAAAACGCCGAACCACAGCGAGCCTCGCCGGCGGCTGCGCTCTGCCGGGACCTAAGTGCTGTCGCAGTTGTTCTGTGGGCGACAGCGGGGATGGATGGCACGGAGTGTCGGAATGGGGGGCCGCGGCCAGAAGCACCGGGCCCCCGGCGCCCACCCCGGGGGCTGGCTCAGGCGCCGGCGGGAGTGACGGCGGGGGTGACGGCCGGAGGTCAGGACGGGAGAGCGGGCGGCCCCGCGGGCAGGTGATGTGGGGACGCCGGCGTGCGCGGTGGGCACCGGTGGGGGCCGAGAGGAGAGACGCCCCGAGCCGGGGAAGGGGTGCCCAGTTCCGCCTCCGCGTCCGCAGCACCCCACAGTTTGGGGGGGCTCGGCACCCACAGTGGCGGCCAGGCTTTGGGTAGAGAAGAAGCGACACCGCAGGACACAGGACGAGGAGCCCCGTCTTCGCCGGGCTGGGCGGCCCGGGGCCGGGGATGCAGCGCGTGCGGCCCCAGCCCACCCCTCCCCCCACCCCCGCGTGCGCCCCCGCCTCCGAGGGCAGCCCCGGCTCAGCCTCGCCCGACGCCCCCCGTCCGGACCGAGAGAAGAAACCAGTCCTCGTTAATTCATCTCATTGAATTTAAATCCTTTTTGCAAAGTCATCGCCGGCGCCGCATTCTGCGTGGCGGGGGGGGGGGCCGCGGCGAAGGGGGTGCGGGGGGCGGAGCCAGGCCGCGAGTTGCCGCCGGTAAACAGCCCCCTCCCCGCGGCGGGAGCGGGGCCGCGGCCCCAGCCTGGGACACCGCCGCCCCCGCCGGAGGACGCGCCAGGCCGGCCGGGCTGCAGCCCAGCGGGGGCGGCGGGGCCCGGCGGCCCGACCCGTGCCCGCGGGGGCGGCGGCGGAGCGCCCCCCGCCCGGCGTCCGTCCCGCGCCCCCTGCGCCCCTCCCCACGCGCCCCTCCCCCCGGCGCCCCCGTGATTCCCCCGGCGCCCCTCCCCCTGCCCGGCGCCCCCGCGCCCCCCGCGCCCCCCGCGCCCCGCCCCGCGCCCGGCCCCCCATGCACCACCTCCTGGAGCAGCCCGCGGACATGGCGACGGCGCTGCTGGCCGGCGAGAAGCTGCGCGAGCTCATCCTGCCCGGCGCGCAGGACGACAAGGCGGGCGCGCTGGCCGCGCTGCTGCTGCAACTCAAGCTCGAGCTGCCGTTCGACCGCGTGGTCACCATCGGCACCGTCCTCGTCCCCATCCTGCTGGTCACGCTGGTCTTCACCAAGAACTTCGCAGGTGAGGCCGCCGGGAGGGGCGCGTCCGCAGGTGTCCGCGCTGACCGGCCACCCTCGCTGGCCCACCGCGCCGGGGCCCGGCAGCGTTGGCCGCGCCCGGGGGCCTCCCGGCAGACCCTCAGCAGCACCCGTCCTCGTTCGCGTCGCCGGCCCCTTGGGCTGCCCCCAGGCCCCTTCGCCCATGTATTGTTTTTCACCTTCCTTTCGCTGGCCCGGAGCCCGGGGTGCGCCCCTTCCCGGACCTGGCTGCCCAGGCAGAGAGGAGACCGGGGTCTGGCGTGAGAAGGGGAGGCCGGGAGGGGGAGTGGGCAGGGTCTGAGGAAAGGAGGAGGGGCCAGGTGAAGACCAGAACACGACGTGCCAGGTGATGGATGAGGCCAGCAGAGCCGGATGCTGGGCGGGGGCGTGGGGCCTGACTGCGCCGAGGTCCCCGACAGGCAGGCTGGTGCTGAGCAGCCACTGGGTGAGGCGGCTGAAGGCCAGAAATGCCCCCTCGGAGCCCCGCCGGCAAGGGGTCTCAGGGCCCAGGTGTCTGGAGAGGCCCCTCCCCAGTCCATCCGCCATGTTTGAGGGCCAGAGGTACCAGGAGGGAGGAGGGACATGGAGCTCTGCCCCCCTGAGTGACATCGGCAGCGTTCTTGCACCCTGCATCTGTTCCCCCCTGAAGGTGTCGCCTTTCAGAGGTCCCCGTGGGCTGGGCATGTCCCACCTGAGGGCGGACGCTGTCCGGGCTGCCTAACCCCTGCCGCAGGACTCGGGGTGCACACCAGCGCCCCGACCCCTCTGGGGTCAGGGCACGCGCAGGGGCCGGGTCGGCCCCGTGGGGTGTGGGTGCCGCCCCCGCACAGGGTCGCCCGGGGTGGGCGCGGATGTATCCGCTTCCCGGGCTTCTGAGCGGCTCAGCCTGAACGTGGCGCTCAGCCGCGCAGAACTTTGTTCTGGGCCCGGCGGAGCCTCCAGGGGCTCCAGGGCCGGCCCCTCCTGCCGCGGGGCTCGGCTCTGCCGAGGCTGCGTCCCCCGTGTCCGTTGTCGGGTGGGTGCTTGCTTCCTGCACGTCTGCGTCCACGCTTCCCACAGCTTACGGAGACACGGGACGCCAGGTCAGGGTCCGCTCCAGCGTGAGCTCGCCTTGACTTGATTACATCTGCGGGAACCCTGTGTCCAACCAAAGTCGGGTTCACAGATACCCGGGGGCGGGACCTGAATGTCTTTCGGGGGACGCAATCACCCCACTATGGCTGCCCACAGAGCGGCAGGCTCGGCCACCCTCAGCTGACCTCCCGGGACGCGCAGGGAGTCTGGCTCAGCCAGGCGGGCCTCAGCGCCTCCCCCCTCCCGTCCCGCCAGGCCGGGGCTGCCGGGCGCGTCCTGTGTGCATCCCGGCCGTGGCAGGCCTGCCCCGTGGCGCCCACCGGCATTCGCGCGCGCGGAGTCGTGCGTGCGCCCCCTGGGGCCGCGGCTGGGGGCGGTGCCCGGTGAGTGCTGGGGTCCGCAGGACACGTGGGGGTTGGCGGTCGCTCCCCCAGGTTTCCTCTCAGTCACCGTGCTGCTCTCGTCCTTGTCCCCCCTCCCCGGGATGTTGAGGGAAGGACAGGGACCACTCAGACGCGTCCTGGGGTCCCTTTCCCAGACACAGGACAAGAAGGGTGCAGGGAAAGGGGTCCTCGCAGGTGGGAGCCTCGTGTCCACACAGCAAAGCTCTGGGGGCCACCCCGCCGGCCACACGGGGCAGGGGAACAGGAGAGAGGTGAGGTCAGAAGCTCTGGCCCCTGGATAGGAACGCGCCCCAGGACCCCCGTCCCCATGGCGCTGGCCAGCGCCCCCTGTGAGTGTCCGCGCCCAGGGCTTGGGGCCAGCCCGCCTTCTGCTGCCCGAGGGACCCGCGTCCCATCCACCAGGAGCCCAGCCTGAGCCAGGGCTCTGGCGTGCGCCCCACTCGCCGCACCGGGCGGGTGCCCCGGAGCAGGAGGCGACCACTCCGCCCTGGCTTGCTCGTCGGGGACACGCGGGGAGCGCGTGCTGGCCCCGTGCGGGTGGATGAGGGGCCAGCCATGCTCCGCTGCCTCCGAGCCAGGGGCCTCCCGGACACCAGGGCTGGGAGGGCGGCGGACGGCAGGGGGCCCCCGCTGCTCTTGGCCAGGGCTGCCGCGCGTGACCCCCACCGCAGGGCCCACTCAGCAGTGGGCCGAGGGGTCAGATGGCTGTGTGACCACAGTCGGGGGGCAGCCGGAGCCGAAGGGTCACCAGGGTCCTTGGAGGTTATGACCAAGGCCCAGGGCAGGGGACCAGCTTCTCCTAAAACAGCCAACCAAGCAGGTCCCAGCACGACCCGGGCTCCTCTCCAGCCGCAGTTGGGCAGGTGTCCCCATGGCCTCTGTCCCAGCTCAGCCCTCCGCTTCCCTCTTCCAAAAGGACAGGAGGCAAGCGTGTCGCCCGCTGAGGCCCAGGAGCTCCAGGGTGGGCCTGTGAGAGGGGCGGCCCCCCAGCCAGCTCCGAGGGTCTCCCCCCACCCCAGCTGGGCCCCAGCACCCAGGGGCCTGGTTGTTCTCCGGCCACGGGGGGAGGCGCGAGGGAGGGGGCTTGGTCAGGGGCGGGCGGCCTCCCCCTGCAGGCACAGCTCAGGGGCTGAACGTACACGGACTGTGTCCTGGCTCTGCAGCTGCGGGATCTGGAACCAGGGTCGGCAGGGCCCCTCCCTTCCGGGGCCCCCCGGGGAGAACCTGCCTGGCCTTTGCGGCTCCCGGGGCCCCCACGGCCCTGGGCTGCGGGCCCCTGTCTCCTTCCTTGCTCCTCTCACTAGGAGCCCTGTGATCACATGGCGCTCACCCGATAACCCAGGCCCTGTGCCCCAGCAAGAGCCCTAACCTTCCCCACTGCGGAGTCAGTACAGTAACCTAGCCACAGCTGTTGGGGTGCCAGCTCCCGCACCCCATGCGGGGGCCCGTAAGGGCTGTGGTGTCTGGGCCTCCCCTGGGGTGAGGGGCTGAGAGGCAGAGGTGGGGGTCGTGAGCCGGGCCTGCCAGCCCCAGGGGCAGCCTCCTCGGAGCCCGGGGCTGGCAGGACCCCGCAGGGCAGCGTGGAGCAGGTGGGCTTCCCCTGTGGATGGGCACGCGGGTGCAGGCTGGGACCCTGACTTGTAGCCCGGAGCATCAGAGCCCCGGGTGCAGGCGGCTCCTCGCTGAAGCTGCCCCACCAGGGTCTGGCTCTGCTCCGACGGGACTCTTCCGGGCGCTGCCCTCGGCCCTGGGCACGCAGCAGTGGAGTTTCCAGGAACACCCGGGGCTCTGAGGACCCATGGGCCACGGGTCCTCTCTCGGGATAGTCAGAGGCGCCTGGAGCAGTGCCAGGCTGGCGGCGGATCCGCTGTGCCGCTGGAAGAGGGGCCCTGACCGAGGAGCGTGGCCTGCCCTGCTCCTCCCTGGGGCTCGGTTTCCCTGTGTGCACGCAGTGGTCTGAGAGCCCTGATGCTGGAGGGCAGGCTGGTCCCCCAGGTGCGGGGGCGCACAGCTGGGACGTGGGGCGGGCGCTGCCAGTGGTAGGGGGGCCTGCGGCGAGGCGGGGTCTGGCGCCCCAGCCCAGTCTCCTCTCTGCCCCCAGAGGAGCCCATTTACTGCTACACCCCGCACAACTTCACTCGCGACCAGGCGCTGTACGCCCGCGGCTACTGCTGGACGGAGCTGCGGGACGCGCTGCCTGGCGTGGACGCCAGCCTGTGGCCGTCGCTGTTCGAGCACAAGCTGCTGCCCTACTCGCTGCTGGCCTTCGCGGCCATCATGTACGTGCCCGCACTGGGCTGGGAGTTCCTGGCGTCCACCCGCCTCACCTCCGAGCTCAACTTCCTGCTGCAGGAGATCGACAACTGCTACCACCGGGCGGCCGAGGGCCGCGCGCCCAAGATCGAGAAGCAGATCCAGTCCAAGGGGCCCGGCATCACGGAGCGTGAGAAGCGCGAGATCATCGAGAATGCTGAGAAGGAGAAGAGCCCCGAGCAGAACCTGTTCGAGAAGTACTTGGAGCGCCGCGGGCGCAGCAACTTCCTGGCCAAGCTGTACCTGGCGCGGCACCTGCTCATCCTGCTGCTCAGCGTGGCGCCCATCTCCTACCTGTGCACCTACTACGCCACCCAGAAGCAGAACGAGTTCACCTGCGCGCTGGGCGCGTCCCCGGATGGGCCAGTGGGCAGCGGGGGCCCTGCCGTGCGCGTGAGCTGCAAGCTGCCGTCGGTGCAGCTGCAACGCATCGTGGCGGGCGTGGACATCGTGCTGCTCTGCTCCATGAACCTCATCATCCTCGTCAACCTCATCCACCTCTTCATCTTCCGCAAGAGCAACTTCATCTTCGACAAGCTGCACAAGGTGGGCATCAAGACGCGCAGGCAGTGGCGCGGCTCCCAGTTCTGCGACATCAACATCCTGGCCATGTTCTGCAACGAGAACCGCGACCACATCAAGTCGCTCAACCGGCTGGACTTCATCACCAACGAGAGCGACCTCATGTACGACAACGTGGTGCGGCAGCTGCTGGCGGCGCTGGCGCAGTCCAACCACGACGCCACGCCCACCGTGCGCAGCGCCGGCGTCCAGACCCTGGACCCCAGCGCCGACCCCGCGGAGCCGGACGGCGCCGCTGAGCCACCCGTGGTCAAGCGGCCCCGCAAGAAGATGAAGTGGATCCCCACCAGCAACCCGCTGCCGCAGCCCTTCAAGGAGCAGCTGGCCATCATGCGCGTGGAGAACAGCAAGGCCGACAAGCCCAAGCCCGTGCGCCGCAAGACCGCCACCGACATGCTCATCGCGCCGCTGCTGGACACGGGCGCGCGCGCGGCGCACCACGACAAGGCGGGGGGCGACGCGGGCCCCGCCCCCAGCGCGCCCGCCGCCCCCGACAAGAAGCACGCGCGCCACTTCTCGCTGGACGTGCACCCCTACATCCTGGGCTCCAAGAAGGCCAAGCCCGAGGCCGTGCCTGCCGCCCTGCCCGCCTCCCGCAGCCAGGAAGGGGGCTTCCTGTCCCAGGCGGAGGAGCGAGGGCTGGGGCTGCCCGCGGCACCCACCAAAGGTAGGCAGCAGGCCAGGCGGAGGAGGGGCCGGGCCTGGCACGGGTTCCGGGACAGGGAGGCCCACGGCCCGCCCGCCGCCTGCAGCCCTCCGCAATCGGGCGCCTGGGTGCCGCGTGGAAGAGGTTAAGGAGTCAGCCTGCCGGGTTGGGGGGCGGCGAACGGTGGGGCTGGGCGGCGGCAGGGCCTGGAGCCCTGCGAGGTGGACAGAGCGAGGCCTGGCCCCAGGGCTGGAGGGGACGTGGCAGGAAGGTTGCCTGGGCCTTCGAGAAGGTGCGGGAAGCCTGGTGCAGAGGCTCTGGGCCGGCCCCTGCCTGGCAGAGGAGGCGGAGGGAGGGAAGGCCAGCCTCCCCCCCCAGGATGCCTCGGAGCCCTGAGCCCACGCTGGCCCTCCGTGGGGACCGGGAGGGGGCAGCAGGGGCGGGCAGACGGGCTGCGGGGTGTGACCGCCTGTGTGCTTGGCTGTTGGCAGACGCTCCGCTCCCCGAGAAGGAAATCCTGTACCCAGCAGAGCCCGCCCGGACCGCACTCCCCGCGGGGGGCCCGTTTCACGTCCGCTCGCCCCCCGCAGTCCCCGCCGCGGCCCCTCTGTCACCAGCCGGCCTGGGCAAGGCCGACCCCCTCACCATCCTGAGCCGCAACGCCACCCACCCGCTGCTGCACATCAGCACGCTGTACGAGGCCCGGGAGGAGGAGGACGGGGGCCCCCGGTCGCCCCCCGAGGTGGGGAACCTCATCACTATCCCCCCGCCCCAGCAGATCCTCATTGCCACCTTCGACGAGCCGAGGACAGTAGTGAGTACAGTGGAGTTCTGAGGGGACCGGGCTGCCTGGGCCGCCGCAGGCCCCTCTGCATGACCGGGCTGCGCCACTGGCCCCGGCCCCGCGTGGGCACGGCCTCTTCCTCGCCCAGCATTGCCCGCCCAGCCTGCCATCCGCATGCCTCGGGGCTCGGCGCCCGCCCCTCCCGCCCCCCGTGGCGTCGTCGGGGTGCTGGCTGGGCCCGGGGCCGGCCGGACCCGTGGCGCCTCGGCCGAAACGGCTGCGAGCCGCCCCCTCCCCTGCATCAGGAGCTCGGCTGTGAGATGAAGAGTTTATTTTTTTAGTCTGTTTCGTCTTGGGCCCCGGATGCTGGCCATGAGGGGACGGTCTGGGGGGACAGCTTGGGTCCAGGTGTGGAAGGAAGCCGGGGACAGCGGCACTGCAGGCCGGGGCGCCCCCGAGGGGCCCTGCTTGTGGCTCACCCTGGCAGGGACCTGGAGCCCTGGGTCGAAGTCAACATGCACTTTCTCCTTGTACCCCGACTACCTGTACTTTACTATGGTTACTGTAACTAGCGAGCATCTTCACTATCAGGAGACTTAGGGTGCGTTTAAAACAAAGGGTGTGTGTGTGTGCACGCGTGCATGAGTAAGTGTGGCGAGTGGGGGAGGGCGCCCGTGTGCAAGTGGACGTGTGCGTGAGCGTGCAAGTGTGCGTGACTGGGCACCAGCGTGTGAGCAGGCCCCGGGGAGCGAACACGTGGGAGCGAGGAACGGAGTCCAACGCAATAACCGTGTCCCCCCCCCCCCCGGGGCCGCAGCCCCCGGCCCTGGCCCCGCCCCCCCTTCCGTGGGAGCCCAGGGCCAGCCCGCAGGTCTGTCCCTATTACCTCAGCCGTGGCGACAATGTGACAGTATTAACAAGGTAGCACCGAGCATATCAATAAATACTATTCTGATACTGCCTGCGTCCCGCATGGTCCATCCTGCAGGGGGCGTGCACTGCGGCCGAGGTCTCTTGGGTCTGGGCCCCTTCTCCCAACCACACACCCGTCCCTTACCCATCACAGGCTGTGGGAGGTGCCCCTCCGCCCTCCGGGCTGCCCCTGGGGGTGCTGCTGCTGGCCCACGGCAAGGCAGAAGCACGTGGCTGTCAGTCCTGGTTGACACGTCCGGCGTGTGCACTTGGGGCCACGGAGCATCCGGGGGCTCCTCCAGCGCTCACAGGCTCAGCAAAGACGACACGTGTCCCCCAGGCGCTGTCCCCTCTGTAAGATGTGTGGGGACAGGGACTTGGGGTACGCTTAGTGAAACAGGCTTCCGGGTGGAGGCACTCTTAAAGCAGCCTGGAGGTGCTCCTAAAGGCACAGGGGTCCGGGACAGGGGCCCAGGACCTGGGTGGGGACAAAGCTGGCCCTGTGGGTGCTCCATGGAACCACACGCCCTGCAGATCACAGCAGGTGACCCTCAGCGTCGGAAAGGGCACTCCGAGCAGGCCGACACCAGGGCAGCGGCGGGGAGCCTACAGGCGCAGGCCTCGAGTCGCAGGGAGGGCTCTGCCGAGGGCGCCACTGCCACCCAGACCTGCCTGCCTGGCCGCGAAGCCGCTCCACACCCTCCCCCAGCAGCCCTGAGTGGGGCAGGCGGACCCAGGAGTTGGATGGCGGATCCTACAGGGGCACAGGCGGGGGCTGCATCCCATCGCGTGTTTGAAACGTGGGCGTTAGTGTCTTTCAGGGGTGGTGAGGCCCAGAGCAGGAGGCGGCAGCCAAGACGGCGCCACACGGGGGGCAGGGTGGGTCAGGAGGCAGAGGGAGCAGGGACGGCGGGCACAGGGCCTTCGCTGTGGCTTCCCGGGGAGGGGCAGGGCAGGGCCGCAGGCTGAGGGCGGGCTGTGTGAGCACGGCGGCGGGGCTCCGGGCACAGCGGCTGCCCCTGGTGGGGGGGGGACCTGGCCCCAGGTGGCAAGGGCGGGTGGGGTGGCCCCCGTGGGAGCCCCGCAGAGGGACGGCGGGGCGGGCTCCGGACTGGCCGGCCTGCGTTGGAAGACGTTTGCTGTCTCTAGGAACTGGCCCGCCTGGGAGGAGCAGTTTCTTCCAGTGAGCATTTTTCTGGGTGCCAGAGCATCAGAAAACTAAAAGGCGCGATGAGCCTGCCCGTCCCCAGAAAGTGGTCACCCTCACGTGAGCCAGGACACTGTCCCTGGCCTGGCACCCCAGGCCATGCGGCCGGCCGCCCCTCAGGCTGGCACTCCATACGCCACGGGGAGGGAGCCTGTGTGCCCCAGGAACGGAGCAGGCGGGCCAGTCCCGAGGGCAGGATGAGCTCTGTCGCCTTGGCAGCGTCCCTCCTGATCCCAGGCGATGGGGGCCTTCGAGACCCAAACGGGGAGCCCGAGCCACGCGGGCCTCGGGCAGCAGCCTTTGCCAGGGGCCCCTGCCGGCCCTGACGGAGGCTGGGGTGAAGCTGGGCCTCTTCGACCCTCCCCATCCCCCGCTCCACACATGGAGGCCAGCTGGGCCCCGCAGACCACCCCGGCGCCTCTCAGACTCCAGCACATCCGGCCCACCCTGGTGGCCCCACTCAGGGCGGGCGCAGGGGTGTGCACCCCGCGCACAGTGGCGGGTCCGCCCCCCACGCCCCTGCCAGCAGGTACACAAGGGCTGCCGGCTGCAGAGCCTTCACACGCACGAGGGTCCAGGCAGGGCTTGGGCGCCCTTGCCGCGGGATCCCTCTGCCAGGCCCCTGGGCCGAGGCCTGCCCAGAAGGGGCACGTCCCTTCAGGGTGAGCGCAGCACCCTTGGTGTGAGGTGACCGTTGCCGAGTCAGCGTGCCGCAGCAGCCGACGTCCTCCTGCCAGTGCGTGGGGGAGGGGGGCCTGGCCCCCGGTCCGTGCAGGAGGGCACGCATGCGCTCCAGCGTCCTCTGAGGCCCTCCGGCTCCCCCGTCCCAGCCCCGCAGAGTGGGGGCGCTGCTGCCCCTCTCTCGGAAGAGAGGCTGGGGAAAGCCCTGCCGCCCACCTCACAGCCCGGTGTCTGCCTGCCACCCCGACCCAGCACGGATGAGCCTGCACCTTGCTCCTGCGCAGATGCCCCGAGCAGACCAGGGCACAGGGCACACCACCTGGCAGACGCCACTCTTCTGTGCGGAGGCAGCCAGTGCGGTTGGGAGGGCAGAAGTGACCTGTGCCTGCACAGAGAGCAGGGACCAGAGGCCTGCGGCCCAGGAGAACAGAGGCTGCCCTGAGGCCGGCCATGCCCCTCAGGCACCAGGAAGTTGGGCCAGGGAGGCGGTGGCAGCTGGGCAGACGGCCCAGCCTGCTGGCCTGGAGGGATCACGTCCTGCGTCAGCCCGAGCACAGGGGACCACCCGCAGACTCAGACGTGGGAACCTGCGATCCTCCGGGGCGCCTGGGGCTGCCTTCCTGGAACTCGCAGGGAAGCCCAGTGCCCAGCCCTGCCCGTTGGTGAGCTGGACTGTCCTCTCCCTCCCAGGCCTGGCAGGTGGTCTTCTGGCTCCGGGCTGAGGGGCGGACAGCCTGCTGGGACAGTCGTGTCAGTGGCCCCAGAGTGGCTTGTCTTAGGGCCCCGTCCTCCTTTCTTTTCTAAACAGAGACCCTCGCACTGGCCAGCGCCCCAGCAGGATGCAGCAGCTTCCTGCAGCGCCCAGAGTCCTGGCCCAAGGCTGGCGCAGAGCCGCGTCAGAGGTGCCCGGCCCCGGACAGTGTCCAGACGGTGGGCACGCAGGAAGCCATGACCTCACCCACCACCCGCCGGGCGCCGGGTCCCAGTGTCCCGGACAACCCACCGAGGAGGAGCGGGGTAACCTGAAGGGGCGGGACCGGGCGGGCGGCCTCGGGACCCTCGACAGGGTGGCCAGGGACACCTGGCGTTTCCCTCACACGCCCACCGCTGCGCCCGGAGGCCGCTGGCCGCCACCCGCTCAGCCCAAAGGGGACAAGGGTCCAGCGTCATGGGGTGGCCGCTCCAGCTCGGGCCCTGGGGGAGAGGAGGACCAGGGATCCTCCGCTGGCAGCAGGCCGAGGGCTCCAGCCCGCCGGGTGCGCCCGTCCTGAGGCCCCTCTGAGGGTTGCGGTTCCGGGACGCCAGCCACAGCGCCGAGGGAAGGCCGGGGCGCAGCGCCGGCGCCCCGCACCGCCAGCTGCGCACCCCGAGGGCCAGTCCCGCCCACGTGGGCGCGCTGCTGAGCCCTCGTTCTCCTTCCGCTCTTTGCATCCCACCCGGGGTCGTCCCGTTCGTTCTGCACCACTGGACGCAAAGCCACCCTGTGGACGCCGTACGAACTTCATGCCCATTTACAGATGGGAGCTCCCGTCAGAGAACTTAAGGGCGGCTCGCAAGGCCTTCCCGCTCAGGAGGCGGGCCGGGGACTCGAAGTCGTGTCACCACAGCTGACGCCTGTGTCCTAGGACCGGGGTCTTCGAGGCGGAGCGGCGTTTTCTCTCGCACGGCCCGCTGGGAATTGTAGTCCTCGGGCGCTCGCGCGCCGCCCTCTGGGAAGTGCAGTCCGCAAGTGCACCGCCCGGGTGAGCCGGCGGCGCGCGGAACTGCGCTTCCCGGCATGCCGCGCGCTCCGGGCCCGGCCGGCGGCCTGTCCGGCCGCCCCGCCCCGCGGCCCCGGCCCGCCCCGTCCGGTGGGGCGACGAGCCGCATGGAGGCCGGCTGAGGAGCGCTACCTGCCTCGGTACGCCGCGCGGGCCT
The DNA here is from genome assembly GCF_021234165.1 of Pteronotus mesoamericanus. NCBI lineage: Eukaryota > Metazoa > Chordata > Mammalia > Chiroptera > Mormoopidae > Pteronotus > Pteronotus mesoamericanus. The sequence goes on from NW_026555088.1 coordinate 142,634, forward strand.
GGAGTGGGGATGGAGCGGGTGCGGCGGCGGGGGTCGCCGGGGCCCGGGAGGCGCAGCCGCGGAGGGGGCGGGGCCCGCGGTCGGCGGGGACGGCGTCTCGCGCGGACCCGGCCGGTCCCGGCGGCGGCCTCGAGCGCAGGCGGAGCGCCGCGGTGCTGCCATATGGCGGGGGAGCCCGAGGACCTGGTGACCGTCTGGTCGCACCTCGTTTCTGGGAAGCAGCCTTGCCGAGATGTAACTTACGTGCCACAAAGTTTGCGTCTGCGTCCTGGTGGAAACGGGCCCGGGAGAGGGGATCGGGGCTGCCTGGACAAACGCGCGTCACAGCCGCTGGGAACTCGCGGGGAAGCCGTCGGCTGACTTGGGGGGTCAGGACAGGCTCTTTAGGGACTGGGTCGGTCCGGGGGCATCCTCTCGGAGAGACAGGCCGCGGGCTCACTGCGCTCGCGGGCGCTGGGGTCCCCGGGGCTCCCTGTGGCTTTTGCGGCTGCTGCCCCCTCTTGCGATGTGACTGGCAGGGAGCCCTGACCTGGGGTCGCCCGTCCGCCCTGCAGGATGGCCGCAGTGCTGCGTGTCTGAGGCTGCTGGGCAGAACTACCAGGGGAGGGCCGGGCCGGGCTCCCCAGCGCCTGCAGTGGTAGTGTGGGCACCCGCCTTGGGCAGGTTCCGGGAGGGTCGGCCATGTGTGCTGGACAAGAAACCACTGGGGCCTCCAGCTCAGACTCGAGTTGGCATGCGTCCTCGCCAGTGATCCCAAAGTTTGCCACACCTCCCTGAAGCAGGTCCTGCCAGGCTCCGGGCTTCTCCAGTGGCCAAGGGAGCCCAGGTTCGGGGGGTGGGGGCGGCACGGGTGGCAGAGGGCAGGGCTTTGGGCCACACCTTGCCGCCACCCAGCCAGTCACTTTTCTGCTGGTCGGTCCAGTCTGGGACCCTCAGCTTTATGAGTGGGCCCAGAGAGTTGATTCGGAGGTGAGTTTTTCAAGAAACGGCACTCGGTTCTTGGCCAGCACCGGGGAACCAGGCTGGTGTCCGGAAGGCAGTTTCGGGGTGAGGGGGCGAGCCCAGGTGTCTCGGTCGTCCTGGGGCCACAGTGAAGTTCCCCAGCTGGCGGCTCGCAGTTCCGGAGGCTGGGAGTCCAGGACCCAGTGCCGGCTGCTGTAGTGACTGGGGAGGACCCTTTTCCTGGCCGCAGACGGCTGTCTGCCTTCCCGCTGTGTCCTCACGTGGCTGGCTCACTGGGGTCTTCCCTCGTGGGCACCGATCCCATCGTGGGCGCCCCCGCTCCTGACCTTATCTGCACCCAGCCACCTTCCAGGGGCCCCACCTCCTCACACCATCACAGGGGCGACGGGGGCGGGGGGCAGGGCTTCGACACGAGAACATGGGGAGATGGAATTCAGTCCGTCTGGCACCAGGGACCCCAGACAGGGACAGCTGCCCGGGCCGGACAGGCGGGAACCTGTGGCCTGCCGGTCCCACCGTGAACTTCCTGCTGTCCTCAGGCTGCATCCCAGGGCTCCGCACCCCGATGGGCCCCTAATGGGAGTGGGGCTCTTCCTGCCGTTCGAGTCAGCGCCTTCCGCTGCGCACTTGACGAGACAGGTCCTCTCGGGCTGTCGGGAATTCCTGCGGATTTGGAGCTTGTTTTCCCAGAAGCACGTGAGGGATTCTTCTGCTGTCTGTCTGTGTGGAGAGTTAAGAGTTTCCAAAACTGGGCTCGATGCTTTCCCTCCGCAGACGAGGAGCGGCCTGGGAAGCTGCCGATCTGGTGCTTGCCCTGCCTGCAGGGCGCGCCCCAGCGGAGGGGCGCCCAGAGGTGTCCCGCGCTGCTGGGCCAACATGGCGACAGACTGTGGCATGCGTTTAGCCGCCTGGAGAGGCCCCCGCGTGTGGACCGGTGGACGGCTGGGTGGCCTCTCGAGGCTCCTGGGCCCTGGGGACAGGACCTGAGTCCCAGCGAACACAAGCGTCCTGCCCAAGGCCTCACAGCGCTGGGAGGCTACGCGGAGACCTGGCCGGCGCCCACAGCCTGGTTGCGGGCAAACCAGCTGGCCTGTTTGCCAGACGCGGCCTGCCTGCCTGCAGCCTTGCGCAGGGCCCCCTTCTGACAGTTGGGCCCAGCGCTTGCCCACCTGGCCATGCTCTGTGGGCAGGAGCAAGGACCGGGGTCTGGGGAGGCGTCCTGCTGCCCATGGGGCCCCGCGGGCAGCCTGGGGCTCAGCTGCAGGTGGGGGCCTGGCGCTGGAGCCTGGATCTGGGAGGGGCGCGTGGATGCCCCCTTGAGGGTCTCAGCCAGGGTCTGCTGGTCACTGCCCCGAGCAGCGGTGTAAGGAGCCTGGTGGGGCCTGTCAGTCCAGAGGTTTCATGGCAGGAAACGGAAGGACGCAGATGCTCGCTGGCCGCTGGCGGCGAGTGCGGGAGATGGCGGTGGGCGGGGCGAGAACCCACCTAAGTCACATCCTGGGTGGGTGTCGCCAGGACCCCGCCGAGGGCGAGGGAATCGGACGGGGGCTCGGATGGTGCGTGCAGACGAGCTGGTGTCAGAGGGAGATGCTTCTTGGGATCGGGCTCAGGGGCCCCCGTGCGGAGCCCGCCTCGGGGGAGCAGCCCTGGGGGCTGACGGGGACCTGGGTCCTAGTGCAGCCGCCGGCCAGGCTGGCCCTCCAGGCCCCGTGGGCTTCGAGGGAGGGCGAGGGCACAGGCCGGCCCTGCGGCTACCGAAGGCCGGGCGAGGAGGCCGAGGCGGCATGTGGCCTCCCGTGCGGTGGCCGTCCGCCCTGCACGCTCCGAGGCTGTGTCAGTCCTTGGCAGCCCCCGCTGCTCGGAAGTCAGAACCGTCGGCTCCCTGTGAACAGCAGAGTGAGGATAGTCCGGCCCAGCTGCGCCTTTGGCCGACCCCGGAGCCCAAGGGGAAGCCCCCGCTGCGGTCTTTGGGGGGGGCCCCCTCCTGCTCAGGCCCGGCTTCCTGCTTCTGTTCCGGTGGCGCCTTGTGTGGAGAAAGCCCTGCCCTGTGACATGGGAGGAGCGCGGGGCGGGGAGGCGGGGGCCGGGAGCCGGGGGCGAGGCCCAGGTGAGCTGCTGCTGCCCACCAGGTGCTGGTGCTGCTGCTGCTTCCTGGGCGGGGACACCTGACAGGCGGCCAGGCGGGCTCGGGCGCGACGGTTCCCGGACTGCCACCCTCTGTGCTGGCCGCCCTGCCTTCCAGGGCCCCGAGCTCCCTTCGGCCCCTAAGCCGGGTCCTCTTCCTGACCGTTCTTTGTCCTCGGGACAGACTGCCCCCACCCTGATCGGCGCAGGCCCCTGGGAGCCTGAACCGCAGACCGGCAGGTGCATCAGGAGGCAGCCCTGCCCCTGCTCAGCGCTGCCTCCCCAGGCGGCTCCTGCCACTGCGGGCGAGCAGACGGAAGCTCCGAGCAGCCGTGAGGCTCGGGGACAGAGGCTGACGTCGTGTTGCGCTTACTCTGTTAGTTGTTTTTCCTCATAACTGTGAAGGTTTTGAAAAGTTAGGCAACAGTGACCCTGCAGAGAGCCCTGGGCATTTCCGTCCTGCGCGTCCCCAGCGGCTGCTGCTGGAGCGCGCCCCAGTGGTCAGTTCGTGAGGTCATGTCTGACAGGCTCCGGACCAAACCACGACAGCACATCGCAAGGACAGCCAAGCGCCTTCTCTGACAGTCCAGTCAGCGGCCCGGCTTCTGCGGGCGGCTCGCGGTTCTGCTCGGCCCCTCGTGCGTCTGCGTGCCGGCCGCCCACCCTGGCGGGGCAGGGCCTTGGCTCCGGCAGGTGCTGGTGGGGCTCTCAGCAGCCTGGGGGGGAGGCAGTGTGACAGCCTCACGGCCAAAGGCACGTGCCGCTCCTCCGCCCTCTCTCCAGGGACCGCGTGGGAAGGGCCAGCGTCCAGGGGGCTGCACCCTGGCACACGCCCCGCCCCACCGGCAGCTCCTGAGCGCCTGGCTCCATCGCGAGGGGCAGCGTCGGGGCTGGCACACCACCTGGGCCTCGCCACGGTGGCCGGGCCTCTCCATGCGCGCGTCTCCTTCCCTGGGCTCCGGGCAGCGCAGTATCCCCGCCCCCCCGCCGCCGCCCGCCTCCAGCGTCGGTGCTGGCGTCTGGGTGCGTGCGGCTGACCACGTGGCATTGTGTCACTGCGCTCGGTGTGGACGGCAGCCTTGGCTCTGTCCGCAGGCCCCGGGACAGCCCCAGGGCCCAGCACTGGCGCGATCGGCAGACTCCCTCCTCCCACTTGCTTCTCTCCTCACAGGGACTTCTGGGACTTGGGTTTTGACCCAGAGTCAGAAAGGAGCCCGGCTGCCGTCTTCCTCTGTTGGGGGAGTGGGAGCTGGCGGCAGGGCTGGCCTGCTCGTGGCGGAGTCTCGCGCCTGCCACATCTGGCCCTGGGGACTCTGGTGGCTGGTGCGTCGGTGCAGGGCGCGGCAGGCCCATCCGGGCATCCTCGAAGATGACCGGCCGAGCCCGTGCCTGCTGCGGCCCCCGCTGAGGACGCACACCCATGTCTCCTCAGGCTTCGCTGGTCGCGCCGGAGCCTCCGGGCAGCCATGGAGGAGGAGGAAGAGCAGCCACCGCGGGAGGTGAGAGGCCCGGCGGGGGGTCGGGGGCCTGCTCCCTGAACAACCTCCCAGAGGACGTCCCTCGGTGTGGCCCTGGGCCGCTCCGGCTGCCCCGAGTGTGGAGAGCTGCATGCGGCCCCCCGGGTGGGCCGCCGACGACGCGGTTGTCGCGCCGAGCCTTCCCGCCCGGGGGCGAGTGGCTCGCGGGCCAGGGGCTCAGGGCAGCCCACACGTGGGGCGGGCGGCCGCTCAACGCAGCCCTTCCCCCGCAGGCCGGCACGGAGCCCGCTGTGTCCTCAGGAGCCTCGGAGGCGGTGCCCAGGGTGCTTCCCGGAGACCCCCAGAGCCTGTGTTTGTGTCCCCAGGAACACTCAGTGCTGGGCAGCAGGGGTGGACAGCTCCCAAGTTGGTGGTGACGGGCCCGGCCGCCCCAGGGCTTTGGGAGGGGCTGCGCACAGTGGGGCAGCTGGGCTGGGGCCGCACCCCCGAGGACGGCTGTCCTGGGCGCCCTGAGGGAGGGGTCCGGGCGGCGGGCGGCGGTGGGCATGGCTGGGGGCTGTGAGCGCGCACAGCAGTGCGTTGAGGCCCCGGGGCACCCGCTTTGGCTGGTGTCCGCCTCCCCCGCCACCCCATGCGCATCTGGGCTCCACAGTGCAGCGCGGCCCAAGCTGGGCCTTGTGTCCTTGCAGCCGACGTGGACGCGTTCAACCTGCTTCTGGAGATGAAGCTGAAGAGGCGGCGAGAGCGGCCCAACCTGCCGCGCACGGTGACAGAGCTGGTGGCTGAGGATGGCAGCCGGGTGTACGTGGTGGGCACGGCCCACTTCAGCGACGACAGCAAGAAGGACGTTGTGAAGGTGACAGCTGTCACGGTCTGAGCCCAGGCAGGGCCGTGCCCCCCCGACACCAGCCTCCGCGTCCGCGTCCCCAGCCCGGCCGCCCCGTGCGCTCTTTCTTCCAGGACAGGCAAGCCTGTTCCGGAACTTTCTCCGTTTGGTTGCTTAAAGAGCTGAGTTGTGGCCACAGTCTCAGCCCCACGGGGGCCGCCGGGGGGCCCTGCCCCGTGGGCCGCGGGGCCCGGGGTGACGGCGTGCCTTTGCAGACGATCCGCGCGGTGCAGCCCGACGTGGTGGTGGTGGAGCTGTGCCAGTACCGCGTGTCCATGCTGAAGATGGACGAGCGCACCCTGCTGCGGGAAGCCAAGGAGATCAGCCTGGAGAAGCTGCAGCAGGCCGTGCGGCAGGTGCGCGGGGCGCGGGCCGCGCTCCCCGCGCTGCCGGCCTGTGAGCCCGAGGCCCCGGGTGCGCCTGGCCTCCGCTCTGCGCTCTGCCCGTGGCTCAGCCCTCACCTCGGCCGGTGGGCACGGGGAGGCTCCCACCCCACCCCCCCGGGTTTCAGCCAAAGGAGGACGCCACGGGCAACGCGAGGGCCCAGGTCACTGGGGGTGGCGGTGGTGCCGGTGTGTCTCCCGCACGGGGGTCCGAAGCGCAGAGCCCAAGCCCACTGCCCTGACTGTGGGCAGAGGGCTCCCTGGCGGAGGCCGGGCAGCAGTCCCCACGGCGCCCTCGAGCGGGCCTGCCCGGGGAAGGTTTCCACAGGCCGGAGGGGCCGCGGGGAGTCCGCGGTGGGCGGTGGGCCCTGCCCAGCCCCGGCCGGCGTCCGGCTGACCCGGGCCCTCTCCCGGCAGAACGGGCTCATGTCTGGGCTGATGCAGATGCTGCTGCTGAAGGTGTCGGCCCACATCACCGAGCAGCTGGGCATGGCCCCCGGCGGCGAGTTCAGGGAGGCCTTCAAGGAGGTGGGCCTGGGCTTGCCCCGGGAGGGGGCTTGGGACTCGGGGGCAGCCTGGGGCCGGCGGCTTCCCCAGCCAACCCTCGCCTCTGCCCCAGGCCAGCAAGGTGCCCTTCTGCAAGTTCCACCTGGGGGACCGGCCCATCCCCGTCACCTTCAAGAGGGCCATCGCGGCGCTCTCCTTCTGGCAGAAGGCCAAGCTGGCCTGGGGCCTGTGCTTCCTGTCGGACCCAATCAGGTAGGGCTCCCTTAGCCCTCTGGCCACCGGCTCCGGCCCACACGCGGCCAGACCCGCCGCGGGGCCCGTCCCTCTTGTCCTCAGGCTGAGCCTCAATCGGGGCCTTCCCCACGCTCCCCTCCTCGGCGACCCCAAACGGAGGGCGCCCAGGTCCCTGCCCCGGGCGAGCAGCAGCAGCCCCCGCCGGCCCCGTCCCCACGGGCTGGCAGCTCGCCCTCCGCCCCCAGCAAGGACGACGTGGAGCGCTGCAAGCAGAAGGACCTGCTGGAGCAGATGATGGCAGAGATGATCGGCGAGTTCCCGGACCTGCACCGCACCATCGTGTCCGAGCGCGACGTCTACCTGACCTACATGCTGCGGCGGGCCGCCCGGCGCCTCGAGCTGCCGCGCTCCTCTGACGGTGACGGCGACGGCCAGCCCGGCGGGGCCCCCAGGAGCCTGTCGCCGACGCGCGGGTGCTGACGCGCTGCTCCCTCCACAGCTGAGCCCCGGAAGTGCGTCCCCTCCGTGGTGGTCGGCGTCGTGGGCATGGGCCACGTCCCCGGCATCGAGAAGAACTGGACCACCGACCTCAACATCCACGAGATCATGACGTGAGTGCTGCCCACCCTCCCCAAGCACCACCCGGGGCCGGGGTTGGAGGCCGGCGGGGGCGCGCGGCAGTGCCTGGCCGCGGCCGGGGTGCCGGCCCCCGGGACCGCGCCCAGCCTGCCGCCCCCCCGCAGCGTGCCGCCGCCGTCCGTCTCCGGCAGAGTGTCCCGGCTGGCCGTGAAAGTCGCCTTCCTGGGGCTGCTGGGCTATGGTCTGTACTGGATGGGGCGCCGCACCGCCAGCCTGGTCCTGTCCCTGCCCGCCGCCCAGTGCTGCCTGCAGAGGGCGCCCTCAGCCCGGCTGAGCAAATAGGAAGGACCCAGGGAGCTGCGCGTCCGGGGGAGGGGGCCTGGGGGCCCCTGCGGAAGGGCAGCTCCTGGGTGCCACCCCCCAGGGATCTGGGCGCAGCCTCGCCTGCCTCCCCACCCACCCAAATAAAGAATTATTTAACTGCTCTGAGCTCAGGCTTCCCAGACGCCCCCACCCAGGGGCCGTTCATGGGGTTTATGGGCATCAGGCAAGGGTCGGAGGGGCTGAGGTGCGCGCTGCCCCCTCGGCCGCCAGGTGGCGGGATGTGGTGGGTCACCGCCGGCCGGCCCCTCCCTCACTGTGCCTTTGAGCTGGGTGCCTGCGGCAGCAGCGGGGGCGGCGGTCCTGCCGCATGCTGAGGAGCACCGCGCCTGCAGCCCTGGCGTGGCTCCTGGCGTGTCCCCCAGGAGAGCAGCGTGGCCCAGCTCGGTGGCCCTGGCCGCACCCAGCACCGCTCTGCCTGCGGAGGTGGTGTGTTTTGGGCTTTTTTAAATTTCTGAAATTTTTTACTCAGGAAATTTTAACTTAAAAAAAACTGAAGCAGATGTCAGGAAATAGAGCCTTAAACCTGGTTTGGACAGAGGGTCGCAGCCCTGAGAGGGCGGGCGAGGCCGGGGCAGCCTTGGACGGGGGGCCGGGACACAGCCCGTCCGCTGGCCCGCACCCGCCCCCAGCCCGAGGGCCCCAGGAGCAGGAGCCTGCCCCGCTGGGGGGCCGAGCCTGCTTCCTGTGCCTCGGGCGGGGCTCCCCGACACGGCGCTTGCCCCTCGGGGGTGCGTGTGGTCCGTGGGTCCTGGTCGCGCAGCCCGCTGGGCCGGTTGTGGTGACTCGGTGTCCAACCAAACCCGGCAAAGCCCACAGCCATGTGCAGGCCGGGGAGCCTCCTGCGGCCCTGCGCCCTTCCTGTCGCTTGCGCGTGGGTGCGTGTTCCTCAGAAACTGAAATAAAAGCTAATTTTTGACGCCTCTGTTACGTGAAATGTGTGAAGAGGGGACTGGCGCGACCGGGGAGGGGTGCCCACGGGGGCCGGGCGGCAGGACGCGGGGGCACCGCCTTGAGTTTGTGAGGACGTTCTGCGGCCACCGCAGGACACAGCCCCTGGCACCAGCCCCTCCCAAGCGTGGACCCCAGGCCAGCGAGGGGGCCGGCCCAGGGGACACTCATGCCCTGGTCCTTGCCTGCCCTGGCATGTGGGAGGGCGGGGGCTGGGCTGAGCCCAGTGCCTTGGACAAAAGGCTCAAGGGGCTCAGCTGCTCGATGAGCCTAGAAAGACCGGGGTGAGCACAGAGTGTGGCTTGGGCGCCTGCGGGCAGGTGCGGAGGGAGCGTGGCTGGTGGGGTTGGCGGGGGGCTCTTCCCCAAGAAGCATGGCTGCTCGCCCAGGCTGGGTCTTACTGTGCGCCTCTGGGGCAGCGCCTAAGTCCAGGGAGAGTGGGCAGGCCAGTGGGTCTCCAACCCAAGGTGGGCTGGGGGTCTCAAGGCTCCCAAGCCGGGGTCTTCTCTCCATAGGTCCAGGTGGTGCGGCTGGAACCCTGAGGTCCAGTGCGTGCTGGGCAACCTCTGACCCAGCCTCCACAGGTCTGCACCCTGCATGCCTCTAAGTTCCCATGAGGACCCCCCTGGGGGAAGGATAGCAAGGACAAGGTCCTGCTCCAGTCCTGTGGGAGGAGGGGCTGGGGCAGCACCCAGGCCACCGCCAGGCAGGGCGGCCGAGGCCGACCCTCCAGGCGCAGCAGACAAGGTCCATGCTGGACGCGCAGGGCCCAGGGGGCATCCGGTGGCAGTGGGACTGGCTGGGGGTCTGGCCGGGGGCCAGTGAACATGTGGGCCCCAAGGGACCGCCTCTTCCAACAGAAACGGTACCTGAGGCAGGTGTCCTGAGCCAAGGGGCGAGGTCACATCGGCTGCTGGGTTATCGCCGCTGCCTGTGGGGCTCTGGTCCAGTCACCCGAAGAGCACTGCCCCTTCCCTGGCAAGCCCTGGCCCCTCCCGGCCCACATCCGCCGCCAGGGGGAACCGCTCTCGGGATCGGGGTGGACCACGGGGCTCCCGTCAGGGTGTCCACTGTCCAGCCAGGAGGAGCCAGCGCCCCTTCCAGGTGAGCAGCCTGTGGCGCTGTGTGGATATCATTTGTGAAGGCAGGAGGGGCCCCTCTCCCAGGCTGTCAGGGAAGGGCCGGGCCCAGCAACTCGCCTTCTGGGGTCCCCCCTCCGACCTCACGCCTGGGCACAGACGTTCGCCGGGCCCTATTCATGGTCAGGAAAGGCTGGGAGAGACCCACCCACCCACGTCTCGGGATACAAAAGACAGACGCCCAGGATACAACGCTAAGTGAAGCAAGGGAGCCGTGTAGGGCGGTGTAAAGTACCACAATCGACTGCGGGTGGTCGCGCATCTTCACCCCATTTCTGAGCATTTGAATATATTACAATGCAAGTTTGTGTTCCCCTGGGAAGCAGAGAAACAGCAAGGTTTCATTTTCTCAAAGGAATTCAAAGTGCTTCAGGGAGCGTGGACGCCCCTCTCGGACAGACGGGGGCCCAGCCGGCCGGCGGTCCTGAAGGCACAGCCGACGAGACCCGGGCTCCGTGACACGCGCACAGCTGTCGGGCGGCGGCTCGGAGCAGGGACCGGGGCCGGGAGAGGCCTCTGGACTTCAAGTGGGGCTGGCAGGGGCACAGACAGCGCGGGCGGCGGGGGGGCAGGCGGGCGGTGCTGCTTGTGGGCACCGGGGTGTTGCCAGGCGCCGCGGGTCCTTGTCCACAGTGTTGGTCCCACCCGGAATGCCGGGTGCGGGGGGGCGGGGAGGACCTGGCCGCTGCCCTCACTGTGGGACTGCTGGTGGTGCAGTGGCCGCGGCCCAGCGGAGCGCCCGGGGTGTGGGGAGCCAGACGCAGGCACTGCGCGCCGCCGTGGGCAGCGTGGCCTGGGCCGCGCCAGCAGCGTACCCTGCCCAAAGTCCAAGTCTGGTTGTCTCCGTGCCTTTTGTGGGTCGGGACAGGAGCGGGGCCCAGGCAGCTCCAGACTGGCCTGGCCAGGCCCTGTGCTGTGCAGCACCTGCCTGCAAAGGACAAGCCTGGGGAATCCAGGAGGCCAGACACTGGGAGGCCCAGGCAGACCTGCTGCCAGAACCCTCGCGCCCTCCAGAGGGCCCTCCAGCTGCGGGCTCGGAGAGGGCAGCAGGGGCCCAGGGCCTGGCCCTCTAAGCCCCCTGCCCCCTGCCCCCTGACTCAGCGTGGGGGAAGGGCGGTGGGGGGAGGGGAAGGAGATGAGTCAGGAGAACCTGGGCCCGGGACGCAGGCCCGGGTGTCGCCCCGCCCCCCAGGCAGCTAGGAAGGAGGCTGGGAGCGGCGGGCAGCCAGGGACACGGGGGGCTGTCAGGCTGCGAGGGTTCCAGCGTGGGACAATCCCCGCGCTGTCCCCATCACCCGGGTGACCCCCGACCCCACACGGAAGGTAGTGTCCTTGTTCACGTCATGGACGAAGACCCTGAGATGGTGAGCGGTCCCCGGAGGCCACAGCTGGCAGGGGCAGGGCTGGTTCACAGTAGCCCACAGTGCGGTCGCGGAGGCGGCTCCTTGGAGTTAAGCGTTGAACCCAGGCAGGAGGGACTGTGAGTGCGCCTGGGGTCTCTGGCCCAGCTCCTGGTCTCAGGTTTTACTTTAGGGCCAGCAGAGGAGGGTACTGGGAAACAGCTCCAAGGACCAGGTGTGCAACACGTTCACAAGTCGGCACACATCAGCCTGGGAGGCTCAGCGGGGCTCCTCTGAACCCAGCCCCTGAGTGACTCTGCAACCGGACCCCAACTCCTTACCTGGGGGCGGGCCCTTCAAGGCCGGGCGCCCCGCGTCCGCCCCACCCTCTACCCCGCACAACTGAGGACAGTGCTCTGGGCCCTGGGCTGCTTCTCCGCAGCACGAGAAACAGGAAACCGGGGACGCGTTCGTTCCACGGAGCAGTGCTGTGCCAGGAAATACTGAGTGACATGGAGCAGGCGCGGGCGGGCGTGGAATCCCGCACACACGAAGGGAGCCACGCTCCAAGCAGAGGGCAAGCAGGAGCAAAGGCCTTGCTCCCGGGAGGCCCCGCCCGCTGTCCAGTTTGGCTTCGCCCTGGGGCTCTTCCCGGCCCAGAACTGTCCTCACCGCCCCTCGGCCAGACCTGGAGAAGCGCTGTCCCGCCGGCCCCTGTGCACGGCGCGGAAGAGCACATCCCGGGCCCGACCTTCGGCACCACCCCCATGGACGCTCTGCCCGGACTGGCAGATGTCTCCCGGGCGGCACCTCCAGGGACCTGCTGGCTGCTACGCGGAGCAGGCATCCCACACCACCCCGTCCCCTCTGCCCACCCCAGCCCCAGCCTCAGCCCTGCGCTCTGGAAGGAGGACCGGGCGCAAAGCCTTCCGGCACCGCAACGAAGCCAAATCGCAAAAGCGGACCGAAGGATGACATAACCAATCAGAGTCGAGCGTTTGTGGGCGCGGCCCGCGCAGGCGCAGAGGTGGATACCGCCCCTCCGGCGATTGGGCAGCGAGGCACGCGGGGCGGGGCTTCCTGTGTGGGGCGGTGTGGTTTCCGCTGCCTCGGCGCCGCTTATGGCCTCCCTCAAAGCCGCGCTCGGGGCCTCTTTCGCGTCCCCCCGCGCCCTATCCCCGCTCCTCGGTTGCCGCCCGCCACCCGCGCCCTGCTCCGCTTCGGCCGCCGCCCGCGGCACCGCCATGGAGCAGGCGCCCCGTTGGCTGGCGGGGCTGCGCTTCGACAACCGCGCCCTGCGCGCGCTGCCAGTGGACACGACGCCGCCGGACCCTGAGGGCGCAGCGCCCGTGCCGCGGCTGGTGCCCGGGGCCTGCTTCAGCCGCGTGCGGCCCGAGCCCCTGCGGCAGCCACGCCTCGTGGCGCTATCGGAGCCCGCGCTGGCGCTGCTGGGCCTGGGCGCGCCGCCCGCCGACGCCGCCGCCCGCGAGGCGCGCGAGGCCGAGGCCGCGATCTTCTTCAGCGGCAACGCGCTGCTTCCGGGCTCCGAGCCCGCCGCGCACTGCTACTGCGGCCACCAGTTCGGCCAGTTCGCAGGGCAGCTCGGCGACGGCGCCGCCATGTACCTGGGCGAGGTGTGCACGGCGGCCGGCGAGCGCTGGGAGCTGCAGCTTAAGGGCGCCGGCCCCACGCCCTTCTCCAGGTGGGCGCCTTCTCCAGGTGTACGCGGGGGGCGGGCCCGTGCCCAGAGTTGCCCCAACCCCGGTAGGGTGGGCTGTCACTCCGGGAAGTTCGAGCTAGGGACGGAGGACCGGTGGGTGGCAGCGTCCTGGCGGCGGGAACCGCTGGTGGGGAGGCCCGGGCCGGGAAGCAAGCGCTGGGCCCGGCCCTGCCCCCTCTGGCCTCAGCCCCGCGGAGCGGCTGACCCCGCAGCCCTGGCGGCTGCCCGCGCTGGTCTCACAAACCGCCCCAGGACCTGGCGCGCAGAGCGCGTCGCGAGCGCACGGGAGCCGGGGCGACTTAACGGGCAAACTCCCAGCTGTAGGCTTAGGCATTTCTCTAAGAACGGAACAAAGTTATGAGGGAAGACAATGAGCACCTCTCCCACCTCACCTGGCGGGCCACCAAGGCTGAGTGGAGGTGTCTGGGGTGTACCTGCTGCCCGTACCCTCTGCCGGGAAGGGGCCAGACCTGGTCCCAGAGAGAGGTTGGGGTGCTGGGGCACAGGCCTGCCGAGCAGGGCAGAGGAGGCCAGGGGTGCGTGCCCAGACCAGGGCTGGGGGCCCCGGAGGCCCCCTGCCCTGTCCTCCCCGGGACCCTGCGTGTGGCTCATCCCAGGTGTGAGCGACACCTCTGGAAACCAGCCAGGCGGCCACCCAGGCCCCTCTGCAGGGTGACGGTGCCCGGCCCTGGGGGCGTGAGCCTCAGCGCACAGCTGCGCTGCGGGCGCCGCCCCCGCCGTCTGGTCTGTGCGGGGAACTGTGCGCACCAGGGAGACCCACGCTCCAATGCCGCTCGGCCCCTCCCGAGTGGGCTGCTTCCCTGCACCAAGCTGAGCCGCGGCCTGGGGACGAGACCCCTCCGCCCCGCCCTCCCCGGCCCTGCAGCCGGGTGGGCCGAGGCAGCGTGGCCCTGACCCGCAGGGCGCTGCGCCCCGGCACAGCCAGCGCTGACGGGCTGCCGCGCTCTCCTCCACTCCGCAGCTCACACGTTTGGTCCATATCCACTGACGCTTGTTGAACGGCTACGAAAAGTGTACTTAAGTTGGCATTTTATGTTCAAAAAAGACCTGAGGGCACGTCTCTCTCCCGGCCCCTCAGTGCTCTCTCCCCCTCCCGGGGACCGTACAGGTCGCTCGCCCCCGCCCCCACCCCAAGCAGCTTCTGATCCCAGAGTAGCGGGAGCTTCCTCCTCCCTCAGTCTCCAAACCGACTGTCCCTGAAGTCCCCTGTCCAGCCGGTGCTCCGGCCGCCCGCCCCAGGAGCTCTGGCCCTAGAGTGATACGTCGGTGCTCTCGTCCTGTGGCTGCTCGTCTGCGTGCACCTTTAAACTTCATGTGTACTTTCTGATCACCGGCTTTTTGCCGGTTATAAAGACAGACCTTCTGTGAGAGCAATCAGCAGTTGGAAGTCACTTTTTATGCTTGAACACATGAGTAGTTAAGTCATGTTTTCATACCTGACAGCTGATAGAATAGGTTTTCCTTTCAAAGAAAGGGGTCACTGACCCTTCTGTGACAACCACCGCCCCCTCATGTCCTGAGGTCCCCAGCCTCAGTCCCACTTGAAGCTAAACCCCAAGTGGCTGTGGAGGGCTAGGCCAGCTGCTTCGTGAGCCCCAGGGTGTGGGTGGTGGGTGGGCAGGGCGCTTCTTGCCTCTGCCTCCTGCTGGCTGGGTGGTCGGGGCTCCCCCGTGGGCCTCTCGGGCGGGTGCAGAGGTCGCCCCCAGCTGAGTCCATTGCGGCCGGTTAGCTGAGCACAGGCTTGGGCGGCCAGGCAGGAGCAGGGCCTTGTCCTGCGTCCTGTTGGCTGTGTGGGGCAGGGCGCCCTTGCGGCGCCCCGCCCTGCTGTGTGACTGTCCCTCCGGTCTGGAGTCTGCGTTGGCAGCCTCCCCTGGGCAAGAGGACAGGCTTGTTTTCGGATCCTTCGTTCCAGAGAGGAGGTGAATGTGGGCTGTCCTGGCTCCTCCGGAACAGCGTGGGGTCCAGCTGGTCTGGGGGGCGATCCCCAGGCCAGGGAGGCGCGGAGCGGCATTGGAGGGTGGGTCACCCTGGTGCGCAGTTCCCCGCACAGACCAGACGGCGGGCGCGGCGCAGCTGTGCGCTGAGGCTCACGCCCCCAGGACCAGGCACCCTCACCCTGCAGAGGGTCCTTCCCAGAGGTGTCGCACACACCTGGGATGAGCCACACGCAGGGTCCCGGGGAGGACAGGGCAGGGGGCCTCCGGGGCCCCCAGCCCTGGTCTGGGCACGCACCCCTGGCCTCCTCTGCCCTGCTCGGCAGGCCTGTGCCCCAGCACCCCCTCTCTCTGGGACCAGGTCTGGCCCCTTCCCGGCAGAGGGTACGGGCAGCAGGTACACCCCAGACACCTCCACTCAGCCTTGGTGTCCCGCCAGGTGAGGTGGGAGAGGTGCTCATTGTCTTCCCTCATAACTTTGTTCTGTTCTTAGAGAAATGCCCAAGTTATTGCAGGTGTCTTCCCCCTTGGGAGGGTCCTGGGCCACAAGTGCCAAGATCCAAACTCCTTTGCCGGTGCGTCTGTTTGCTAAACGGGGGCTCTTGGCGGTCAGAGCGTCCAGCCCCCCGATCTTACAAGGAGGGGCTGAGGACATGACTCACGCAGGCCAGCTGTTCCTGGGCTGCTGCCACTTGCGCTTTTCAACCTAAAAAAGCAATAATGTTTCTGGTCTGGCATGTAAGAAGCCTGAAATCTCCAGTTCATACTAAAAACAAGTAGAAAGCTGAACAAAATGAAAAACCAACGGCTCTTAGCTCCGTAAGACAAGAGAAGTCGCAGGGCCCCCGCCCGGTGGCCAGAGAGGCTGGTGGGCAGATGCAGGAGTCACAACTTCCCAGAGCGGGACCCAGCGCGGGGCCCTGCTGTACGAGCCGGAGGCTCAGCGTGGCGGCCCCCTGAACACTCCGGGGGGCCGATCGTGCGGGGCCCCCACGGCTCTGCGCGTTTTAGGCCCCGGAGTTCTAGTCGGTCCTCACAGTGAATCCTGGAGAACGGCCCCGTGCGTCGGGAAGGGCAAGGCACTGCTGGGGAGTCGGGGGCACCGCGTCCGACTGTGTGTGCTCGTGTCTGTGTGTGCGCACCCGGGCGCTCGTGGGACTGGTGACACGAGGAACGGGGGTGGAATCGGGGTTGTCTCGCTGCTGTAAGGCAGTCATGCTACCCAGGAGGTGCCGCAGGGCTGTTTGAACATGGACTTGAGCTGTAAACGTATATTACAAAATCTAGGGCAACCACTTAAAGTAAGGGAAAATATACCTGTGTGTAGATAATTGGATAAATACAACTGCTATGCTAGGAGAGAACTGATGAAGAGAAAAATGGGATCACCAAGTGCTCAGTTACGACCACAAAAGGCAGAAAAGGAGTGGAAGACAAAAACAAAAAACAAGATGCAACAAATAGAAAATAATCACAAATATGGTGGAATTTAATGCAGGTATGTTGATATCACCTTGACCGTCAGTGGTCTAAATGCAGTGATTAAAACACAAGAGATTGTCAGAGTGGATCAAAAATTATGACCCAACTACATGTTGTCTATCAGAAACCCACTTTAAATATAAAGATGTGTAAGGATTAAAATGCTAACGCTAATCAAAAGAAAAGCTGGAGAAACTAAATTAATTCCAGGCAGAGAAGACTTCAGAGCAAGGAAAGCCGCCAGGGAAAAAGAGGCGCATCACCTGAAGACAGAGGGGTCAGCGCTCCAAGGAGACAGAACAGCCCTTGATACGCACACACCTAAGAACAGAGTGTCGAAGTGCATGAGGGGAAAACAGAACTGCAAGGAAAAACGAGTGGATCCAAGATTAGTTGAGACTTCAAAACCTGTCAGAAATGGTTGGACTCGGCAGCCAGAAAATCAGTAAACGCCGAACTGAACTGAACAGCACCATCAGTCAGCTGGA
The DNA here is from genome assembly GCF_021234165.1 of Pteronotus mesoamericanus. Lineage (NCBI taxonomy): Eukaryota > Metazoa > Chordata > Mammalia > Chiroptera > Mormoopidae > Pteronotus > Pteronotus mesoamericanus. The sequence continues at coordinate 159,244 of NW_026555088.1, forward strand.
CGTGGCTGACACCTACGGGTCCCTCCTTCCGCAGCAGCGGCGCACGTCCTTCTCAAGTTCCCGTGGACACCCCGCCCCCCGGACAGAACCCATCCTGGGCCACACAGTCCCCGTAGGAAATGTAACAGAACAGAAAGCATACAGTGTTTTAATGGAATTCAGCTAGAAATCCGTAAGAGAAAGAAGCTGGAAAATCCCCAAATACTTGGAGATTAGAATACACGTATCTGAATAACATGGGTCAAAGAAGAAACCTCAAGAGAGATTTTTAAATATTTTGAATGAAATGAAAATGAAAACACAACTTAAAATTTGTGGGAAATACATAGCAGTGAATGCAAATGTTAGTAAATAAGAAAGATCTGAAACCAATTATCTAGTCTTTCACCTCAGGAAATTAGAAAAAGAAAAATCAAATCCAAAGTAAGCAGAAGAAAAAAATTAGAGCAGAAATTGAAATAGGAAATAAAATCAACTAAAGCAAAAATTGATTTTTTAAAAGATCTTATATAGGTATTTTTTAGAGAGAGAGGACGGGAGGGATCCAGAGAGGGAGAGAAACATAGTTCCATTGACCCACAAGCCAGGCCTGGGCCCTGACTGGGAATCGAACAAGCAACCGTCTGTTTCGCAGGCCGGCGCTCAGCCCACTGAGCCGCACCATCCAGGGCTGAGAGCTGGTTCTTTGAACAGGTGAGTAAAATCAATAATCCTCTAGCCAGGCTAACTAAGAAAAAACAAAGGACACAAATTACTAACGACAGAAATGGGAGGAGGGGGTGTCACTCCAGACCTCAGGACGCCGAGATGACGGAGCGTTACAGCCACTCTGCCCACACATTTGACGGCGGACCACGCCCTTGGAAGACGCAATTTGCCGGAACTCACAGGATGAAGGAAGCGCCGTGACAGGCCCACAGCTGTTAGGGATTGAATTTACGACAGGTAACCTTCCCAAGCCAAGCACGCCAGGTCCAGACAGGCTCCATGGTGAATTCTACCAAACACAGGAAAAACTACCAATTCTGTACAGCCTCTTTCAGAGACTGGGAGCAGAGGGGAGACATCCGACATGTGAATCATAGGGGTGCAAGAAGGAGAAGAGGGAGAGCGGGAGGTTGAAAATGTATTTGAACAAATAATGAAAGAGAACGTCCCCAATCTGGCCAAGGAAATAGACGTCCAGGAGATCCAGGAAGCTCACAGAGTCCCGAAGAAGCTGGACCCGAGGAAGCACACACCAAGGCACCTCATAATTACATCACCCAAGGTTAAAGATAAGGAGAGAATCTTAAAACCAGCAAGAGAAAAGGAGACAGTTACCTACAAAGGAGTTCCCATAAGACTGTCAGCTGATTTCTCAAAAGAAACCTTGCAGACAAGAAGGGGCTGGAAAGTGTTTAAAGTCATGAAAGGCAAGGACCTGCATCCAAGAGGACTCTACCCAGCAGAGCCATCACTTAGAACGAAAGGGCAGATAAAGTGGTTCCCAGAGAAGGTCAAGTTAAAGGAGTTCATCATCACCAAGCTTTATTATATGAAATGGTAAAGGGACTTACCTAAGAAAAAGAAGATAAAAAACTACGAACAGTAAAACGACAACAAACAACTGTCAACAACTGAACCTAAAAAAAACCCCAAAACTAAGCAAACAACTAGAGCAGGAGCAGAATCACAGAAATGGAGATCCCATGGAGGGTTATCAGCGGGGTGGGGGTGGGGGATAATGGGGGAAAAGGCACAGGGAATAAGAAGGTCAAGTGGTAGGTACAAAACAGACGGGGAAGTTAGGACTAGTACAGGCAACGGAGAAGCCAAAGAACTTACATGTACGACCCATGGACATGACCTAAGGGGGGAGAACGCTGGTGGGAGTGGGGTGCAGGGCGGAGGGGGGAAAAGGGGAAAAAATGGGACAACTATAATAGCATAATCAATAAAATATATTTTTTAAATAAGCAATTATAGTAAGGTTACAAGATAGAAAGTTACTATACAAAAGTCCATTACTATATGCCAGCAATGAACAATTGGAATTTGAAATAAACATTACTAACACATAAAAACCTGCACGTGGAAGTTTATGGCAGCTTTATCCATAATGGCCAAAACCTGGAAGCAACTAAGGTGCCCCTCAGGAGGTGAAGGATAAGGAAACTGCGGCCCCTCACAGTGGAGGAGTATTCAGAGCTAGAGAGAGCAGAGCTATGAAAAGACGTTGAGGCGGCCCCGGGTGGGGGGGCCCAGTGGACTGAGCGCCGGCCTGCAAACAAACCGGTCGCCAAATCAATTCCCAGGCAGGGCACAGGCCTGGGTTGCAGGCCAGGTCCCCAGTTGGGGGCGCTCAGGAGGCAACCACACATGGGTGTTTCCCTCCCTCCCTCCCCCTCTCTCTAAGAATAAGTAAATGAAATCTTTAAAAAAGTAAGTGCTGAAAAGACGTGGAAGAAACTTTAGCTCAGATGACTGGGTGAAAGAAGCCAATCTGAAAGGGCACACGCTCTGTGATGCCGACTCTGACATCCCGGAGACAGCAAAACCTACGGAGACAAAAGGATCCCGGGCTACAGGGGAGAGAAGACTAGTCAGAGCCCAGAGGCTGTCAGGGCAGCGAGACTCTGCGACACTACAGTGGTGCACACACGTCCTGATGCCTTTGTCCAAACCCACAGGATGTGGGGCAGCGATGTCGGCTCCGGACTCGGGGGGATGCGCCTTGTCTGAAGGCTCATCAGTCCCAACGAATCACCCGGGGGCGGTGGTGATGGTGGGAGACTGGGGGTGGGGGTGGGGGTGGCGCAGGGGGTGTGTGGGAAATCCCTGCGTCTTCCACTCACTTTTCCTGCCTGAAACTGCTCTGAAAAGTAGTCTATTGAAAATAATAGACTTCATGTAAAAAAAGCTGAGGTCATACAAGGCTGTCCAAGGCAGTCTGAGGTCCTTCCCCCACTACAAATAATGCTATTTTGTGTGCATCATTGTGTAATAAGTTTTCAATAAAGTACACACATAAAAACAGAATTGTAGGTGCACGAGTGCGTGCGTGTGGCCGCGATATGATGAGCAGTCTGGGGCCTGAGGAGCCCTCCCTGTCCCTGACCTCCGGCCCCAGGCCAGCGCTGGCGCTGCGGTCCGGGCCTGCGGCAGCGTGCCAGCTTGTCGTCTTCCAGTTTCCCGGAAGATGGGCTTTTTTTACAGTGGTGTCAGAGTTGCCCGCGACCTGTTTTGTAAACTGCCGTTGGCAGGCCTCCTCTCGGTCCCTTCGCATGCCCTGGACCTTGGTGCAGGGCGGTCACCCCCCGAGCCGCGCAGTGACCCCTGCGTTTGCTTTCAGACAGGCTGATGGCCGCAAGGTGCTGCGGTCCAGCATCCGGGAGTTCCTGTGCAGCGAGGCCATGTTCCATCTGGGCATCCCCACCACGCGGGCCGGCTCCTGCGTCACATCCGCGTCCACAGTCGTGCGCGACGTGTTCTATGATGGCAACCCCAAGCCCGAGCCGTGCGCAGTGGTGTTGCGAATAGCCCCCACCTTCCTCAGGTAAGGCGGCCCCTGGCTGGTCCCTGGAACAGCGGAACCAGGACTGCCCATCAGGAGATGCTTTGACCCACCAGGCGGGACTTACGGCAGAAGGCGCTGGGCGTTTTCTGGGTCAGGATCCCGTCCTGCGTGGGGACAGTCGTGCCCGGCCCACCCATGCACACTTGCCCAGGCCCTTGTTGCCACTGGAGAGATGGGGTGACACAGAGGCAGTGGCAGCCAAGTGCAGCTGGCCCGGCAGGCGCCCGGAAGCACCAGTGAGGGGTGCGGGGGCAGGGCTGTCAAGCGGGGGCGGTCGGGGGGGCGGACAGCACTGTGCGCTTGGACTCTGCGGCAGCAGCTGCGTAAAACTCACCAGGAGAGCGGCCTCATGAAGCGTCATTCTGAGAATGACCTGCACTGGTCACTCCTGAGCCCCCCGGTCATTCTGAGCGGCGGTTCCCGCCGGGCAAGCCCGTGGCCCTCGCACCCACCCGCTCCCTGACACGGCTCCTCGCCGCTTCCGTCTCTGACGTGCTGTCGCCGGGCCGTCTGGCATCACATCCAGTGCTGTCAGGAGGCGGCTGTGGGGCCACACCGACCGTGGACACGCGTGTCATAGCATCCAAGATGGCTCAGCTGCCACCGGGCGCGTCCCTAGCGTTCCCTTTTGTCGCCCGGGGATGGCAGGAGCCAGGGCAGGGGCCGGCCTTGTCCTGGGAGACTGTGGCACCGCTGGTGTTTCGACCATCGCCCTTTCCGTCCTGAGCCTTCCAGGGTGTTGGGCAGCACCCCCGGCCTCCACGCACTCGCTGCTGGTGGTCGCCCATCAAGACAACCAAAAATGCCTCTGGACGGCCCTTCCTGTCCCCCAGGCGACGAAGTGGCTGCAGTGCAGAACTGGGCAGCGTCCTGCTTGCCGCTGCCGCAGGACCCCAGGGACAGATGTGCCTGTAGGCAGAGGCATGCGAGCACAGGGCCCTTCCTGGTGGGGTCGGGGGACACTGTCGGCCGTGGCATTTCCGGCCCCGCCGCCCGCCCTGGGCCATGTGGCACTCGACTAAGAGTGACCTGAGGAGCTGGTGGTCCGTGTTGGTTTCATGTGGACCGCAGTGTCCCTCCCACTGTCAGCTGCAGCCCAGCGGCCAGACGTCTGCCTCCTCTTCCTTCCCCAGCAGGTCAGGGCTCTGCTAACCGTGAAAACATGTGTCTCCCTCCAGGTTCGGGTCCTTTGAGATTTTTAAGCCTGAGGACGAGCACACGGGGCGCGCAGGCCCCAGTGTGGGGAGGAACGACATTCGCGTGCAGATGCTGGACTATGTGGTCAGCACTTTCTACCCTGAAATCCAGGCCGCTCATGCCAACGACACGGTGCAGAGGAACGCCGCCTTCTTCCGCGAGGTGGGTACCAGAGGGGGCTCTGCCTGTCTGCCTCGGGGCTGGGTCCCTGGGTCAGCGCTCCTTCCGCCAGAAGTGGGCGTTGAGCAGGGGTTCGGGGGCCCGCCCCGCACTGGTCACTCCTGAGCCCCCTGCTGCTGCGCTCCGCTCCTCCCGCCTTTGCTGGGGCGGGCGCCTGGGCCAGGGCTTGAGCTCAGCTCCACCTGCCACGGGGGGCCTGGGCGCTCACCCTGTCTCTGCATCGGTGACGCTGAAAGGATGGTGCTGCCCCGGCCCTGGACACGCCAGCCTCACGTGAGGCGTGGCACGTGCAGCCCAGCATCCAGGCGCTGGGCAGTGGGGAGGGGCTTGCGGGGCCCTGCTCTCCCTGTGGCCGGCACGTCCACGAGGCTGTGTGGGGCGCCGGGCAGCGGGCCTGGGGAGAGCAGCAGCAGGGCTGGCGGCCGGAGCCTGGCCGCAGCGGGCAGGCTGTCTGAGCCTCCTGGGCAGCCTGCGGGGTGAGGTGGGGCCCGGCACAGTGGCCTGGACCCAGGGCGAGTCTTCCCTGACGACGTGGCAACATGCTTGTTTCCACACGGTCGACCTGCTGGGTTTGAGCCATGGGAGTGTTGGGTTCATGATTTTTCTGCTAAAAGCCCAAATCAGCGAGTACGTGAAAGAGGCAGATGGCGGAGGTGATGGTTAGAGCCCTCGCACGTCAGCTCATCCGAAACACTCTCCTTAAGTCGCCGCAAGCGTGTCGCTGCCTGGCCGGGTGCTGGTCGACGACAGGGTCTGGGGCGGGAGCCTCGAAGGAGCACAGCTCTCCAGGGAGGGACCAGGGGAGGCGGGGCTGCAGGGAGCAACCAGGCCCGTCCTGCCCCAGGTGACGCGGCGCACGGCCCGGCTGGTGGCTGAGTGGCAGTGTGTCGGCTTCTGCCACGGCGTGCTCAACACGGACAACATGAGCGTGGCGGGGCTCACCATCGACTACGGGCCCTTCGGCTTCCTTGACAGGTGGGCACACCCCCCCCACCCAGTGCCCGCTGTCGCTGGGCGGGGGCGGGGCTGCTCCGCTTGGTGGTCCCAGCAGCAGCGTCCCCAGTGGGTTTCAAGCAGAGAAAAGCGCTCTAACAGGGTGCTCCACTCCTGGGCTGGGAACGGACGGAGAGGCGAGGACAGGAGCAGGTGGTGACAGGAAGGGGGCAGCGGCAGCCAGGAGCAGGGCGCCTGGGGCAGCACCGAGCACCTCGGCGTCCCTGCTGTTGAGGTGGAACCGTCAGGGCTGGTGGCTGCCTGACTGGGCAGGGAGCTGAGGACGGCTGCAGGGTCCTTGAGCTGAGCCTGCAGGGCCAGGACCCCTGGGGGACAGCGCAGAAAGCGGCCCCACGAGCACTTTGGGCACCCACGTGGTCCCCTTGACAGGTCCCCTAGGACAGCCCCTTCTCTTCTACCCCATGTGGCAGGTACGACCCCGACCACGTGTGCAACGCCTCGGACAACGCCGGGCGCTACGCGTACAGCAAGCAGCCTGAGGTGTGCAAGTGGAACCTGCAGAAGCTGGCGGAGGCGCTGCGGCCGGAGCTGCCCCTCGAGCTGGGCGAGGCCATCCTGGCCGAGGAGTACGACGCCGAGTTCCGCAGGCACTACCTGGACAAGATGCGCAGGAAGCTGGGGCTCGTGCGGGCCGAGCAGGAGGAGGACGCAGCCCTGGTGGCCAGGCTGCTGGAGACCATGCAGCTGACCGGTGCGTGCGGGCGGGTATGCGGGGCAGAGCAGGGCTCAGTATTTGCGCTGCAGCAAATACACGTAAGGTGAAATGTGCCCTTTTAACCATCTCTCAGGACGTGTTTCAGTGGCGTCATGTACGTTCACATCGTGGGGCAGCCATCTCCACCATCCATCCAGAACTTCCCATCTTCCCCAACTGAGACTTCGTCCCCGTTAAACACGCTCCACCTAACCCGCGGGCCCCTCCTTCCTGCTTGCTGTGCCCGTGAACGTGACTCCTTCGGGCCCTCCCAGAAGGGAGATCCCACAGCCGTTGTCCTGTGCCCGGCTGCTGTCACTGAGCATCGCGTGCCCTGGGCCCCCCTCCGTGCCAGTCAGGATTCGGTCGTTGCACGGGCAGACCCGCTGGGCTCGGCCTCCATCTGTCGGTGCAGCGGGGTTGGCTTCTCCCCTTAAGGGCTGCGAAAACGGGCGCAGAGGTGCCCGAGTGCACTTCCAGCCCTCCAGGTCGTACACCTAGCAGTGGGACCCGGGTCGCGCCAACTCGCCCAGTGCTGTGGCCGGCACGGAGGGAGGAGCACCGTCCGCCACACAGTGCAGCGTCACTGCGGGCCCCTCGTGTGCCCCTCCTCGGGTTCAGGGAGTTTCCTTCTTCTGGCATAAGTCCGTGTACCGTTCCGCGTCAGTCAGGAGGATGTGCTCTTACGCCTTCGTCCACAGCCTATCTCAGCCCATTTAAGCTGCTGTAATAAATGGCCACAGGTGGGACCTCCAACAGTGGACATTCATCCCTCAGTTCTAGAGGCTGGGAGTCCAAGGTGAGGGGCCAGCCCGCGGGTCACGGGTGAGCCTCTTCCTCACTGACAGATGGCCGTCCGCACGCTGGGTCCTCGCAGGGTAAAGAAGGGCGGCGTGTATCTTCCATCTCTTCTTACAAGGTCACATGTGCCATCATGAGGTTGCGCTCCCATGGCCTGACTGCCTCCCAACAAGCGGCCTCCAGACTCCGTCCCACTGGGGATGGGGGCTTCGTGTATGAATGTGGGGCACGCAGACGCCCGTTCCTGGGGCTGCCCCTGCGTGGCTGTGGCGCCGGGTCCTTGGAACGTGCTGGCTGTGGCTTGCGAGCCTTCTCTGGAGGACGTGCACATCTTCTACTACTACAGGCATGTCAGCCTGTAGTTGTCTTTCCCTGTAGTGTCTGTCTGTGTTTTTGGTATCAGGGCAATACTGGTCTCAAAATAAATGAGTAAGTGCTCCCTGTTTTCTAGAAGTTTGAGAAGGGTTTGTGTGACTCCTTCTCTAAATGTTTGATCGAATTCACCAGTGAAGCCATCAGGTCTTGGGCTTTTCTTGTTTGGGAGGTTTTGGATTAGTAATTCCATATCCTTACCATATTCTTACCAGATATAGAACTACCTAGATTTTCTTTTTTCTTGAACTGCTCTGATGTTTTTAGGAATTTGCCCATTTCACCTAAGTTATTTAATTTATTGGCATGTAATTGTTCATTGTATTCTCTTAGTCTTTTACTTCTGTGATCAGTAATGATGACCCCATTTTGATTTCTGATTTTAGTGGTGTCTTTTCTTTTTGTCAACGTATCTTAGTTTGTCGATTTTGTTGATCATTTCAGAACCAACTCTTTGTTCCATCAACTCTCCTTAGTTTCATTTATCTCTGCTCTAAACATTATTTCCTTCCATTCTGCTAACTTTGGTCTTGTTTTCCTATTTCCTCAGGTATATTAGGTTATTGATTTGAGATTCTAATTGATATGTGACATATAACATATTCACTTCAGTAATGATTTGATATTTGTGTATCAGATACCACAGGAACGCCAGTCATCGTCACCACAGTGACGGGGGACTCTTTGCGATGAGAGAGCGGCTCTTTAACGTTGGCATCTGCAGCTACAGGCCTGTGAGCGGCTCTGCCGCGCTGTGCGCTTGTGTCAGTTTATAATTTCTTTTGGGATCCCTTGGTTGGACCCATTGGTTGTGTGTTCACATTGCCTGTGAATTTTCCAGTTTTTCTTGTGATTTCTAGTTTCATTGCATTGGGGCTGGAGAAGGTATCAGTCCTTTCAAACGGTTTAGAACGTGTGGCCTACCGTGGTCTGTCAGGGAGTCTGTGCCTCAGACAGTGTGTGGCTCCCGTGGGACAGAGTGCTGTGATCTAGTTGGTTTAGGGTTGTTCAGGTTTCCTGTGTCCTTGATCTTCCATCCAGACATCGTACCCATTTTTTTGTTTTGTGTTCTTAATCCATGGGGATATGTTTATTGATTTTAGAGAGGGGGAAGAGAAACATCAATGTGAGCAACATCAGTTGGTTGCCTCCCATAGGCACCCTGAGTGGGGGTTGAACCTGCAACCTGGGCATGTGCCCTGATGGGGTGGGAGGTGGGTTGAACCCGCAGCCTTTGGCGAACAGGACGGTGCTTCAACCGACCGCCTGGCCAGAGCATCCTGCCCACTGCTGAGTGGACCGTGACTGCTGCGTCCCCCTTACGTTGGGTGGGTATCCGCCCTGCGTGTTCTGGAACTCCCGTCCAGGGTGTGTGTGTTCATACCATGCATTCAAGGAGATGATACATAGAAGGCTTTTCTTTGTCTTTTATACATTTTTTTAACCTGAAGCCTATTTCATCTGACATTAGAGCCACTTGGCTCTTTTAGGTTATTTGCACAGGATACTTTTTCAACTTACTCAAGTCCAGTCTTAGAGACAAGGGGTAGTTGGATCTTTTAAAAATCCATCCTGCCAGTCTCTGCCTTTTGATTAGTTTAATTCATTTACTTTTAAAGCAACTGCCGATGAGGAAGCGCCTCTGCCACTTTTCTGTCCGCCTCATCTCACACCGTCTTGCCCCTTGTTCTCGCCATTACTGCACTCGCGTCGAGCCGACCCTTGGGGTGGCACGCTGTGTCGATTCCCTTCTTGCTTCCTTTTGTGTGCGTTTTCTGGATGTCTCCTTAGGGGCTGTGGTATGTTCTTACATGTCAGACTTAGGACTCCCGGCGTCCGCCACACTGGACCTCCTGCCGGGGCTCGTGGCTGCCGCAGCTCCTGAGGGCCTGGGCCGCCGCGGGCCTGCACCCCCGCACCCACTCGAGAGAGGCAGGACTGGGGCTGGAGGCGCTGCCGCGTCCAAGTGGCACTGGGTGGCAGGCGGGCAGGGCCTAGGCTGAGAGGACAGCACCACAGGAGGGACACGTGGGGCCCAGCCTCCGCCTCCCGGCACCCAGAGCAGCTGTGTGTTGCAGGTGCTGACTTCACAAACACCTTCTCCCTGCTGAGCTCCTTCCCTGTGGGGCAAGAGCCTGGGGACCTGGCCGAGTTCCTGACTGCACTGACCGAGCAGTGTGCCTCCCTGGAGGAGCTGAGGCTCGCCTTCCGCCCCCAGATGGATCCCCGGTGGGTGCTCAGGTCTTGCGTCCTTGGATGTGGCTTCCAGAAAGGGAGACCCTTTGGAAGAGAGCACGTGGGGGGACGTGCACATTGGGAGGTTTGCTACAGAGGCTGGGGGCCCGGTGGCCACTCTGCTCCCTGGAACAGCGACGGTTGTGGACAGGACAGTGCTGCCACCACGGGGAAGCTGGGCACAGGGGCTGCGGGCGCCATTTCTGCCCTGGGCGGCCTCCCAGCCCCGCCCTCAGGCCACGCCAGCTGTGCTTTCTGCCCCACCTCCCCCTGGGAAGAGCATGAATGTCCCCAGGGTACAGCCCCTGCCTCAGGACAAGACACAGGAGGTAGGGTTGTGGGTTTTGACAAACAAGCCAGCAGACTGTGGTCAGAGGGGAATTTAGTGCAGCGGTGTGGGGAGTGGGCTGAGGGCTCTGGGCCCACTGGGAGGACCGGCTGGCAGCCCGTCCCTGACAGCGACCTCCCAGGTAGTCAGTGCTGGGTTGGGACAGAGGTGGGTGCCAAGCAGCAGAGATGGTGCGCAGCCCCTGGTCTCTGGGACCCAGGTGGTCCCACACCCCAGGGGTCCACCCAAGTCCATGGCGTCGGCTCCTTGGGTGCAGCTGTGTCCTGTCATGCAGAGGGACCGCTGAATGAGCGAGGGGGGACACCTGGCAGCTGCCCCGGCATCCGCCATGCCCCTCGGGCCTGGGCTCCCTCTCTGTTCAGACTGTAGGCAGAGGCAGCAGGGCAGCTGAGGCCATTTCCTCCTCTGAGACAGTCGCTGAGGGGCCCAGCGGCCCCAGGCCACAGTCCACGGCCAGGAGTGGGGACATGGCTGCCTTCTGGACACTCCCACCCCCATCCCCAGGCAGCTCTCCATGATGCTGATGCTGGCGCAGTCAAACCCGCAGCTCTTTGCGCTCATCGGCACCCGGGCCAATATCACAAAGGAACTGGAGCGTGTGGAGCAGCAGTCGCGGCTGGAGCAGCTGAGCCCGGCTGAGCTGCTGGACAGGAACAGGAGCCACTGGGCCGCCTGGCTCCAGGAGTACCGGTGAGGCCAGCCCGCGGCCCAGGGGCAGGGGTGCGGACCGCCTGTGGCACCATCCCTCGGGGACCAAATGGAGGAGGGGTGGGGGCTGCAGCTGCGGTGAAGTTGGGCTTGGGTGTGATTCCAGAGCCAGGCTGGAGAAGGACAGGGACGGTGCCGGCGACGCCGACGCCTGGCAGGCTGAGCGCATGCGTGTCATGCACGCCAACAACCCCAAGTACATCCTGCGTAACTACATCGCACAGAACGCCATCGAAGCTGCAGAGAATGGAGATTTTTCAGAGGCAGGGACTCTCCCATCCTCACCTGTCCCTGGGTCCCCGGGGGGGCAGGGGGCTGTGGGGGACAGGTCACCCCCAACAACCTCCCCCTTGCTCCACTCCAGGTGCGGCAGGTGCTAAAGCTGCTGGAGGCCCCGTACCAGAGGGACGGGGAGGCCGCCGAGGCCCCGGAGGCCGCCGAGCCTGAGGGGCCCAGCAGGGCAGCGGAGAGGCGGCGCGCCTACAGCAGCAAGCCCCCGCTCTGGGCAGCAGAGTTGTGTGTGACTTGATCCTCGTAGCCGCCTCGGGGACCTCCACGCTGGGAGGCCCCGAGGCCCCAAGTTCCGCCGAGTCCACGAGGCGGCGCCCCGCCCGCAGCACAAGCCCACAGCCCGTCTCTCCATGACGACAGCGACGCCCAGTCAGGACCTGACCCGTCTCTGCCCGACACTGACTCGGCCACCCGGCACATCCCCGCAAGAAGCTGGACCGCACCGAGGCCAGCTCAGCAGGGGGCCCGGGCCCAGGAGGACACAGCGTGGCTCCCGCGCGGCAGGGAGCCAGCTCCTCAATAAAACAGCAGCTTCCACAGCCCCTCTGTGTGGTCATTCGGCCCTGGCCTGCAAGGGGACCCGCCCAGGAGAGGCCCCTTCCCGCGGCACCCACCTGGGTCCCGCGGGGCGGGCCTCAGGCGTCCTGGTAGTAGTTGTTGAAGTTGATGCGCAGGAGAAAGTCCTCCAGGTGGGGCTGGTAGCCGCGGTTCACCAGCTTGGTCACCACTGCGGGAGGGGCAGTGAGTGTGGGGGGCAGCGAGTGCAGGGGCTGCTGGGTGGGCCCCGCCCCCCTGCCCCAACACCCACCCAACGGGGGTGCAGCTCACCTTTAAAGAGGAAGTGTGAGTAGTACTTGAAGGTGTTGTAGGACTGTTGCATGAGAGCAAAGTTGGGGTGCTCGGCGCCTCGGGGGCCGCTGGCTGGGCCCCAGGGCTGGGAGATGAGCTGGCTGCGGAACTTGAGGACCAGACTGAAGACGCTGTGGATGATGTTCATGACAGGCGCCGCCTTCTCCGTCAGCAGGCCCCTGGGGAGCAAGGGCCAATGCCGCAGGTGGGCGACGCAGCCCCACGGCAACACTGCCTGCCTGTCTCCCTGGTGCCCACGCTCACCTGAAGACGGCCTTGTGCAGGTACTCGGCATGGGCGCGCTGGATCTCCTCAAGGTCGCCCACCGCGGCCAGCCGGGCCCGGAACTCGCACCAGGTGACGTGCAGGATCTGGTTGGCGATGTAACCCTGGATGACCTTCACGAAGTGCTGCATCTCGTGCTTGAACAGCTGCAGCTGCCGGAACTGCACAGAGCCGGCCGCGGGGCTCACCAGGGCTGCACAGAGGGCAGGGGTGAGCCGTGGGCACCGGGGCCGCCGCCAGAAGCTGAGGGGCGCAGGCTCGGCCAGGCCTCACCTGAGCGCTTGAGGTGGAAGCAGACGTCCTTGAGTGTCCACATCATGAGCTTCAGCTGCAGCAGGAAGGAGAAGATGCCGCTGTACCTGCTCAGGCAACTCTCGGTGATGATGATATTGAGGGGCCAATCAACCTGCAGGGAGTGGGGGGGCGGTTCAGCTCAGCGGACCTGCAGGGCAGCCCAGCCCGCCCACGCCGTGAGCTCTGCTGACCTTGTACCGGAGCTCCAGGCAGCTCAGCACGTCCGGGGCGTTGGGGACAAAGGCTTCGGGCAGGAACTTTAGGGCGAAGGAGAGGTTGGCGGCGAGCGGAGAATCGCCGTGCAGGCTGTACTGCAGCGCCTTGCGCAGCACCGTGTTGAGCACCAGCGGGTTGAGCAGCTCCCCAGGTGTCTGCCCCGCACCCAGCTGTGGAGGCCATGGGCACAGGGTTGGTGGCGGTCCCTGGGTCCCACCGTTCCGTGGTCCCGCCTCCCTACCACCCCGTGGCCCACCCGGACTCACCTTCTCAAAGAGCAGGTCGCTCAGGGACTGCGCGAACTCGCCGTCCTCCATCAGCAGGAAGTGCCGCAGCGCCTCGAAGTGCGCCTCCAGCTGCAGCTCGACGAAAAAGTAGTCCACGGCGGCCTTGTTCACCAGGGAGACGCTAGCGGAGGGGCCGCCGGGTCAGCAGGGCAGGGGGTGGGGCGGGCGGGGGTGGGGGGCTGGCCAGGGGGTGGGGCGGGCACTCACTGGGCCGCCAGTGGCGCGGTGACCGAGCGCTTCATGAGCACCGGCAGCGGCAGCAGTTCGCTCAGCTGCGCAGCAGTCTCGTCTGTGGTCTCATCCCCAGCCGAGGGGCCTTGGGTGTCCTCGGGGAGGGCAAAGGCCCGGGGTAGCCCATGGTGCAGGAGGCGCGCAACAGGAGGTTCTGCTGCAGGGACAGCACAGCCTGCTGTGCACCTGGGCCCTGGCCAGCCGGCCCGCCCGCCCGCCCACTGGCCTCGCCTGCCACTCACACATGGCCTCGTAGCTGTCTGGGTACTGCTCCAGGCGGTACTGCCGCACCAGGCCTGCCAGGTAGGCCTGCTCCCTGTCCAGGCGCCTGGCCACTGCCCCCTCCTCCACCTCCTCGCTGAGGTTCGGGCTGCTCTGGCCAGCAGCACCTTCCTGAAACAACCTGGCCTTAAGACACCCACTCCTTCCCTTGTCCAAAATGGGCAGGGCAGGTGGCTCATTGCCCACACAAGGCCAGGGCGGGGTGGCCAGCACAGCATGCTCCCCACCCGAGTCCCACCTCATCCACCCTGACCTGTGGGCTCAAGGGCCAGTTGGGAGAGCAGTCCTTAGTGTCCTCATTCCTCCCTGGGCCTGAGTGACACACACAGACCAGAAGGGCCGTCAGGGTCAAGTGCCTGCTGCTGGGCGGCACCTCCCTGTCCCCGGGACAGACCTCTCCCTGTCCTCCCTGGCCCCCTTGGACCCACAGCCGCCACCAGTGACAGCTCGGAGGGCCCGCTGACCTGGCCCATCAGGGATGCCGTCTTCCAGAGGAACGGGTGTGGCCAAAGCTGAGGGCAAGGCCTGGAAGCCACTTCCTTCCCCTCCCCCGGGGCTGGGGCCCGCCGTGGGGGCACACGGGCTGCCTGAGGGTGGCCCTGCCAGGGGCTCTGACTCCCCTTCCCAGACAGGACTCCGCACTTCCAGGCCGGGGCTCGACTGGGACACGCCGGTCGGGGCGCTCTGTGGGGGCCTGGGCGCGGCCTCCCCTGGGGGCACCCCCAGCATCACCTGGGACTGAGACACGTGGCCGGGGACGGTCCCCCGGGGCCGGGGGGGCGCCACGTCCCACACGTTCTCCCCCACCCTGATGCTGGCGTCCGACACGTGGCCGTGGACGGTCCCCCGGGGCCGGGGGGGCGCCACGTCCCACACGTTCTCCCCCACCCTGATGCTGGCGTCCGACACATGGCCGTGGACATTCCCCCGGGGCCGGGGGGGCGCCACATCCCACACGTTCTCCCCCACCCTGATGCTGGCGTCCGACACGTGGCCGTGGACGTTGCCCCGGGGCCGGGGGGGCGCCACGTCCCACACGTTCTCCCCCACCCTGATGCTGGCGTCCGACACGTGGCCGTGGATGTTCCACCGGGGCCGGGGGGTCACCACGTCCCACACGTTCTCCCCCACCCTGATGCTGGCGTCCGACACATGGCCGTGGACCTTCCACCGGGGCCGGGAGAGGGCTGTTCCGCAGGCAGAGCCCCCTGTGAGAACACCATCCTCCAACACAGGCCCAAGAGGCTGCCCCGTGGCCTGGCCGCTCCCCTCCTGCGGGGGGCTGTCCCTGGGCAGGCGTGCACAAGGCTGAGCGGCCCGCCCGACCGTGACGCAGGTGTCCGGCTGCATGTCAGTATCCCGCCACAGCTGCAGCCCCTCGCAGCTCCAGCTGCCTCCGATAGCCGGGGGGGGCCCTGGGGGGGCCGAGGTGGCCACCGCGGGCCTCAGGACGGATCGGAAATCGTACTCCTGTGGCCCCGAGCGCCCCGCATCTGCCGCTGGAGATGACGCCGAAGGGGGCAGGTCTGAGCCGATGGTCTGCAGTGCCTCCTCCAAGACAGAGGCCGCACCCGTGTCCGCAGGCTGCTCGGCACCCTGGCCCGCGGGCAGGAAATCCTGGAGGCTGAGGCCTGCAGAGAACAGCTGCGGCCCTGCTCCCCGCCCCGAGCCGCAGGCCCCCACGGCTGGGGGCTCCAGGGGCTCCGGCGCCGGCCCGCTCGGCCCGCTCGGCCCCGCACACCCGGAGTCACAGCCGCCGCCTCCATCGGGGGGCTCGGGACCCGAAGACGAGATCTGAAACACGGGTGCACAGGGCCCCTCTGGTTATCTGGCTCTGCCCCCAGTTCAGTTCTGCAACCAGCACCAAACCCATCGAGTGGGGGCAGTGGAGACATGGGACGGGCATCCACTGTGCTCCCTGGGCGACGGAGGCCCACGCGCCCCCCTCAGCCGCGGGCTACACGCCCTGGGTCCTGCCCCGGCCCCTCACCTGGGAGCCTGCGCTCGGGAGGATGCTGGGCAGCGCTGGGGGCTTTCCCTCGGACACGGCTCTCAGCATGGCCTGAGATTCAATTAGCAGGATGGGAGGCGGCAGCTGCGTTGGGGGAGCCGACCCCACACTCGACCCAGAAGACCCGGCCCAGCACCTCCACGCCTGCCAGCGGCCACTGCGGCGAGGCACGGCCTGGCGGCACCGGGCCCTCGGCCTGCGCTGCACCCGCAGCCTCTCCCAGCCACGCCCCCAAGCCCCCCCACCCAGGAAGGGCGCGCAGATCTGCGCGGTTTCAGGGGATTCCGAGACCCCGGGCCTGGGAAGAGCCGCCCTGGCGCCCACCTGAATGCGCTCCTGGTCTGCTAAGAGGAAGCGAGCCCGCGCGCTGGCCAGCCGGTGCCTCTGGACCTTCCACAGCGCCTTCTGCTCCCGACGCGCTGCCTCTGCAGACAACTTGCTATAATGGTCAACCAGCGCCTGCCTGAAGCCACATCCAGAGCGGACTGGTCACCAGTCACCCCACACCGCCCAGCTGTCTCCCCACGGGGATGGCTCTCTGTGACAGAGGTCCCAGTGGGTGGTCTGCACAGTCGGGCACCTTCCCCAGGCCACCAGCTGGTCCCTCTGCGCCCCCCCAGCTCCAGCAGAGGCCCCACCAGGGCAGCGCCCAGCCGGGGCCTGCAGAGCGGCCACCAGGACAGGCCCTGCACAGCCAGCGGTGCCAGCCCTGTGGACAAGGCCTCCTCCTCCGCTGCACAGAGAGGAGGACAATGTCTAGCCTCATGCACCGACAGGCACACACCGCGTGTGCACACAGAAACACGCGGACGCGTGTGCACATCATTCTGGCTCCAAGTCCCAGCTCGACACAGTGTCCGAGGCCTGACGGCCGAGGCTGTGAGCAGAAAGGGGCAGCCCCTCCCACGGGGCAGACGTTCTGCGGTGGCGAACGGGCACCTGCACAGGCCACAGTCCTCGTCCCCGACCCCTGCGGCCCAGCAGGGGCCTGGAGGGGACACGACTGCTTGCAAATTGTCAAAATGAAAAGCAAAACGACATCGCGGGACCCAATGAGCCACGAGGCCCGCCGTGCCCTCACCCGAGGAGAGTCGCGTCGGCGCGGCCGCGCCGCCCTACCTCGCCTTCCTCTCCAGCTGCTCCTCCAGGGCCTTCAGCCTCCTCTCCCGGTCTCGGAGCTCGCGGGCGTAGCTGAAGTCCTCGTCCAGCTCCTCCTGCCTGGCTGCCCGGCGGCGCTGCAAACACCCCACATGCAGCCTCACCGGCCAACCCGCCCCGGGCCCACCCCCCTCAGTGCCAGCAGCCTAGCTACCTCCTGGTCCTTCACAAACTGCTCCTTCAGCCTCTGAAACTGCTCTCGCTTCCGGGCGTCCAAGGCCATCCGTTCAGACATCTGCCGATCTGCAAGGAGACAGCGAGCGCGCTGGTGTGAGGTGCCCTGCAGGCGGCCCCAGAACCACAGCACGAGGACCTGGGCCACACGCACCGCTCAGCGCACTTAAGACCCTGGACGCAGCTTCCCGGGCCTGGACGATTAACTCCTGTTTAGCAATTTCCATGCGTAATTCCTGCAAAAGACCATCAGTGAACACACCCCAGCCCTCTGTCCCCTCCCCCAGGCCGGATGGCCTGAAAGGGGGCTCCTCAGACCCCAGGTGGCTCCTCTGAGGACAGCACCCGAGCTGTGAGGGAGGCACCCCGTCCGAAGCAGCGACAAGGCAGGCGCCCCGGGCAGCCAGCGGGCCCGAGTGTGCTCCCCCCGCAGGGGACCAAGGGGCTGGGGCAGCGGCTGCCCTGGGCGGACAGAGGGCCAGCCCCCTCCCCAGCGCCCAGCCAGCCCAGGGAGAAGAGGCTGGAGCCCCTGCCCTGGGCACCCCCACCCACGGGGCAGAGACCACCAGAGGTAGCAATGGCTCGTGCCGCCTGGGGTGGGGGGTGGGTGAAGGGCGCCCCGGGGCGGGGGCCCGCGCACCTTCTCCTCCTTGCTGACAGAGCTGTGGCGCGCCACCCTCTCCATCCGCCCCACGTAGACAGCGCAGTCCTTCTCGATCTCCTTCAACTCCTCAAGGGAGAAAATCACCGAGATCCGGGGGACGGGGACATCAGACCAGCAGAGGTAGTGCTGCCAAGGAGGGAGGGCCCACCGTGAGCCGGTGACGCGTGGCTCCACACCCAGCTCTGCTTCCCTGCTCCTGGTCACCCACGTGGACAGGTCATTCCTCCACCAAGGGGCAGCCCCCCGCCACGGCCCCGGGGACACCAGCCAGGCTGTGGGGGGCCCCCACCTGGGCCCCGCCCCCTGCAACAAGGGCACGCCTGGCGCCTCAGGCAGCCTGCGAGGAACTGGAGGCCCGGAGCCTCCCTCCGCAGCAGCCACGCACGGGGCTCGGCCCACGCAGGCAGACTGGGCCCTGCCCCCCGGCCTCCCCCAGACCCTCAGCTGCCGCCGGCCAGCCGCCCGGGCAGCTCCTGGGCGCCGCCTGCCCCGTGCTCCCCGGCACAGCCCCTGTACCTGTCCCGCTGCCCGAGGCTGCGCTCAGCCCAGCACTAGAGGGCACCATTAGCCGCCGGCTGAGCCCGGCACCCCCTGCCCCGACCCACGCTGCCCCTGGCCTGGCATCCACCCTCTGCTCCTGCTGTCGGGCGCCCCGGGTCCACGCGGCTGGCCCTCCTGCCTCTCTGCTCAGACACTGGACGGCAGCTCCTGGCCAAGGCTGCCCGTCCACCCACGCCCTCCCCCTGCCACCTGGGCCTGGGTCACAGGGACGCTGGCACAGGCCTCGGCCCAGGGCACGGCCAGCCCCCGGGCCAGGAGACACAACTCCCTGCGCCGGCCTGGTCCGTCCTCTGCAGCCACGGGCCCCCACCTGCTGGGCGTCCGCCCACGAGGAGGAGGGAGGAGAGGGGCCCACGGCCCCTCCGCCACAGGGCGCCTTCGATGCTCCTGTCGTTGAGGAAGTGCCCAGAGACAGGAGCCCCCCGCACAACTCTCGGGGCACTGAGGGAGACGCCCCCACGCCCCCAGCTCCAGCGTGCTGACCCGGAGCTCGGACGAATGGCCAGGTCTCAGGGACGGGGGCGGCACTTCTGAACCTCAGCCCCCAGGGGCCAGAGGGACGAGGGCGCCTGCCGCAGGCACGCCCGGGGGCCGCCTCACCCGGGGACAGCAGAGCCTCAGCAGGTTGATGGTTTTCCCGCAGACGTAGACATCGTGGGCGATGTGCTTCAGGAACGCGGGCACGCAGTCCTCCGCCTCCTTGGAAATGAGCGCGTAGCCGTGGGTCCAGTAGGACTTGTCTGAACATGGGGGGGGACACACAGCTGGCCCGCGTCCAGGACCGCCCCACCTGCCTGACGGCCCAGCCCCGCAGCCAGCGCCCCTACCTCTGCAGCCCAGGTACTCGTGGTTCACCTGGATCATGAACTCGCCGTAGGCGTCCCTGAAGACCCCGCTGTACACCCAGTCGTGAATAAACCTGCCAGGGCGGGCGGGCCAGCGGTGAGGCGGCACGGCGGGCACCAGGCGGGGTGGTCTGCCCAGGGGGCCAGGTCCGAGCCGCCCACCCCCCAGGCTCTGTGGGTGCCTGAGCTGAGGCTGGGTGCGGCCCCACCCCCTACCGCGTGTAGGGCCGGCAGCTGGTCTTGAGCAGGGACAACAACACCGGGTAATGCTCGTTGCTGCGGTTGCCCAAGGCCTCCTCGTAGAGGTAGGACAGCAGCTTCACCCCCTGGAGGCGGCAAGGAGAGGGGGCTCGATGCAGCGCAGGGCTGAGTGCGACCTGAAGCCCCACCCAGGAGGCCATGCCCGGCCTCACCCTTCCCCGCAGCAGGGAACTCACAGTGGGGAAGACAGTCTGGGGCTCTCCTTCGCAGGTGCCAACGCCACAGAGCTCAGCCAGGTACCTAGACACGGAGGCCAGGGACAGTCGGTGAGCGGGGACCGAGGCCCCCCAGGCCAGGTGAGAGCAGGTGAGCCCAGTGGGCCCCAGGCCCCTCCCCACGGGACATCATGCTCAGCTTCAAAACCAGCTGCACCTCAAGGACCGCAGCTCCTGGCCGGTGCCGGCCCACTGCCCCCGCATCCCCACCTCCTTCTGAGGCCCCGGCAGGGCCCCGGCACACGGTGCTGACCCTCCCCGCACATGGCCCTACCAGGGGACCTCGAGACCGGGCTGTGCCTCCACCACCTCACCCAGTGCCGCCTCCTCTGGCCAGGACGACAGCTCAGCCCCTCAGGCCCCTTGTCCTGTCCCTGGAGTCCACAGAGCGGCACAGCGCCCCCAGGCCCCCAGGCCCCCCCTGGCCCGCCTCCGCCCTCGGGGCCTCCACACTCGCCACCCCCCACCCCCGCCACCTGGGAGGCCTCCTCTCCCCCTGAACTCGCCTCCCCGGGGCCCGCAGCCCCTCACTCTCTCCTCCGGGTGGCCCGTGGCGCCACTCGCCTGGGGTCGCTCACGGGTCCCCCGGTGCCGGCCAGGTCTGTGGGGCCCTGAGCCCCGCCATGGCGGGCCACGGGCAGGCACACCCGGCGCCCAGCCCTGGGGGACCCAGCTGGTGCAGGGGCCGGCCAGCGCCGACCAGGAGGGCTGCTCTCCGCGCCCCCGGGCTGGGCCCTGGGCCTGGCTCACCTGAGCTGCCGGCCCAGCTTCTTGAAGAGAAAGCCGATGGCGAGGAGGCTCAGGGTGGGCGGGGTGGAGAGGACGCAGGCCCGGTAATACTGCAGGTACCGCCTGAGGCCGCTGGTGAAGGCCTGCGGGGCAAGGGGACGGGCGTGGCCGCCACCCTCCCGACCACCGCGAGGGAAGGGGCACCCGCGGCCACGCCCAGACACCCCCCAACCCCCACAAGGACCCAGGCCCGGACCGGCCACGACCGGGGACCCTCTCGGAAGGGCAGCTGGGCATCGCACACAGGCCCAGCTCTGGGGGGGTCTCCGGCCGCTCGGTCCGCGGGGGCCTCAGGAGTGGTGTGTCCAGGAGGCGGCCGGCCCGCCCCCGTGACCCAGGCGCAGGGAGGCCCTGCCCACACCAGCCCTCCTCTGCTGACCGCCCCGGCCCGGTCTCCGGCCCGCACGCCTGCCCTCACCGCCCGCCCCCGTCAGTGCCCCCAGAGCGGCCTGCGCAGCAGGGTGCCCATCCCTCCCCCGAGGCTGCACCGCTGTCCCGGGGGACGGCACCCAGCGCAGGGGCAGCTGGGAGGCTTTCAGGGAGACCTGGCTGCGCCCTGGCTCCTGGAACTCAACTCGCCGAATGAGGGAGGCCCTGTGTCGACCGTCACACAACTCGCTGGGGACCCATGGGGAGAGCAGTGTGTGCCCCCGATACCTCCTGGGCCTCGCCCCAGGTCCCCGACTCGGGGCCACGCCTGCCTCCCACTGTCCTGCGGCCCACACGTGTCTGCCCAGTCCCCAGGGCCGCGTCGACGGTGACGTGTCCCGCTCCTGGAGCACAGCCATCGGGCCTCAGACAGAGGACGAGCGGGGCGTCCGCAGCGCTGGGGGAGGACAGGGAGGGCTGCGGGGCCCTGCGCAGGCCCAGGCCTACCTGGAACACGAGCCCCTTGCTGCATGAGGCGTCCAGCACAGGCTGCAGGGAGAAGTGGCTCAGGCGCGCGTAGTGAGTCCCGCACTCGGCCACCTCCGAGAGGAGGCTGCTGATGCTCTCAGGGGACGTCCCTAAGACATGAATGCCCCGCTTCACCATGAAGGCCTGGGTCAGCTGGAGAGGGCAGAGCAGAGGTCACCAAGGCCGGCCACCCAGGCCCCTCTGGCCACGCGCCCACCACAGCCCTGCCCAGGCCGCCCAGAGACGGGCCCAACCCGAGACGCACAAACAGGAAGCTCCGAAGGCGAAAAGCACACCCAGCTGCCCTGCCACCAGCGAGGGAAACACAGCACAAAGTGCCACTTCTCACTGGCCACGCTGCAG
This sequence comes from Pteronotus mesoamericanus, assembly GCF_021234165.1. Classification (NCBI taxonomy): domain Eukaryota; kingdom Metazoa; phylum Chordata; class Mammalia; order Chiroptera; family Mormoopidae; genus Pteronotus; species Pteronotus mesoamericanus. The sequence continues at coordinate 181,026 of NW_026555088.1, forward strand.
AACCCACATACGAAACGTCCAGCCACCCGTGGGAAGGACGGGGAGGTGGGGGGAGACAGAGCGCCCTCCGCACCACAGGGGAAGGGCACACGGAGCAACGTGCCTGGGGCAGAAGCGTTTGAAAAGGGCCACCGGCTCTGGAGACCTGACTCCCGGGGCCGTGTCGGTGGGAGTGAGGACGACCCACACAAGTGCCTGCCCCAGCACGCTCGCCCTCATGTTTCCGGGGGACTTGGGCCCAGCGCTTGGGGCGCGGGGGCTGCAGGGTTCCCAGCAAGGTCTGCAGCCCCGGCTGGTGCAGCTCAGCGGGCCCAGCGCCCGCTTCCCGGTCAGGGCACCGGCCTGGGTGGCAGGCCAGGTCCCCAGCAGGGGGCGCATGAGAGGCAGCCACACACGATGTTTCTCTCTTTCTCCCTCCCTTCCCCTCTCTGAAAATAAATAAAATTTTTAAAAATCTATTTTAAAAAAAAAGAAAGTTTACAGCCCAAGTACTTACATTCAAAAGAAGGTCACAAACCAGCAGCTGTACTGCACACCTTAAGAAACTAGAAAAAGCAGTAAACTAAACCCAAACGAGAAGGAAATAACAAAAATTAAAGCAAAATAAATAAAAGAAACTAGGAACAATAAAAAGAATCATGAAACCAAAAGTGGGTTCTTTGAAAAGATCAACAAGGACAAAAGACAACTTAAGAAAAGAGAGAGAAGGCGCAAGACGCTGGAGTCAGAAATGAAGGAGGGCGTCCCCGCTGACCCACAGAGCACACGCGGCCGTAAGAGGCCACCACCAGCAGCTGTTCGCCAACACACCCGACAGCCCGGGCGCAGCCGGCACCTTCCCGGAAACACGCACCGTCCACGCCGACTCGAGAGGGAGCGGAAACCAAACCCCCTGCGGGCGAGGCCCGCGAGGCCGGATCGCGGCCGCCCCACAACCCTGCGCACACGGCCCCACAACCCTGCGCACACGGCCCCACAACCCTGCGCACACGGCCCCACAGTGCGGCCGCTGCCACCGCGCCCGGGAGCCGCCAGCAGCCCCACCGACCACTCCCCTCTCAGGAACCCTGGGACCCGGACCGCTGACCCCCCCGAGTGACCCCAAAGCTCCTCTCCTGTACCCGAGTTCCCGCCGAGAACCAGGGAACCCTAGGCCTCCCCACTGCTGAGCCCAGGGGAGGCAGAGCCCCAGGCCCCCTTCCCAGGACCTCGCCTGCGGCCCCGCCCGTGGTGGGCCCCCTCGGAGGCCTGCGAGGGGTACGCCGTGCTCTTCCAAGTCCCCGGAGGGCTCTTGCTGAGGTGCGTGAGTGTGCCGTGGGGGCTGCCACATGCCCACGCGGGCCGAGTGCCTGCTCAGCCATCCCAGGCAGCAGCGCCGCTGCCGGCAGGCAGCGATCAGCGCGCCTCACGACACGTTAGAATGACCGAGGGGATGTGTACCTTGCTGCAACTGAAAGAAAATAAAAGCAGCCAAAACCTCCCAACAAAAAAACCCCAGAGCCAGGGGGTTTCACTGGTGACTTCTACCAAACAAAGAATTAACAGATTGTTCTCAACTCTTTCAAAAATACTGAGGAGGAGCAGTCCCTAATTCTCAGAGGCCAGTACTATCCCAAATCAAAGCCGATAAATACATTCCAAGGCAGAAAACGACAGGCCAATACCCCTTAGGAACACAGATGCAACATCCTCAGTCAGGTGCTAACACACCAGGTCCAGCCACGTACTGAGAGGACCACGCCCATGATGAAGTCAGTTTTATTTCAGGAACAGCAGGACGGCTCAACGTGGGAAAATCAATCGCTGCAATGCACATGGGTAGGCTGACGGAGAACATCGCGATTGCCTCAGCTGATGCACAAAACACACACCTGACCAAGTCCAGCACACTTTTACAATAGAGCCAAAGAAACCAGGATGGGAGGGGAGCATCTCGCAGCAACTGGACCTGCCAAGGCTCACATCGCAGCTGGTGGCCGTGGACTGAGGGCCTGTCTGCAGGACCAGGAACAAGGCCAGGGAGCCTGCGTGCACCACTTCTGTTCACACAGCACTGGAGGTCTCCGCCATAGCAATTAGGCAAGAAAAAGTAAATTAAAGCTGCCCAAACCAGGAAAGAAAAAGTAAAATTATCTGTTTGCAGATGACATGATCATACACACAGAGAACCCTAGAGGGCCCCCCCAGAAAGAGTATCAGAACTAATAACCAAGTTCTGCAAAGCTGCAGACTACAAAACCAATGCACAAAATTCGGTTATATTTTTATATACTAGCAATAAAAAGTCTGAGGAAGAAGTTAAGAAAACCACTCCATTTATAATAGCAATGAAAGAATAAAAGTCCTTAGGGATAAACTTGACCAAGGAGACAAAAGGCACGTTGCAGCGAAAACCGCAAAGCACCGCTGAGACGCATCCACACAGAAACGAGCGGGAAGGCAGCCCCCGTCCGCCCCCTCGACATCGACTGTTGCTAAGATGGCAGCGCTATCCGGAATGACGTACGGATCAACGCGACCCCCATCGGTACCCCAATGGTGTTTCTTGTAGAAAAAGAAGACCTACAAAATTTGTATGGAAATGCAGGGGGCCCTTAACCACCACAGCAATTTTGAAAAAGAAGAAAAAAGCTGGAGGACTCACACTTCCCAAGTTTAAAACTCACCACGGAGCTACAGCGATCAAACACCGTGGTCCTGGCGTGAGGACAGACGTGCAGACCGAGGGCCCACGACTAAGCCTCACACCCGGTCAGCTAACTTTCGACAGGGACACCAAGGCCATTCGACAGGCAAAGCAGTCTTCTCAACAAACAGAGCCGGGAGCGTGGGGTGCCCGTGTCCTCAGAGGAAGTGAGGGGACCCAACAGGCTGGAGCGCCCGCGTTCACGGCTGCACGGTGCACGGCTGCCAGGAGGCGAAAGCGGCCCGCGCGATCGTCGAGGGACGATGGACAAACAAATCAGGGAGGTCTGTCCGCGCGCAGGACACTGCTCAGCCTCGAAAAGGAAGGGAACGCTGATGCCTGCAACCCCCTGGGCACCACCTGAGGACACTGTGCTCCATGGCCTCAGCCAGTCACAGGAGGACACAGACGGGAGAGCCCACGGCTGTGAGGCCCTGGAGGAGCCGCCCTCACACAGACAGAGAGTAGCGGGCGCTGCCCGGCGCGGGGGTGGGGGTTCGGGTTGAGCAGGGGCCGAGCCTCGGGTTTCAGTGGGGACAGTCAGTCTGGAAGACGGGAAGCTCTGGGGATGAGGGCGGCGACGGCTGCACAACGGTGTGAGCGTCCTCATGCCCCCGAACTGCGCACTTACGTGGTGAAGGGGGCACATCATAAGCCGTGTAACAAAACACGACGGCGCTGTGGGCAGGAGGCCCTGGGCAGCGGCACGGCCCAAGGGGCCGCTGTGAAGAGCCCGTGAGAGGTAGGGGGGGCGGGCAGCTGCGGGAGGGGAGGCGGCACCGGGGGACCCTGCACAGGGGCTTCCTGCCAGCTCGCGCGCTCCCGGGCCCCGCAAGAGCAAGGGGCAGGCCGGCCGCAGCTCCTGGCCGGCTGAGAGGTCCGCGAAGCGAGGAGAGCCGGTGGCCGCCGGCCCCGTGTGGCCCTTCGGAGGGCCGGTCCGCGCTGTCCTCGCCCAGGCACCAGAGGGAAGGGCGAGGAGGCAGAGGGCCCGCTTCTCCCATTTCACCGACAGCAACGTGCGTTGGACTCTCACTCAGCTTGTGGAAGGACATTAGTAAACGAAGAGCTTGTACAACAGAAACGCGAAGCGCATTGCTGCGGTCGCCGCACAGCTGGCTTGCAGGCCCCCAGCCCAGCGATGGCCGCCGCCTGCCCAGCGCGGGGCAGTCACTCCGCTGCGCCGGGGCAGCGACCGGTGCCAGCACCCCTTACCTGGCACAGGGGAAACGTGGCAGAGACGACCCCGATCAAGACGTTCAGCACGTCCTTCACCAGCTCGCACTCCCTCACCAGGATGGGCTGTGTGGCCTGCGCCAGGCCCCCGCCCAGCACCTGCAGCTCCCCGCGGCACAGCCGGCACAGCCTGTCGAAGGCGTCCCTTCCCGCCTCCGTGAGGTAGGGCTCCTCTCTGTGGCCAGGGGGGCTGTGGAGACAGAGTCACAGGCACCTCAACTACATGAACAGAAGGCAGCAGACAGCGACACACAACAGCACGCCCAAGAAATCCAGGGCGGTGAGTATCTAACCAGACAGCAGCCCGTGAGTCAGCTCTGTGGGCTCACAACCCGGCCCGCAATCCACGATGCTCTTCAACGGACGACGCACCGAGGGGCGCTCTTCCTTCGCCACCACTGTCCAAGCGCAGGGGCAGCTCTGTGTCCACCTCCCGGGGTCGTCCCGGCCCAACCGTGGCCCCACGACTCAGAGCCGAGAGAGAGGAGCCCGCACAGGAAACCACCAAATCCCCACTCGTCCCCACAGGGAACTTGGCCCCTAACAGGAGGGAACAGCTTCCCCAGAACGGGCGGCAGGCGTGGAGCAACAGCAGAGGGCGCCCTGTGGACCCACCGGCTCCGGGGCAAGCGCAGGGGCAGAGTTCAGTCCTGGGGCTGCGCGTGGACAAGGGGCTCTGTTTCTGGTGGGAACACAGTTTCCTTAACTGCCTGCAGTGGCTGCGGTTTGAATGGAAACGAGTTCTAGAGGTTCGGCAAGTAAACCTGCGTGACAGGCCTCCACCCCCGTTCGGGGCGGTGTCAAGGCACCGGCGCGCTGCAGGCAAGAGGCCCTGGACCCGGACGAGCAGGGCTCGGGAGACGCTGCTGTGGCCACCCTGGCCGGCGGAGAGCCCGCTCCCGTCCTCCCGGATGCGCACGAGGGCGGGCCCCCGAGCCTGGATCACGTCTTCCCGGCCCTGGCCGCACCGCCCGCCAGGCCTCCCTTGGACACCGTGGACCACGAGCCCTCACGGGAAGGGTGTGAACTCAGGCGCGAGTGACCCCTCTCCCTGAAGGGTGTGCTCTGCAGACCTGCTGGCACGGGGGAGCCTCCGGGAAGCCTGAGGTCCTCGCCCCCAAGCGTCCCGCTCGGCTCCCGGGACAAAGACAACGTGCGCTCGCCGGGCTCAAACTCCCGGGCCCTCGTCCTGCCACAGCAGCTCCCGCCAGAGCCGCCTGGGCTCTCTGGGCCGCGGCAGGTGCACAGGCCGGAGGAGGGCAGTGCCTGCCAAGGCCAAGGCCGAGGCCAAGGCCAAGGTGTACCTACCAGCCGACTTGCTCCCAGCACCTCTGCTTGCTGGGCTCGTATGTGAGCACTGCGTCCCACAGGTCGATCTCAGGGGTCGTGCCGGGCTCAGACTGGGAGTCGGGAGTCAGATTGGACGCGGACTGGAACCCTTCATCTTCGGACGGGTCCACACTCCGAGGCACCTGGAGGCCGGGGAGGCGGAATCACCGCGTGTGCCTTCGGGTCTTGGTTTCACCATCCAGGGCACCGCGTGTTTACTCTCATGGGAAAGCCCTGGCAGAGCACGTCCTGTTTCTCTGGAGCACGTGCGCACTACGCGTTGTTTTTGCACACGTTAAACATTTAAGGAATTAAATTAACCACGCAAGCTATCAATTTCCAATTCCACAGAACACACAAGCCCCAGTGAAACTTACAATCAAATGCATCCAATCTGGAATTTCCATTTTAGGGAACCCAGGATAAAAACTATACTAGAGACATAAAAACTTATATAAACCAAGGTGTTCGCTACAGCATGGTTTCTGTTTGCAAATCACCTAAACGTCTTGTAGTAAGAGAATAACTGAGCAACAAACAGTGCATTCTTCGGGCAACATTCCTAAAACCACAAACACAAAGCCCAATGATGATTTACTTAATTACGTAGGGAAAATCCCGCATTAGAGGTGGAAAGGAGCACAGAAAGCGGCGTGTATGGTGGGGAACAAGCATTTTTTACCCCATGTGACTCCTGAGCACTTGAAATGAGGCAACTGAGGAACAAAACCTTTTACTTCATTTTCGTTAACTGAGGTTTAAGGAGCACCTCTAGAGAGCAGAACAGGTGACTTAACACCACGCCACCAGGTAAACAGGGAACGCGGCGAGTCGCGTGGGCTTGCAGGTGCGCAGCAGCATCCTTGCCCAGGAAGGTGGGGGCCGGCAGCCTGGCCTCACCCCCACTAAGCCACCGAGGGTCCCGCACTCTACGGCTGTCCCACCCTCCCCGTGACAACAGGGAAGTCAAGGAGGCACTTCCAAGGGCCCCGGAGGCAGGAAAGCGGCGCTCTACCTTGATGGCCAGTCCACAGAGGTCTGCGCTGTCTGGCACCGGGGGCAGGTCCAGCCGGACGTCCATGTCGTATGTGCGACTATGCACAAGGGCTCCAAAGAGCGACACCCGGGTGTCTCTCTCAAACTTGTCCCCACAAGGCTCTCCATAAGAGAAGAGCTGGGCAGTGGACAGGCCGGTGCCCGGCGTGGCCTCCATCACCTGGAGCGCTTTCTGGATCGTGTCCTGACACAGGTACTCCTCCCTGGACATCAGAGACCGAACGTCCATCTCAAACACACTCAGGTCGTAGCAGTCATAGCCGCTGTAGGGCACGTTCCTGCCGACGTGCTTGTTGTTGAAGAAGTAGTCCCGCTTCCGCGGCAAGGCTCGAGGGGGCCCACTGCCCGCCAGCTGCACCAGCAGGTCCAAAGCCGACCCCACCTCCCCCAGCGGGCAGCCAGGGGCTGCTTCGAGTTTCTCCACAAGCTCCTCCAGCCGGTCAGCCTCCGGGCCCAGGCCGCCCACTCTCAGGTCAAAAGACAGCATGAGGATCTTGTTTTTCACGGGGAGTCTTGAGAGGTCAGGCTGCAGCTTGGGAGCCTCGTCTTGGAAAAGATTTGCGAACAGAGCGTTGTAGGCCACCCGCTTGAGGCTCTGCTTCGCCCGCCTGCGGCTCGGGCCGCGCTGGCCCAGGTGAGCCTTCGCGGCCGGCAGGAGGGCCTCGCAGAGGTCGTCCAGCAGCTGGGTGATGCTGTCCATGCCCACCGTTCTCGGGTCCCCGCGGCCTGACAGCCGGGGGCGGGGGCGACCGGGGCGACCGGGCCGACGGGCGGGCGGCCTCCTCGACGGCGGCCGGAGACTCCGAACTGGAACGGGACCGGGTCTGCGGTGGCGACGCCCCCGCCAGCCGGCCCGCAGCGGCCCGCAACATGCGACGCGCACAGAACCGCGACGAATCGCAGGAGACGCGCGCAGGCCGTACGCAGCGGGCTCGGTGGCTTCGCGCTCTCTTGGGGCCCGAGAGAGGGCGGCCGGGAGCGACGCCGCCCGCGGACGGTCCCCGGGGTCAGGCCTGCAGGGCCACCCGCTCACCAGACCTCGACCCGGACAGCGCGCGCCGTTGCAGCTCCCGCCGCCGCGCGTCACTGCCAGGGGCCCCGCCAAAACGCGGGAGCCGGCGCGCAGGACTTGCGTCACTGGGTGGGCGGTGCCCTGCGCGGAGGGGCGGGGCCCTGGCGGCTGACGACCGCAGCGTACTTCCGGCTTCGGGCCGCCCACTTGCGGCTGGGAACCCTGAGGCCTAGCGCCGCGGGCTCAATAACAGAGGCGGAGTCAGACTTTCTCTTACACGTTTATTGATTGGAGCGGAGGGAGCCGGGGCGGGGCCTTCCGTGCGGAGGCTGGCGCGCGGGTCCCCGGCGCAGCCGCGGACAGCGCACCCCGAACCAGCGCCCGGAGGGACGTCGGGACCGAGGCCCCAGTGTGCTGGTGAATGTTTAACGCCAGTCTCCGGTCTGCGGTGTCATTTCCGGGGTGCAAATACCCCCACCCTGGCCGATGTCAAGCAGCCAGGTCAGGCACTCAGGCGGGAGCTGGGAAGAGGCGCGCAATCCGCTCAGCACTGCTGTGCACCGGATCCGGGCAGCGCCCGCTCCCGGGGCGCGAGCCCCACTTCCCATGAAGTTCTAAAGCAGGACTGTCCCCCAGTCCCCCAGGCATTCAGCCTAAGCCGTGTTCCCTAGTCTCACCGGCCACCTGCATCATCTTCCACTGAGGTTCCAGCTGCCTTCTCAGGTGGATCAGGGCCTTCATGTCCCCTGGGGAGGCCATGCAGAAGGGGCCCAGGCTGGGGGGTGCCTCTCCATGCAGCACCTGGGCCAGGACGCCTACCAGCTGGGGCGCAGATTCCTGGATCAGGGGCAGAGCGAAGCAGTGGGCCCCTGGTCTCGTCCCGCCTGCCACCCCATAGCACGTCTGCCTGTTCGTCTCACCTCATCCACAAGGGCCAAGACTCGGCCCCCTGCCGGTGCCCGCAGCAATGCAGCCAGGAGTGCAGCTTGGGGGTCCTGCAGGCCGTGCGCTGGCCCCAGTACCAGCAGCACCAGGTCAGGCTGGAAGCCATAGGCCAGCGGCAGCACCAGGGCCAGGACAAAGTTCAGGAACCCACCAGTTGTCTGTGTGAGGGACAGCAGCATAGCCCCATCCCCTCATCCAGGGGACACCCCTCCTGCCAGCTCAGGCCACCCCACCTCCAAGTATCGGGTGGGCGGCCACACCAGAAGTCCCATCGGGAAGCCAGGAAGGGGAGGTGAAGGCCAGGGTCCTGGCCCTCACGATGATGCCCGTGAGCAGCCAGGGCCTGTCCCTGGGGCTCGCACTCACCCCTGGCAGTGGCATGGAGACATGGAACATGGACAGGGCAGCTGCCTCCCTGCCCCTGATGCTCAGCCACAGGGTCCTCCTTCCAGGGAGAGGGCACATGGACGCGTGTGGTGTGAGCAAGACGTCCCGTACCCCCCAGAGCCGGGGCGACAGAGGGGAGGTGCAGGAGAGGCCGGGGATGGGGTGTTGGGAGTACGGCCCCTCTGTGCTAGAGACCCTCCTGGCCTTGCTCCCAGGGCCCCCCGGCCCACCCACTCATCTCTGCTGGGGACCCACAGTGATGCACCCACCCACACACACGACGATGTACACATGACCAACGGGCATACCCATCATCAGCAAGGTCCGATGGCCGATCCAGCTGTCCCACAGCCACGCAGAAGAGCCTAGAAGAAAAGGTGGTCCGAGGACAGGCTATACTCCCCCCGCTAGGAGTCTATTCCCAGAGCCCTCCCCCGCTGGCCAGCAAGGGCGAGGATGCCCACGAGCTGTGGACACTCGGGTCGCCAGCTGCAGCAGCTCACCTGTGGGCTCCCCGAGAAAGGCCGTGCTGAATGGCCACATCCAGGGTGGCAGCTACAGCTGCGGCCGGGGTGGCTGCGAGGCCGCTGCTCACCTGCGGGGTGGACAAGAACCGTGGAGGACAAGTCCCAAACCAGGCAAACAGGCCCACCCGTGCTTCTCTTGGTCCCTGTCTCTGTGGCTGTCATCTGTACGCTCTGAGGTCGAATCGCCCCATTTCTGAAAATAAGATGCTTAAAACTACACTTTAAGTCTCCACCTTCCCCTCTCCGCCAAAGAACATTTAGCTGAGGGGACCAAGGGACTGCTCATGACTCTGTCCTTAGGGGCTCTCCTGGGACAGGTCCCAGGCACAAGGCGACACTCATGTCCACACAGCTCTGCCCCCCATCCCTCCCCTGGACAGGCTGCCTATCACGGGCAGGTCCTGGGCCCTGCCCCCAGCTCCACAGCTGCCCCCCGGCCCCTCTAGGTGCCCCCACCTGCCTATCCAAGATCCCATCCAAGAGGGACAGGATCTTCCCAAGTGCAGTGACAGCCTCGTCTTTGGCCAGGGCCTCGTGTAGCCTGTGGTGGGAAAACCAGAGGAACATGAGGACACGGGGTGACACACAGGTCACAGGGGAGCCACACAAGGGTGCAAGGAGGACACAGCCCCACGTCGTTCCCCAGGCCCGCTCTGCCCACCTGGCCCAGGCCTGCATCTCCTCCTTCGGGCGCAACCCCTCCTGATGGAGGATGTCCAGGGGCAGGACCAGGGCAGCGTCCAGGGGAGCCAGAGCAACAGCCGTGCGCACAGGCGGCGTGGGGTGCAGGCGCAGCCGGTCCCAGAGGGCGCTCAGTGCCGCCATGGCCTGGGCTGCTGCAGCCTCGGATTCGGGACCCCCCGGCAGCAGAGGCGAGGCCCTCCCCTCGGAGGGGCGGGTGCTGGGGCTCGGGGCAGGGGCTGAGTCTAGGGGGCGGTTCGGAGTCACAGCCACTGCGTGGGAGCCCAAGGTGCCATCCCACCACCCGGCCTAGGCCACACTGACCTTGCTGCTGCAGGCTCATCCAGTGAGGGGCCTGGGCTGCCCGGACGCTCTGGATGGACTCCAGGGCACTGCAGGGAGGGCAGGAGCGGCGGTGAGGCCTGGCCCCGCACCCCGGGCCTTCCCAGCCTCCCGCCCCCAGCACCTGTGCACACCTGTGGAGCGGCACCATCGGGCCCGACAGCAGAGGGGCGGGGTCGCCCAGCAGCGCCCGCACCGTCATGCACACGGACTCGGAGAGCGACTCCAGATGGTAGCCACCCTGGGAGGAGGCGGGAGGGCAGGCGAGTCGCTGGGGCCGCAGGTCCCCCGGCTGCAGCTCAGCCTCTGGCCCACGGACCCTCCCTCTCGCCGGTCACCTCCAGCACGGCGCAGACCCGGCCGCCGGCCAGCCCCTGCAGCAGCTGCGTGAGGTGGGCAAAGCACTCTGGCGTGGCCTGCATCTGCCCCTGGAAACAGAGCCAGGCATGAGGGGCCTGGCCGCTGCCCGCCAGCAGCCCTCCCGGCCAGGCCCGGCCCGGCCCGGCCCTCACCTCGGGATCCCCGATCGCTGAGTCGAATCCTGCCGAGACCAGCACCAGCTCGGGATCGAACTGTAGGGAGGAGTGAAGGGGAGGCCCCTCAGACAGACTTTCCTCCTCTTGTTCTGCTCTGGTGGAGTGGGGGGACTCTGGGCATCAAGTCGCCCCCCTCCTCCATCAAGGCAGTCCCCCCACAGTCACCTCAAAAGCCAGGGGGAGCAGCAGGTGCAGAAAGGCAGCCACGTAGTCAGCGTTCCCCATCCCGACCTGCAGCCACGAGCGTCGGCGTTGGGCCCTGCTAGGACGGCTGCGGGGCCTGCCCCCCTGGGGCCCAGGCTCAGGGAGGGGGCCCTGCATGGACGCCCTGGGCCTCTCTCCGGAGGCCCAGAGCTGTGGGGCGGGGGGCCTGGGGGGGGCGGGGGCGGGGCAGCACCTGGTTCCAGGGCAGGTTGACGGTGAAGCCTCGGCCCCGCCCCTGCCCCACAGCGTTGGCCGCGGACTCGGGCAGGTAAGGCCAGAAGCGCCCGTGCTCGTAACGGTGCCAGGAGAAGTAAAGGACGCTGCAGGTAACCGGTCAGGGCCAAAGGTCAGAGGTCAGGACCCACAGCCCCAGGGCTCTTCACAGAACCCTGACCCTTGAGCACACAGCTACATCTGGCGAGGAATTTCCCAGGCCAGGCTGTGTGCCCCAAAGCGTGGGTCACAGTGAAGGGCCGTATCCCCACCCCCGCTCACCTGGGGTCATCTTCAAAGATATACTGGAGGCCCTGGCCGTGGTGGATATCCCAGTCAACAATGAGGACCCTGGGGACGACCGCCCGGGGCTCACGGGGGGCAGGACCTCCCGCCCGCAGGCCAGGGGCCCCGCCCCGGACGGGCGGGGACGAGGGGGCATCTGCCAGCAGCCGGCTCCCCCGCCCTCCCCCAGCCCAGCCCTGCCTGCTGCCCGCCCAGGACGCACCTGTGCAGCCCGTGTTTCTGCTGGGCGTGTTTGGCCGCTATGGCCACGTTGTTGAACACGCAGAATCCACTGGCGGCGGCCCTCTGGCTGTGGTGCCCAGGAGGCCTGAGGGTGAGGGGGGCGCGGGCCATGTCGGGGTCGCCCTGTGCCCACACGGGGAGGCCGCCGGGGCAGAGGGACACCGCTCACCTCACCAGGGCGAGCCCGTTGTGCGCGGCCCCGGTCAGCACCGCGTCCACCAGCTGCAGCCCCGCCCCCGCGGCCAGCCGGGCGCAGCGGAAGGTGCTCTGCGTGGGGGGTGGGGGGCAGATGAGCCCACAAGGGCTGCTCCTCACAGACGCTACCCAGGTCTGTGCCAGGCAGCGGGGCACCAAGCGCTGAGCAGGACGGGCCGGGACAGCCTCAGGCGCCGGCGCGGCTGCGATCACAAGGACACTGGCCTGGAGGGCAGCCACAGCCAGAACAGCAAGGGCAACAGGGCGGGAAAGGGGGGGGCAGGCGCACCCCCAGGGCACGCACCGGATGGAAGTAGACAGCATCAAACTGCGCCGACAGCGCCTGGAGCTCCTCCGTGCTCAAGGCCTGGGTCCCCCGCAACAGGGCCACATACTCTGGGCTGCAGAGCAGCGGGGAGGCAAGGCAGGGTCACCAGCAGCAATGGGGACGGGAAGAGGAAAAGGGGCCGGGCCCGGTGGGACCCTCACCCACCCCACCCCCGACGGTGGAACGGAGGCTCTGGGGGAGGGGCGCTGTTTGTGAGGCACGGGCTGGCTGGCTGAGGGGGGCGAGCTCAGGTCCTGGGGTGCGTCCTCGAGGCCATGCGGCCGCCGCGGGTCTGACCTGTGCACCAGGCCCAGCTCTGCCTCCGAGGCCTCTCGGGCTGTCAGCCGTAGACACCTCTGCTCCAGGCCCCGCTGCTGCAGGCGTCCCAGGGCTGTGGTCAGGCGCTCAGGACCCTCGATCTCACACTCGGGACTGAGTGGACAGGGAGCTCAGGCTCCAGGGTCACCTCCCCAACCCCCGCCTCTTCCAGGTCACACTTACTCGTCCCAGAGCAACCTGGCAGCCGTCATGTCCTCGTGGTACACGAGTGCAGTCTTCATGGCCCAGGCGTGGGTGGGAGGACCCAGACGACCCAACCCAGGGTGCGGGAACGCACTGCCCGACCCCACCTTGCAGCCCCAGGGAGCAGCGCCACGCCCGGGCCACAGCGGGGGCAGCCAGCACCCAGCCTGAGCAGGAGCACGCAGAGCCCAGGCGGGACGGAGGCCCCAGGCTGCAGCCCGGCTCAGCGCGAGAGCAAGGCGGCACCTACAGTCTGGCTTCCGGCTTCCTGCGAGACTCGCACAGGGACCGTCCCGCCCCCTTGCCGCTCCCGCCACAGCTCCAGCTCCTCCTACCTGGAGCCAGGTCCCCCTCTAGCGATGGAAGGGGACGTGCTTCGTGATGGCCGAGGACTAGTGTGCCCGGACCCACGCGAAGTCTCGGCAGCCACACAGCGTGCCTTGGGCGGGGCCCCCTGCACCCCAGCACCCCCTGGCCCACCCTGACCGCGCAGCCCGGGCTCCGGGAGCAGCGGCGAGGGAAGGAGCACGGAGCCGGGGCCCCAAGAGCCAGGCCGCGCCGCAGGAGAGCGCTCCGTCGGGCCGGGGTCGGGCCTGGCCCGGCCTGAGCTGCCCGGTGCGCGGCGCTGTCCCCGGGGTTCAAGAAGGGGGTGACAGGGCCCGATTCAGGAAGGTCCCCGGCCAAAGGGCGAACGGCTAGCGGGCCAGGAGGCGCGGCAGCGTGGGGCGAAGGAAAGACGGGCGGGGGGCGGGGCACGACCGAGTGATGAATGAAGCCAGCGAAGCAGGCGGCGGGAGTACAACGCGATCCGCAGGCCTGAAACCATGAGGCTCTGGGACTGGGCTCAGGGGCGGGTCTCCTGGGTAAGGGGCGTGGTCATGGGCGGGGCGGGAGGTGGAGTCCTGGGGCGGGGCGGGGCGTGGTGGGAGGTGGGGCCCTGGAGCTGGGGTGCCCCCTGTCGCGTTCCTTGATCGCCCCGGCGCTGCTGGGGTTTTGGGGAGACTCCAATAGGTCATTTAGGGGTCAGATGCCCGCCAATCTCAGGGGCTAGGGAATGGCGTGCTCTGATTGGTCATCCTGGGACACGTGGCCACGAGGGGCGTGGTCGGCGGCGGACCGCGGGTCCTGGGTGCTGGAGAGTAGAGTCCCAGCGTAGGTCGGTCCTAAAGGCGTGAGAAGACCTCTTGGCAGAAAAGGCCCGTGTCTACCGTGGCCACTCGTCCGACCATCTTTGGCTGGAACAACTGTGCGTGTGCCCAGCCTGACTGCAGGCCAGGAGGGCTGCCTGGCCCGCTTTGGGGGCACCTACTCTGGGGACAGGAGGGAGGAGCCAGGGCGGCCCCCGGAGCCCTAGAGTGGCTCCTGACCCCGCTGCCTGCTCTCGAAGGCTCCGACTGGCCGGCTGAGGGCCCTGTGGGCTCGGCGATGGCGCTGGGTTGTGGCCGAGGGAGGGGCAGAAGGATCTCGGAATGGAAACCACTCTCTCCCGAGACACCAGGGCGGAGGCCTGATTGCCTCCGCGGGTCTAGAGTGGCTCCTCCTCCCTAGGAACCTGGTCGTGGAGAGGGCAGGGAGCTCAAGCAGCCGGGACTGAGCCTCAGGTTGGACCCTAACCGCCCCCCCACTCCCATCAGGCCCTGCCCCGAGGTCGGGCTCCAGAGTCCAAGCCATTAGAGGAAGGTCACCCCAGAAGCTCCAGGTTCGGGGCTCCCCGGCACAGAGCAGGGGAGGTGGGCACCGGCTTCGTGACCCGGGAAGCAGGGCTGAGCCTCCCAGGCTGGCCTCCTCCGTCTGGGTATGGCTGCAGCTCAGAGGCCGAGGGGCGGAGGTCCAGCCAAAGAATCCGGAAGCAAAGGCAGAGTGGAAGCTCTACAAAAGGGTTTATTTCCTCCCAGCCGTGTGGGCGCACCATAAGGACAGTTTCCACCCCGGGCTGGGCGAGCAAGAGAGTCCACACCAGCGCCCCTGGGAGAGGCGACCCTGAGTCAGCGCCTGCGCCCTCCCTGTCCCGCCTCCTCAGCCTTGTGCGCTGGGCCTCAGGAAGGGCCGGCAGGCAGGGCCCGAAGCCGGGCCTCCATCCCAAGCCCCGCCCTGCCCTGCAGGCTCTGAGGCCCCCTGCTGCCGCCCACTGCGGGCGCCGCTGCCCAGGGGCGCAGAGGCCAGCCCCAGGTCAGGGGGCCTCCTGTCCAGGAAGCCCAAATGCTGCTCCAAGGCGAGGCTGAGGTGGGGCAGACAGCAGGGCCACGGGCTGGGAATGAGCAGTCTCCTGGGGCGCGAGCAGCAGCCGAGGCCGCAGGACCCCCGTGCAGGCGGAAGCCCCCCCAGGGGCCCCACGGCGTCCCCACCACCCTCAGGGCCCAGCGTTCACAGGGCCGTCTCCTTGGAGGCCTTGGCCCCCAGCTGCCGGGGAGGCTTGAAGCTGAGCACCTCTTTATACGTGTCACCTGGGGTGGGGCGAGAGGGAGAAGGAGAGTCACGGGCGCAGGGCCCAGCCACGCGTCCGAGTCAAGCCCCACGGCTCAGACGCTCCCCGCGCCTGCGCCCGCCCCCGGTGCACCCCTGCTGCTGTGCACCACGCAGGGCAGCAGTGGGGGGAGCTCCCGGGCCCAGCCACCAACCTAGGGGCCTACCGCCCCCAAAACTCCAGGGCCAGAGGTCACGACAGGGGAGTGGGCGCCAGCGGGGCTCCTCTGTCCCATACATACGACTCCGTGCCAGGCCACAGTCACTGTCAGCCCTCAGGAGTCTGTGCACCGTGGTGTCCACTGTGACTGCCCGCCCTGAGCAGAGGAACCCAGCACCGCTGCTCCCAAGAGGCCGGGCTCGCTCGGCCCCACCGCCCGCAGCCGGCCTCTGCCAGCGCAGGATGTCCCAGGGACGGGACCCGGTGCGTTCGCTCGGGTCGCTGCTCACGGGCCCATCCAGACACAGCCGCGCCTCTGGACCCAGACCATCCACTCGGGCTTTGATGAGGAGTTCCCACAGCTGCCTGCAGTGCTCACCTTCCTCGCTAGGTGGCCACACTCCCTGAACCATGTGCCTAGGGTCAGCCCCCTAAGGGCGGGTGAGGGGGACCTGCTCTGCCCGGCTCTGACCGGCCTGCAAAGGGACAGGTTCCACTCAGCCCAGCCCCGCCTTTCACGCTCACCTGGCCAGCGGGGAGCCGGTCTGGGGCACGGGGGTACTCGACAAGCCCAGCTCAGGACACACCGCCTTCAGAGCAGGGGGTCTGCGGGGTCTGCCCTGCCTGGGGCGGGAGTGGGTGCACCCCCCTGACCCGGCGGCAGGAGCCGGCTGCCCAGGGAAGGTGTGCGGGGAGGGACCCCTGCTGCAGAGCTGGCTTTTCCCAGGGAAGCAGGAGGTGATAAAAGTTTGCTTCCTGGCCCGGGGCTCAGCCACAAATATGTCACATGTCCACCATGGGCCGCAGTCAAAGCAAAGCTCTCGGCGTGGTTTGGGTAGGCGGGGACCCGAGAGAGGATCCTGTGGCCCGCGGTTTTCATAAGATCTTTTTTTAGCAGCAGAAAACTTTCATCAAACCAAACTCACAAAAACAAAACAGCACCAATAAGGGTGGTGCCCTGCTGAAGCCACCAAGGACCCCGGGGGTCCTTGGGAACACGGATTGGGAACCACAGCTGGTCCAGCCCCACCCATTCCCTCTCGTGCAGGACTAAGGCCCGGGGTCTGACGCAGAGCCAGGGCACAGGGCACAGGACAGCCACGTGCCGTGGCGCGGTGGCGCGGTGGCGCTGGCTGCTGCTCTCAGGGATCCCCGGACCCCCAGGCTGCTCCAACGGCCACTGGAGGGCACCAGGCCCAGCCCTCATGGCCCGCCCTTCTGGGGCGCAGCGGACAAGGCCAGTTCCAGCGTGCGCGTCGGGGCCCCAGCGGAGGGAGGCCTGGGGACCGACCGGGCAGGCATCCCTGCCCCCAGCTGGAGGCTGAGCTGGTATAGCCTGACCCTCAGAAATGAGGGGAGGGCCCTTGGTGCCCGGGAATGGCGGGCGCGAAGCTCGGAGATGCAGAGCAGTCACGGGGGTTGAACGGCTCAGCGGGCCTGGAGGGCACAGGCAGGCGAGGAGGGGGAGGTGCTGGGGGCTGGCTGGGTGGCCCTCACCCCACGGGCAGGAACCGAGGGGTCTGCGGTCGCCCGGGCGAAAGGGGTCGCGAAAGGGGCAAGTTCAAGAGGAGCGAGCAGAGGCCTGGGGACAAGTGGGCGCAGAGGGGCTCCAGGACGGCCCGGGTCCGTGGCTCCGACGGGGGGAGGTGGGCGCTGGGGCGTGGCCACGGGAGGCGAGGGGTCCACGACCACCCCGAGCTTGGCTGCCTCCCATGCATCTCACGCTCCCGCGCATGCCGAGCGCCTGCGACTCCACGCCCCGCCTTTCCTCCCCAGCTCCAGCCAGAGGTCGCCTGGGCCAGGACACCCCACTGCCCTCTGCCCCCCTGCTGTGTCCCGCACCCAGCAGACCCCGGACTCTGAGCCCCGGCCACCGCGCGCAGCTCACAGGGTCCAGCCCGTGAGCACCCCCCAGAGCCCCCGGCTCACGCTTCCACTCGTCCAGCGTGCGGTCCACGTCATCAAAGGACTCGTCGTACTTCTGGGCCTTGGGCTCATCCTCCGTGTCGTGCAGTGACTCGAAGTAGGGGTGCGTCAGGGCCTCGGCCGCCGTCACCCGCCGCTCCGCGTCCAGCACGAGCATCTTCTCCAGGAGGTTCACGGCTGCGGGGGGAGGTTGTCGGTCCGGCTGGGGGGCGGGGGACGCCGCCCCCCACACCGGGTCGCTGACCCCACGCTCCCCCACGTCCGGCCCTACCCAGGGGGCTCGCGTTGGTCAGGATGGAGGCAAAATCCTTCTTCTCCAGCTCAGGGAGGCCCTTCATGTAGTCCTTCGCCTGGGCGGGAAGAAAAGGTGAGGGGGCCGCTCCCGGCCCGGCCTGGGCCCTCCAGCCCCTGCCCGGCTCCCGACTGACATCAGCACTCTGCAGCCTCTGCACAAAGTCATCCGGGGGCGTCCCTGTCACCTTCAAGATCTCCTTCAGCTGGTCCAGGTCTCCGCCGAGCTCAGGAGCACAGCGTGGGCCAGAGAGCAGGACTTCCCCCCGCCCCCCGCCCGGACAATGCGCCCAGCCCACCCGAGCCCACGGGTGCGGGATGGACCCCGCCCACCCGCCCGAGCCCACGGGTGGAGGATACGGTCGTTGCCCTTGAACAGCGTCTTCCCCGTGATCATCTCGGCCATGATGCAGCCCGCAGACCAGATGTCCACTGAGACAGAAGCCCCCTCATCAGGGCTCTGTGGGCCGGGGGGAGGGACGCACAGGGGGACATGGACGTAGGGGCCATCTGGCCTGCCACACCCTCCTGGCTCCGGCCCAGCTCTGCAGCCTCCAGGGAGGCAGCCACGGGCGGGGACGGTGGGGTGTCCAGGTGGTGGCCCGTCTCCGGGTAGCCTCTCACCTGTCTGTGTATAGTGCATCCAGTTCAAAATGACTTCAGGTGCCCGGTACCACCGGGTCACCACGTACCCGGTCATCTCGCTGTCGGCCTGCCTGGCCAGGCCAAAGTCCAGGATCTGCGGCCAGAAGCAGGGGGCGGGGCCAGGGGGCCCCCGGGAGTGAGCGGGCCAGCCCATGGCCCAGGGGCCCGGAGGGACTGCCCGCTCTGGGCCCCTGCCAGCCCTCCAGGACCTGGGGTCACAGCCAGACGCCCCAGGGGCTCCCCTCCCCCCATCCTTCCCCTCCCTGCTGATGCCCTCAGTCCCGGCAGGCACCTCCGGGAGGCCTCCTGGGCCCTGCCCTGGCCGCGCACAAGGCACTGGGGGCTGCCTCCCGCCCCAGCCTCAGGAAGGTCTGGGACTGTGCCCATTGCTACCCCATCAGGTGCCTCCCCAGGCACATCTGACCGTCAGCTGTGGGGCCCCTGCCTCACGGCTGGCCCCCCCGGCCTGGGCCCAGGCCCGCCCCCCTCCAGGGCTGAGGACCCAGGACGCGGAGGGCGGCCGGACAAGAGGGAGCCTCCGCCCCGACCCGAGACACACCTTCAGCTCACAGTCCTCGTTCACCGCCAAGTTGCCGGGCTTCAGGTCCTGGGGACAGAGGAAAGGGGGCTGTGTGGCCCACCAGCCGGGGCGCCGCAGCCGAGGCAGCAGGCGAGCCCGGGAACGGGCGGACTGGGGAGGGCGGGGGGCCTGGGCCCCGGGGCTGCGTGCAGACAGCGCGTGGCCTCCCACCGTGCCCCCACGCGGAGGAACGGCGGCGAGCCCCTCAGCCACCCACACAGGCCGAGGGCTCCCCGCTCCGCCAGGACTCACCCTGTGAATGACGCCAGCAGCGTGGATGTACTGCGGGGACAGAGGGGGTCGGCGCGTCAGCCCACTGGGACCGCGCCGCCACGGGCCGGCCCGGGGACTGCCCCCCGCCGGCTCGTCCTCACCTTCAGCCCTTTCAGCATCTGGTAGACGAGGAACTGGATCCGGTCCTCGCTCAGCTTCTCGAGCTTCATGAGCTTGCCCAGGTCGGTGCCCATGAATGGCATGACCAGGTAACTGCAGGGCGGGGCCAGGCTCAGCCCCAGAGGAGCCCCGGGCTCCGCCTCCCAAGCACCCACCCCAGCCCAGAACGCCAGGCGGGCAGGGGCTGTGCCAGGTGAGGGCCTGGGGACACCTGTGCTGACAGGCAGGGGAGGGAGGTGCCTGTGGACCAGCGGGACACCGGCCCGAGCCGCAGGCTGGGCAGGTGGAAGGAGAGAGAGGCGGGCAGCCCTCAGCACCCAGCCGCCGGGACAGCGGAGCCAGGGCGGGTCCTTGACCTCTGCAAGGCCGGGCGGCGGGCCACCGGGCCCCCCGCGCCTCCCAGGCCGGCCCCGGCCCCCGGCCAGCAGCAGCGGGAGCCCAGACGCTGCTTCCCCTGCCGCCCTCCGTGCCCTCCAGCCAAGGTCGGCAGCTCCAGTTACAGCTGCCCTCCGTGCCCGGGCCCAGAGCCCGGGCCTGCTGTTCGCAGGCGCTCAGGTCCAAGGCTCGCACCTCTAGCCCTGGGGACGGCCCGGTGCCGGGCGTGACGCGAGGCGAAGGCCCAGGCCCCACCTGGCGGTGCCGGTGCCACGCGTCCCGGGGCAGGGGGCAGGGGGCAGGGAGGTGGACTGGGGCGTAAGGACGGGATGGGGCCCGACCCCCATCCCGGCCCCGGGGAGAGGCCTGCCTCCAGCGGCCCTCGTGCCAACCCCGAACCCCGACCTGGACCGGGGATGACCCCACGGCCGGCCCGGGCTGGCACTCACAAGTCGGTGAAGTCATCCAGGGTCTCGTCTGGAGTGAACACATCCAGCAGCCCAATCACCTGGGGAGGAGGCCGGAGCGCCAGGTGGGACGGTGGGGCCGGCACTGCGCTCCGAGCAGGAAAGCCCCCGCGCTCTCGCCGTCGCCCCCCGCGGTCCGCAGCCCCGCGGCACCTGCCCACAGGCGCTGGCTATTTTTGGCCGGTGACAGCTGGGATCCTCTGGGGGAGGGGCAGCCCCAAGCCTGGATCCGCTCCCAGCAGTCCAAGGAGCTCCAGGTCCTCGGCCCTTCCCCTCCCCCTCTTCCTGTCCCCATTGAAAACCCGGGAGCAGGACGGGGACAGCCTCCCAGGGGAGCGCCGGCATCCGGCCGGTACTTCCCAGGGCTGGGCCCCTGCGGGAGGGCCCAGGCAGGGGGCGCTGTGACTGAACCGGCAGTCCGGCCTGGCCCCACAGACCCCCGGTCGGGGGTGAGGGCGGCAGACAGGTAATGGGGCAGCTGGAGCCCGGGCTCCGGGTGGCAGGGCCTCCAAGGGCCCGGGGAGGCCTGCCCGTCCAGGCGGCAGAGGGGCAGGCAGACGTGCCGCGGCGGGGGGGGGGGGGGGACACCTGGCGGCAGCCACGCAGGCGGCGGCAGAGGCAGAAGGGACAACACTTCGAGCATTTGAGGAACATGAGGAGGGAGGCCAGGTGGCCGAGGCCCAGGCCCGGGGGGAGCCCAGCAGAGGCCGGGGGGGAGCCGGAGCGGCCCTCGCACGCCAGGCGAAGGCTGGCCTCTGATCCCGGAGCCGCCGGGGAGGGCTGAAACAGGTGTGACACCGAACGTGGGAACAGGGCGCAGTGAGGAGAGACGGGCGTGAGGCGGAGGGACAGCTCCGTGAGCCCTGCGGCCACCGGGCCAGGAGTCACAGGGGCAGGAGGGAACAGGGCGGGCGTCCAGAGAGGGGACCGGAGGCAGGCGGGGCGGGGGCCCCGGGAGACTGAGCACGAGGACGGAGTCCTGGAGGCCGGGGGGCCGTGCGGCTGAGGCGCCTCTGAGGGGCAGTGCAGTGGGCCCCGAGGTTGGGGGCAGGAGAGGGAGACCTGACGTGGGGGTGGGGGTCCCCGGCGACTCCTCCACCCGCCCGGCACTCGGCCGTTGAGAGCTGGGCAAGGGGTCCGCGGCAGGCCGCGCCTCCCTGCTCGCGCCCAGAGTGCCCCTGGGCCGGCTGTGCCCACCTGCTGGGGGCCAGGAGCGCGAGCGGCACGGCAGGACCCACTGGCGCGGTGGGGGGGCCTGCGGGGGGGTCCTGCCAGGGCAGGGGTGGCGCGAGCGGGGTGGGTGGGTGAGAAGCCGGATGAAGCCCTGGGTAGGAGTCTGCCCTCAGGGGACAAGGCCTGGCCAGGAGCAGGGGGATGGGAGGGAGTAAGGCCCAGGCTGGGCTGGTGTCCTCCGTGAATGGATTTCACGTACGAAGAGGGGACCAGTTCCCTGGGGGGCTCCTCCTGAGGGGAGGCTGGTGGCCTTGTGACCCAGGAGGCCAGACCACGTGTCCGGGGCCCGGGTGCCCCCTGGGCCCCGACAGGCGTGAGGCAGCAGCGGCTTCAGGGGCAGGGAGGGGTGGGGCGGAGGGGTTGGCCCCAGGGGACCCCCACCAAGGAGCAGCGGGGCTCCCCTGGCCGAGCAGCCCGCGATGCCGCCAGAGGCCTGCAGTGGCCACGAACGGTGTCCCGTGGGCTGGGTGAAAACAAGGGAGGCCTTTCCGGGTAGGGACCCAGGTCCGCCACTGCCCACCGTCCACGAAACCCCCGCCAGGGACCTGCACCCAGTGCCCGGCACACAGCATCCCTGAACCTTCCCTCACCGGGGACCCGGAGGATCTGAGGTGACAGGGCTGGGATCCCCATTCCCATCCTGGGCCTAGCTCTGTGTCCCAGGGTCCCCAGGTCCTCGGGCCACGCAGGAGGAGGGCCGAGGCGGCTGGGTTCCAGGCGGGATGGGGACGGCTGGAGAAGGCCCCGGGCTGGGGCTGCAGGAGACGCCGGGCACAGGGGAGACTAAGTGCCCCTTCCGGCGGCCCAGAGCCTGGGGTGAGGCCGGGCCACCCCCCGCCCAGCGCCTGGGCTGCGGAGCCAGAGGTGGCGCAGTGGTGGTGGGCGCCAGGGCCTCTCGCGGAGCCCCCGCGCGGGGAGGTCTGGAGGCGGGCAAGCAGGGTCGCTGGGCAAGGGCCCGGCTCTGCCCTCACCACTTGGCGCCCCCACCCCCACCGTCCGCGGATGCTGCTCCGCACCGGGCGGGGATGCCTTAGGGGCCGGGAGCGGTCGGGGGCGCCTGGGGCGATTCTGGACCCGGAGGCGCGAGCGGGCGCCGGCGCGGCCGCGCACTCACGTTCTCGTGGCGCATGTGCTTCAGGAGGCGCAGCTCCCGGTAGGCGCGCTTGGCGAACAGCTCCGACTGGAAGGGCCGGTACAGCTTCTTGATGGCCACCTTGGCGCCTGTGCGGCTGTCCACGGCCGAGCTGCGGGGCGCACCGCTTAGCGGGAGGGTGGCCGCCGCCCGGACACCCGCCGCCCGGCCGCCGGCCCGCCCGGCCTGCGCTCACCACACTGCGCCATAGGCGCCCGAGCCCACGGGCTGCAGGTCCTGGTACACGACGCGCACCTCCCAGGCCGTCTTGGTCACCTCCTGGCGGTAAAAGCCCCGGCGGGCGGGCGGCGGCGAGCTCATGGGTCGGCGGGACTCCCCGGGCCGCCGCGCTGGCGCTCCGCTCGCGGCTCTTCCCTCCGGCGCCGCTCGGGAGCCGCCGACCCCGACCGGGCCCGTGGGGCACGCGGTCCCACCCCGGCCGGCGGACCAACCGGCCCCCGGGCCGCGCGCACGTGATGCCCCCGCCCGCCCGCCGGCCCCTCCGGAAACCCGAGGCGGCGGCCGCCGGGAAGTCCCGGGGTGGGGAGCGGGGACGCGGGGGGAGGGGAGCGCCGCCCGCAGAGACGCCGCGGCCGGAGCGGGCAAGGGCCCCGAGACCGCCCGCCCCGCCGGCGGGCTGGACTGCGCTGCCTGAGTGGGGGCGTCTTAGCGGGGCTCCCCCGGGCCCCGACCCCGCCTCAGGAACCGGGGCCGGCCGGCAGGACTGGCGTCCCTTTCCGCGGTCCCTGTCCGCCAGCTCCCCCAGCGTCCACTCCCGCGGCACCCAGCCTCCCCCCGCCCCCCCCAGGCCCCTGAGCTGAGCGCTGGATTCTCACCCCTGTGTTCAGCTGCCCCCACCCCAGGGGCTGACGTGACCGTGCCCAGCGTGCAGCCCCCCCCTCAGCGCCTGTCTCGTCTGTACCCTCCTTTCTGAGGGGGGGGTCGGTTGTCTCCCAGACTTAGGCCACGTCCGAACGCCCCTCCCTGTGGCCACTGACCCGGGCCTCCCGCATCCAGGAGCAGAGAGGCGGTCCCAGGGGTCCCCCTTGGTCCCTGTGCACCCCTCAGGGAGCACTGGGGAGCCTGCTCCGGGCACTTGCGAGTCCGCCTGCCGGCTGGCGCCTGTCCAGCTTACACCCCCATGTGTCCTTCTAAACCCTGCCTGGGCCTCCCCACTCCGTCCAAGACGCGCGCCTGACCCCGGGGGTGGAGGGCGCCGCCCCCAGCTCCCAGCCCTCGACTCCTCTGCGGGCGTCATCCTTTCACGGGTCACACCCCGGGCGCCGGGGTTTCTGAAGCGCAGAGCCCCGTGCCCCCTCCCTCACCCTCCCCAGCCCGGTGACCCTGGTCCGAGCGGGGGTGGGGTAACAGGATCCCCCGAGCCCCCGCCCGCCCTCTGTGCCCTGCGCCGTGAATCAGCAGCTCCAGCCCGGCCAGGGCAGCTTTACACCTGGGGCGCCGCTGGTGATGCTGGGCGCCCGGGGCTGGGGATGGTCGGCGGGGGCAGCCTGGGGTGGCTCTCTGCCCCCGAGCCCTTCACGCCCAGGGCTGCCGGCGGCGCTCCACCTGCCTCCTCCGGGAAGCCCCCCGCTGGCCTCCTTTATTCCTGCCGCGGGGCCCCAGGGCCCAGCAGGCTTCCCCTTGGGTCTGACCCCCAGATGGGGCACGTCCCAGTTCTGCCCCCCCCCCCCGCCCCAGGACTCGGCACAGCTTGCTCTCCAGGGGTTTCCCAGAACCTGAAGCCCAGCAGCTATGCTACCCAGGCCCCTGGAGGTTCAGCTCCCAGATGGTCTCCACCCCCAAGGCCCTGGGCAAGGGTGCGGAGCGTCCCTGTGCTGCAGACACTGCCTGCCGGTGCCTGGGGACCAGGCCCTCCCCGACCTGCGCTGCACTTGCTCAGCATGTCCCCCCCCAGCTCCCCCTCCCCCCCGCTGTGCCCAGAGCGGAAGTGGCTCTTTCCCCATTAACCAGGAAGGAAAGCGTTTCCTCACCCCATCCAGCTTCCAGCAAGAGCAGGCCTTGGCTCCCAGAAACCTCTCAACTCTGCCCCCCTCCTCTGCAGCCTCCCTGACCACTGGGTGAAGGGGCAGGTCTGCCAGAGCGGGGGTTGATCCGTGGAAGGCCGTCCCACCCTGCCCTGCCCCCGAGAGCCCCGGCCTGGGTGGAGCAGGGAGGGGGCTGCCGGTGGCCGCTTGTCTGACTGGGACCAAAGGGACCTGGCCGGCACAGGGGCCTGGTGCCCCCTGGCCAGAGCAGGGTGTGGCGCGTGGAGATGGGGCCGCCCTCCAGGCAGCGGGGCAGCGGGCGGGCGCCTGGGACGGGAGCCGAGCGAGAGGCAACCTCCTTTACTGAGACTTTGCTGCAGGCACTTAACAGTCAGACCGCCCTGCGTCCCGCGAGGTAGGAGGCCACCAACTGACACCTGACGCCGCCACGGGACAGAGGAGACCCACACCCCCAACATATCCGGAGCGTCTGGAGTGGGGTCCTGTCCTGCGGTGACCAGGTCAGCTCCACTCTGGAAGGAGGGAGAACCCGGCCGACCCCCAGGGCAGAGCACCCCAGCTCTCGGCAGGCAGAGGCTTCTGCATCGGCCCCCAGCCCCGCTCCGGGGTCCAAGTCCCAGTCTGCCTCCGTGGGGGCCAGCCCCCGAGCGCCCGCCAGCTCCCCTCTGGCTGGCTCCATGACCTGGTGCTTCAGGAACCCAGGACAGCGCCCTGGCTTGGGTTCCCGGGGCTGTCCCTTGCTGACCTGAGCCCCTCGTGTGGGCTACAATGCACGCCCCGGGCATCAGGCGCTGGGGGAGGGGAGCCAAGCAGCTATGCCCACTTGGGCCTCCTGCTGGCTGCAGCCGCTGGCCCCTGGCGCCTTCATATGCCTTGATGTGTAAATGCCAGGGCACACATGCCACACAACACAGGGAGCCCGTGGCTCCAGGCAGAGTCCTATTTGACACTCGGTGGCTGTCCCCACCCTGCCACCCCCCAGGGGAGACCCTGTCCAGCTCTCAGGCCTTTGGGTCTCAGCATTTCTCAGGGGAGCCCCCCAGTTCCAGGCTGAGCAGCTTGAACCACTGAGGCCCCTCCCTGTGTCTCCAAGGGGCCTCGGTCCCAACGCTGCGCCCCCAGAGGCAGCTGGCTGGGACTGGGATCTGCAGGCAGACCCACTGCCCGGGGAACCCCGAAGCACCCAGGCCCCCAGTGCGGCCCCAAGGAAGGTCCTGGACGCTGAGAGGCGGGTGAAGGGCCAAGGACGTGCAGGACACTCCGGCCAGGCTTCTCCGCCTGCGGCTTGCGCACGGGCCCACGGTGATGCACTCAGACGTGCGCGGACTCCCGCCAGGAGCAGCATGCAGGCCAAGGGTCCCAGGCCAGGGCCAAGTGGCGGGAGGCGGCCCCCGTGGGCCCCCGGCGGGCTGAGGAATGGGGTGGGCGGGCCCGGGCCCCGCTTGAGCTCCGGCGCGGCTCACTGCTCCATGTCCAGGCAGCCCGGCGGCTGCGGCGGCTCCGGGGGCTTGAAGCTGAGCACCTCCTGGTAGGTGAGTTCTGGAGGGCGAGGGCAAGGGGAGCTCCTGCCGCCACCGTCCGGCTCCCCCCACCCCTGCCCGGGGCCAGCCACCCGCTCCGGCCACCACCCTCTGAGGGCGGCCTCGGCCGGGCCCCCTCCAGCGCGCGCCCTGTGCTGCCCTTGCTCTGCCAGAGGCGCCAACCCCTCTCCGCCTGCCCTGCCCTGGCGTCGAGGGGCGTGCGGTGCCCTCCCCGAGCACTGGGAGGATGAGCCAGGGCACCCTGTGCAGGACACGGGCGACGCCCGGCCTCCCCGGGAAGACAGCCCTCGGCTGCGGGGCGCCGCCCCCGCCCCCACTTCTCGCGGCTGCCCGGCCCACCCTTCCACTCCTCCACGGTGCGTTCCTTCGCCTCCACGCTTTCGTCGTAGGGCTCGGCCTCAGGCTCGTCGTCCGGGTCGTGGTACTGGCTGAAGTAGGCATGGGCCAGGGCCTCCGCTGCGCTGACCCTCTGGTCGCTGTCCAGCACCAGCATCCTGCCCAGGAGGTCCACGGCTGCAGCGCGGCCCGGAGGGAAGCGGGGCCGGGGGTCAGCGCCGAACCCGCGGCCGGACGTGGAGCCCAGCCCAGACCCAGGGCCCGCCCTCACCCAGCGGGTTGGCTCCGCGGAAGATGCTCCTGAGGTCCTTCTGGGGCATGGGCGGCAGGGACTGGATGTAGGTCCGGGCCTGCGGGGAGGGGGAGGCCCGGGGGCGGCTCACGCCCTGCCTCCCCAGCGCCGGGCCAGGCAGGGCCTTGACGAGAGAAGCCCCCACGCCGATTCACTCCCCGCGGCCCGGGCCGGGGCCGCCCCTCCAGGGCGCAGCTGCGGGCGCTGTGACTCCGCCTTCGCTGTCCCACATGCCAGGACCGTTGCCCCGCTCACCTGCTTCCCTCGAGGGGCCGGGCGCAGCCGCGGGCTCCGTTCCACGGCGGCCCGTGCTGCCCACAGGGGCCTGGTGCCCGCGACACCACCCCTCCCACAGAGCGCGGGGGGCGGGGGGCGGGAAGGGGCAGGCCTGCCGACCCGAGGCGCTGGCGACTCACGTGTTCCGACGATATCTTGGCCAGAACCTCAGGGCTGGGCGTGCCCACCACCTCCATGATGCGCTTCAGCTGATCGATATCTGCCTGGCTCAGGAAACGCCCGCTGGCCTGGCGTGAGCCCTCCTCAGGCCCCCAGACCCCCGACCTTGGGGCACGGCCCAGAGCCTGCCCTCGAGAAGGAAGGGATCCTGGCCCAACCCCCTCCGCCCAGGGCCAAGGATACAGTCATTTCCCGGGAAGAGAGCTTTTCCTTGGAGCAGCTCGGCCATGATGCAGCCCACAGACCAGATGTCCACTGCTGGGGGTGGAGTCTCCATCAGTCTGTGCACCCCACGTCCCTCCTCAGAAAATGGGGGGCCTGCCCGGACTGTACCAGCCCACAGCCCCCAGTCGCACCTAGGTGCCCTCCTCGAGATGGAACCCCGGGTGTGGGGGGGCCCCAGACCCCATGCTCTGCTCTCTGAAGGCCAGTTTCTGAATGCAGGCCCAGGCTTCGGGTCCCCCAGCATGGGGGCCCCGGGCCTCGGCTCTGCCCACCCACCTGGGCCCCCGGGGGCCAGCGTCACCTGTCTGGTTGTAGTGCATCCAGTTGAGCATGATCTCAGGGGCGCGGTACCAGCGTGTGGCCACGTAGCCGGTCATCTCCTCCTCTGCCTGGCGGGCCAGCCCGAAGTCCAGGATCTGGAGCCGGCACCGCGGTCAGCGCGCCGCGCGCCGCCTCCGGCCGTGCTCCCCCCGCCAAGCACTCACCCTGAGCTCGCAGTCCTCGTTCACGGCCACGTTGCTGGGCTTCAGGTCCTGCGGGGGGCGGGGGGCCGGGCTCAGGGCTGGGTCCGGCTGGGCGGGGGTGGCCCTGCGGAGCCCGGCCCCCCCCCGCCCCTGCACCTACCCGGTGGATGATCCCGGCCGAGTGGATGTACTGCGAGGGGGGAGGATGGAGGTCAGGAGCCGCCCACACCGCGGCGCCGCCCGGCTGCCCCCGCCCGCGCCCACCTTCAGCCCGCGCAGCAGCTGGTACACGAGGAACTGAACGTGCTCGTCGCTCAGCGCTTGGCACTTGACGATGTTGTTCAGGTCGGCGCCCATCAGGGTGGTCACCAGGTACCTGGGCGGGGGCGGCGATCAGGCCCCAGCCCTGCGGCCCCCGCCCCGCCCCGTGCCTCGTGCCGCTTACACTTCGCTGAAGTCCTCTATGGAGGTGGCTGGGGTGAAGACGTCCAGCAGCCCGATGACCTGGCGGGAGGGGTCAGGATGGCGGTCCAGCCCGGCCTGCCCCCGCACCCCCCACACCGTGCGCCCCCGCAGGGAGCTCCGGCTCACGTTCTCGTGCTTCAGGTGCTTGAGCAGCCGAAGCTCCCGGTAGGTCCTCCGCGCGTGGATCAGCGACTGGAAGGGGCGCGACAGCTTCTTCACCGCCACCTTCTGGCCAAGCCGCGTGTCGTAGGCCGAGCTGCAAGGCAGCGGGTGAGGCGACGGGGAGGCGTTCCGCCCAGGCGCTCCGCCCTCTCCTCCGCGGGGAAGGGCCCTCTCCGCCACCCCTGCTCGCCCACCACTCTGCCCCCACAGGCGCCTGCTCCAGCGGACCCCTCGGGGCTGGGCCGCCATCCAGCTGCCGCCTCAGGTCCCCAGGGACGAGGCCGTGCCCGACTCGTCCTCTGGTCCCCTCAGGTCCTGCTCCTTCCTCCAGAAGCAGGGCGCCCTCCAGCCCACCCCTTTCCCCAGACGCCCCTAACACGCAGGGCCAGCCTGCGCCACGGGGGAGCCCCCGGCGGGACCTGGATGTTGTTGTCCCCGCACCCCGGTGACTCTCACCCCGACCCCGGAGTGAGGCTGGCCAGGGTGAGTGGCGGTAACACGCCAGGGAAACAGCCGTCCCCACAGCACGCGGTTCCCCCACCCCCACGGGCCATGGGTCCAGGAGGCTCCTCCAAAGCCTTTGGGTATTCAAAACATGGAAGCAAAACTGGGATCGTTACTTTTAACAGTGAGAAACCAGGCACTAGGAGACACCCAGCAGGGGGCGGTGTCTGCACCCACATGCCTCCCCTGGCCGGACCCCAACGTGCCCAGGTCCTGACCCTCCGCCCCACTGCCACCTCCGCACCTGCTCCTCTCGGGGGATTCCAGTCGCTGGCACCTTCGCACCCGCCAGCCGCCCAGTCGCCTCCCCCACCCTCCCCTGTCCCGCTGTGCGCAGGATGAGGGACCTGCCGGAAATGTCTCCTGTGCCCGGTGCCCCCTCTAGCTGATGCCTCCCCACCTTGCCACTGCACCTCCTGGCTCTGGGGTCTTGTCTCCCCCACGCGTGAGCGGAGTCCACACAGTCCCGGGAGCTGCTCCTGCAAGACCAGGGGTGCTCCTGGGCCCAGGTGGGGGCGGAGGGAAGGCAGGTAGGTGCCTGGGGCGTCTGCCCCCTTCCCCTTGCCTGTCACCAGCTGGGGAAGGTCCGAGCCATTCCCCAGCCGGAAGCGGGGGTGGCCCTCAGGTGAAGCAGCAGACCCTCGTGCCCGATTGTGTCTGTGCAACCCAGTGACGGCGTCACCAGAGAAACGTGGAGGCCAGGAGAGGGCAGGGCCTGCCTGCGACGTCCAGCTCCGCCCGTCTGAGTGCAGAGGCGAGGCCCGGGCTGCCCTGGGGAAGCTGATGCTCACTAGGGACACCCCAAGGCAGGTCACAGCCCCAGCAGGCGCCCCAGCGGGCCTCCCGGGCTGTCCCTGACCATCCTCTTGCCCTGGGCGTCTTAGAGAGGAGACAGACCTGTGGCTGGAATGCCCGGACCGCACAGCCGCGAGGTCAGAGGCCCAGGGACCTCAAGCTCCTGCCCCAGGCTCCAGCTCCAGGCCTCGGGGAGGTCCCGTTCTCGACGCTCTGCCAGGGCCTGGAGCAATGCCCTTCCCCTGGGGCGGCCTGGCGTCCCCGCCCCGACCCCTGCGGTGGGCGGCCGCCACCTGGCACCGGCCTTGGTGAGGAGCCTGCTCGGTGCTGTGGGAGGGGCACCTCCGAACACGCACACCCCCATCAGCAGCCCGCCAGCGCTGCAGCTGACGCCAGGGCTCCTTGCACCCACCTCACCCTCAGCCCCTACGGCCTCTGCACCCCTCCCCCCGCAGGGACAGGCCTCAGCCGGATGGGACCCCGTTCCCGCTTCCAGGCTGCATCCTCCGTCTGGGCCTCAGGGCCTAGCTACAGGGCTGTGGGCTGAGCTCTCCTATTTGGGGCGAAACAGGGTGCGGTGCACAACCCCGAGGGATTGTAGGGGTCACGGTAGCCGCCTTTTCTGAGGCCGAAACCCCGTCCAAAGTCTGGGATCCCTTACAAAATGGGAGGTGGAGGCAGGGCCCGGGGAAGGCTGAGGCCACCCTGAGGGGAGGGCTCTTGCCCTCAGCCTAGGCTTTTCTTCTTCAAACAAAAGTACAACCCCTGTAGGGCGGGGGCATCCGCCTGACCCCGGGGCTGCCTGACCCCTGACCTGGAGCGCCCCAGAGGCGAGCTCGGGTGGTTTGGGGCCCAGGAGACCCGCCCTGCCCCCGGCTGTGACGCCGCAGGATTAGGGCCTGGTGGGGACACTCCGGGTGGACGGGGCAGAAGGACGACCCTTCTCCTCGCCTCGGAGCGGCGTCCGGTCGGCAAGTTTCCCCAGGGCCCGCACCGCCATTCATTCCCCCGCAGCGCCACCCGCCACCCGCGCCGAGCCCGGGGCTCCCGGACCCCGCCCCGCCCCGCCCGCCCGCCCCTACCAGACGGAGCCGTAGGCGCCCGAGCCCACCGGGCGCAGCCCCCGCAGCCGCTGCGGCACCTCCCACACCGTCTTGTTCAGCTCCTGCCGGTAGAAGCCGGCGCGCGGGCCGGACATGTCCGCCGCGCCCCCCGCCGCGCTGGAGCGCGAGCCGGGCGCTCGGAGGGCGGCGCGCGGGGCGGGGCCGGCGAGGGGTTCCCGGGGACGAGGCGGCTTCCTGCGCCTCCAAGGCGCGCCGAGCGGAAACCGGCCCTCCGCGCTCCTCCCGGGGCGGTCCCGGGAGCGCGGGAGGCGGCGGGGAGGGCGGGGGCGGCCAGGGTCCGATCTCCCGGGGCCCACGCACCTCCCCAAATACCCGCCCCCGCTCGGTCCCGGCCCGGGCGCCGCCGATCTAGGCCGCCGCCTCCACCTGTCCTCGCCGCCCCTCCCGCCGCGCACCCCCTCCCCCAGCGTCTCCCACAAAACCAAGACGCCAGGGCGCACCATCATCACCATGGAAAGTGACACCCAATGCAACCAGGCGCCAGGTCGGGAGCATCTGCGGCGGGCAGATGGCGTCTCGGTCCCGGGCCGCCGCCCCGGCTCTGATGGCGGCCGCCCAGCGCCCCCCGGGGCAACGGTGACCGCCCCGCCGGGGCTCCGGACCTGCCCTTCAGGACCAGGGACAGCGGCCGCGCCAGGGGCCCTGGGGGTGTTGTGCCCACAAGGAACTTTCCCCAAATGGATCTTCTTCGGTGCCTGGTGCCCTCCCTCCTCCAGGAAGCCGGCCCTGACTTTCCCAGGCACCGGGGAGCCCCGCTAATCTGCACGCGCGGCCCCCGGGGGCTGCGAGCTCCGCCCGCCCCGCCCTGTGCGCTGCGCTCCCGCAGCTCAGTCCCCGACCCGCAGGGCGGCCGCGCCGCGCTCCGGGCTCCGGCTGGCGCTTCCCGCTGTGCAGGGGAGAGTCGCCTCCTGACCCCCGCCTTGGGGCAGCCGAGAGATCGAAACAGGCGAAAACCCGGTTTTTATGGAAATCACCTGATGTTTAAATATCGACAACCGAATGAAAATAATACGTGTCCAAGCAGCGCCAGGCGAGGGGACGCGTCTGCCCGAGAATCCGGGCCCCGAGTCCCAGCCGCAGAGGCCGCCCTCGAACGACCTTGGCCCGGCCCGCAGCCGCCCCCGCGCCCGCCCCGGCCCGGCTTCAGTCTCCTCCAGGAGCCGGTCCCTGCCCCCGCCGCCTGCCCTGGGCCTCCTCCAGGGCCCCGCCCGGGGCGCCTTTCTCGGGCGGCCACGGTTTTGTGCGGAGTTAATGAGGCTTCAGCTGAAGCCGGCGGCGGGCGGGGCGGGAGCGGGGCCCGGGCTGTGGGAACCGGCCGCGCGGCCGCCCGCCCGGAGGCCGGCCTTTGTCTGCGCCGCCCGAGAGCGGCGCGCTCCCGCGGCGGCCGGCCCCGCCCCTGCGCAGGTGTGGGGCAAATCGGCGCTCGCCCGGGGGCAGGGGGTCGGCCCCTGCGAGGGAACCCCCTCCCCCGGGGCGGGCCCCCGGAACCCGGGCGGGGAGTGGTCAGCGGCCAGCAGAGCGGAGGGCGTCCCCGGGGGGTTCAGGGGCCCCACGGAGCGGAGCAGAGAGCCTCCTCATCCCGCAAACCTGCCCTGGGCACGCCCAGCCCGTCCCGCGACGCTGGCCCTGGGCGGACAGGTGCCCGGTGTTGCTGCTGCGTTCTGGGGAGGCCTCGGTTCTAGGGGTGCAGGGGAGTAACCAGGGAGAGTTTCTGAGAGGCTGGAGGCAGGGAGAAGCCCCTGGCGGGGTGACACCGGACAGTCCTGCCGCTCAGGACCGGCCGTGACCTCAGGAACGGAAAGGAGGGGGTGGGCACAGCCAGACTGGGGGGCTTGGTTTCCAGGGAGCACTGCTGGGCACATTCAGCGTCACGCAGGCCACCCGGTGACGGTGGCTGTGTCTAGGTGGGACCCCTGAGCCGAGGCTGCGGGGCGGCCGGCACGGCCATCCATTCACCCGCTGCGCCACCCGCCACCTGGGCCGAGCCCGGGTGGTGGCACAGCTGTGAGGGTGGGGGGCTGAGAGGGCCTGAGCCCTGGGCTCCCGCCACCCTCTGCTGGGACTCCTGTCAGCCCTGAAGGTCAGGGGCCCCGCCCTGCTCTCCCTGTGCACTGTCCCCTCCACTGGCCCAGGCCCCCCCTCTCCAGCCCCTCGCCAGGCCGGTTGTCCTTCTCCCTGAGTCACAAATGAACTTCCTCAATTGCTGATCCAGCTGTGCCTGGGGAGGGGCTCGGGCTCCTAACCGGCCGAGGGGTGTGCCGGCAGCGTGGAGGGAGCGGTCGAGGTCGCTGCGGCCGCCTCCCCAAGGACGCATCCTGACCGCTCAAGGCCGGCCGGGCCTGCCCGCCCCGCGCCTCCCAACTCACTGGCCATCCCTCCCCAGGACGGTGTCATGGTCTCAGGGAAGGACGAGACCCTGGGTCCTGCCAAGCGCCTTCCTCCAAGGGCAGCCCCGTGCTGGGCCTGCAGCCTGTCCCCCATCTCCATGCTTCAGAGGGGAGGGGCTCGCA
Organism: Pteronotus mesoamericanus; assembly: GCF_021234165.1. NCBI lineage: Eukaryota > Metazoa > Chordata > Mammalia > Chiroptera > Mormoopidae > Pteronotus > Pteronotus mesoamericanus. Next base: position 214,295 of record NW_026555088.1, read on the forward strand.
CGGACTCCGCCTCTCCTTGCCCGGCTGCCCGGGCGGTGGGGGGGCCGAAGTGGCCTGCGGGGTCCGCTCTGGAAGCCGGGCTGGGACCCCGCCTCCGGCCGAGCTCCGCGCTCCCAGACAGCTCCCCTGCCCTGGCTTCCTGCCTGGCTGGGCCTGAGGAGGGGGGCCTGGGGTGGACAACGGCGCTATTATTTCAGGGGTCCCTGCGTGGAGATGTCCGCTGTGTGCCTAGTACCCCTTCCTTGTGGGAGGCACAGCCCTCGTTCCAAGGGCTTGACTGGGGCCGCCCCCAGGCAGAGGGGCTCACGGACAAGGCCTCCCCCAGCCACAGGGACGCGCCCCAGGCGGAGGAGTCCGGCCAGGGCCGCCTGCCCCCGCGGCCCTGCTGCCGGAGGACGGACCCGCCTGTTGGGAAGAGGTTCAGACACCTGAGCACCTGGACCCACCCAGAGCTGAAGCTGCGCCACCTCTACTTCCTTGTTCTAGAGCCATCAAGTCCCCTTTCTGTTTGGCTGGTGTCTTTTTTTTTTTTTTTTAATTCTCACTGAGCACTGGCTGGTGCGGCTCAGTGGGCTGAGCACCCACCTGAGAACCAAAGGGTCCCCAGTTCTATTCCCCGTGTAGGGCACAGGCCTGGGTTGCCAGCCAGGTCCCCAGTAGGGGGCGCGAGAGGCAACCACACTTGGATGTTTCTCTCCCTCCCCCTCTAAAAATAAATAAATCTAAAAAAAAAAAAAAATTATCCTCACCAGAGGACATGTTTATTGATTTTTCAGAGAAAAACATCAGCCGGTTGCCTCACACACCTGCCCTGACCAGGGATCAAACCTGCAGCCCTTGGTGTACGGGACGACGCTCCAGCCGGTCACTGGGCTAAGGCTCGGGCGGTCCCCTTGGAGCCCAAGGGCTCCGCCAGAGCGGGCCCTGTCTGCCCGGTTTACTGAGGGGTCCCCAGGGCCCAGCACGGTGCACGCTGACTAAGGAGCCCCAGCCCCGGCCGGTGCGGCTCAGTGGGCTGCGCGCCGGCCTGTGACCTGAGAGGTCGCCGGTTCGATTCCTGGTCAGGGCACGTGCCCACATTGTGGGCCAGGTCCCCAGCCGGGGGCGCGTGAGAGGCAACTGATCAGTGTTTCTCTCGTTTTTTCTCCCTCCCTTCCCATCTCTAAAACATAAGTAAAATCTTAAAAATATAAAAATAAGGAGCCCGACACGCTGACGGCATGTGTGAGCATGCACACACGTGTGCCTAATGGCCTCGGGGTGACAGAAAGCGGAGCTCCTGCCCTGCACAGGACCCCCGTGTCGGGAACCCCACTCTCCCCGTCACCAGATCCCCAGACGAGCCCCTACCCCCAGCATCCGCAAGGTGGCACCTGCTCCCAGGTGCGGGCGCTGCGATGGGTCATGGGACAGAGGGGCCACCGCGGTGGCCCCACAGCCTTGCGCAAGGGGACGCAGGGCCCACTGTCCCGAAGCCGCCCCAGCGTCCGGTGCATTCTGCGCACAGGAGGGGCTTCATGCGTGTGCACGGGGGGGGGGGGGCATGCCTGTGAGATGCCCCCATCTCAGGAGGAGGAAACAGGTCCCTGAGGGCTCAGGGGACCCCACTCGGACAACACCGGCACTGGCTCGGTTCTTCGCACCCGCCCCTGTGCCCGTGGCTCTGGGTGGCTCAGCCCAGTCCCCCCACTTCCCCACCTCCTGGCGCCCCCTGCAGCCTGACCCATCCCAGGATCACATCCCGGCCGGGCTGCCCCAGCACCGCCCGCCCTGGACGGCCCGCTTCTCTGGGAGGGACCCTGCGCAGCCTGCGGCGGTGGGCGGCAGTGGTGCCTGCACATACCCCCTCCCCGCAGGGCCCGGCCCAGAGGAACTGGGGTGGGGGGTTGAAGCCACAGAAGCCCACCTGAGGGTGAGGTCTCGGGTCTGAGGGTCAAACAGTGGCCACAGTGGCCGGGGAGGGGGACCGTGAGCCAGACAGGCCTGGAAGGAACCCAGCCAACCAGCAGAGTGAAAAACACAGCTGTATTTGATTTACAATGAACAAGATTTACAAAAAGGGTGGGGGTGTCCTAGCTGGGCTGCTGGCCCCTCAGGCAGGGCAGAGCCTCCAGGACAGCCTGTCTGACAGGCTGAGGCCAGGCCCTCCAGCCTGCTGGGTCCCCTCTGGCCGCCTGGGCCTCGACGTCTGACATCCAGCTTGACCTTTGAGGTGAGGCCTGCAGCAGAGAGCCCACCCAGGGCGCGGGCGCCCCGCGGAGCGGGCCGGGTGAGGTCAGGAAGGCGTCGTACCGCTTTTCTCCTCCCGTCTGGGCGGGCACAGTCTGGGCGCGAGGCCCTGGAGGCTGCAGGCACTCAGAGCCCCCCAGAGGCCAAACCCACGTTTCTGAGGCGGCTGCTGGTGCTCGGGAAGCGGGGCTGAGGCCCGACGGCCCCCCGCGACACAGGGTGGCGCCGGGGGCTAAAGGCACGTTTGCGAAGAGCTCAGGGGACTCCACTCGGAGACAACGCCCAGTGCTGGTTCTTCAGGAGGGGCTGGTGCTGGGGGTGCCGGGCACTGCTGCTCAGGAGAAAGACGCTTTGTGGCCACCGACCCCGAGGCGGGGTCCCCGCTGCACCCACACTCACGCACCCCAGGGGGCTCTCCCTCTGCCAGCGAGAGCAGGGCCGAGCCCACCGCCGGCACCGGGCACCACGCACCTGTGCCCCGACCGAGACCACGTGGCGGCGCCCGGAGGTCAGAGGTCCGTGACCTTGTTCTCGAGGGCAGCGGCGATCTGCTGCAGGCGGAAGGCCAGCTGCATCTTCTGGGCAGCAGGATCCTCCTCCAGGGCGGTGATGATCTGAGGGAGGCTCGTGTCAGACCCCAGGCCGGGAGGCGGCTGCCGGCGCTGCCACCCCGGGGCCTGGGAGCACAGGGCCGCCTACCTCGTCGTAGTACTTCTGCGTGTACTGGTAGAGCTGGTGCAGAGCCACGAGGGTGTTCAGGGAGTCCGTGTGCGCCTGGGGAGGGGGCAGGGCAGCGTGACCCACCGCCGGGGAGGGCGGGACGTGCCCCCCGCGGGGCAGGTGGTGACCACAGCAGGCGGCCGAGGCGGGCGCAGGGCCACAGCCTCACAGCACGCAGACGCAGGGGGCAGCCGCGGACGGACACAGCGCCCCCTGCACGCCACCACGCGGCAGACAGGGCCGGCTCGGAGCCGACACCCCCGCCCTGCCAGCGCACTCGTGGCCGCACACAGGCAGCAGCCCCCCGGGCCTCAGCCCCTGCCTCCCTCCTGGGGGCGCGACATCCCTCGCCCTGCAGCGCAGTCCGCTGCCCGAGGGAGGGTCCCTACCCGGGAAATCTCTGCCAAGTGTGTGTTCATGTCCTGGTCGCTGACTTGCACCATCTGTCTGATCCCCTTGTAGTAACTGTGGGAAAGAGCGGGTGCAATGGGTCCAGGAGTCCGGACCAGGGGCTGCCCAACGGGGTGCTCCTCCCGGGCCCGCCAGGCGGGGGCGGGGGCGGGGTCACTCACTCCTCCACCATCTTCTTGTAGGTGGAAATCTCCTTGGCGTAGAGCAGCTTGTTGCTGGGCGAGTCCTGTGGGGCCAGAGCCACGTGACGCCCAGGCCAGGGTGGGCTGGTGGGTGTCCCTGCCCGCGGACCCTGACGGAGCCAGGCTCGGCCGCTCGGGAAGCGGAGGGCAGTCGCTGCCCAGCAAGCCCTGAGCGGGGTCCCCAGGCTGACATCGGTTTGCAATGTGTAGTGACACTCGCTTTCTTTGCCTGGGTGAGGGAAGGGTCCCCACGAAGGAGGACAGGGCTCCCAGGCCGCCAGAGGCCACCCCCAGGTTCTGCCCTTCTCACCCCGGTTACCTCGCACCTGCCTTCTCCCGAGCTCCGGCTCCAGATGCGCAAACCCACACCCCAGACAAACCTCCCGGCGCAGCCAGGGCCCCCCGTGGACACCACCCCGCGCGGGCAGGTCCCGCGGCCCCATCCGCGCTGCCGGGGGCCCACTCACGCGGCTCAGTTTGTGCTCCGTGCGCGTGCAAGCGTCCATGAAGGTCTGTGCGATGACCGAGAGGGAAGCGTCCACCACCTCGTGGACGTGCACGTCAAAGATGAAGTGGGGGTTCTTGAGGATGTTCACCCAGAACCGCAGGGGCAAACTGAGGCGAAGCGGCAGTGGGTGAGGGGCCGCCGAGACCGTGCGGCTGGGGGGGGCGGGCGGGGGGCTGGGGGCGCGACCCCCACCTGTTGGTCTTCCAGATGTGGATGGTGTCCTCGTCCTTGATGTCATGCTTCTCCGCCTGCTCATCCAGGAAGTCGAAGAAGTACTTGACTGCAGGCGGCACGGCGAGGCCGGGCGCGAGCACACTGTGGAAGAAGTTGTCCACGAACTGCTGCAGCGTGCCCTGCAGGCAGAGGGGGGCTCAGTGCTCTGCCCGCCCCACGCCGCTCCGCTCGCCCACCGCCCGCCCGCCCGCCCGCCCGCCGCCCACCTTGACCGAGAGCAGGCGGGTCAGGTAGATCTCGGTGATGGCCTTGGTGCGCTCTTTCTCCTTCATGCTGCCGCGCTTGGACTTGCCCTCCTCCACCTCGTCTGTCGGCCGCACCAGGTGCCACACGCGGTTCTCGTCCTCCAGGAGGGCATGGCCTGTGGGGAGGGCGTGCGCTGAGGGCCGACACTGGAGCGTCAGCCTCCGAGGGGATCTCCGGATGGACGTTAGTCCATGCCAAGAGACCAGACAAAACAGGCAAGAGGAAGGGACTCACGCTCCCCGGGCAGGTCCTGCTGGCTGTCCTCAGGCTGCTGGGAGACCCCCACCTTGGACAGGATGAGAGTGGCTCCGTCCCGGACCTGGGGAACAGGGTCAGGTCACCAGGGCAGGCCTCGCCCCACGGCCCCAGCCCGCAGGGGACTGTGGACCCCGAGCCGCTGCACTCACGTTGTAGTGCATGAGGGTGTTGATGCGTTTCCAGCGGCCCTCCCGCTGCGACGTCAGGTCGAGGTCCGACAGGATCTGCGCGGTGGACCCAGGGCGCCACTCTGCGGGGTGACACAGTTGAGCGCCCAGCCCAGGGGGCCCGGCAGGGCCCCTGTGCTGCCCCGCCCCCCCCGCCCGGCTCACCGAGCGGGGTCCTCGGGGGCCGTGCTCACCGAGGACCACGCTGTCCGCCTTGGGCCAGCGGGAGCAAGGCTGCGTGCGGTACACCTGGTCGATGATCTTTTCCTTGACCTGGGAGATGGTGTCGCAGTTGAGGACCTTGACGGGGACGGCGTCTGCCCCTTCATCCTGCACGAGCACGTTCACCGTCTGCGGGGAACACGGGGTGAGCGGCCGGCGGGCGGGCCCGGCCCTGCCCGGCCCGCCGCCCGGGCTCGGCAGGTCACGGCGGAGGAGCAGAGGGCACCGCCTCGCAGCGGCCGCTCCCGGCCCGGCCCCCCCGGGACTCACCAGGGGCGCGTACTCCACGTCGTCCCCCAGAAGCCCGGTGTCGTTGAGGGTGTACTTGGCCTTCTTCTGCACGGCGTCCACCGGGCCCTTCTCCACCTGGTGCTTGATGGCCTTGAAAAGCTTGTACAGAGGCTCCCCGGCGCTGTCCTGCAGCAATGGGGGGCCGCTCAGCCTCAGGGGGCCGGTGCGGCCGGGCTGTGGGCTCTGGGGAACACCTTGCTGCCCCGCCCGCCCGCCGCAGGGAGCCCACCTTGAGGTACTGGTACAGGCAAATAGACATCCAGTTGGACAGCATCCTCTCCACCACCGTCTCAGACCTGGAGGTGCAGACAGGCCTCGCATGGAGGAACCCCAAAGTGCCCCTGGGCCCAGCTGGCTCTTCATGCACCCAGACCAGCCTCCCCAGCCAGGCCCCTGGCAGGATGCCCAGTCCAGCTTCCAGGGAGCAAGTGCCCAGCCCCTCCTGCTGGGCATTGCGCCCGGTCCCGCAGAGGGCTGGGGGGGAACAATCAGTGACCGCGGGGACGCGCCCTCCTCTCTCTCCTCCCGTTCCCGGGCACTGGCTGCCCCTGCCGGCCAGCCAGGCGCCTGCGCCTCGGCGCCCCGCCCCGACGCACCTGCGCAGCATCAGCTTGGGGTTCTTGGCCACCACGTACTGCTCCATGAGCTCCAGGAAGAGCGTGCGCATGATGTCGGTGTAGTACTCCAGCTTCCCGTGCAGGGCCACCGTCAGCAGCGACGCAAAGTAGACCTTGGCGCGGGCGGAGAACTCCCGCTGGCTCTCCAGGGTGTGGATGAACTGCGGGGGCGACTGGTCAGAGCCTGCCGGCGCCGGCCCGCCCAGCCTGCCCGCGGCCCCGGTTCTGGCCACCCGCCCCGCCCGCTCACATTGATGAGGAAGGACTTGCTGTTGAGCAGGTTGGAGAACTGGTAGAGAGCCTGCTCCACCACGGGCCGCCGCGACTCGGGGATGTCCAGCTTGCCGGTGATCATCACGTCCTTGTCGCCGTCCTTGGAGGGCAGGAAGAAGACGCGGTCGGTGTACGTCTTGTAGTCCAGCACGGGGATGCCCGCCTCGTGCACGTCGCTCGTCTGGTCCTCCATCTCGATCATCAGGTCTGCGGGGACAGCGCCGCTGACGCCTCGCCCTCAGCAGCCGCTTCCCAGGCCTCTGCCCCGGCGCCCCTTCCCCGCGTGCCCCGCGGCCGCACCCGTGAACTCCTTCTTGCAGCGGTCACGCACGCTCTCCTCCAGGCCCTCTAGCTGGGACTTGATCTTCTCGTACTCGCGCTCTGCCTGCTGGCTCTTCCTCCTACGCACAGAAAGGCTCCTGGGACCCGGCCTGGGCCCCGGAGGAGCGCGGCCGAGGGCGTGGCCAGAGCGCAGAGGGGCGGGGCGGGGCCCGAGCGCGGAAGAGGAGCCGGAGCGTGGCCAGAGAGCAGAGGGGTGGGGGCGGGGCCGAGGGTGTGGCCAGAGAGCAAAGGAGTGGAGGCGGGGCCGAGGGTGTGGCCCGAGCGCGGAGGAGAAGCGGGAGGGCGGGGCCGAGGGTGCGGCCCAAGCGCGGAGGCGGAGGGGGCAGGACCGAGGGTGTGGCCCGAGCGCGGAGGCGGAGGGGAAGGGCGGGGCCGGGGGTGTGGCCCGAGCGCGGAGGAGGAGCGGAGGGCGGGGCGAGGGTGCGGCCCAAGCGAGGAGGCGGGGGGCGGGGCCGAGGGTGTGGCCCGAGCGCGGAGGCGGAGCGGGAGGGCCAGGCCGAGGGTGTGGCCAGAGAGCAGAGGCGGGGGGCGGGGGGGCGCTGAGGGCCGGACTCACCAGTAGCAGTAGACAAACAGTGCGATGAGGGATAACATGGGCACTATGACCAGCGGCAGGATGACGCCGAGCGACGATTCACTGGCACGGCTGTCATACTCCACGCGGCCCAGCACCCACTCCCGGGAGCCGAACTTCACCTGTGCCGAAGGGAGAGCTTAGCACCCGGCGGCTAAGGCCCGGCCTGGCGCTCACCCGCCGGGCTGCCCTCCGCCCCGCCAAGTCCCGCCACGTCCCGCGCGTACAATGAACTCGGGCAGATTGAGTGTGGTGTCTCGCTTCTGCCGCCGCTTGGGAGGGGGCTGCACCTCCGGGGGCTCGCAGTACAGGTCGGTCTCCGTCAGCGTCTTCATGATGCAGCGCTCGGCACCCACAAAGGCCTCAGCCTCGTGGAGCGTCATGGCCTTGTTCAGGTTGGTGCCCTGTGGGAGCGGGGTGGGGTCACCACGAGGAGGAAGGGGTCAGGCACACGGGGACCAGCTCAGCCCCGACCTGGAGTGGCCTCCCCACGTGCGCCCAGTCACCCCGGGACTGCAGCTGGCCCTCACCTGGGCGTGGATGAGTTTGTTGACCTGCTTCTTGACGCCCCCTGTGAAGTTCTTGAAGGTGGGATCGGCCACATACTCAAAGGCCCCAGCCTCGGTCCTCAGCAGGACGCGGTGCCCATCCATCTGAATGAGCGCCGTGAGGTTGTAGGCCTCGGGCTCCTCGGGGACGGCCGGGGACAAGAACACCACCCTGGAGTCGTTGTAGAACTTGTACTCCGTGCCCACGACCTGCAGGTCGAGGCCAGGCTGTCAGGCCACTGGGCACAGGCCCCGGCCCTCCCCAGCTGGGCCCCGGCAACCAGCGTGGGGCTGAGCCCGCTGCCGGCAGCATCACTGACCGTTGTGGGTTCCAGGGGCCTGGCCTCCCGCTGGTGCCGCCAGGACTGCAGGGGCTCGGCTATGACCACCATGGAGAACTTCTGGATCAGGCTGAAGCCCTGCCCTGTCACGTTGATGCTGCGGCCGCCACTGGGGTGGGGGAGCCGGCGTGAGCCCAGCTGGCGGGGGAGCTGCCCGGCCGCCTCCCGGGCGGGCTCCCCGTGGCGCCGCGCCCCCACCCCCACGCCAGCCATGCGGCAGGCTCGGGAGGGCGGATTGGGAGCCCCGGACCCCACGCTGGTTGTGGGCGCACACGCAGGCGTCGCGGGCATGGGCCTGCCACAGGGCGGGGTGCGCTCAGGGCGCCTGTGACGGTCACCGGGCCAGGGGCCCGTGGGGTTTTCTAGCAGGAAGCTGATCTGGGGGCCCAGTGGGGTTTTCCCGAGGCTTCCGGAGGGGATGGGGGGCACACCTGACGAAGCTTCGCAGGGGCTCAAAGGCCCACAGCACGGGGTTCTCACGGTAGATGAAGGAGAGTCCGTGGCTGAGCACTTTGGAGCCCCCGTAGTAGATCTCCAGGGGCAGCTCCACCCCCAGAGTCGCCTGGGGGCCAGTGACACACTGCAGCTGCGCCCCAAACTGCGTCCTGGAGGCGAGGGTTGCCGTCGGTCAGGGTCACGCCCGCCCGGGACCAACCCCCGCCCTGGACTAAGTGGGGGCGACGGGTCAGGACGATGGCCCTGCTCCCCCCAGGACTCACTCGGGGTCACAGCCAGAACAACCCCCCTCCCAAGGACCAGGGCAGACCAGAGCTTTGCTGGTCTGCAGGTGACACCCACACATTACAAGGGACGTTACTGATGGTCACCCGCACGTCTTCCTCAGAGCCAGTGTCCAGGTGGGTGCCGTTGATGGTCAGCGTGGTGCCGCCCGCCTGCGGCCCCTGCTTTGGCTCCACGCTGAGGGGCTGGGGCTCCTAGGAGGGGGGTGCGCCCGCGTTAGGGCTGGGGCCGCGGCCCTCCCCACCGCCGACCTGGACCGTTGTCAGCAGGTGGCAAGGGCACAGCCCACCCGTGTCCCTCCCCGCCTGCATGACCCAGCCGGACCTCGGGGACCTGGTACTCACCTGGTAGGTGAACTGGACGTGGGGCGGCGAGTGGCCAAGCTTCCCACTGACGTCCACCTCGACGCCCCCCGTGAGGGGCACCCCTGCGGCCTCGACGGCACACACGATCCTGGTGGGCAGGGGGCAGGGCGAGAACCCTCTCAAGGCCTGCTCGTAGGCCCATCTGACAGGCGTGTCTGTGGGAGTCCTGGGCGCCCCCCGCCCCCCGTGTCCTTCCTCCCCATCCGCCCTCCCACCCGGCCCCAGGGCGGGGACTGACGCGGCCAGTGCAGCCCAGGCCACGGCTGTCCACTCACCGGGTAGACACAGAGTACCGCTCTGGCTCAAAGGCACAGTTCCGGCCGGCCACCGTGACCCTCTTGACGTCATCGGCTCTGATCCCCAGATTCGACCCAAGGATTGTGACGCGGATGCCGCCCCCCAGAGGGCCTGTCTCCGGCTGGATCTGCAATGGGCAGAGCCTGGCTGACCCAACGGTGGGCGGGGGCTGGCGGCTGGGGCGCCTCGGCCGGGCGGGCTGGGCTGGAGCCCCCCCACCCCCGCGGAGGCAGCCCTAGGGGGCTCACCCTGGTGATGACGGGCGGCGGGCACTCGGAGGTGGCGTTGCTGCACAGGGCCTCGTACACGCACCCGCTGTGCCCACCGCACCACACGCACTTGTAGGCGGGGTCGGCGGCCAGGCACAGGCTGCAGTCGCTGCGGCCGAAGGAGCAGTTGTAGAGAGTCACTGCGGAAGGGCAAGCCAGGGGTCAGCGGGGCCACCCGCTCCCCGCCCGGCCCCCACCTGCCGCCGGCCCCACTGCCCTCTGCCGCCCACCTTGGAGCTTGCTGTCGATGTTTCTGTCCTGGGACTTGACATACAGGTGCAGGGGCAGTGTCTCGTTCCCGTCATGGGACAGCTGGGGGGACACGTAGGGACACACTGCACTCTGCTGCCACCCGAGCCCTAGAGGGGGACCACGTGGTCCCCTCACAGCCGAGGGGCAGCAGGGGAGGGGTTAGAGACTCAGAGACACCAGAGACCACTCTGCCTCCAAAAGACAGGGGACACGGACATCCCGCCCGGCCAGCCACCACCGCGTCCTCACCCCCGGAGGTAACCGAGCTGCCCGCAGAGCCGCACCTTTGGGGTCCGAAAGACGAAGGTTCCTTTCTCCCGCGTGCTCACCGGCTGCTCAAACTTGAGCAAGTCACTGCCCACGAACAGAGAGCCCTGCAAGGCCATGCAGTGAGGACAGCCGGACAGGCCGGCCCTGCCCATCCCTCTGCCCGAACCCCACTGCGCACAGCGCCGACACCCTGTCTGTGCCCCGCAGCCCCGGCCGGCTTAGGCACCCCCACCCCACTGGCCGCTCAGCCACTGCTGCACACGGCCCGCCACGGTCCGAGCCCGAGCAAATCGCCCTGCCCCCTCGCTCGGCGACGCTCGCTGCCCAGCCCCTAACAAACTGGCCTTCCTCCTTTCCTCTGCCCGGGCCCTCAGGGCCTGCCGGAAAGCCCCCACGCTGCCCCGGACCTCTCCGCCGCCTTCTGTCCCCAACACCGTCTGCCGGGCAACGGCTTCCTGTGCGGAGCCCTGCGCGGGCCCACGCACGGGCGCCCCGAGGAAGCCGCACCTTCACTGTATCCAGGTTCTCGCCCTGGAAGGTCACCTCCGTCTCATGGTTCATGGGGACAACCAGCGGGCTGGGGTTCAGGAACTGGGGGCAGCTGTCCTCCTGCAAAGCAAAGCTGGTCAGGGGCCACTGGGCATCAGCCGGGCAGCGGGGCTCCCCCAGGCCCCTGTGGCGCCTCACCATGTGAGCCCGGATGACACCCTCCTCGGGGTCGGGCGAGGCCTCCTGGCACTCGTGGGCACGCAGGTCCCACTGGCAGGTCCAGCGGTTGCTGGCACAGGAGATGCACCTGGGGGAGAGGGTGGCCAGAGTGTGGGGCCTGCGGCAAAGGCGGGGCCTGCAGGGGGGCCCAGCGGGAGGAGCTCGGGGAGACACTCACGGCAGGTTCTCTGCCAGGCTCATGGCCTCCCGGCAGTCGTAGAAGGGGTACTGGTGGGAGGTGAGGAAGATGTTGCTGTGTTGGAAGAGGAGCTGGATGTCCACGGCCACGTGGTCTGCAGGGGGCACACGGGGGACAGCGTCAGGCGGGGGCCCCAGAGCACACGGCGCCGCGGGCCCGGCGGCAGCGTGGGGGGGGCGGCGGGGGAGGGGAAGGCCTGGAACTGGGCCCCTGCCAGCCCCAAGTCCCATCGGGTCACAGCTCCCACACGGCCATCTCGCTCAGGATCTGAGCCTGAGGGGGCAGGGCCGGGGGTGGGTGGGGCCCGCAGTCGCCCCACTGACGTGCACCGGGCTCTGCGGGCCTGCCGCCGACCCTCAGATGGCGGCTCAGGTGTCGGCCCCCAGGGCTCTGTCCCTCAGGCACTCGGTCCCTGCAGGGTTCCTCGGTGTCTGGGGCCGAGCGCCTGCCAGGTCCCTGCGCGTCACCGCCTGGCTCCTGCCTGCCCCAGCTCCCGCCCCGGGGCCCGAACACCCAGGGGACGCGGGCTCCGCGCCTGCCCTGGCCCACTTTCACAGCCAGGCCCCGAGGGGGACAGCAGCCCCGGTCTCAAGCTGGACAGGGTCGGGAGGGACTCTGCACGGACGTCAGAGCCCAGGGCCTGGCACGTGGTGCTGAGAAGATCTGACCAAGAGGCGCAGGGAAGGGCCCGGGGGGCCCCCCGCGGGGGGTGGGGGTGGGGGCGCCGGCGGCAGGAGGATGGGGCCTCACCCTGGCCGGGCGGCGTGCTGGGGATGTTGCTGGTCGTGTTGCAGGCGACGACGTCGCCCTTGACGAGGGCCGGGTGTGGCGGGGAGTCCCCGAAGCGGCACAGCAGCTGATCCTCCTCACCCAGGGCCGGGAGGGGACTGACCGTCAGCTGCACCTGGGGGAGGCCATGCAGCTCATGCCGCCCGGACCGGACCCCTCTGCCCAGCCTCGGCGGGCGGGGAGATTAGGGCCCGGCGGCCCGTGAGGAGCACCCCCCGCCGGAGCACCAGTCCTGTGACGGCTTCTCCAGCAGGGCCCCGCTCGTGCGCAGGCTCACCCCCTGGAGGACACACCGGAACCGGACTCCGTCGCCCCCACCTGCCTGGGATGCGGGCCGGGGGGCCCTGGACACACGGGAGCTTGCCAGGCCCCAGGGGCTGGGGGCTCCCCGTCCTCGGGCTCAGCCCCCGGAGCCCAGGCCGGGGCGAGACGCCACAGGGGTCTCCGGCCCGTCCCGTGAGCCGGGGACGCAGCCCTGCTCCGCCCCGCGCCCGCCGCAGCTGGCCACGCACCTCCCCCTGAGCCCGCCGGCTCATGTTCTGCGGGTGGGCCCCGGTGACGGTCACGCAGGACTCCCCGCGGCTCCACAGCCAGTGTCCGCTCTCGGTAGCCCGCGAGCACTCGGCCCTCCTGGCGCATCTGCAGGGACGGGCGCAGCCTCAGCCCCGGCCCTCGCCAGCCCTGGGACGGGGCCGCCCCCCATTCCCTGGGCGGGCTGCGCTCCGGGCCCCTGTGTGCTCACCGGCCCTCCACGGTGCACCAGCCGCAGTAGGGGTCCTGGGAGCCGAGGCACTGCGTGCAGGTCGGGTGGCCCGGGCACTCCTGCACGGGGAGCCGGAACACCTGGGGGCGGCGGGCGGCAGGCGGTGGGCGGGGCTGCGGCCACAGGGGCGCCCCTCCGGCCCCGCGGTTTCCTGGGGCCACTGGCTTGACCCCCGCCTGCATCCCTGAGCCTTTATTAAAAGCCTCAGATGTTAGCTCAGGGCATGCCAACGAGCGCTCCCGGCGGCGGCTATACACCGGGCTCCACGGGGCCCTGGCCCAGTGACCGCCCGCCCAGGACCAACGGCGCAGGGTCCCAGGAACCAGGGTGTGCAGGGCCCCGCCTCCCCTGTGCCAGCCCAGGCCCTCTGACCCCACTCCCTGGGAGGGGCCCGTGGGCGGCCCAGTCCCCCCGAGGCGGGACCGAAGGGCTCTTTCGGCGGCCCCGGGAAGCTGTCCCGCGCCCGCACCGGTCAAGCTCAGAGGCCGCAGAGGGCCCCGCGCTGCCCTGCCCGCCCTTGGGGAGCCCCCTCAGAGCGCCGCCCCATCACTCCCACCAGGGCAGGTCTGAGGCGGGACCGGAGACTCAGCACAGACAGGGAAGGTGCTAGAGACAGGGATGGAGACGCGGCCAGGAGCCCAGGGAGAGGGGGTCGGCCCCTCCCGGTCCGTGTCCGCACCCCTCCGGGCCGATCCTCGGGGCCCCGCAGGCCTACCTTGTCCGAGGTCATGGCGTACAAACTGGTCTGGTCTGCGGACAGCACCAGGTCCTGCTTGACCCTCCTGTTGATCTCCACAGGGATGGAGCCGTACTCCACGAAGCTGCCGTCCGGGGCCAGGTACACCTTCGGGCAGGGAGGCAGTGGCGTGAGGGTGGTGTCCACGCACAGGCAGCCCCTCCGGCCCCGCCCCGCCCCCGCCTTGGGCCTCACCTTGAGGACCTGGCCATCCGAGGTACCCAGGAAGGCGATGGTGTGGCCGTTCTCGGTGGTCACGGTCACGGCCGTCAGGTTCAGGCCCCCGCGCTGCAGCGCGGCCGTGGCTGTGAGGCCGTCTCGGCTGCCCAGTGGGTAGGGCAGGTGCTCCGAGCCGCACGGGAAGCTCTGGCTGGCGCCCTGCGGACCGTGGCGTCGTCAGCGGGCACCGACACCCCCGATCTGCGGAGGCGCCTCCCCGCCAGGGCTCCCCGCACGTTGAGGCCCCACACGTGTCCCCAGGCACGAGGGCCCTGTGGGGCCAACCCGACCCCAGAGGCCCCGCCCCCGTGCAGCCTCTCCCTCGGCCCTCACGCGCCAGGGAGGCCTGGGCCCGCAGGACTGCCGCTGAGGCCACATACCGGGCCGTGGCCGCCACACTGGATGTCGCCGTGGAAGGGCTTGTAGAAGGTGTCGTGGCCGGCCTTCAAGGGGGCCGTGTAGCAGGCGTTGCGGTTGGCCTGCATCTTGGCGTTGATGTCGTCCAGCGGGAACAGGCAGAGGCCTGCGCGAGGCCCCCCGCCTCTCCGGTCGTCCCTGGTGAAGGCGGTGTAGAGGACCCTGCCTGCGTCCGACGTGGCCACGAAGGCTGCCAGGCAGGTGCTGAAGGCGGGGCTGTCTCCATCCCCGGGGTCGAGGCACCTCAGGTCCATCTCCAGGTAGGAGTAGTAGTAGGAGTCGTCCTTGCACATGCGCGCCACCAGCGTGCGGTTCTGGGGCGGGTGCTTGTCCTGCTGGTTGAAGATGAAGAAGACGTAGCGGCCGTCCTCGAAGGCGGCCACAAACTGCTGTGTGTTGCTGGACAGGTACCCCGCCTTGTAGGTGGCGTGGTCGCTGTAGGCCTCGAAGGCCTCCCGGCCCAAGGCCCGGTCCAGCAGGCGGGTGCTCACGATGACGCCGTTGTCGTACGGCCCGTTGCCTTTGCCCACGAACAGCATGCGCTCGCGACCGGGCTGGATGGCGCTCACCAGCCCCACCGTGGCCACGCTCTCGTCGTTGCTGGCCACGAAGGACCTCTCGCCGCTGCTGTCGTCGTAGAAAAGGCGCGTGGAGATGTTGCTGAGGGAGCGCAGGGCGCAGATGCCCTTGAAGAGGCTGCCGCACTCGATGAGGCGCTTCCCGGGCGGGTCCAGCAGCAGCAGCTGGTTGACGTTGCTGGTCAGCACGGCCTCATGGCACTGGCTGGGCTCGATAGGCGGTGTGCACTTCTTGTTGTCCAGGGCCGGGCCTGTGGCCGCCTGCTGCTCCAGCTGCAGGTCAGCGCTCAGCTGGTAGAGCGCGTTCACGGCCCCCAGGTACACCATGCCCGACTCCTCGTCCACGACCAGGTGGTTCAGGTCGGTCTCGCTGCGGAAGAAGTCCAGCTTCCCAGGGGGCTGCAGGCCGGCGCCCGGGCCTGCCAGGCCCAGGAGGGTCAGGGCCCAGAGCTGCAGTGCCATCGCCCCCGGCGCCCTGTGGGAAGAGGGGAGGGTCAGGGCGGCCCAGCCCGGGGACCCGCCTGTGCACAGGAAGACCCTCTCAGACGCCGCTCCAGCCCCGCCCCCTTTCTGGACCCCACCCAAATGACCAGAACACAGGCCAGGAAGGCGCAAGGCCGCCCAGCGCGCCCCGAGTGCCCAGTCTCTTCCTTCCTCCCGCGTGTGGCGAGGCACACCCCCTCTCGTCTCCAAGGAGACCACTCCCAGGCCCTTCACAGGCAGTTCACCCGGTAGTCTGCCCTGCGACCAGGGCCTGGCTGCCGCAGCTGCGTGCTGCCGGCATGGCCGCACCTGCCCCCGGGCCTCCGCCGCCAGCTTCCCACAGCAGCTGCAGGCCCACCTCCAAGGCTACAGAGCGCCTCCTCCAGAGGTGTCCCCGGCCCACCCCCAGGCCCCGTGGCCCCCAAGAGCCCCAGGCCCGCAGAGGGACGCTGTCCCCAGAGCACGAGCCCCGTCGGGGGCCAGGCTGCCCGGCAGCGAGGACACGGAGACAGGCCGACCACGCAGCCGCCCCACACCTGCCTCTGCCCCCGGTGCCATCTGACAGGACGCGCAGAGCAGAGCGAAGCTGCCGCCTCCGGGGGGCTGGGCTCCTGCTCTCTCTGCGCTCCGCTGGAGCCGCTCGGCCACGGCCCGCCCTGCCCCCCAGCCCCCGTGCCCTGTGGCGACCCAGCAAGGGTCCATGGGGAGTGGCCCGAATCTACGAGGTGAGAGAAGGCCCCGAAGACCCCGGAGCCTGTGGCGGGGGCGGCACCGGCAGGGTGGGCACAGGCTGCGTCTGCGAGCAGGTATCTATGTGAGCACACCCCCCGCCTTGCATTCAGGTCCGCACGAGTGTCCGCGTGAGCGAGATGAAGTGCTGAGGCCCAGGCTGGGCTAGGAGCCCTCACCTCGGAGGATGGATCTAAGGCCCCAGAGCACGCATGTTTCTCTCTCCCCAACTCGGGCAGGGCCACCTGCCTCCAGGCCTCTCCCTCCTTGGGGCGGCTCGGACCCCCCCACCCTCAGGACACCACTCTGTCCTGGTCAGAACCCCTGCACCAGCGCCCCCGCCGGCCTCCCTCTCCCGCCTCGAGCAGGAGCCCAGGGGTGCCAGGCGTGGCGCCTAGGGCAGCGCCAGCCACGCCATGAGCCCGTGGGAGGCTGAGGACGGCCCAGGCCCCGGTCTCCCTGACTCCCAGCACAGCCCGGCCAGCACCTCCAGGGTAGCTAGTGCCCCCTTTGTGGCCGCCTCGGACGCCCCCCGCGTGGGGGTCCTCATACCCTCCAGAAGCCAGTGCTCTCCTACTGCCCTTTGACAGCGCCCCCCCCGCCCCCCCCGCCCCCATCTGCTCCAGGAGAGCGGAAGAGGCTGCCCTGCTCGTGGCCGGGGAGGGTTCGCCGGCCACGGCGTTGAGTGAGCTGTGGTTACGGGACGAACCCTGTGACCCTCACAGCAGCCAACTGCCCTCTTTGCTTGGGCCGCTAGGAAGCCCCCTGCTCTGGGCAGCTGCCGCCTCTGCGCAGAGCCCCCACCCTGCCCTGGAGAGCTCGGTACGCACCCCGGCCAGCAGGAGGGTGTCCAGGCGGGACGGACATGGGGCAGGGGCCTGGGAAGGAGCCCCGGACTGCCTGGGGGCAGAGGCTGGGCAGGGAGAGGCCGAGGGGACGAGGGCGGGCTGTGTGGGCAGGAGCCCTGCCCGAGGGGCCGGTGGCTGTCACAAGCCTCTGAGGGCTGTGCGGCGGCAGGACGGCAGGTCCTGGGGGGAGGGGTCCCTACCTTCGCAGATGCTCTCTGGGCTCGGCTGCCTGTCTGGGGGCGAGGACGAGGCCGCTGGGGAGATTCCCCCAGGCCAGAGCTGGGCTGCCCATGACTCAGACTCTGCGCGGAGCCGGGCGACCGGGAGCGGCCCTGGACTCGGGCACAGGCTGGTAGTCACCCCAAGGCCCCTCCCAGGAAGGACAGAGCCTGGGCTGGAGCGCCGCCCCGCCTCCCGCACGTGCGCACCAGGGTCCCAAGTCCACTCTGCGGCAAGGTGCCGCCAGGTCCCTCGGCCTTGAGACGAGACTGGCCCTCCTGGCCGGGCCCCACTCACCCGAGTGCCCCAGTCACAGCGGCGACCCTGCCGGCTTGGCTGCTGCTGCGGTTCTGGCCAAGGAAGCCGGGAATGAATGGAATGTTCTCCGGGCGGGGAGGGAACTCGGGCGGCGGGGGCGGGGCGGGGGCGGGGCGGGGCCAGGCCAGCCAGAATCCAGGCCACCCTGGGCCGCCCCGAAGGCCCAAAGGGACCCAGGTCCCTCCGCCAATCCAAGGCGCCAGGGCAGGATTTGAACCCAAAGCCGACGCAGCAGAGGAGCGCTGCGGGCAGCCTCTTCTGAAGAAGCCCCCGGCCCTCCCGCAGCCCTGCCGGCTCACACCTCTGCAGGCCGGTGCGCGAGAAGAATGCTGTGGGCTTTCCCTGGTTAACGGTCCGCTGAGCCCGGCCCGGTCCTCAGCCCAAGGCCCCCAGGGGCCGGCTACCCCAGCGCTCAGCGAATGCCTCCTGTGCGGTCAAGGAGCCGGCCCAGACGCCAAGCCGTGGCCCGGTCCACCCCCTCCCCTGCCCCGGGCAGCAGGCCAGGGCCAACGCCGGGCTCCCTGCCCCAGGAGCCCTTTGGGTTTTGGACAGGGGGGCAGAGGAAGTCTCAGCCCCCCCATGCTGAGCCCAGGCCACGCAGGCCAGCAGGAGGGACTGGGGGCTGGGGGCTGGGGGCTGGGTCCCTCTCCACAGGCAGTGGCTCCCCTGCACTTCCTGAACAAACAAAGTTTCAGGCGACCTGCCCGGCCAGGCCCAGGAGCAAAGGGTGACCCACCTGACCAGAGGCAGAGCCCAGGCCCAAAGCGGCGGAGCAGGAAGCTCCAGGTGCAGCCAGCCAGCCTCCTGGCGCGGCTGGCATTCCTGGAACGGGCGCTTCCTGTTTTGAAGGTGGCGGACCCCTGCCGGCCTGCCGGGCAGCGGCGGGGATTTCCTCAAGGGCATCAAAGGGCCTTCCTGGCCCAAGGCCAGAGGTGCGCTTCCAAGAAGTCACACCGACTCCAGCCTGCTGCTGGCCCGGAAAGTGCCTGGACAGGCGCCCCTTCCCACCCAGCCCCAATCCCCGGCCCTGCTGTTCCAGAACCCAGCGCTCCGGTGCCCAGACAGCACCCAGCCTCACTGCAGAACCCCCGCCCAAGCAGAGCCCGGCTCAGGGGGCTGGGGGCCTGGCGGCGGCCCCCGTGGGCACGGCACTCGGTGGGAGCGGGCAGGCACACACGGTCCCGGCAGGACCAGAGCCCCAGCACCACGCAGCCGGGAGTGGCACCTCCAGCTGCCCTGCGTGGCTGTGGCCCCCACGGCCTTCCCCGGGTGGGGCCCGGACCCCACTCACCACGCTCCAGCGGTCCAGCTCAGTCTCTGCTCCCCACTGGCATCAAAATTCTCTAGGAAGCAAAGGAGATACAGTGGGCTCACCACAAGGCTGGCCTGCCTCCTCCTGCCACCTCTGCTCCCTGTCGGGGGCGGGGACCAGTCCAGGGGACCCCCAACCTCCTCTGCCTCCTCCATGCCCCTAGCCCAGCACCCCACTGGGGCACATACACCCCCATCAGTCCTTCCGAGGACAAGCCTGATACTTCCCTCTCTCCTCTGCTCGAAAAAGGCAGAAAAAAGGGGAAGAAACCGCTTCCTCTCATTACAAGTCTATTGGCACCGTCCGCCTTTTAAAACTAGGAACATCTACCACTCAGATTAAAATGAAATCGCATTTAAAAAACTGCACACCCATGACCCCTGCAGTTCTACTTACTAGCTGTGTGATCTTGAGCAAATTACTGCACTTCTCTGTGCCTCATTTCCCCATCTGTGAAATGGAGACAGTCACTGTGAGCTCCCCAGGGGTTTGTAAGGATTAAATGATTCATTCAGAAAAGCTTCAGGAGAGCTTGTTACACTGTAGCACGGGGCAGGGCTGGCTATTGTATCCTTTCCTGGATAAACAGGGAGTAGGCCGGCAGGGAGGACCTGTCAGAGAACACTTCTCAGCACCGTTTATTACACTGAAAATCTGGCAACCACCCTGCCTCCAACCAGAGGACCCGGAATAACACATGAAACCGACACAGGTGGGTGGTCCACGCCGGCGCCCTGGCGCCCAGCATGGCTGTGGCCCAGGATTCTAGGTATGTCCACAGGGATCTATGTGGGCACACAGGGGGTTAATTGTTGAGTTCTAGAAACTTTCTTCCTCCACACAGAAAATAGTGGTGAAGTCTGGGAGGCCGGGAGGAGGGGGCTGGGACAGCAAAGTAACTTCATTTGCCACTTTTTGCAAATTTTTATAATACAGTCATGCATTTACTTGACTGAGTAAAAAGGTGCACAATCATGTTTGTACCCCTCCCCTGTCCCCTCCAGCTGCGCTCCACCTTCCAGGCCCTCAAGGACCCCCCTCCTCGGCCTCCCCCACCGCCTCCCGCAGCCCCCCCACATCCAGGCGCGGCCCCCACCCCGGCCTGCACGGTGCAGTCCTCAACCCACGCCCTGGAGAGCAGGACCCAGGGCTGGACCTATGGTGGGGGGGGGGCAGAGGGGACAGGGAGGGCAGGGACAGCGGCACTTCCCTGTGGCGAGAAATCCCTTCAGTGCCCTCGGCCCCTGGATGAGCAGGAAAGGGTTAAGCTGGACAGAGGGACCCAGGAGGGACCCCGGAGCAGGGGGCTGAGAGGTGCCCTGCCCAAAGCGACCTTTGTGAAAGGAACCAAGGCAGCCCCCTGAGGCGGCCAGCTTGGCTGGAAGGCACAGAGCGCTCCCACCTGCCGCTTTAAAGCATCCCTGGGCCTGCTCCCTCCACCGCCCTGGCCCCTGAACTTGTCCCCAAGGCAGGCCCCAGCCCTCCACTGGCCCATGACCCTGGCGGTGGGTCTGTGGCAGGCAAGGCCAAGGGAGCTGGTCTCTTCCAAAGGACATCTTCCTGCGCCCACACATGCCCCCCCCCCCAGCCACCGCACCAGAGACCGCGCCATGCAGGGCCCACTTCTCGGTCCCCGGCCCGAGCGCGTCCGGTGAACTCTTCCCGCGGGATGAGACCTGGACCTTCTAGGACCTGTCCCAGCGCGAGGCGCCGCTGCTCCCGGCCACCCAGGCCCGCCCCCAGCTCTGCAGCCTTCTCCGTCCCCCCAGGAGCCAGCCTTTGTCCCTGGCTCTCCACCGGGTCACTCCCATCGCCCTGAGAGGAGGCTGCTCCCGTGGGTGCCCGCCACACACCTGCGGAGCTGCCCCCAGGCCCTCGAGGGGCCGGACTCCGGGGCCAGCCTGCTGGGTACAAGCCCCAGCTCCGCCCTTTTCTACCTGGGCTCGAGGGCTACTTGCGAGGCCATGCTCTGCCTCGGTTTCCCCGTGTGTCACGCGGGGGCAGCCACGGCAGGGGCCTCAGCGGGCTGCCACGGCTGCGAGGGGACCGTGTGCGAGCCCTCGCGGCTGTGCCTGGAGCGGAGGAGGCGACAGCATCACCCCGGAAAGCGCCCGCCCCAGGGCCCTGCAGACAGTGCGCCCCCGTCCTTCGCGGTCTGCGGCCTTCCCGGGCGGGCTCCCATGAGCGAGGCCTGCCCCAGGGCCCGGCCTGGTGGGCGCCTGTGGGTCTGAGCCCAGGATGCCAGGCAGGGGGCACAGAGCAGAGGGAACCAAAGGCACGTGCCCCTGCAGCTGGGCCCCAAACCTCACCCCCACAGCTCCGTCTCCTCCGCCAGCCAGGGCGCGGGGGGGGGGCGGGGGGGCACTCAGAGGCCCGTGGCTCCGGCCCAGGCCCCCCACCCCCGCCAGCAGAGGTCAAGCGAGAGGCATCGCGCCAGGCCAGGCCCCGGCTCCTGCGGGCTGGCTGCTTCCTGGTCCCCAGGTCGCCGCCCCCCCCCCCACCGGGAGGGCTCTGGAGTGCAGGCTACAGTGGGGGTTCTTTCCAGGCCACTACCGGTGGTTCTAGCAAATGCAGACGGATCCACTTCTCACCGTTAAAATCAGAACAATGGAAGGCAGTGGGCCCAGGGAAGGGGGTCACGCAGGGGCACCCGGAGACCACGTGGGGCTCCGCGTGGGAGACAGGTGAAGGCTGGGCCCAGGGCAGGCCCAGGTAAGGACAGTCACAACACCCCCACTCTCTGTGGGGGGGTGTGCGCGCGTGGGGTTTCCTAGCTCTGGGGGCGTCACTAGACCTGCAAGTGGGGCGGGGAGGCGGGCAGCCAAGCCCTGACCGGGAGGGCAGGGCCCAAAGGGAAGGCGGGAGTCGCCCCTCCCCCGCCAAGCAGCTGGCAGCCCGGGACAGGGCCGCGGCTCCCGCGACGAAAATGCAAATCTGCAATTAGCCGGGAGCGCAAAACAAATCAGCGGAGACAAAACAGCCCAGAGCGCGCACCTCGGGCCCCGGCTGTTTTCCAAACACGCGCCGGGGAAGGGGGAGGGGACGGTCCGCGCCGCCAGGGTCGCAGCCCGGGTCCGAGTCCGGCGCCGGGAGCCGCCCCCGCGGGCGGGCGAGGCAGGTCCCGCGCCCCTTCCCGGCGGGCCCGGTGGCAGAGCCCCTCCCGGCGCCGGCGCCACCGGACTCCCCGGGGAGCGACCCAGGCCGCGGCGGCTCCCGTGGCGCCGCCCCCACGCGGCCGCTCGCTCGGCGGGGAGCACGTGGCCGCCGCGCCAGCTTCACGCGCGACCCGAGACGCGCCGGGCCTCCACCACGAACGACGGCGCGGCGGCCCCGCGCAGTGCTCCCCCGGAGCCGGGCGCCCGACGGCCATTACCTGCCTGAGGCCTCGCGGCTCCGCCCCGGCCCCAGGGTCGCTCCCCGGGCTCGGCCGCCCGCGGCCGGCCAATCACGCGCGACTTGGGCCGCGGCCGCCGCCCGCAGGACCCACAACCCGGGGCCGTGTTTGTGCGACCTGACTCACCCCGAGGACGGCCAAGGTCCCGGCGCACAACCACCTAGGAGCCGGGCGGGGCTGGGCGGGGCTGCTCTAGGGACACACTGACGTCGCAGCCCGGCTCGCGTCAGCGCCACCAGAGCCTCCCACAGGACCCCTCCCAGGTGTAGGGTGTCCCGGCCCCCTCCCACCAGCTCTGGCTCCGGGGCCGGTTCCTCCCTCCACCCCAGCCTGGGACGGGGTGGGGGACTGGTCAGCCTTCCCCTGGTGCTCTGACTCCCAGCATGAAAAGCCACCCCAGGCCAAGACCAGAGGACAGGGGGAGTGTGCCCAGAGACCCCAGCGCCTCCGCGCCCCCCCCACCTCAGCGGGGCCAGGAAGCCCCACCGTCTGAGGCCTGCGGTCCCCCTGGTCCCCCGGTCGCCAGGATATCTGCTTGCAGCTCCTGTCCTCAGGCGTCTGCAGCAGCGCGCACTGAGGAAGCCAGAGGGCAGACATCCCAAGCGCGGGCGCCCTCTCTCCGCGCGGGCTGCAGCCGCTGGGACGCCCGGCTGGGACCACGCCGCCAGCCCGCGGGCCGCTCTCTCGGCCCCTTAGAACAGCCTGAGAACACCGGTTCGGTGACTCAGTGCGTCACTCATGGAGACCCTGGGAGCCCTGCCCGTGGCCCCTTCCTCCTCAGGACAAGATGGATTCTCCCGGCTCTGAGGCCACCCCTACTCCCGCCACGCTGGAGACCCATCTCCGTCCTCACCGTCCCTGCCGAACCACAGCCACCAGGAGTCCTGCACAGACGCGTGTGGGCCACCGCCCTGGCCTCCCCGCCCCAGCCCCAGCCCCGTCCGGTCCCTCCTCTGCGCGGCACGGTCCCTCTGCATCGGAACACTTTGCAGCTGAGTTCCCCTCACTTACTTCCCCACGAGCGCGGGGACACCCAGAGGGGCCCGGTGACCTGTCCCACCTGCTCAGCCCAAGGCTTCCTCAGGACTTCCTGTGTGCCGCCTGAGGCGCTGTGCCCTGGGCAGGGCAAGGGGCCGTGCCCTCCGGTGTCCGGAAGCTCCGTGGGGCCCCCGCGACTGGAGGGGCCAAGCCCACAGCAGTCACAGCGACACCTGGGGAACACGCAGCGGGGACGGGGCCGGCCCAAGG
Organism: Pteronotus mesoamericanus; assembly: GCF_021234165.1. Taxonomy (NCBI): domain Eukaryota; kingdom Metazoa; phylum Chordata; class Mammalia; order Chiroptera; family Mormoopidae; genus Pteronotus; species Pteronotus mesoamericanus. The sequence goes on from NW_026555088.1 coordinate 237,612, forward strand.
CAGGCGGCGCCCTCTCCCGAGGCGATGACCTCCCGGGCAGTCGGGCGGGCAGGGACAGGCAGGGGGGGTGAGAGGTTGGAAGGGGCCACACTCGGCCCAGGCCGGCCCGGGGAGAGGCAGGCTCCGCAGGGTGACCGCCGCACTCACGCGCCGCTGGGGAAGGGGCAGCGCAGACAGCCGCCCGGCCACCGAAGGGGCAGGGGCACCTGTGTGCCCAGCGGAGCGCCCTGCCCCCACACCCGAGCTGGGAGAGGCTGGGGCAGTCCTGTGGGCCTTCTGGGCTCAGTGACAGCCAGGGACCCCCGGCGTCTGTCTCCTTGCCTGCCAGCACCCACCCACCTCTGCGCCGCCCGCCCGCACGCGCCTCCTCCTCTGCAGGCTCGCCCCCCAGCTGGCTGGATGCTGCCTGCCAGGCAGCCTGAGGCTCTGGGGGGGGCTGCAGCTGGCCCAGGACCAGCCCCCACCCAAAGCCCCCTTCCCGGGCCTTGTGCAGGAGGCGGGGGTGGGCACAAGGGGCTGATGGTTACCGGCGCAAGCGAGCGAGGAGCAACGAGGCCTGTAATCTCCGCGTCAGTCTGTCAGCGCCTCCACGGTCACCCCGGCCCCACCTCCTCCATCACAGCCGAACCCCACAATTAGCCTGGGGCACCGTGCCAGGCTGGCGTGCCAGCCCCCACTCACTCGTGACCACACGTGTGCAGGCACAGACGTCTGTGATGGCACTGGGGGCCCTACCCACCCGCGGGAGTGTCCCCAGGGCAGAGCCGAGGGAGGCGCCCCGGCCCAGCACGGGGCCTGCGAGAGGCCGGGGCCGGAGGGGTCTGTGCGGCCCCAGCTCTGCGTCGGCCACGGTGCCCGGGGGACCCCGCCCGGCAGGGCTGTGGGCAGGCTGGGGGCGGCCTGGAGGGAGGGGCCCTGTCTGGGAACCGCGGGGGCAGAGGGCAGGGTGCAGGGGACTGTGCAAGCCCGCCCCCCAGGGAGGCGGGGGACCTGGCAAGGCACATGGTGCTTGGGGTGCTGGGCAGGGTCTGGACGCCAGGCTAGTGCGACAGTGGTCAGGGACCCGCCGGGCGGACACTTCGGGGACAGAGACTGGGAGTTCCCCGGGAGGAGATGCCCCGGGCTCAGAGGAAGGCAGGCCCACCCCTGCCCCTGCCCCTGCCCCCTTCAGTGGGGTCACTCAGTTGAGCAAGTAGCTGCCACCCAGAGGGCTGGGGCCCGAGGCCACCTCCAGGAAGCACCTGCTGGGCCAGGGAGGGGCAGGCCTGCCTGGGTCTCCTCTTCCTTCTCTGGGGCTCCCATCCCCCCTCCCAACATGCTCCCCTGGGTCCCCAGATGCCTGAGGGCAGCCCCCTAAACCAGGCCACAGGCCGTGGCGGGGCGGGAAGGCCACGCCCCCAGGCCCCCGGGCCAGGCTGGGGAGCCTCTGAGGGGCGGAGGGGAGCAGGGGAGCCAAGCGGGGGCCCTCCTCCTACAGCCCACGCCCCCCTACCCCTGGCTGGACTGAACCAGGCTTCTCCCGAGCTGAGCCCCGCTCCCCCCCGCACCCCACAGAGGCCGCCAGCCTCACCTCGGCAGCATCCTGGCCCCCAACTCTGGAAACACCCTGGGGTGGGTTGGGGGGCTAGAATCCACAAAGGCCAGGGCCCCCGCTCCCCGGTCCTCAGGCCCACCCCTCTGCAGCTGCGCCCACATTGCCCAGGTCACCCCATTCTGGACCTCAACTGCTGCAGGTCCCTTGCACCCCAAGGCATAACTACGCTCCCTGGCCCCTCAGGGCTTTCCCCAGGCCCCACCCAGCACCCCTCCCGCAGCACTCACAGCCCCCGGTGGTCGCTAAGCCGGCAGCCCCTGCACCCTGCCACCCACACGGCCAGGGTGCTCCTGCTGTGGCCTCGGAACAGCCTCAGCCGCAGGCGGCCGAGCGGGGTCCTGGAGGGGAGCCGGCAGTGTCCCCCAGCAAGGCCCCGGCCCCGGCCCAGAGCGGAAGGCCGGCTGCAGAGAGAGCCCGGCCCCACACCGGGCCCGGGGCCGGCAGCATCCCGCCTGTTGACACAGGCGCCTCCTGCAAGGCCGGCATCAAACCCTTTGCTTCCTTCTTGCTCTTCCTGGGGAGGGGGCCCCGCTGGGGCAGAGCCCGGACTCGCCACAGTGCCTCGGGGCCCAGGCTCCCCTGGGGACTGCCCGTGGGGCCGGGGCGGCGCCCCACACCCAGAAGCGAAAGGTCCAGGGCAGGGCTGACCGCAGAGCCAGGGTTGGAACCCAGGCTGCTCCCCGAGGGCCGCCCTCCCCTCCCCGCCTCCAACGCCTGCGCCCCCGCCTGGGCTAGGACCCATCTGGCACCCAGATGGGGAACCACCAGCTTTCGGAAGTCCCACGGTCTCAAGGGATAAGGAGAGGGTGTGGGCAGCGAGCTGGCCTGACACCCTCGATCCTAGCCCAGCCGGCCTACTGACCTCAGGCCCGGCGGGGGCAGGCGCGCGGGGCGGTGGCTGGCGGGCCGGCTCGGTGTGGAAGGGCGGCTGAGGGTGACAAGGGGCGGTAAACAGACACCCCAGCTCCAGGCCCAGGCCAGCCCGTAGGGTGACACCGGGGGCCGGGCAGGCTCGTTGCGTGTCCTCTGAGCAGCCCGGCCACCACCCCTGGCCACAGCCACGGCGGGAGGGCGGGTGGGGAGCCCCGTGCTGGTGGGCCCGGGGCAGAAGTGTAGGGGCCCCCGGGGCAGAACCGCAGAGCAGCCCGCGCAGCCCCGCAGGTGCCGCTGAGGTGGCCTGGGGTATGGGACAGGCAGCAGGGGGTGGGGGCGCCTCAGGCGGAGGCCGGGTTTCTGCCTCATCCCCCCGGGCAGGGGGAGCTGAGCCCATCAAGGGATGTGAAACCACTGAGAGGAAGAAAGGGAGCAAAAAGGGAAGGAGAGATGCTGTCCACTGCCCGCCCCGGCCACAGACAGGCGCTGGTCCGGTCAGCCTTCCCCAGCCCGGGTTTGAGACCAAAGACAATTAGCTGGAGGCCCCACCCAAAACACACAGAGCCATCAGCCTCAGGGAGAGGGACTCTGCCCAGCCCCCACCCCACCTAGTGACTCAACCTGCTTGCCCTGAACCTGCTGCCGCCTCACAGAGGCAGCTGAGGCTGCGAGAGGCTCTGGCTTTTGCCGGGCCAGGCCTGGGACAGCTCCCCGTCCCTCGGCACCCCCGCTGGGCCCCCCAACTTTCCTGGCACTAGTCCCAGGGGGCTCGACAGGGACGAAATCTCACTCCCGGCCCAGGGGGCCAGGGGCCTGGTGCTGCAGGAAGGAGGACGCGGCAGGACGCGGACAGGAACCTCCCGCTCGCAGGGAGGCAGCCTTGGTGGCGGAGGGCCTGGCACCTTGGCCTCCCCGCATTGGGGCACCCCTGCTGCGCCCCCGTCCCTGGCAGACCGCTGGCAGGGCCCCAGGATCCGGGCACGTGGCGGGAACAGGACACCACAATGCCCCCGGCGGGGCCTGGGGCCCGGGATGGCTCGGGGGGCGGGGGCCTGGGCCCCACGGACACCCCCGGCTGCCAGCCGCCCCCAGCGCCGTCCAGCCCCATCTCTTCTGCTCCACTGGCCTGGGCCAGGGCCAGGCCCCTGGGCCCCCTGCGCGCAGCCCAGCTGCCGGCTCTGACTCTCCCCAGGATCCCCGCGGGCCGCGGGGACCCAGGGAGCCCGCCCGGCTGAGCCTGTCCATGGCCTCTGCGCCCTCAGCTGCGGGGCAGCCGACGGGCCCCGGCCCAGGTCGGGCCGCACGTGGGAGCGAGAGCCACTGGGAGGGAGGCCATCCGTACGTGTTCGCTGCTGGTCAACGGGCCGGGCAGGGCACAGGTGGGTGGCCTGAGCCTCCGTCCAGAAGAGACCCCGGTGCCCCGGCCCAGGCGGCCTCAGTCACACCCCTACCTGCTCCCTGCCGTCTCAGGGAAGAACAGGGCGTGAGTGACCAACACAGGTGTGTCCCTGAGTCCAGCTCAAGGCCGCGGTTCCGGGGCCTCTGTGGACAGAGGGGGTCCTCCCGCTGGCCCCCTGGATAGGACCCGGGGCCCCCCGGCCCTCTAGTCTCCCCCCGACTGGCTCCACGGGGCCTGCTGGGGCCACCCTTGGGCGTTCTCCAACCCCAGGGTGACGCATCCCCTCCCGCCCCGCCCCGCCCCCGACCGGTCTGAGCAGCCTCTGAGCAGCCTGGGGGGAAGGGGAGCTGCCCAGACTCGCCGCCTCTTCCTCCTGGGGCTCTCAACCCACGGCCCCGGAAGTGGATCCCTCTCTCCCGGGCTGCAGCCTCCCCCCTTGGGTGGCTGGACACGGCTGGATAATCCAAAATAATTCCTTCTTGGCAGGCGGCCGGTGGGGGAGGGTGACTCGAATTCCAAACCCTGTTTTTCTCAGTAACTTCCCTCCCCTTCTGGGGCGCGGAGCCCCTGGTCTGCCCTCAGGCGCGCCCCCCCCGCCCCAGCCTGGGCCCCCAGTAAGTGCGGGAGGCAGCGGGAGGCTCAGAGCGGCTCAGCCCACCTGCTCGCGCTCCGTCTTCTCTGGGAATTCCTCAGAGCTGTCACACCGCAAAAACACCCGCCAGGCCGGGCCGGGCCCGTGCTGACCCTGCCCTCCCGCGGACCCTCCCACTCTCCGTCCAGCTCTCAGACGGAGCGATGGCTCCTCTGCCAAGCTAGGGCAGCCTCTGGGCACAGGGCGGGCTGAGACCCTCCCACCTCTGGGAGCGCAGGGGCTGCGGCTACACACGAAAGGCGACCTCCCCAGAGAGCCCCTCAAGCCCCCCAGAACGTTCCGCCAGCCTTGAGGCCCAGCCTCACCCCCAGTCCTGAACCCCACCACGGGCCACGGTGGGCACAGAGGGACCCCTTCACTCCTTCCCCAGCTGCTGGGAAGGGCAGTGCTCTGCCACAGCAGGAAGCTCAGGGGCTCTCGAGCAGAGAGGACCCTCTCCCCCAAAATCGGCCAAGCGGCCTGGGCCCCGAGGGGCGGGAAGGGCCTACCCAACAGGGCTTCCTTCAAGAGGAGGCGCAGAGAAGGGGCAGGGCCTGGGCGCTGCCCAGTTCTGAGACTCCCTGAGGCGCAGGCGGCCCACCAAAGCACCCAACCAACAAACCGCAACAGGAACTGTCCAGCCAGGCCCCGGGAAGGAGCAGGCCCAGGCTGGGGCGCCCCTCGTCCCAACCCAGAACCCCGCGCCGCCTTCCAGCCTGGGCAGGCCCAGCCCAGACCCTCCTCCGAAGGAGTCCCAGGGGGCGGGCGGCGGGGTGGGGGCGCGGAGGGGGGGTGCCGGCCCAGGCCTGCCCACAGGTCCGGCCGCTGGGAGAAGCCGGGCTTGGCCACCCTGCACCCGCGGCTGGGTGGATGGGCGCGGGAACTCTGGCGCGACAGGGCCGACCTCTGCCCCGGGCTCGGATCTCGGATCTCGGTAGCCGGAGACGGGAGGGCGTGGGCCGGGAGGGTGAGGGAGACTTGGGAATCAGAACGGGAGCAAGAGGCTCCAGAGCGACCCCGGCGGCGGGAGCGGTCCCTGGGGACCCTCGGCTGAGCCAGGCCCTCTCCCCTGGCACCGCGCCCTCGCCCGCCACCTGGAAGACCGTGGGTCGGGAGCGGCCCGTCCCAGCCGGAAGGGCGCACAGACGGGGCCAAGGCCCGAGTCACCCCAGGCGGCGTAGCAGCTGCCCCGCGCGCCCGCGCCCCGAGCACAGCAGGCTGGGGCGGAGCGGCACGAATGGCGGAGCCCCCGGACCAGCGCGGCCGCCCTGCGAGCCCTGAACCCCGATCTCGGTACCTGCACGTCCTCCGCCAAGGCTCGATGGCGCCCGGGCCGCGATCGGCGCTGCGCTCCGGCCCGCGCGGCTGCCATGGAGACGGGCCTTTGTGTGGCCGAGGAGGGGCCGCAGCGCGCGGGAGCAGCGGCCCCGCCCCCAGCCGGGGAAGGGAGGGGCGAGGACGGGGAAAGGAGGGGTGGGCTGGTGGCTCCCCGCGCGCCCCTCGCGCCCCGGACCCCAGTGGGGAGTCGCAGCACCGGGCAGGTTCGGCCCGGTTCGGGCCCAGGTTCGCGTCAGGCAGCGAACGCCCGTCGGCCTAAGCGCCCCAGGTCACAGGGGAGCCCAGGCTGAAGCGCTGGGGAAGTGCGCCGGGCCAGGCGGGGACCCGGTGCCCTCGCGGTTCCCTCCGAGCACCCGAGCCCTCCGCCTGGGAGTCGGCCAGCCACACCCCTGCCTTTTCCGGGGATGGAGGCTGCCGGGCCTCAACGGTTCCTGGGAGCCTCAGCGCCCCAAGCTCCTCGGGAAGGCGGCGCCTGCGAATCTCTCAACTGCCTGCCCCCGAGGGCCTCCGGGGACGCCCCGGGCCCCACCAGCGGGTCTTTCTGTGCCGCCGGAAGGTGGTGAGTCCCCGGGGCTGCCGGCTTTACACTTGCGTGTGCCTTGCTTCTGGCCTGGGGCCTCCAGGCCTTGAGAAGAGGCGGGGACCCTGTGCGCTCCCGTGGCTCCTCACGGGTGTCCTCCAGGACAGAACAGGCCGGGGTGGCAGCAGTCGGGGACCCAGGGCAGACTGGCAGTTTCCCCAAGCCCTAACTCGGATCCCACACTGGATGCGCCGTGCGCCCCCCCCACCCCCGCCGGGGCCTGCCCCCACCCCTACTCGGCCTGTCCTTGGCCGTTCAGCACCCTCGGGGGTCCCCTCCCTGTGTGCTCCCACATCCCCGCCCGCCCCATCTGCCCCCCCCCCCCACAGGGCGCTTAGGGCAGGAGAGTGCCACTCCCTTCAGTGTCTCGGCTGCCCTCCCCCCAGCCAGGCCCGGCCAGACCTTCACCCCTCAGCCCTGAGCCTCATCCACACCCGCCCACCCGGCACCCACCACAGGGCCCCCACATTACCACTGTCTGCCAGAGATGCCAACTTATCAAAAAGAGGAAGTTAAGATACAAGCATTGCCTTAAAATGTGGTTACGGGACATTTTAATAAAAATGTGGGAAGGCCAGCATCCCAGACTACAGAAATCTTTAAATAGAGCGCAGGAAGCTCGGGGGCGAACTGTCCTTCCTGTCCCTGGGGCTGCCAGCGCATCTCCTCCCCACCCCCACCCAGGCCACTGTACCAGGCCCTCCATGGCCCGTGAGGCCGCAGTGGGCCCAGTGCGCACCCTCGCGGGCCAGCGGCTCCTGCGTCTGCAGGCCCACCTTCCCCCGGGCCCTGCGGGCTGCAGGCCTGGCATCCACCTCTCCTCGCTCCTCAGGAGCCCCCTGCGCCCGTGGGGTTATAGTGAGGGGGCCCAGGCCCAGGCCCGGCGCTGCCTGCAGCCAGCGGAGTTAGGGTGAGGGGCGAGGGGCGAGGACTAGGCTCGGGACAAGGCCAAGCAAAGGCGCTAACGGTAGGGCCTCTTCGTGCCCTCACCAGGGCCTCCCCCTGGAGGTCAGAGGACCCGCCAGTCCTAAGGAAGGTTCTGGTGCCCGTGCACCCCCGTGGAGGCTGTGCCCCGGTGGGAAGGCCTCCCCTGTGGGCCGGATGGCTGGGGTGGGCTGCGCAGAGTGGCACTGGGGACAAGGCAGAACCGCTCCCGCCCCGGGGCCTCCAGCTTGTTCCTTCTGCAAAAATGGGTTTGCTGCCTCGGCCGGGCTCTACTCTGTTCTGTGAGTGGGGACGCGGGCAGGCTGTCCCGGGCTGTGGGCGGAGCCCGCAAGCTGGCACAGGAGGCGCTGAGACCGCGTGGCTCGGGAGCGGAGGTGGCGGGGCGCTGGCCCAGGGGCGTGGGCTGAGCGGGGCTTCCAAAGGGACGGGAACACCCCCTGGCCTGCACCTGTTCCCTCTGCCAGGCCCGGCTCCAGCCGGTGGCCGAGCGAGCCCCAGGCGAGGGGCCTGACGGGGGAGGCCCGTGCCCCACACCCGCCCGTCCGCTGGCTGACACGGCTGTCGCCCTGTGCTGAGCCCTGACAGCGCTGGCGGCGGCCCTGGGCCTAGCTAGCGAGCGTGCTGCCTCGGAGAGCCCCACGCCCGGGGCTGCTGCGGCTGGGGGGGACCCTGGCTGGGGGGCGGGGCGAGCTCGAGTGCCACTGGGGCAGTTGGAACAGAGATGGTGCCCGGTGGGTGCGCCCTGCGACCTGGGACAATGCCCTGCACCCCACACTGCCCCCTGGTGGCCTCCCCAGGAACCAGGTGGCCAAGCTCCTCTAGCCTCTGAGCTGAGGCGGCCAGTGCGCACCGCCAGCCGCAGGAGAGACCGTGGGGGCTGAGTGCGTAGTGCAGTCTGCCTGTCAGCTGCTCTCTCTTCTGAGCTGGGCGCCCAGTGGGGCTCAAGGACACATCAAATGCAACTCCTGGGGCCCTGCAGGGCTTGGGCAGATGGGTGCCTGGCGGGGGCGGTGGCCCCAGGCCCAGAGCAGCGCGCCAGCTCCGCCCCCCCAGCCGGCAGCCCCGCGGAGGACAGGTGGGGCTCAGGGGGAGGCTCGGCTCGGGGCAGCCCAGGATCCGTCAGAGTCAGGGGCTCGGCTGTGGTTCCAGACGCCGCCTTTACTGCTGGGACGAAGCGGCGCTGGGCAGGGGCCACGACCAGGGAGCCGCGGGGAGCCCGGGTGGGGGCGCTCATGCCGGGCTGGGGCCGCCCCTCACTGGGGGGAAGGAAGCTCAGCCAGTCCCAGGCCCCCAGGGGCACAGAGGCCGCTTCGACCCGGTCCTAGGGAGGGCCGAGGACAGCCTGCAGGTCCTTGGGCAGGGAGCCGATGACCGTCTCGATGTACCGCCGGGCCCGCTGCAGCGTCTCCTCCTTCACAGGGAGCTGGTGGCCCTGTGCCCGCACCTGCAGGGGCAGGACGGTCAGGGGCAGGTTGGTCAGGGGCAGGTGGCCTCCGTGGCCACCTGGCCCGGCTGGGCAGGGCGGACGGGAGGCGTCTCACCAGCTTCTCCCGCAGCTTCAGGACCAGGTCCACGACCTCCACCTCGGACTTGCCCTGCGTCCAGGTCTCGACGTTCTGCCCGGACAAGACGGTGGACGCTCGACAGCCCCAGGGCCCCTCGCCCGCCCCCCGCCCCAGCCCCAGCCCCACCTACCGCCTCGCAAATGGCCTCCAGGTGCAGGGCCTCCAGTTTACGGGCCATCTCTTTGCGCCGCTGCCGGTACCAGCCATCAAAGTGGGGGGACTTGAAAAACCGCCTGTGGACGATGACAGGCAGTGGCTGTGGGGGACTCCGTGGGCGTGGGCACCCTGCACCGCAGCAGCAGGAGCCTCGGGCGGCCCTTCTCGGCGCCCACCCACCTGTAGAGGCCCAACCAGTCCCCCTTGAGGATGCAGGTGAGCTGGGGCCCAGCACGCTCCAGGCTGCACAGGAAGTCATCCTGGTGGAAGGGGCGGATCTGGGGCGGGGTCTGAGACAGGGGCCAGGTGAGCCTTGGTGCCCAGGCAGCCACCGCCTCCCAGGCACGCTCCGGGGCCGCCACCCTGCGGGGGACAGGTCCCAGAGAGGGGGCCTCGAGCCCCGCTGCGCGGCCCCGCACCTCTGTCCCGTACGGAGCTCTGATCGGTGTGGGGATGGCCGGCGACCCTGTCCCCCCCGCCCCGACTTCCCTCCGCAGACCCAGGCGGGCGCCCGCCCCCACTGCCGCCCGCGCCCGGACCCCACCTTCCAGGGCGTGATGCTCTTCCGCAGGGGCATGAGGCTGGCCATGTAGTGCTCCTGCAGGCGGGGAGGGAGTGAGCCCGGGGCGGCAGCCCGGGCCCCGGGCCCAGCGCCCCCGCCCGGGCCTCACCAGCGGGATGATGAAGCTCTGCGTGAGCTCCAGGAGGTGCCGCCTCAGCAGCGCGCTCAGCGCCCCTGCCGGCCGTGTCTTCTGCAGGCCCCTGAGCAGCCGCTTGAGCAGGGCCTTGTCGCGGCGCAGGTGTGCAGTGTACGCCGTGTAGAGGCCTGGTGGGAGCCGGCGCCCGGTCCTGGGGGGCCGACCCCATGACCCCGGCCTCGCCCCCATTTGGGTCCCACCTCCCCCACCGCCAGGATGCAGAGCCCACGCCTGGGCCCTAGAGGGGCTCCGGCCAAGGGGAGGAGGGGCACACACCTGGTTTGGTGTCCAGGGTCTTCAGCCTCGAGGGCTTTTTCAGCTTGACTTGTTTAGGAAGACCCCCTGCGGACAGGAGACACTGGCCGTCAGCCTCAGTGCCCACAGGCTCAGACCCGGGGCCCGCCTGCCTCCCCAGGACCCCGGGGCAGGGGCCCGGCCGCCTCACCGGACAGCTTGGGCTCCCCCACGCGGAGGATGTGCGGCCAGTGCTGAAGCGTTTTGATAAAGAAAGGGTTTGTGACCCCCAGGACCACGTTGGGTCTAGAGGGGAGAGAGAGAAGAGGCGTGGTGGCTCCGCCGGCAGCCCGTGGCCGAGGGGCAGAGGCCGCGGCACTTACGGGGCCTGCGTGCGTGTGGTGAACTCCTTGAACTCGCTGTCGTGGATGGTGAAGTAGGGGCGATAGTCGCAGCAGAACCGGAGGGGCTGCAGGCAGCTGCGGGGGCGGGGCGGGCGCAGCAGGCCGGTGAGCTCAGCGGGCCGCGCCCCCTCCCCGTCCACCCGGTAATGCCCTGCCCACACCGGCCTACCTGATCAGGGCCAGCACCATCTCCGAGGACACGGCGGGCGAGGGTGCCAGCACCACCAGGGGCTCCCCGAGGAGCATGAGCTCCCACAGCGTCTGCACGTGGGTGAGCACAGGCTGCAAGCACCTGGCGCGGGGTTGGGGAGTTCGGGGAGAGGCTGGGCACGGGCCTCCCGGCGCGCAGGCGAGCGCCCCGCCCCGTGAGAACAGGGGCTGGACGTGCGGAGGGTGCGCAGGGCCGCCCTGGCCCCGTGCGCCACCCTGAGGCCGCAGGCCTGGCTCCTGCGGGCCCGGAGCGGCAGGTGGGCTCCCTCAGCGGGCACGCAGCAGCGCAAGGCAGCCCCAGGCAGCGTGTGCCCCCGAGCAGAGCGCTCCCCTGCCCCGCCCGCCTGCTGGAACCTCCCTGCCCACGGTGCCGCTTGCTCTGGATGCAGGCCCCAGGCTCCGGGCCCCTCTCCCATCTGCTTCCATGGCAGTGCTGGCCCAGGGCTGATTCCAGGGGCGGCGGCCTCGGCACCCCTGCCCTGCCCAGGCCTGAGCCATGTGAGCTTGCTCGGGGCCCAACTAGGCAGCCAGCGGGGCCTGCAGGCTCACCTGAGCAGGTCCAGCTCGTGGACGCTGGCGAGGACCAGCGGCGCCGGCAGCGGGTTCTGCGAGGAGAAGGGGTGGCATCAGACTGGGGGCGAGGCTGCCGCCCTAAGAACCCCAAGCAGCGCCCTCACCCCAGGAGGGCCCTGGGGAGGCAGCCCCTGCCCACACACCTCCCCGTTCCCACCCCCACAGCGCAGGAGGGGCCACCGCTGCCCTGCGCCCAGACGCACGCCCCGGCTCCGCCTGGTGCCTGGCCGCCCCCCAGGGCCCCCCGCAGGCAGGGCAGGGAGGCCCAGGCTGGTGGGAGGGTGGGTGCCAGGGCAGTGCCACTGGCCCGGGAGGGGCCCCCACCTCTTGGCCGCACTGCTTCAGAGGACTGGATTCAGGCCTGTCTGCCCGGGACGGGATGTGCACCTGGGGGCGGAGGGGGCATCTGCCAGCCAGGAGTGGGCGCCGCCGCACCCCTGGAGCCTGCCCGCCTGCCCGGGCGCCAGCCTCACCTGCAGGACGACTCCCACGACAGGGAGGTTCAGGGTCTGCCCAGGCACGGGGGCCGGCCACTGGTCAATCTCGTCACACACTGTGGGCGCAGGCGGTGGGTGTCGGGGGCCTGCCTGCCAAAGCCACTGGGCTCCACAGATGACGACAGGGACCCCCCGGCCGCACCTGGCGGCCCCTCACCTGCCTCCAGGCAGGGCGCCAGCTTGTCAAAGTACTCGGGGCCGATCAGGCTCAGCAGCGCCTGGAACAGCCGGACGAAGGGCAGGCGGGACACCAGCACCAGAGACTGCAGGGCCCGGGGGGCCGGTGAGATGTCGCCCCGCCCTCAGGAGCCCGCAGGGACCCCGGAGGCCCGGCTCAGCCAAACCCACTGACTCCGCAGGACCGCCGTGCCCAGGAGGGCCCCACGCAGCCCTCAGGGCCCCAGACGGGGAGGGGCCCCTGGACACCCAGAGGGAAACGCCCGCGGCCAGGACGTCTGGGACGCCCTCCCAGCGGTCGAGCAGCCTTTGCTTCGATGCCTGAGCTCGAGGCTGAAGCAGTAACCAGGCCCCCCGGCAGCAGGAGAAGCTGGGAGGCCGGGGCCCCAGACACGAGGGCCACGGGGCCAGCCGCCCAGAGGGGCTCCCCACCCCGGCCCGCCCCCCAGGTCGGGCGGCCCCCGTGGCCCAGGTGGCGCGCTCACCTGGCCCCGCGTGGCTGCAGGAGGGGGACTCCTGGAGGCTCAGGACCCCGGCCCCTCCTCGCAGCGATGCCACCCCAGAGGGCCAGGGGGCTCACCTTCTGGAAGTAGCCCCTCTTCACGGAGCTGTCCTTCACCTGCCTGAAGTACACGTAGCCAAAGTAGTGTGCCGACTCCCTCTGGAAGACGCGGTCAGCCAGGCTGCACCCCTCTCCACGCGCCTCCTGCCTCCCCGACTGCCCGCCTGCGGAGGCTGCGCCCCGCGCCCCCAGGTGCGGGTGGTTGTGGCGTCCTGGGCTCAGCAGGTGGGCATCACCTCCGAGGGGGCACCGTGGGGCGCGGCCCCGGCCGGGAGCCCCAAGGGCCCGTGCAGGCCTCTGCACACCAAGCCCGGCCCTGCCGCGGGCAAGGCGCGGAGGGGCCTGCCAGGACCCGGGAGTCCCTGAAGAGCTGGCCCGCCCCCCGGGGGCTGGGGCTGGCCAGTGCCTCCCCTGCCGCCCGGGCCCAGCCCGCGCTCACCTGCAGTGCCACAGGGGCTTCGCCGTCGTAGCGCCCGTCGGCGGCGGGCCGGGGGCTCCGCTGCCCTCCACACCGACGGATTCGGAAGCTGAACTGCGTGTCCCCAAGGCAGCCTGGGAAGGAAGGTGGCCCCCGCCACTCCAGGTCAGGGCTGGAGCGCCCTCCTGCCACCGTGTGAGGGTGGGGGCGGCAGGGCCAGGCAAGGGCCCTGGCGGTCTGACTTCTGATGGCCCCGGAGGCCCCAGCGAGAAAGCCCCGCTCGCTGGGTCTGGCTCTCCCAGTAGGAGTCCCTGTGTCCTAACTCCTGCGCCTGAGAAGTTCAGAGTGAAGTCCCGACGCTGCCGCACCAGCGGCGGCCCCCGTGCCCACGCGCCGGGCGGGGGCCAGGGCCTGCCGGGCGGCGGGCGCGGCCTGCCCAGCACCTGGGACCCCGGAGGAGCAGAGCCAGCTCCCGGGGGGGGGGGTCACAGTGCTGGTGAAGGAGGCCGGACCCTGCGGGTCTCTTTCCACACAAACAAGGGGAGCACGGCTGCCTCTGTGGCATCAGGGGGCTCTGGGAGTCTCAACAGAGTGCCAGTGGGGACGACAGGCCACCATGCGCCCGGCCCGCATCACAGGGGCTGCTGGACGGCCCCGCCTCCCCACTTCTCCCTCCCTCCCCCCGCCCCCGCCCTGCCGCAGAGCGGGGGAGAGTCAAGTGGCCCACCTGAGTGGGAGTCCGGGAAGGACAGGTAGCAGATGCTGCTCTTCTGAAACACAGGAAACTCAGTGAGGGCTGGCTTCTCCCAGGCGGCGTCTGCTCCCGGGGGCCGGGACCCACCTCCTTGTCCGTGAGCTGGAAGTCACTGGGGTACACGAGCTGCGGGGACAGGGAGCACCCAGTGACGGCCGGGCCGGGCGGCTGCGGGCTGGCCTGCAGGTGCGTTCCTCTCCGCCCCTCCTGGGCTCCAAGCCTCCCGCCCTCCTCCGCCTTGGGCGCCCCGGGCTCCCCCAACCTCCCAGCCCGAAGCCACTCCACACCCCTTGCCTTGGCCGGCACACACCTGGGTGAGCTCCCCGCCTCCCTTTCTGCCCCCCTTGCCCTTGAGGCCACTCGCCCAGACTGGGGGGCTGCTGCGCCTTGGGCTCCACGCTGCCCTGGCCTGTGCATTGACGCCCCAGATGCCCCTCCCAGGAGGTGGCTGGGCTGGGAGCCCGTGGGGGCCTGGCGCCCAGGGCCGGCACCCCGAGCCAGCTGCTCGTTGCCTCTGCCCAAATCTTGTGCTGAGGGGGAGTCAGGTTTCGGCTGAAACTAGGCTTCTTCGGGGCGTGCGGGGCACGCCCGCACACAGTGAGGCACTGCGCCCCGGAACTCGTGCTGTGGCAATGAAGTCATGTCTTGTCTGCGTTTGCTCTGGGCGTGTGCCTGTGGTCCTCTCCTGCCGCCCTGAGACTCACTCTTGTGCCCAGCTCCTGCTGGGGAGCAGGCGCCCCCAAGTGTGTCCTTGCGCAGGGTGACAGTGCGTCCGCCAGGTAGGACAGAACGGGGCGTCGCGCGGAAGCCTCCAGGAGCTGTCAGCTGAGGAGGCACCAGGGAGGAAGGGCCCCCGAGGGAGGGGGCAGCGCTGCCACGGCGGCAGGCCTTGGGACGGCCCCACAAGCGGGAGCGGCCACAGGACCACTCGGGATGGGCCCCCGTGCCCGTGTCCGGCAGGGGCTGGGAGAGGCGGGGGCCTGGCGGGCGGTGAAGCCGTGGGGACCCTCTGCGCCAAGGTCCACAGTCTGAATCTGGTCTGACGGCCCCGGGAGGACGTGGCCTCTGAGCAGGCCACCTGCGCCTGCGGGCTCATGTCCATGCCCAGGGACCCCATCGGAACAGAGGTGGGGGCCCGCGTTCAGGCGACGGTGCACGCTGTCCTGGGGGCAGAGGCCGGAGGGGAGGCGGACCCGGCTGGACGGCACCGCAGCGAGGGGCGGAAGGCGGGGGGCCCGCCCAGAGGGGCAGGAGCGAGGGCCGGGCTGCGGAGGGACAAGGTGTGGCTCCAGGGGACACCGGCAGGAGCGGATGTGCGGGCGCGACTGCTCTCTATCTGGTCAGGTCTCAAAAGGCTTGTAAAAGTGTCAAACGATGCTGTTCTTCTCACCAAATTTTATTTTGGAAAATAGGGTTGTTTTCATGAAAATATTAATACCTATAGTAACACAACGTATTTCTTATAATGGATTAATAAATATTAAACATTTTTCTGTGTTAATTTCTACTAAACACGGACTGATGTGACCTCCACAAAGAGCTCTTTGGGGTCCTCAGTAACATGAAGGCTGTACAGGGTCTGGAGCCCCATCAGCACCGCGGTGGCCAGGCCCCTTCCTCAGCTGGCCTGCCCGCAGGCTTCGTGCGCCGTGTGTGGGACCCCCATGCATGACAGGGCGATGGGGCGTCCCGAACCACTCATTTGGGGTCACCGGCACAGGCTAGGAACTTCTGGAGAGCAGGCTGCTGTCCTCTCGTTCACGCTGTGTCCCATGTCCGGCACCAGCGCCACAGGGCCTGGCTGGTGGCCCCTGCTCACACGTGACTTGGCGTGTGGGGCGGTGGCAGCGCCTTGCCTTTGCCTTGGCGGCCTGTCTGTGGGCAGGGGTTACCCGAAACGGCACCCTCTCCACAGTCCAGCTGCCTCCTGCCCATCCTCCGAGACTGGCCACACCTCTCTCCTTCCTCGGAGCTGCTTCTGTTCATGCAGCTTCTGGACGGCGGTCCCTGGGCCTTCCATCTGTGTCCCAGCGCCACGCACGGTGCCAGGGCCTTTGCAGCGCTCAGCCAGGCAGAGCTGTGAGCAAGTGAGCCCAGGGCAGGTGCTTCCTGAAAGCCTGTGGGCTCAGCCCAAGTGACCCCCGATCTTCCGCAGGAATTCGGGGGCAGGGAGGAAAGGCGAGGAAAGCCTGGGGAGCGCTGCGAGCCGCACTGCCCGACGGATCCACGGCGGGGTCTCCGTACAGACCTGAGGGTCCCGAGGGGCCCTGGGTCCCCAACTCCCCCTCTCTGGGCTGTGCAGCCTCATCAACGGCTCAGAAGCCCCCGCACACAGAGCCCGCGCCGTGAAGGCTTAGAATTAGCTTTCCAAATGGTTACATTCTAGAAAATTATACGTGAGGGTGCCTTAAGGAAACAAAAGGATCTCTTAACTTCTCTTGTGATTAAAAAATATAGATATATATTGATTTTAGAGAGAGAAAGGGAGAGAGGGACATTGATTCTGTTCCACCTATTCACGCATCATTGGTTGATACACGTATGTGCCCTGACCGGGGATCGAGGCCGCAACCTTGGCGTGTCAGGACGATGCTCCAACCAACTGAGCTACTCAGCTGGGGCCTTTGCTTGTGATTTTACGGTGAACAATTTGGGCAACAGTAAGAATGCAGGCTCTGTGACGTGGGGCAAATCAGCTCACCACTCTGTGCTCAGGCCCCTTCGCCAGGTGGCGCCGTCACCATAATGCACACCTGGTGGGGTTGCGGGTGGTGGCTGGGGTCCCCACAGAGCGAGCGCACTGCCTCATTCAATCAGTCCTTTCTGTCTCAAAGATTTGGGCTTGCGAAGTTCAAACCAAAACGTCCCTCACCCCCATCGGCCACCCGGGATGGCTGGGCAGCCCCAGCCTGCGCGGCCCCTGGCAGCTCTCAGGAGGTCCCTGGCAGTGTGGTCAGGTCCACCCCGCCGCCCCTGCAGCCGTCAGCTCGGCGGTCTGGATGGTGTGGGTCCTAGCGACCACCCTGAGAGCCCTGCGGAAGATCTCCCTCCCCGAGCCTGCCACATGGTCATCTACACCCGGAGGGAGGGAAGCTGCCCGTGGGGTGGGGGTGGGGGTGGGAACACCCCAGGCCTCCGAGCTGGGGGCAACTGATGAAGAGAAAGTCGGCCAGTATGGCTGGAATGGCACCCACACGGGTCTGGATCTGGGTCTAAGTGAACCAAGAGGTGCTGAAGGTTTCGAGGAGGACGGCGACAAAGGAGGGCGTGGGCAGCGGAGGGAATGATCTGAGATCCTTGTGGCCGGTGGAACTGTCAGCGTTGTCCACGGACGGGATGTGGACGGGGCGGGGGGGGGGGGAGGGGAAAAGTCCAGGGTGACTCCTGGGATTCTGGCTGCAGCAACGGAGGGGACAAGGTGCCGCAGCTGACGTGGGGAAGGGGGAAACGAGGCAGAGTTTTCTCGACGAAGTCAAGGGTATCCAAAGTGCACAGCCCTACTTCCTCCACCCCCATGGGAAGTCGGCCCTCGGTTCCTTTGCTGGAGAGCGCCCCGTTCAGGCGGGCACAGGCGCAAAGCTCCGGAGGAGGGGCAGGCCACCCCTGGGTCTCCCCGACTTCCCCCCACGCGCAGAGGGCGAGCGGCCCCGCGACCACCCGCCCCCGCCCCGCTCACCTCCAGCGCCTGGCCCAGCTCCAGGTCGAAGGTGACCACGCACACGCACTCTAGCCAGGCCGAGAAGCGCGCCCAGGGCGTCGTCGCAGCCCGCGCCCCGGAGGACGGCGCCCCGAGGCGGTCGCGAGCCCGGCGGGGCCCGGCGCCCGACCGCGCATCATCCATGGCTGAGACTGCAGCGGCCCGCCGCGCGTTGCCGAGGGAACGGCCGGGAGGCGTTGCTGGGGGAACGGCCGGGAGGCGGAGGCGGCCTAGCCGCACGTAGGCTCCACGCCGCGTAGCAGTCGAGCGAGCGGACGCCGCGGACTAGAGCGGTCCTCCCATGGTCTCGCCCGCCCCTGACGGCCGGAGAAGCGCAGTGCAACTAAGAGGCGAGGATCCCACCAGCGAGAAGCGCCCGCGCGGCCCAGAGCGGCCCAGAGCGACCCAGAGCGGCCCAGAGCGGCCCAGAGCGCGGAGCCGGGACTTCCGGCGGGGCCCGACCGGTCCCCGGGAGTCGGGTCAGGCGGGGGTCAGGCTCAAAGAAGGTCGGCGGTGAGCGTGGGTCCTGCTCGGCTGCCCTCAGAAGCAGGTTCCGTCGTTCCTGGCCTCCCATTCCGCCAGTCTCCGCTGCGCCTGCGTCCTGGGGTCCCCCACAGGCGCGGGTCCTGCTGAGCGGGGACAGGCCTGAGTTCGCTCGTGCCCGCGGGCCGTCTTGGTCTCGCACGGCGTGCCCCTCGGTGCGTGCAACCGCGCCCACGCCCGCCCTCGGGCCGTCTGGGCCGCGTCCGCGAGTATTTCTGTGCCCCGTCGGGCCGCCTGGCTCGCAGTCCCCGGCGCGACCGCCGAAGCCAGCCGGGACGCCGCCGGCAAACCCGCTGCGAGCCGCCCCTGCCGCTTCCGCGCCGGAGAAGCGTGGCCTCACCGGTGTCACCGCCGAGCAAAGGGCGAGTTTAGAGCCGAGACAGCAACTTAACTGACAGGCCACGTATTTTAGTTTTTAGTTTGTTTTTTGTTTTTTTAAACGAAAGCCCTCCCCCAGCACCCTCCAGCGTCAGGCGGGCTGGGCTAGGCTGCAGTGACAACCCCCGTTCGTGGCCGTGGTAGAGTCGGGTGCCTCTGCTGCACTTGAGCAGGGCTTCCCGCCGTCACGGGCAGCGGGAGAGCGATTAATGAGGCCTCCCAGCAGTTAAGCGCCTCGGTCTGCACGCGGTGTATTCACCACTTCTACTTAGAGCCCGTGGACCAAAGCTGGTTACATGGTCCCAACATAGCTGCAAGGGAGCCTGGGAAATGAGGGACTTGACTTGGGGAGCCACAAAACTACTGTTCTTTATAGTGCCCAAATGTCACTGAACTTCAGATACCATTATTTTATAAATTACCAAGGTAGCGAAACCGCTACCGCTTACACAGCGAGGAGCAACCACGTGTTTTCAAAAGACTCTATTACGAAATGTTCAAACATGTGGAAAAGATAAACTGGACAGGAACCATCCATTCACCTACTACCTAGAATCCACATTAATAATAAATGTTTTGTCATAACTGTTTTATACCTTATCTACATCGGTCCTTTCTTACATCCATCCATCAAATTATCTTAATTTTAAATTAACCAGTTAACTTCCAAGAGAGTTGCAGATATCCATGCTCTCGCCCTTAAATACTTCAGTATGTGTACCTTCACTGGCGCTTTTTTTAGTTTTGTTTGTTTCTTTTTTGAGGGGATAAAACAGTGAAATACATGAACCTGTGTTTTGTTTTTCTTGTTTTTTCCTCTATTTGAAATACATGAGTCTTTTTTTAAATGTTTATCGATTTTGAGAGAGAGAGAGAAGCATCAATTTGCTGTTACACTTACTTAGGCATCCATTGGTCCGTTTCTCCTATGTGCCCTGACGGGGGATCTGGCCTGCAACCTCGGTGCACGCGGACGGCGCGCCGACTGACCGAGCCACCTGGCCAGGCGGAACTATTGGACACGGCTGCTGACCCAAAGCACCAGCAGGAGGTGGACCCCAGCACCGCCCCGGGAAGTTCCCTCGTGCCTCCTTCCACTCACTCCCCACCCACGCCCCACTATTCCGATTCTTTGCGCCTTAGAGCACCCAGTTCTAGAACTTCATAAAAATGGAACTACGCAGTAGGGAGTCTTCCGAATCTGGCCTCTTTTACTCACGTGATGTTTTTGAGCTCCATTTCGTGGTGTGTTTCCTGGCTCCCTGGTGTGGACTCTTCTAGGCCATGAATAGGCCGCCGTTTGTTTCTTCATTGTCCTGTAATGGACGTGGGGGCTCAGCCCAGGTTTCATTTGTGAGAAACAGAACTGCTGTGAAGGTTCCTGCACGGACTCTGGAGGTGCGTTTTTGTCTCTCCTGGGTGAATACCTAGGAACCGAATTGCCGAGTCATAGCACTAGTCGTAAAGGAATGTATTTAGCTTTTTAAAGAAACTGCCAGACTTCCTTAAAGCATCCGTACATCTTTTTTTATTTCCACCAACAGCAATGTAATTCTGTTCCTTCCACATCCTTGCCAACATTTGGTGTTGCCAATCTTCTTAATTTTAGCCAGTCCAATGGGTGGGCAGTGATATCTAATTGTGGCTTTCATTTGAATTTCCCTGATAATGGTGTTGAGCACTTTTTCATAACGCATTATGGTGTGCATAACGCATACCAGCAGTTGTAAGATGTATTCTGATTTCAGGTGTTAAGCTGTGGGGAAAGTGTGCACCTTAAAATCAATGGCAGGAACCCCCAGGTTCCTCTGTGCCTGTGCATGGCCGACGCCTGCCCACGCTGGCAGTCCTGGGATCTGCTGACCCGCGATCTGCCTCGACTTTGCCTTTTCTCAGCACTGCCAGGTAAGTGGACTGTGCGGGGTAGGAGGCTGAATAGTCACCCCCAGAGGGGTCCACATTTAATCCCTGGGACCTGTGAATATGTGTTACCTAACCTGAGGTAACAGGGACTTGCACGTGCAATGAAGGACCTCGAGGTGGGGAGATTATCCAGGGTTACCCCAGTGGGCCCAGCCCGTGCCGACCTTTCCGGAGCGAGGCAGAAGGATCAGAGTGGAGGAGGCCTGCGCGACGGCAGCACCGCAGGGAAACCGAAAGGTACCGGCGAAGAGAGGGCCGCTCAGATCCCTGGGGAGAAGTGGGGCGGGGCTGGAGGAGGAGGTTGCCCGAGGCAACGGTAAACGGCCTGGGACACGATTGGCGGAGAAACTGAAAGCCTCCAGAGCGCATGGGATTATGGGTGAGAAGGTTTGAAATAAAAGGAGGGGCTCTCGCCGCTCTGGGGCGTCTTCCCGGAGGACGCCTGGGGGGCCTGTGGCCGCTGCCTGCGCTTCCCCACGGAGGGTAGTTCGGGTGGGCTCCGGACGGGAGTAGGAACTCTGGGTGCAGCCTCGGGTCAGAGTCGGGCTGGGCGGGGCGGGCGGGGGTGGCGGGCTTGTTCTTCGGCGGTCCTAGAGGGAACGGGCTCCGAGGCAGAGGCCTGCCATCCCTCAGAACGGTGTAGCTTTTGTTCCTTACGTGGTTTGAGTTTGTAAACTAACCCTGTCGAAATAATATAATGAGAACTAATGGGAGTGTTAGGAGAACTCAGGTGTTCAACCAGCCCTGGCTGGTGCGGCTCCGTGGAGTGAGCGCCGGCCTGCAAACCGAAGGAACGGGGTTCGGTTCCCAGTCCGGGCACGAGCCTGGGCTGCGGGCCAGGTCCCCAGTAGGGGGCGCTTGAGAGGCCACCACACATCGATGTTTCTCTCCCAACCTCTAAAAATAAATACAAATCTTTCAAAAAAAAAAAAAAAAAAAAAGTTGAGCCTTACTGGTTTTAAGTGATTAAAGCTGTGACTGAAGAGGCAAAGCATTTATCCTTAATTGAGAGGCTCAAGTGACTAATGCATTGGAACGCTCTTGTTCCAAAATAGTGAAGCTTTGACTAAAGACTCCTTGATCACCAAGCCTCTGCCCTGGAATTTCACCTAGAGCGTGGCGGGCGCGGGCGCGGGCGCGGCCGGACCCCAGTTGCTGTTCGGGAACCGCCACGCTGCCGGCTCTGAAGGTGGAGGCAGGGACCCTGGGCCGCGGACTGCGGCCGCCTCCCCAGCTGGACCCCACGGAGAGCAGACTGCCCCCTGGAGCCTCCCGAGGGATCGGCTCTCCTAGCACCTTGACTGTAGCCACGCAAGACGCACTCGGGGTCTCTGGCTTCTAGAACTGTAAGAAAATAAATGTGCGTTGTCTTAAGCCACTAAGGTTGTGGTAATTTGTTACAGTAACGGAAAATACATACAATGTACAGTCTTCTGTCTGGTGTATCCACATTGTTGCCTGTATCAGTAGTTTATTCCTTTTTGTGAATAGTATCCCATTGTCCGGGCAGCTGACACTTTCTAATCCATTCACCGAATGATGAACGTGTGGATTGTTTCCTGTTTTTGCCCATTATGAGCAATATTGCCAGTCAGTTTGTATACAAGCCTTTGTGTGAACACGTGTTTCTCTTGGGTACATACCTGAGAATGAACGTGGAGGCTTATGTTTAACTGTTTTTGAAAACTCGTAGACTGTTTTCCGCAGCGCGTGCACCCCTTCACGTCGCTGCCGGCAACGACGAAGGCCCCGGTTTCCGCCCCAGAGCTCGGCGCTGTCCCGCCGCCCTCGTCCTGTTGGAGTCCGGGGGGGGCGGACTGGCGTCCCCTGTGAGCTGCTTCAGCGTGTCCCTGATGCTTGATGGTGTTGAGCATCTTTCATGGGCTCGTAAGCCATTCGCAGTATCTTTTTCGCTGAAATGTTTATTTAAATCTTTTGTTTATTTTAATTGGGTTGTTTGTCATTTTATCACAGAGTTTTAAGAGTTTTTAAAAAATATTTCTAGAATCAAGGCCTTTATCATATTTATGATCTGAAATTATTTTTTCTGTCTGGGGCTTGTCTTTTATCTTCCTTAATGACATCTTTTGATGAACAAAATTTTTAAATTTTGATGAATTCTAATTTATCAATTTTTTTCTTTTATGTATCATGCTTTTGGTGTCATAGGCAAGATATCTTAACCCAAATAATTTCTTCTGTTTTTCTTCTAGAAGTGTTTCAGCTCTCTCATATAGGTCTATTCATTTTGAATTATTTTTTTTGTGCACGGCGTGAAGTAAGGATTTAAACTCTTTTTTTGCATATGGATAACCAGTTTTCCCAGTATCATTTGTTAAAAACATATTGATTCCCTATTGAATTGACTTGGCACCTTTTTAAAAATGATTTTAGAGAAAGAGAGAGGGAGACAGATCAATTTTGTTGTTCCACTTATTGATGCATTCATTGGTTGCTTCTTGTATGTGCCCTGAGCAGGGATCAAACCTGCAACCTTGGTTTATCGGGACAATGCTCTAACCATCTGAGCAGCCCGGGTACTTAACACCGTTATAAAAAATCAATTGATCATATTTGTGAGGGCTTTTCTCTGTTCTGTTCCATTGACCTATATGCCTGTCTTTATGCCAAGTCTATACCGTCTTGTTTTAGCTTTATAGTATGTTTTGAAATTAAGTGTAAGTCCTCCAACTTTTTTGTTTTCAAAATTGTTTTGTGTATCTTGATCCTTTGTGTTTCTACAGAAATTTTTGTATTAGCTTGTCAGTTTCTACCACCACAAGACCACCTGCTGAAATCTCCCCGGACATCGCATCGACTGTATCCGTCGGCTTGGGGAGGACTGTCACCCGAACAATGTTGAGTCTTCTCGTTCATAACACGGCACGTCTCTCCCTTTATGTGGGTCTCCTCTCGTTCTTCTCAGCGGTGTTTTGTCGCTTTCATTGCATGGGAACTGCATGACCAGCCCCAGGTTCGCAGGGAGGACTCAGAGGGACTAGGCAAATAGGCGTTCTCATGGCTGTGCTTTATTGCAATGAAAGACTATAAAGTAAAATCAGTGAAGGGAAAGCCTCCAGGGGCGGAGTTTGGGGGAGACCAGGCGCCCCTTTCCAGGTCCTCACTCAGTGGAGTCCTGGTGAGTTGGGACAAGTGTGTGAAACGCGTTGCCACCTGGGAGCTCATGTTTCTTTCCTAAAACTGTTGTCACAGATTGATACCAACGAGGTGACTTAAAACAGCAGACATCTATTCTCGCAGTCCCGGAGGCAGAAGTCCAAAGTCCCGGTGCCAGCCGGCTGGCCCCTCCCGGAGGCGCCGAAGGGGGCTCCGCTCCGGACCTCTCTGCTGGCCTGTGGCTGCGCGGACCGCCCTTGGCAGCCGTGCCCGGTCCCTGTGTCACTCCAGCCTCTGCGTCTGTCTCCACGTCCCCTCCTCCACGTCTTCCCTCCTTTTCTCAGGACACTTGTCACTGGACCTGACCCAAGGTGTTCTAGCTCAAGGTCTTCAATACGTCTGCAAAGACCCTTTCTTCCAAAAATTGTTTTTTACTGTAATTTTTTCCATTACCATTTAGTCCCCTTACGCCCCCCGCGCCCCCAGTCGCCGCCGTGTTGCCCACGTCCGTGATTCCTGTCTCCTTTTTGCCCCAGTTCTGCACCCCCGCCCTCCCCCTCCCTCGGCTGTCAGCCTGCTCTCCGTCCACGAGTCCGTCCGTTTTGTTAGTCCAGTTCGTTCATTAGGTCCCACGTGAGTGAAGCGATGTGGTGTGTGTCGTTCTCAGACCGGCTTATTTCACTCAGCATGGTGTTCTCCAGGCCCACCCCTGCCGTTGCAAAAGGTAAAATTGTCTTTTTTACAGCCGAGCAGTATTCCGTTGGGTGAATGTCCCATCGCCGTTGTATCCGCTCATCCACTGACCGACACTCTGGCTGCTCCCGTGTCTCGGTAATTGTAATAACGCCGCAACGACAGGAGGTGCTTATGTTCCCTTGAAATACTGTTTTGGGTTCCTTCGGATATAGCCCCAGAGGTGGGGTCGCTGGGTCAAAAGGCAGATCCATTTTTAATTTTTTGAGGTAACGCCACCCTGCTCTCCAGGGGCTGCACGAGTCTGCACCGCCCCCCCCCCCGCCCCCCCGGCGCAGTGCACGAGGTTCCCCTTTCTCCACATCCTCCCAGCGCTTGTTCGCTGTTTGTTGATGGCAGCCATTCTGACCGGTATGAGATGACACCTCATTGTGGTTTTAATTTGCATTCTCTGATGATTAGTGACATTGAGCCTCTTTCTACCTGTCTATGGGCCATCTGTGTGTCCTCCTTGGACAACTGCCTATTCAGGGCCTTTGCCCATTTTTGTGTGTGTGCGTGTGTGTGGAGTTTTGTAAGTTCTTTGTAAATTTTGGATATTAACTCCTTATCAGATGTATTGGTGAATACGTTCTCCCCCTCTGTGGGTTGTCTTTATTTTGTTGTTTTCCTTTGCTGTGCAAAGTTTTTAGGTTGATGTAGTCCCCTTTGTTTTTTTTCTTTGTTTCTCTTGCCTGGGGAGATATGGCTGATAAACTATTGCTACAAGTTAGGTCCAAGATTTTGCAGCCTAAGTTTTCTTCTAGTATTTTTATGGTTTCTGGTCCAACATTTAAGTCTTTAACTCATTTTGAATTTATTCGTGCATGTGGTGTAAGGTAGTCTAATTTCATTTTTCTGCATGTATCCAATTTTCCCATTACCATTTATTGAATGAATTATCTTTAGCCCTTTGTATGTGCTTGCTTCCTCTGTCTAATGTTAATTGACCATGGAGACATGGGTTCATTTCTGGGCTCTCCATTCTGTTCGACTGATCTCTGTCTCTGTTTTTATGCCAGTACCATGCTGTTTTGATTACTATGGCCTTGCAGTAAAGTTAGATATTAGGTAGTTCATGTACTCAGGTTTTGAGTAGATTTCACCACCATTCAACCTACTACAGTGCTGGTCATATAGGCAGTCTGGTGCCTGCCAAATTTCCAGACACCCAGAAAGAAAGCAGATATGGAGCCTAAATTATACTGATTGTACAAACACTGTGGACGTAATGAGCCACTACTTCTCGGACTAGTGGCAACCATCCTGAAGTCAGCCTCCCAGATGTTAGGCAAGGGCTAACCTTGCTGGCGGGTTTTTCAGGGTAGGCCATAAGTCTGCTGCACCAACCCTTTTCTGTGCACACTCCTTTGTGGTATTTATTCCTAGGTCTTTTATTCATTTTGATGCAATTGTGTACAGAAATTTTTTCTTTATTTTTTTATTTTTTAGATTTTATTTTTTAGAGAGGGGAGGTGGGGGAGAAAGAGAGGTAGAGAAACCTCAACGTGTGGTTGCCTCTCACATGCCCCTGCCCTGGGGACCTGGCCCACAACCCCGGTACATGGGTTCCCTGACTGGGAATTGAAGCAGCGACTCTTCAATTGGTTCCCAGGCTGACGCTCAATCCACTGAGCCACGCCACCCAGGGCCAGAATTTTTTTCTTAATTTCATTTTCAGATTGTGGTTTGTACACAGAAATGTAACTGTTGTTTGTGTATTAATACTGTATCCTGTGACCTTATTAAAGTAGCTTATTGTTTCTAGTAGGTTTGGTGGATTTCTTAGAATTTTCTAAATAGATAATCATGTCATTTGTGAATAAAGACAAATTTACTTCTTCCTTTCTAATCTGTGTGACTTTGTTTTGTAACCTTATTGCACGGGCTAGAACCTTCAGTACAATGTAGCATCATTTCAAATATTTCTTCTGTTTCTTTCTATCTTCTCTTTCTGGTGTTCCCATTATGTATCTGTCACACTAGTAAACATCCATAATCCTTGGATATTCTGGGGTGTTGTTTTTGTTTTTTTTTTTTGGCAATATGTGTTCTTTTTCTTTTGTTTCTGGGATTCTGTTGATAGAAGCTGTAGCTCAGAGGTTCTTTCCTCAGCCATTTCCCGTCCACTGATGAGCCCATCGGAGGCCTTCTCCGTTTCTGCTGCAGTGTTTTCTACCTCCAGCTTTTCATCTTGCTCCTTTCTTAGGATTTCCCTCTCTGCTCGCATCCCTCATGCGTTCCTGCATGCTGTCTCCTCTATCCATTAGAGCTCTTAGCATGTTAACCATTGTTGCTTTAAATTCCCAGGTGATCATTCCAACATCCTGCCATGTCTGGTTTTGACGCTGGCTCTCTCTCTTTGATCTGTGTGTTTTGCCTTGTGCCCTGCCACTTTTTCTTGATAGTGGGACATGGGGCACCAGGTGAAAGGACCTGCTGTAAATCGTACCTGGTGACGTGGTGAGGTGTGGGGAGGGGACTGTTCTGTGGTTCTATGATTAGGCTCAGTCTTTAGTGAAGTCTCTGCCTGTGCGTTGTGACCTTCACAGCAGTTTCTTGGCTTTCTTCTCCCCCTTGCTGGGACAGATGGCTGGCGGGGCCAGGAGTTGGGTATTTCCCTTCCCTGAGTTGTGCTGTGGTGTGGTAGTTTCTCCAGTGAGCTGTCCTTGGTAGGAGCCTAATGCTCTGCGCGTCCTGGACGGGCTGCTCAGTTGTTCGAGTGTTGCCGCCATAACTCCAAGGTTGAGGGTTCGACCCCTGGTCAGGGCACATACAAGAATCAACAAATGAATGCACGAGTAAGTGGAACAAAAAAATCAATGTCTTCTCTCTCTTTCCTTCTCTCCCTTCCTCATTCTAAAATCAATAAAATTTTTTTAAGTAAAAAAAAGAACAGAGCGCTCTGGTGTCTTTTGAGTGACTCCTTTTCCCTTCCTTCTGTTGGAAGCACAATGGTGTTTGTCTCTGATCTTTACTGTGGGAACCTGCTCATGCTCCTGGAGGAAAAATCTTGCCATCCCGTGCGGCACCCCACGGCTGGGTCTCCCTGGAGTTTTTCCCTCTCAGCCGTGTTTACGCTGAGCCTCCAGAAAGTTATCAATCACGGCTCAGGCTCAGGCAACCGCGGGCGCGCGTTGCCCTGGCGGCTTCGCCCCGGTCTGCCCCGGAAGCCAGGCCGCCCGAGCCGGTGCCTGCGGCCCGCAGCGCGAGGCCCGCAGCAACCCCTCCCGCCCCCTGGTGGCCAAGGTCAGCAAAGGCAAGTCCCCGTCCGCGTCGGCAGGCGGAGTAGGAGCTGGCAACTGCTGTTAAATGGTAGATGTTCCTTAATCGTACAATTTTCGTTTTCCAACATTTTACCACGATTCACACTGACACATGAAAGAATAATTTTCATTTGAGAGATTGGTTTAACTGAATTATACAATCCCAACAAATGTTAAACGGGCACATATTTTAATGTGTTCCCATTACGTATCTGTCACATAATTAAAAATTAAAATTAATTAAAAGACGTGAAATTCGCGGGGGCACCTGGAAAAAGCAGGAGGCCTGGTGGCTGCTGCTCAGGCGATCCCAGTCCAGTTAGGAAACAACCAACCGTGGGGGCTGGGTAACCACGTCCACTCTTGCTCTGGCCGTGTCCGGGCCACGTGTCCAAGAGGCTCAGAGGTCCTCCAGGTGCCCCAGTGAAAGAGGCACCGCTCTCGCGGAGGGCACCCGTAGAGAACAGGGGACACCTGCCTCAGGTGTGTGACCGCTGGGAGGGGTTTTTCTGCTGCGGACATTGCATTAGAAAACTTATTACCGCAAATGTACTGTCCCGTAAGAAGTTAATTATGCTTGCATAGAACTTAGCAGCACCTCAGAGGGAAAAGTAAAAGGGGGAAGCCGTCCCCCACCCCCCTCGCACCCCACAGTCTGCACCCTCGGGCTCCCTCCGCCCCGGGACGCGTCGCTGAAGGGCGCGGCCCCTGTCCACCCGCGTGACCCGCCCCGCCCCCGGCGCCAGCGAGCGCGCCCCCGCGAGAACACACCCCCAGCGTGCGCGCCCCCGGCCGCCGCGGCCGCCATTTTGGAGCGACCTGAGCGCCGCTCGCGGCCCCAGCTGGTCCCGAGGCGCCGGCCGGCCCGCGCAGTGTTCGTGGGCGCCGTGTCCGTAGGCGCCGCGCCGGACCGGGCCCATGTGCGTGCGGCCCTCCCCAGGCCGCCCGGGCTTCGCCTCCGCCAGCGCCCTGGCCTCCACCCGGGCCTCCGAGGAGCCGCCGCGACGCCCGGCCCGCGGGGCAGGTGAGTGCGGCCGCCCGCAGGCTCCTCAGCGCCCGCGCCCGCCCGTGCCCCGGGAGTGCCCCCGCCGGCAGTGCCTCGGTGCCGGCGCCCACCGCCCTGTGCCGTCAGTGACCGCCCTTCAGAGACATGCCGTCTGTGTCCACCCCGTTATGTCCGCCCCGACAGCGTCCCCCGCCTCCCCAGCTCACAGCGTCCGCCTGCCCGTCGTCCAGCCGGTGGGCGCCCCGCTGCCAGGGGCCCCCGCCCCGTCACCGCCGTTAGGACCCCGCCTGTCAGTGCCCCGACCCCTGCCTGGGGGGGCGCTGTCTTCGCTCCGCTCCCGCTCGGGCGCTCGCTCTCCGTCCCCGTGCGCCCCGAGTGCCGCCCGTCACCTCCCCGGTTCTGTCGCCTCTCGCTGTGTCCCCAGCCCCTCGCCCTTCACAGGTGCCGCTGCCTGCCCGCGCCTGGCTGGCCCCGAGTGCCCCCGCCTGCCCCTGCGCTGGCTCCCGCTCGCCCCTCCTGCCCCTCCGCGTCCGGCCGCCGCGCTGCCCACCCCGGGCTCCGGAGCGCCCCCGGGGGCCCGGCCCCGCGCGCCCTGCCCCGTCCTGTCCCCGTGGCCCCGTCCTGTCCCCGTGGCCTTCCCCGGCCGGTCACTCTCCCAGCGCCCGCGCCCCTGCCCCTGCCCTCGGCCGCCCGGGCCGGGCCGTCGCCCCCACGGCCGGCTCTGCAGGCTTCTCCGTGGGCCTCCCCTCTGCCTCCCCTTCCCGCCCGGCTCCTCTAACCCCGGGCAGCCGACTCTGCTGGCAGAGGAGCGGGGACAGCGCCTGCCAAGGCCCTGGGGCGGGGGGCCCCCTGCGGGACGCAGGTGAGGCCGGGAAGGGGCGGTGGACGGCGCCCGCGTGAGGGCGCCGCCCGCCGGCCCGCCGTGCTGTTCCCTGCGGGCGCCGTGCTGTTCCCTGCGGCCGTGCGCCTGAGTCCCGCGGGCCGGGCGGGGTGCCGTCCTCTTGGCGGGGGACGTGGGGCACGCGTGGGACAGGAGAGGGGGGTGCTGGGAGTGGCGTGGCTCGTGGTTTCCACCTCGGCGGTCAGCGTGGGGCGGCTGTGGGGGCAGAGCTGCTGGGACTCGCCGATCCGAGGGGAAGCGTGGACGCGGGGCGACGGGCCGGTGGGAGCTCACGGAGTAAGCGGCGTGGCGGCGGGGGGCCGCGTGCGGGCCGGCGGGGGCGGGAGGGCTTAGCGCTGGCCGGCAGCGGGAGGCCTCTGGCGGGAGGGCGTGGAGCCCGCGGGGGGCCCGGCGGCGGGCGTCACCCGGCGGGACGGTGCCCGAAGCCCTGGGGATGGCTGGGCGCGCCCACGCGCGCAGGAAACCAGAACTGGCCGTTTGCTGTGCGCGGCTGTGTTCGACGCCTTCTGCGGCTTTAGCCCGCACAGGAACCCGGAGGAAGAAATTGAGCTCTAACTTTAAAAATGTTGTTTTAAATGTTTAAGTAACGATAGATGATTATGTACCAGGTACTTCTGTGTGTGCACGTGTGTGTATTCTAATAAAGCTTTATTTAAAAAAAAAAAGCCCAGTGATTCACCCTTTATTATCCTTGTAGGCTTGTGAGAGACATTTTGGCATAAAGTAGGTACCTGATTTGGTGGAATTTACTCTAATCCACAGAGTGAAAACCAGTGTTAAATTCTATGTTTTGACATCTCACCCAGCAATCATTTAATTCTGAAAACAATAATGTAGGTTTTTTTTTTTAAAAAACCAAAGACTTTATTTATTTTTAGAGGGGGGAGGGAGGGAGAGAGAGAGGGAGAGACACATCCCTGTGTGGCTGCCTCTCGCGCGCCCCCTGCTGGGGGCCCGGCCGCAACCCAGGCCTGTGTCCGCCTGGGAATCGAACCGGCGACCTTTCGGGTCACAGGCCGTCACTCAGGCCACTGAGCCGCACCCGCCGGGGCTGATGTAGTTCTTTTCAATATTCCTGTTAACATTCATGTGAGAACACTGAGGCACAAACACCTTAACTAACATACCTGGGGTCACAGTAAGTGGGCGGGCCATGCACCGGGCGATCTGAATGCAGAGTACAATTCAAGAGACCGAATGTTCCTGTGGGGAAGCCGGTCTCCTTTCCACCCCGTCCCTCGGCCCTCTGCTTCCTCTGGGGGACCATGTCGCATCCGTGTACAGTGAACCGCTCTCTTCACAGCGCAGAATGTGCAATTTTACAGTCTTTATTAACTCAAAAATATTCAGCCATTTAAAAAGTATTGACTATTTTACACCCACTGTAATGTACAAATTTTAAGCATATAAACATGGTGAATTTTAATAAATGTTTGCACCATTGTGTCCATCACTTATGGAGAGATAGAGAACGTTTCTATCGCCTCTAAAGGTTTCATTGTGTTTGTTTTTATTTATTACACCAACCCTCAAAATCCCAGAGCAACCATAATTCTGATCTTTATCATTATAGATTAATTTTGCAGGTTCTTGAACTTGATATAAATGGAGTCATAAAGCATGTGCTCTTTTGTGTCTGTCTTCTTTTGCTCAGTGTAATGTTTTTGTGATTTCTTGATTTTGATGCCTGTATCTGTCGTGAGCTTTTTTTATGAGTGGTATTTCTTTGTATGAAGATATCATCATTTGCTTATCTTTTTTCCTGTTGATGGAATTTGGGGTTGCTTTTCCTTTTTGGCCATGATGACTACAGTCATTGGCGATTCTTATGCATGTCTTTTGTGGACATGTGTTATTTTTGGGGGGTAAATATTTAACAGTGGGATTGCTGGGTCATAGCATAGATGGGTGTTTAACATTTTTAGAAACTGCCAAACTGTTTTCCAAATTGGCACCGTTTTACACTCCCACCAGTAACGTATGAGAGTCCCGGTTTCTCCACATCCATGTCAGCGCTCGGCATTGTCATTGTTGTTCATTTTAGCCATTTGGGTGGTGGTGGTATCTCACCGTGGTTTGGATTTGCATCTCTCTGATGAATGACAATGGCAGGCAGTTTTCCACGTGCTTATTGGCCATTCTTACTCTCTCTTGTGAAATGCCAGGTCTTTCGCCCACTTTTTATTGGGTGGTTTGTCTTTTTATTATTTATTTTTAGGAGTTTTAAAAACATATTCTGGTTGAGACCTTTATGGGGGGGTGTGCGCACATACATATATAGTGAGGGAATAGGAGGAGAGGAAATGAAGGGTGAATGTCTGTTCCTGTTTATGGTTTGCCTATTTGTTTCTTAATGGTGTCTTTTGATGAACAGAAACTTTTAGTTTGGATGAAGTAAAAGTTTGTCAATATTTTTCTTTTAGGTTTATGATTCATCTTTTTTTAAAAGAGCTTTGTGGAGACACAATGTGCAACGAACTATATGTTTAGAGTGTAAAATTTTGTAAGTTTTGATGCATGTATACATATGTGAAATCATCACATTCAGAACAGTGTATGTATTTGCCCTGGCCAGTGCGGCTCAGTAGATTGGGCACCACCTGGCAAAGCAAAGGGTGGCTGATTTGATCCCTGGTCAGGGCACCTACCTGGGTTGCAGGTCCAGTCCCGGGTTGGGCTGTGTGTGGAAGGCAACTGCCCGATGTTTCCCTGCCTCTCTTTCTCCCTCCCTTCCCCTTTCTCTATAAATAAATGAATAAAGTCTTTATTGAAAGGTAACGTCCATATCCGTCGCCCCTCAAGTTTCCCCATGCAGCCTTCGGGGTTTCTCCCTTCCTGCCCCTCCACCTCCAAGCAAACCCTGATCTACGTTCTGAATGACCCGTCTTGTGTTATTTTTTGGGTGAGGTGGAATCAGGGTAATTTTTTCTCCGTGTGTGTTATGTAATCATTGTAGCATCATTTGTTGAAAAGACTCTTTTTCTCCATTAAATTGCTATAAATTACTTGAAGGTGTGTGTGTAAGCTTATTTCCGGGCTTTCTTTTATGTTCTGTTGGTCTAATTTTCAACACCACGCTCTCCGAATTACTGTAACTTAATGGTAAGTCTTAAAATCAGGTAATGTAAGACCTTCACTTCACATTTATTTATTTATTTATTTATTTATTTATGAGAGAGGGATATTGATTTGCTGTTCCACTTACTTATGCATTCATTAGTTGCTTCTTGTATGTGTACTGACCAGTGATTGAACCCACAACTTGGCATATCCAGACCACTCTCAAGCCAACTGAGCTACCTGGCCAGGGCAAGACTTCACTTTTATTTCTCTGTAAAATTTCCTGCGAGTTTTAGAATAAATTTTTCAACTCGTACAAAATATTTTCCTGGGAGTTTTTCTGGGATTACATTGAATCTATAGGTCAGTTTTAGAATTGAATTAATATCAGGTCTTCCGATCTGTGCGTGCCGTACCTCTCTCCGTTGATTTAAATCTTTAATTTCTCTCAGCATTCTTTTGTAGTTTTCAGTATGATAGTACACTTTTTTTCATTTGGTATATTTGTAGATAGTTTATATTTTTGATGTTACTTAAAATATTTTTATATTTTTCAATTGTTATTAATGTACAGAAACACAATTGGTTTATGTGTACTGATCATGTATCCTGTAACTTTGCATAATTCACTTATCAGTTCTTACTGTGTGTTTGTATATTATTTTGGATTTTTCTATGTACATAATCATATTATCTGCAAATAAAGACAGTTTTGTCCCCCTGACCCCGCCGGCTGTTACGCCTCTTATTTCTTTGTCTTGCACTGTTGCGCTGGCCGGCGCCTCTGCTCCCGTGTTGAGTGGGAGCGGTGGCAGTGGGTCTTCAGTGGTTGAGGACGTTGCGTTCTAGTCCTATGTGTGGGATGTTTTTACCATTACAGGGTTGGATTTCGTTCAGGGCCGCTATGGAGATGATCATTTGGTTTTCTGTCCTTTATTCTATGGATATGGCATTTTGTATTAATTGATTTTCAGAATTTAAAGCAACCTTGCATTTTTTTAAAAAATTGTATTTATTTATTTTTAGAGATGGGGAAAGGGAGGATGAAAGAGGGAGAGAAATGTGTGAGAGCGAAACATCGATCTGTTGCCTCTTGTACACAGCCCAGCCGGGGACGGAACCTGCAACCCAGGCCCGTGCCCTGACCAGGGATCGAACGAGCGACCTTCCGCCTTGCGGGACGGAGCCCAACCAACTGAACCGTGCTGGTCAGGGCAGAGCAACCCTGCCTTCTCAGGGTAACCCCTCTGATGGATGCATAACCCTTTTCATGTGTGGCTAGCCTTGGCTTGCTAGTGTTTTGTTGAGGATTTTTACATCTATATTCATAAGAGATATTGGCTTACATATGACTCTCTTTTCAGATGATATCATTGGTTTTGGTGTCGGGATAACTGGCCCCATAGAATGAGTTGGGAAGAGCTTTGCTGTTTTTTTAGATAAAATTTCTACATGTGATCATTGTTCTCAGCCTGAAGCTCTTCCTTCAGTGTTTCTTAAAATTAAGTAAATTTTTAAAATTTTACTTAAAATTAAGTAAAATTTTAAAATTTTATTTAATTATTTATTTATTTATTTTGGCAGGGGGAGATGTCTACTTGTTGGTATTCCATTTAAAAATTACTTTAAGTAAAATTTTAAAATTTTATTTAATTATTTATTTATTTATTTTGGCGGGGGGAGATGTCTACTTGTTGGTATTCCATTTAAAAATTAAGTAAAATTTTAAAATTTTATTTAATTATTTATTTATTTATTTTGGCGGGGGGAGATGTCTACTTGTTGGTATTCCACTTACTTAGGCGTTCGTTGGTCGATTCTTGTGTGTGCGGTGGCTGGGGATCAAACCTGCCGCTTCCGTGTGTTGGGATGCCAGCGCTACCTAACCAGGGCCTGCCTGCAGTATTTCTTACACTGTGGGTTTGCTGGCGATGGGTTCTCTCAGCTTTTGTTTGTCTGAGAAGGTCTTTATTTACCCTTACGTGTTGAAGGATATTTTTGCTGGCTATAGAATTCTAGGTTGACAGCTTCTTCTTTCGCCCCGTTAAAGAAGTTACTCCATTGTCTTTGGGTGTTTCTTGTTTCTGGTGAGAAGTCGGCTGTCATTTTATCACTCACCTGATGTCTTTTCCTGCTGTGTTTAAGATATTTTATTTATTTTTACTAAATAAATAAATTCTCTATTTTGATTAATTTTTTTTTCTTTTTCAGTTTGAAGGTAATTTTCTAAGCTTGATGTTTTGGTGCTAACCCTCCCGGGATTTACGTAGCCCCTTGGCTGTCAGAGCTGATGTAGTAAATCAACTTCGGAAACTTTTTGGCCTTTGCCTTGTTCTCCTTTCCTCTTGGCACCCAAAACAATCTACTTTAGATTGTTCAATATTGTCCCACAGGTTTTGAGCATGGCAGTATTTTAAAAACTATTTTCTCTTGCTGTTTACAGGAGTGTATTTTGTGAATTTATTGCTTTTCTTCTCTGTGTTCATTCTGTTATTAATTCTATCCAGTGACATTTAATTCCAGGTGCTGTATTTTTCATTCTAGCATTTCCTTTTGGGTATTCTTTCAAATTTGTAAATCTCTGCTACTTTCTCACCTGTTTATCCTTTCTGCCCTTTTCCCCCAAAATCTTTTAGCCTATTTTTAATGGCTGCTGTGAGGTTCTCTGCCAGGTCCGACACATGGCCATCTGTGGGTTCTGCAGATGTTTTTCCCTTGTGATCATGGGCCTAGTGCCTTTTTGTTGTATCGTACAACGGACATGTGGACAGCGCAGTCTGGAGACCCTGTGGTAGGTCATCCGCTCTTAGAGAGTGTTACGCTCTGTTAGGACCAGTTGCTAAGTCACTGGGAGACGCTTTTGCCCCGGTAGAAGCTTTTCAGGGGTGGGCCTGTCCTGTTTCTGCCTGCGTTTTAGAGTGCACAGCCCTCAGTTCTGGAGCGTGGTTTTCACGTGGATGGCGTGACCCTTCCGGGGTGTCCATGGAAAACCCTCTAACGTGGAAGAGCTTAGATTCCCAATTCTGTCTCCCAGTGTTGGACAACTGCTGACGTCTCTGCTTAGCGCTCTCACCTCACAGCAGCTGCGCTCTCCTCAGTTGTACTCTCTGCCTCCCTGTCTGTCTTTCTCACCTTTACGGAGGTGTAATTGCCCCATAAAATTATAAGACATTTAAAGTGCATCATAGTTTTGTTTTTTTTAAAGATTTTATTTATTTACTTTTGGAGAGAGGGGAAGGGAAGGAGAAAGATAGGAAGAGAAACATCCGTGTGTGGTTGCCTCTCACACGCCCCCACTGGGGACCTGGCCCGCAGCCCAGGCCTGTGTCCCGACTGGGAGTCGAACTGGCGACCCTTCGGTTCACAGGCTCACGCTCGATCCACCGAGCCGTGCCAGCCGGGGCCCAGGCACACCGTCGTTTTGCATACGTGTATGTGGAGAAAGGATTCCCCCCATCCAGGCAGTTATCACAGCTGCCACCTCACGTTTATTTTTTTGCGAGCGCATCTAGGCTGCCCCCTGTAGCGGACCCCAGTTGTGCCGCACAGTGTCGCCGGCTGGGCTCCCGTGTTCCGCAGTCGGCCCTCGGGCCACGGTCGCCTCCCAGCTGAGCGTCTGTGCCTCTTGCTCCCCTCTTTCTACCCCCACCCTGGCCTCCACCTTCTACTCTGTTTCGGTGAGTCTGACTTAGCTCTGTGTGGTTTCTTGGCGTCTCATCCCACTGTGTATAGTTTAGGAGTCAGCCAAGCGTTCGGGAGGAACTTTAGTGCAGGCTCTGGGGATTTTCCCTCCACGTTCAGCTGTTCCGGACCCCGACCTCTGGCCTCGGTGCCTCCGGCGGTGGCGCGTGGTCGGCATCGTCTAACCCGAGCAGTGGGGGCGCCCAGTGTCGAGCTCACGCTCTGGTCCCTTCTTCCCATGATTCTGTTCCTTCCAGTGTCTGCGCGTCTTCAGTTGGTCTCCAGTACCTTCAAATAGCTATTTTTAATATTTTGTGCAGAGTTTATAACTGTTATCAGCCAGCGGCTCCGCCACGCCTGGAACCAGAACTCTCAGATTGGACTCTGAAGCTCTGCACTGTATGTGCCCAACAGAGGGAAAGAAGGGAGACCAGGTGAATGTGGGGGCACGTCCGCGTGTAGAGGACGTGGAAGCTGACAAGGGGTCGCTCTGCAGGCCGAGGACATTAGGAGGGTGTGGTGTCCAGGAGCCCAGGACAGGCCGTGAACCCCGCCCCCTGAGGCTGAGGACGTTGCCTGAGGCGAGGACCGAGAGGTCGTCCTCGGCAGTTGCCAGCTCCCTTGACAAAAGCAGTTTGGGGGGTGTGGGGGGGAGAGGGCCAGCGCGGAGCAGCAGGACCAGGGACAGGAGGCGGAGACGGTCCACGGAGGACGCTTGACTGAACAGGGATTGGAGACGTGCCTGTGGGGCAGGGTGTGTGCGCGCGTGTGCGTGCACGTGTAAGCGTGTGCACCCTGTGCATCCACGCACAGGCGGGGGGTGCTGGGATGCCAGAGGCAGCGGCTCGGGGGCGCTGGAGAGTGGGAGAGGGGCTGGCCTTTGGGAGCGAGGACCCTTGTCCATCGTAACAGGAGGGACCTTTTGCTTTTTCTGTGAATTCAGGGGTGAGGGTGCTGGAGGGTGGGGGAGAGAGTAAAAGGAATAAGGTGGCTGTTAAATCAGGTAGCTGTTGCAGCAGGCCACCCCCATAACGAGCGACTGAAAACTGCGATCCTCTTTGCTGGCCGGCTGTCTGGGCGGGGCTCAGCCGCGTGACTCCGCTCTGCCCCCGGATCTGGCGGGGGCCTTGGCCGGACGTTCCGGCCTCTCTGCAGGGCCTGTCACCCTGGAGGCTGGATGGGTCCTCGCACCCTGGTCATCGCATTCCAGGAGGCTGTGAGGCCCCTTGGCGCGGGGGCTCAGCCTGCGGCGGCCCCTCTGTCCCCGTCATGCCAGCTCTGGGGGTACAGAGGGCCACGGGGGCCGCGGGGCGGGCAGACGCAGGGCGCCGTGCAGACGTCGTGCTCATCTGAAATTTGTCACAGTTGTCTCAAGAGGGACACTAGCTTCCTAGAGGCAGGGAGTAGGGTTGTCAGGCTGTGTTTGGTGTTCACTTGGGGTTTGTGGACGTCAATGTAAAGTGAGCGGAGCCCCAGCCAGACCCCTCAGGGAAGCCTCTCCGAGGGACCGCCCCTGCCCCGTGCTGGAGGCAGGGCACCACGACTTGCTGGGCGCTCCCTGCTCGCCAGGCGCCTGGCGAGCACTTTGCACAGACTGTCTCGGCTCACGTTCGCATTGACCCTTCGCGGTGCACCCCTTGGGGTCGTCTCCGTTTCGCAGGTGGGGTGGCCGAGACACAGAGGGGTCAGGGAGCTTAGGTCCCCGAGCAGCGGGGCTGAGCCTCAGGCGGGCAGTGCCTCTGGAGCTGAGGTCCCAGGGAGCTAAGGCGCTCCAGGCGCTCCCTGAACTCTGCCCCGTCAGCCCTTCCACCCGCCCTGGGGCGCCGTATTTTCATCCCCGTCCCAGGGACGCCCCAAGGCACAGGAAGCTGGGTGTTTCCGTCCTCAGGGCTGGAAGATAGGGTGCTCTGGGCCTGCCTGCGGCCAGGCCACCTCCCGCAGAGGGGCCCTGCGGAGCCTCCGGGGACCCTCCCTCTCTGCTGGAGGTCCGGCTCTTTGGGGTCCGGCTCCCATTCTCCTTCTTCACACCTAGTGGCCACAGTCAGACCTTTGGGAGCGTCTCTTCAGGAATTTGACTCCCACCTGTCAGCCCCTCTGACTTATTTTTTCTTATTAAGGTGTAATTCATGTACCCTAAAATCCACACTTTTAAAGTGTATAGTTCAGTGGCTTCCAGTGTATTTACAAGTTAGTGCAGCCATCACCACGAACTCCAGAACATCTTGTCACCCACAAAGACACCATCGCTCCGCTCTGAAGGCCTGCACCTCTGTTCCCAGGCCCTCGTTTCCCCTCCAGACGGGAGCCCTGCTCAGTCCCTTGCCCGGCTCTGCCGGCGCCCGCCCTGGGCCCTGCCGCCCTGGCTGGTGCCTTCCTGTGATCTCTCTCCGCGTGCCTCACCCCTTCTGCACCTGCTTGGATACCTCCTTTTTTATTATCGATGGGGCTAGAACTTGGTGTCACGTGCGGAACATGGACTCTGCTGTCAGTCAGCCTGGGTTCAAGTTCAAGAACTGACATTTATTAACCTGTGGCCTGGGCCAGTCTCGTGATTTTCCCTTGTGACCTGGGGTTGTGGTGAACGGCCTGTGTGTGAGCTTCACTGGGCTGGTGCACGGATGTCGCGAAGCCCTCCGGAGGCGGCGGCGGCGCGCCTGCTGGCCTGGACGGCGTCTGCCCTGGGACCCAGCAGCTCTGCACCCAGGAGAGTAAAAGCTGAGCGACCCTCGGTGCACGAAAGCAGGCACGTTCAGAATGTCCGGGCAGCCTTGTGTGTGACACTGGTCCATCGGCAACAACCAGAAAGTGCCTCAGCAGGGTATGCGCACAAGGTGCATTTTTATATCAAAGAAGAGTGCCTCCCGTGTTTAAAATGAAAGCACTAAAACTCCCTGCACCAGTGTAGGTAGTGTTCTAAAGGGCGAGGTTGAGCTTACAACGGTTGGAGAGCCCATGTATATGTTACAGACGTATGTCCGTGTGCTCGTAAAACAGCGCAGTGCTTCCAGGCGCGGGAGGAGTGAAAGGGTGCCGTTAAGAACACCCAAAGCTTCTGATCACCTCTGAGGCGCAAGGGATGGAAGGGGTTGTGGTTCCTCAACGTATTAGAATTTTTTTTTTTTTTTTTTTTGCACTAACCCGTGTCGCTCAGTTGGGCGTCACCCCGTAAAGCAAGGCAGCAAGTGGTCACCGGTTCAGTTCCCTTTCGGGCACACGCCTGGGTTGCAGTTTCAGTCCCAGGTCAGGGTGTGTGGGGGAGGCAGCCTGTTTAGGTTTCTTTCTCACAGTGATGCTTCTCTCCCTCTCTTTCTCTCTTCCTTCCCCTCTCTCTAAAAATAAATAAATACAATCTTTTAAAAAGTAGAAATTTTTTTAAGTAGGAAGCATGTGTGAAAAATTGTTCACATTTATTTAGTCTGAATATATGGGTATTTGTCGTACTCTTCTTTCTGTGTCTGTACCTTTTTATATCTTAAAATTTTTAAAATAAATACAAATATTTCAAACCAGATG
This sequence comes from Pteronotus mesoamericanus, assembly GCF_021234165.1. Classification (NCBI taxonomy): domain Eukaryota; kingdom Metazoa; phylum Chordata; class Mammalia; order Chiroptera; family Mormoopidae; genus Pteronotus; species Pteronotus mesoamericanus. The sequence continues at coordinate 277,037 of NW_026555088.1, forward strand.
ATGATAGTGCGATTCTCTGAAGGGGGCGCAGACAGACTCCTGTGTGCAGGCCGAGGACAGGAGTGGCTGTGGCTGACGTTTGGGCCGAGGAGCACGCAGGGCTTCGCCAAGTGGGGAGGCGGGGGGAGGGGCGCGCCAGGCCGAGGGGCCTCCGCTTGTTTAGGGAGCGGTAAGAGCTGGTGCGGTCAGAGAGCTGGGGTGGGGAGGGGGAGACAGACCCGAAATCGGGTCGCACGGCGGTCCCACTGAAGGTGCCCAGAGTGGAGGCTTGTAAGGAACGGACAGTGTGTCCTTTGTTCCCTTTTCCTCTTTTTCTGCCTTTTTTTGGACTGCATATTTTTATGATTCTATTTGGGTCTCTGTGTATCTTTCATGTCTACATTTAACATGTCTAATCTTTCCTCTAGGTTTTTGAAGATATGGAAAACAGTTATGACAGCTGTTTAAGTGTCTTTGTCTACTAATTCTCTCATCTGTGTCATTTCTGGGTTGGTTTTGATCGATTTTTCTCTTCAGGATAGTTCCTGGTTTCCTGCTGGCTTGCATGGCTGGTAATTTCTGATTGGATGCCAGGACACTGAATTTATGTTGTTGGATGCTGGGTATTTTTGTATTTCTATAAATATTCTTGACCTTTGTTCTGGGATGGGGTTAAATTACTTGGAAACAGTTTTAATCGGGTGGGTCTTACTTTTGAGCTTTGTTAGGTGGGGCCAGAGTCCTGTTTAGTCCAGGGCTAATTTTGCCCCAACCCGAGGCAAAAGTCTTCTGAGTACTTTGTCCCCTGCCCCGAGAACTAGGAAGTTTTCCACTGTGACCGGGAGTGTGCCTGCCCCTGGCTGTGAACTCCGAGGGCTGTTCCTGTTAACCCTTCGAGCGAGGCGTTGCCTGGCTCGGACATTGGCCTCACGCGCAGGCGCAGGCCCGGACCTGGCTGCAGCCTGCGCGCCTTCGTGCCCGGCAGCCTTCTGCCTGCGACGTCTGTGCCTTGGCCTCAGGACGCTGCTGGACTCCACGCTGTCCAGGCAGAACGCTGGGCGGGGAAGAGCTCCTCCTGTGTCCCCTCTGTCAGGGAACTCCGCTCTTCATTGCCTGGCGTCCTGTGTCTTGAAAACCGCTTCATGCGTCTTACCCTTCTGTGGTGGTATAGTTGTTGCCGGTGGGGAGGTAAAGCCTCCCTGTTATTTCATCTTGGCCAGAAGTAAAAGGGTCAAAAACAGGCTTTAGAATGAAGGGGTGCGGGGGCCTGTGAAACAGACCCGGGGCCTACGAGGACGCCGACCCCTTTCCGGGCGGGATGCCCGGGGCGGGCGGGCCGCCGGGGCCTTTCCTGGGTGGGCGTCGGGGGTTCTTGTGTTTAGGGAAGGGGATGGGGGCAGGGCGTGGGAGGAGGGCTCCCTAGGGAAACCCCGGGCTACGAACGAGATCCATTGGTGACGACCGAGTCAGGGCTGGAGGACACAGGTGACGGGAGGCTCTCGGGCTGCGGTGGGGGGCGTGGGGACGACAGCGCTCAGGATGCGTGCCCGTTGCGTGCCCGTTGCGCAGAAGGCACGCGCATTCCCTGGCTGCGTGTTCCTCCTGACGTCCCGGCTGTTTGGGACACAGGTTCCCATCCTTCCTCCAGTCCCTGCTGAGTTGAATTTGTGCTTTCTTCTTTCTTTTTCTTTTAAAGAAAGATTTTATTTATTTATTTTTGGAGAGAGGGGAAGGGAGGGAGAGAGGGGAAGGGAGGGAGAAAGAGAGGGAGAGAAACATCCATGTGTGGTTGCCTCTCACACGCCCCCTGCTGGGGACCTGGCCTCAACCCAGGATGCGCCCGGACTGGGGATCAACCCCAAGACCCTTTGGGTCACAGGCCGGTCGGTGCTCAGTCCACTGAGCCACATCAGCCAGGGGTCGGTACTAAATACTTTAGCTAGAAAATATTTAGAAATATTTTCTTATTTTGAAAACTTTGCATAAAGTGCTGAAAAGCCAGCTTTGTTGAATGATTTACCTTATTAATTTGAATTATGAAATATTAGATGTAAGATCGACCTATTTTTATTTTTTAATTTTATTTTTAAAAGATTTTATTTATAGAGGGGAAGGGAGGGAGAGTGGGTGGGAAACATCAACGTGTGGTTGCATGTCATGCGCCCCCTGCTGGGGACCTGGCCCGCAACCCAGGCCTGTGCCCTGGCTGGGAATCGAACCGGCAACTCTTTGGTTTGCAGGCTGGTGCTCAGTCCACTGAGCCACACCAGCCAGGGCTAAGATTGACCTATTTTAGGAAATGATAATGTTGATACATTTCTGGCTTACTAGCACAACTTTGATTGCCTTTTTTTTAATGTGAAATTTTGAAAAATGATTTTACTTATTTTTAGAGAGGGAAGGGGAGGGAGAAAGAGGAGAGAAACATCCATGTGTGGCCGCCTCTCGCGCGCCCCCCACTGGGGACCTGGCCCGCAACCCAGGCCTGTGACCCAACCGGGAATGGAACCGGCGACCCTTTGGTTCACAGGCCATAGTCAATCACTGAGCTACACCAGCCAGGGCTGGTTTTTTTATGAAGTTTAAAAACACACGTGTACACCTGAAAACTATTTGATTTTATTAACCAGTGTCACCCCAATACATTCAATTAAAAAAAAAAACAACACAGATGTGGAGAACACATTGGAATGAACCCTGGGGTACCCAGCCGTGACCAGCATTTTGCCATTTGTTTTTCACGTGTCCCTTTCCCTCTGACACAGAAACTTTGTTTGGTTCTCGTTTTTTGAAGTATTTAAAAAGCAAACCCCAGAAGTAATGTTATTTCATTATGAATATTCCACTTTTTCTAATAAGGGCAGTTTTTGTTTTTAAAGACACAGCTCCCACCTCAGTCAGCTAAGAGAATTCTCGGTAATTCCTTAATGTCATCTAACACCAGTTCACATTCAGATTTCTCCAATAGCTTCAAAAACACCTTTTTCCATTTTATTCCTTCTAATTGGGTCCACACGGACCTAAATACTACTTCCGACGGCTGCCTCTCGCCATCTAGAGTAGCTCCCCTCGCTCTTGCCGAAGTCTCACCTCCCGAAGGTCAGGCCGCGGCTTCCTGCCGCGGCCCCGGGAGTAGCCCCGGCGCCACGGGACCCTGCTTTTGCTTTAGGCCGTGGCGTCAGTCGCCCGTGCAGTGCTGGTCGCTGGACTCAGACATGGTGTTCAGAGACGTTGTGATGGACCAGGAGCGTGCATTTCTTTTTTGGAAAATAATTCATTTATTGATCTTAGAGAAACATTGATTTCTTGTTCTACTTCTTCATGCACTCATGGGTTGCTCTCTGTATGCGCCCTGCCTGGGGATCGAACCTGCATCCTTGGCGTATCGGGACGCTGCTCTAACCCACCGAGCTGCCTGGCCAGGGCGGCGTATGCGTTTCTTGAGGTGATAGTGTGAAGTTGCGAAACGGGACAGCTCCGTAGACACACTCCCCACGTCCGTGAGATCCGCGCGTGGCAGCCTGACCCCGAGCTCAGTAGCCAGACAGGGCAGTGGGTGTCTCACCAGTGCCAGGCTCCCGGGGACGAGCAGTGTGACCAGGGTTTGTGGGCCCCCGTCCTGGAGTGTTCTGATGGCTTGAGCGCTAACTGAAGAGACGGATTTTTGTTTTCTTTTGCTACCATATTGGTAATTTACTTTACAATAGTAGAATTTGAAAGAAGATTTTTCCCTTTTATTTTTCAGGTGAAGAGATTATAAATCTGCTGAATGAAAATTTTTTTCTTAAAATTGCATATACTCCAAGAAAAACCCCCAAATGTTTTTATGTTTTGCCTGAATACAAAATTTAAACAAGAAGTTTCCACAGAAGGTAAGGTGGTCTCCTTTTTGATTGTATTGTGTCATTTGTGCAAATATGCTGTGTAAGGGAAGTTCAAAAATGGGTGACAGCAGATACTTAGTTTTGAAGGGTGCAGATAGTCTGTTGTCTTGCTTATTGATCCTCCTGAGTCTGGCTTTGAGATGCTGTGTTGTGGAAAAATTACTTGGTCTCTCCCAGCCCAAGTGTAACCCAGATAAAATGGGTACAGTCACGTGTGAGGTGCAGCCGTGTATGTGTAGTAGGCATACGGGTGGAAGGGGGTGCACCTTTGCATGTGTACTGGGGCACACGTGAGCCAGAGCCTTACATCGTCATGGTGCCGTGCAGAACACGGTGTCCTTGAAGGAGACGAGAAAGGGAGGGAGGGACTCGTGTGTCCAGCCGATTGGTGCTCCTCAAAAGCTCTCACACCGCACTCCAATTAGGTGCTGGATAAATTACAGTAAATATAGTTTCTTGTGATCACTTCAGGGCATTAAAAATTAAGATACTGCATTAAAGGCCAAAAGAGAAAAAGAAAAAGGAACGGTGAGCATCATGACAACACTCCTTTGCTCCTTGCTGGAGGAAACAGAAGCCCCTTCAGAGGAAAGCCCAGTCAGCATAGGCCCTTGGGATGTAACAATCAATTTAGGCAAACTTGAACTTACCATGAGAAAACACACGCACCATTGTGAGGAAGAGTTAGCAGAACTAGATGCAGATACTGACTAAGCAGTTGCAGTGTGTAATGATGTACAGAATGTTGAAAGAATTATATGTAGAATAAAAGTTAGTAATGCAAAGCGAAGTGTCAAAATGGACTAAGCAGAACTTTCAGAAATGAAAGAAAAGTTGAAATTAAAAACTCACTGCATGTGGATTAGGCAGAGTAAACCTGGCTGAACACAATCGTGAACTGGAACACGCATCTGGATTTACACAGTGTGCAGCCCTGAGAGATGGGAGATGGAAAATGAGGTTCAGAGAATATGGAGGATAGAAGAAAAGCGTGAGTAAACGTGTCACTGGAATCCCGGAGTGGAGGCACACCATGCCCCAAGCAGTGTCAGTGAAGAGGAGCAGCCGCGCGTTGGAACCGGGCAGCAGGAGAGACCGAGCGCTCTCCGGGGGCGGGAAGAGGGCACCTGCAAAGGAGCATCCGTCAGGCGGACAGCAGGTGTCTCATCGGCGTGCGCAGGAGCCCACTGGAAGGGGGCTAGTTCTTCAGAGTGATGAGAGAGTATAAATTTCGGTGTGTAGAGTTGTGTATTAGATGTGTTTTACAAGAAAAACAGCAATGTCTCACGTTTTTGATAAATGTTAGGGTAGGTTATTCGGACTGCCCTCTGTCCTTCCATCCCTACCCTATGGAAAGCAACTAAACTTGTTGGATTCTAAAAGAAAATGAAAAAGAAATTAAAGAACTGACAATATAGCAAGGAAGTTCGAGACCAAAATATAACAAAAAATAAAATCCCAGAAAGGCAGTTTGAGCACAACGGGAAGGGCCCTGCCTTCACCCTGGGGGCATTCGAGCATCGGGACCGAGCAGCCTTCGACTTCCGCTGGCGGCCGAAGTGGAGGCAGGCCCGTCACGGGGCGGCCTGAAGGGGACCAGCCCTGAGCCCGACGGGCGCCGAAGGCCGGCTGCGTTCTCGGAGCTGGGGCGAGCTGGCGCCTGCCTGCCCTGCGCCGGCCCTGCTGCCCCCCGGTCGCCTTTGTACTCAGCGTAGCAGGGCAGCGGCGGCACAGCAGGGAAAATCCTGTGGCTCTGGGCCGGCCTCTGTGAGGGTCTGCAGCCCAGGTTCACGCTGCCTGGCAGCTCGGCGTCATCCAGCATGAGTTTAATTTGTCCTCTGGTTTGGTGATGCCTTCGGGCGTCCTACAGACAGAACTTCTCCGGAGGAAGTTACCGTCATCCTGAGACGCGAAGAACCCTCACAGATATTTTTTAGGATATTGCTCAGACAAAACAAGCGCACAAGGAAATAAGGCACCATGAGTGAAAACCAGTAACAGCAGAGCCTGTAATATCTGCAGGAAGCGATGAAAGGTAATCTAGTATTTAGAAAAGAATTGTCTAGAAATAAAGAATATAATACAAGGTAGGGCACAAATAGGTTTCCAATTGTGAGTATGCAAAAATTGTATTATTATTTATTAATTATTGTATTATTTTCCATTCGAACATTCATAAACTCACTTTTGCCCCACCCTGTATGTAGGTTTGATAGCGAATCATTTATACTGCAGAGAAATTCAGTCAGCCAGACAGAACACGGAACGGCGCCCGGCCTGAAGCCTGGGGAGGAGATGGAGACACAGCAGAGGCGCGGGGGGGGGGGGGGGGGGGTGGAGGAGAGGCTCCATCACGTGTGTGATTGGCGTGTGTGAGAAGACTGGAGGGTGGGGGCAGATTTCTTATCTGAAGAGATAAAGGCCAAAGATTTTCAAGAATGGGTGAAGAAACCCAGCCTGTTGATTCCAAGAGACAGATGAACCACAAGCGGGAAAAATAAAAAAACGCACAGCTGGTCAGGAGAGAGTGAACTTTCAGAGCACCAAACACAGAGACCGACCTGAAAACAAACAGAAAGGAGGACGGCGGGCGTCTCCTGCAGTGTGGGCCCTGATTCCGCCCGCGCGGCGGCGGCGGAGAGGGGAAGCCGCGGGCCTGGGTCCCCGCGCCCCTGTGCCACCCCACCTCTGCTCTGTGGCGCCACCTCTTCCCGGCTCTGTCCCTGGGGCGTCCCCTCGTCGGGCCCACGGGTGGCCTCTGCTCTATAAATGATTCGATACTAAACCCTCGCATCGTGTTCTTTTATTTCTAGACATCCCATCTGGTTCTTCTCAGGCAAAAATGTCTGTCAAGAATGAGGAAGAAATAAAGACATTTTTAGGAAAACAAACTGAAGAGTTGGTCACTGGCAGTCCTTTACTAAAGATACCTCTTTAAATATCTTCTTTAAAAGAATGTGCAGAAAAACGGATCCCAAGTCAAAGAGCTGAGATTCAGGAGAGAATGGGAAGCAAGGAAAGGAACGTCGTCTGTAAGAATGGCAGTAGCAGTGGCTCAGGGAGCACCGTCGAGGTGGACTTACGTAAAACCTGACGGTAGCGTGGACGTCGAGGAGGAGGCGCAAGCAGCAAGCGCAGGCAGCAGCACTCCGGGGGTCTGTGACAGCGGGGTTCGGGGTTCGGGGTTCGGGGAGGCGTCGATTTGCCGCAGCCCCCGAGGAGCCTCTCTTGCATAGAAATAGCGTGCAACTTCCACAGAGGTGGGGAAGGTAGTGGAACTTTCTTTATTCTGACAAAAGAAGCTTTTAGCAACCCTTACGCTTGGTGATAGAGGGAATGTTTCCCCGGCGAAAGTTTGCTCTGAACACTCCGGTTGAGGATCCTGATGCAGGTGGTGGCCAGGCCAGTAAATCAGAAAAGTGGGAAATAAGAAGAGAATTCGAATGGAAGAAACAAAACTTACTATTCGTTTATGATATGATCATGTAGTAGAAAGCCCCAAACGCGCTAAAGATAACTTAATCAAATTAATAATCACCTAGGAAGTTGCTGCATACAAAATCAGCTTATAAAAATATTGATTATCATATACCATCCACAAACACATCGCAGTAAAAAGTCCTGCAGGTGGTGGCATTGTGAGTAAAAAGTGCCCAGGGAGAAATGTAATAAAAGGTGTGAGACCTCTGTGGAGAGCAGTGGGGATCTTAGCGAAACTAAAGAAGGCTCGAGTAAACAGACAGATCCCCCCTAGTTTTGGTTTGGAAAACTTAATGATGTAAATGTGCCAATTCTCCCAACACTGATCTAGGAAGTCGTCATAATTTCAATCCCAAAACTCAAGAATTGTGTGTGGGCTTGGGAGGGCGGAATTGATAAGCTGACTTTAAAATTACATGAAAACGAAAGGGTCCACGAAAACTTCAGGCCTTTCTGGAGACCTCCGCGTGCCCCGCGAGCGCGAAGTCTTGCCGCGGCAGCGTTCTGGAAGCCTGGGATGCGGTGTTCGTGGGGCTGGCAGCGAGCCCGTCGGTCCTGAGCCGCCCAGGTTGGCGCCGGTCTCGTTACCAGCCACACGCCCTTTCGTCACGAGTCCCTGTGGAAGTCTCACTCTGCTGTTTTGGAAAAGGTGACCACTCTTGTTTAGCTTTTGTGTGTGTTTTGCTGCCGCTGTTTGCGTTGCTCACATTTTCCCCAATGTACAGCTCCAAACCAAGGAATAGCGTCTGCTGATGGTCAGTAAACGGTGGTCAGGAAGGGGCGCCAGGCCGCACCACACGCTGGCCTGTCCAGTGTGGGGGGCCGTCCATGCAGAAATGTTCAGACACGGCCTTGTTGGTCGGTCAGCTGGCGGTGCAGACACTCACCACTCTCCGGGGACTCGCATCTCCGTTTTTGCCGGGCCAAGTGGCACTCCAGCGGTTTGACCACCGGCTCTGGGGGAGTGAGAGAGCCTCCTAGTTGGTAACATTTGTCAATTTTCAGTGCAGGCACGTCCGTCCTGTTAGATTTAAGCTGCCACTGAAGGTGGGCTCGGGAGAGGCGCGTGCCGCTCCAGCCTGCCCTCTGCACAGAGCGGGCCCTCTGCGGCATGGCGACCTCATCTCTTTCCCTCCCCTTTCGGAGTCAGGGTCTGTGAGGGTAACGTGTGGGCGCTGTTCTCGGCTCTTGGAATGGGTATCACAGCAGCTCTGCTCTGCAAGACACGGGTGCTCCCTGTTCCCCGTTTACAGTGAGGAAACCAAAGTACAAGAGGTCGCATGCCTGACTTCAGGTCGCACCGCAGCTCCAGGACTTTGATTGTAAGCCCTTCAGGTTCTGCTTTCTCTTGGCGGCAGTCTGCGCCTCTGAGTGTTCTTGTGTGAAGAGCTCCTTCTGGAACTACGGGCCGTGTGGCGGCATTTCTTTGGAACCTGCCCTCTGTCTGATGGCCAAGCTAACCGGAAAAAGTAAAGACAGAAGCAGAACTTCCAGTTCCGTTCAGTGGCTGTTGGATAGGTGTCCGAGAGGTGCCGGTGTCCTTTGCTTGGCATCCCAGAGAGACTGAAGGGCGGAGGGCGTTGTCAGCGCAGCAGGAACCCTTCTGCCGCCCGGCGTCCTCTGTGGGAGCAGGAGCGGGAGAGCCTTCCCCGTCAGCTCCGAAGGTGCCGGCATCTCCGCCGGGCAGCGAGTGGGCGCGGGGGCGCGAGGACCGTCTGGAAGGGAGGCGGGCAGCGCTGCCGGGGAGCAGCCCCTCTGGCGTGGAAGGGAGCTCCCGCTGGAGCAGGGCCGCGGCCGCCGGAGACCGCGGTCCCGTTCTCTGGGAGGGCGCCGACCGCAGGCGTAGCGGGATGCGCGGGCACGAGCCGGCGGGCTAACGGTCGAACTGAGCGCTGCCGAGTAACCTCGTGTCATTTCGCGTGCCGGGGTGGCGGTCACACCCGCGGAGGTTCTCACGCTGGTCTGTGATATTGGCGAGATGAACAAAATTAGTGTAATGAGGTGAGTTTTCCTATTTTTTTCCTTAAAAAACTATATTTTTTTGAAGTGAGGCATCCTTCACCCCGAAATTATGGTTTCCCTTTTTAAAAAATCTGTAAAAAGTCATTATTTTCTGAAATTAAGGTAATTGTAGAGGTTAGTTTATTCTTTCCATTTTCTTTTTTATGATAAACTTTTTTTAACGAAATACTTCATTTACATTTAGAGAGAGGGGGAGAGAGGGAGGGACACACCCACTGGCTGCCTCTTGCACACGCCCCGCCGGACCCGCCCCTCGCGCAAGCGCGTGCCCTGCCTGGGGCTCAGACTCCCGGCCTTCGGCGCAAGGGCGCGCCCGCCGGGGCGTTTCCCTCCTCCCTCTGTATCTCTTTTCCCCTCCCTCTCTTCCCCCAGAGCCAGGCCTCAAAACCTGCTCTTGCTTTGCCCCCCGTGTTTGCATGATCTTCTAACCCTTTTTGTCAGTTCACCGTCTTCCCAGCATCTTCACCAGGAGTCGATTCCATCTCAGGAAACCGCTTCCCACTCACCATAAGCACCTCCTCATCCGTTCAAGTTCTCTCATGAGATTGTAGCGGTTCAGTCCCGTCTTCAGGTGCCACTTCCAGTTCTACACCCTAAGCTACTTCCTCCACTGCCGCCGTGAACCCCTCAAAGTCAGCCAAGAGGGTTGGAATCGCCTTCTCCCAGACTCCAGCCGCTGGCATTCTGACGGCTTCCCGGGAATCACTGATGTTCTTCATGGCATCCAGGATGGTTATTTTGCCCCCATCCATCAGAGGAATCGCTACGGCAGCTACGGTTTCCAAAACGTACGTCTTAAATAACAACACCTGAAAGTCAGGATTAGCCCTCGATCCGAGAGCTGCAGGAAGGCAAGAAAACGACACTCATCCTGCCCGTCCCCATCGGAGAGCTCTGGGGGGACCAGGCGCAGTCGGCGAGCGCAGGGCTTGGGGCCCGCGCAGCGGGCGTCCGCCCCTCAGCGGCCCATCCTGTGCGCCGGCGTCTGTCACCCCGGCGTGCTGGCCGCTCGTCAAGGGCGCAGGGCCCGGGGACTTTCGGGCGGTCGGTGTGCACTGGCTCAGCCCGAAGTCCCGGCTGCACGAGCCCCCCCCAGGAGAGCCCGCCGGTCCCTGGCGCCGAGAAGCCAGCAGGGACTTGGCCGCTCCAGCTTCGAAAGCCCTGGATGGCGACTTCCTCCCACGTGACGCTGTTCCATCCACACCGGGAGGCTGTTCGTGGGTGTGTCGAGGAGCGGCCGCCTTCCTCGGTCGTCTCGGGACCTGGACAACGGGCTGCAGCTCCCAGCTCAGCGCCTGCCGCCTCCCCTGGCGCTTGCACGTCGCAGGGACCGCTTCTCTCCTTGCGCCTCCGCAGCCGGCCCCCCGCCGGCTCCAGGCGCCTCTCCGGCAACCCCCTCGCCTCCCAGCCTTCCCAGGATGGAGGCGAGGCAGGGCCTGGCTCGGGATGAGGCTCCGGCTCCAGGGAATGTTGCGTCTGGTTTGCTCTTCTCTCCAGAGCACCAGGGCGCTCTCCCCGCGAGCGGTGAGGCCGTTTCGCTTTCTTACCACCCGTGTGTGCGCTGGAGCAGCGCTTCTGATTTCCTTCAGAACTTGTCCTTGGCTTTCACAGCGTGGCTCACTGTTCAGGGCAAGAGGCCCACCTCGGCTTCCGACCTGCCTGCCTCACCAAGCCGCCGCGCCTGGCTGTTGGTTTAAAGGGAGAAACGCGCGACCTTCCTTTCACTTGAGCACGAGAGGCCGACGTAGGGCTATAACTGGCCTGATTTCAGGACCGTCGTGTCTCGGAATCGGGAGGCCCGAGGCGAGGGGCAGAGGCGGGGTCGGCGGGGCGGTGAGAACACCTGATGTTCATCCGTGAAGCCCGCCGTCTTCTGTGGGCGCAGTTTGTGGAGCGCCGAAAGCAGGTACCGTAGTAACGTCAACCGAGGTCACGATCGCAGACCCCGGTGACCGTGTGACAACGGTGACGAGGGTGGAGGTACCGTGAGACTCACGCTGAGCACAGGCTGCTGGGACGGCGGTGCCGCCGGGCCTGCTCGACGCGGGGCTGCGCGGGCCTTCGGCTCGTAGCAGCCGGGCAGGCTGTGCCTGTGTTGTAGGAGGGAGCGAGGGGCACCTTGACGTGCCCAGCAGCCGGTGCGTCAGGAAGGAGGGACAACCCTAAGTACGTAGCCACATAACAAAGTAAGTTCAGAAGGCACGAGGCACAGACTTTCACATCAAAAGGAGAGGCCAGTAAAGCCACCGCTAGAGTCGAAGATGGCAGTTCTCTCGTCGTTTGACAGGAGTGGCCACACAGCAGATTCTGCCTGTTATCGTGGTGTTATCGTCATCAGCCAGCCTCACTTGCCAACGCCCAGCGGCGGTGCAGAGGGAGCCCTGCCGCCCACGCGTGCGCCGCATTCACGGGCGGGGCCGTGCCCCAGGCCGGCCCTGCTGGGCTCTCTGTGGCTTGCAGACGAGGACTGGCTGGTCCGTTTTAAAGGGCTGTTAAGAGGAAGAAGGGAAAGAACATGCAGCAGAGACCCCACATGGCCTGCAGAGCTGAGAGTAACTGCTGTTTAGCTCTTCACAGGAGGGCCTGCTGACGCCTGTGCTCGGCCATGAGCCAGACGCCCGTGCGTTTGAAGGAGCGAAGCCCCGGGAGCCTGCCCTCCGAGCACAGCACAGGTCAGGTTGTCCGTTGTGAAGAGCTAATTAGAACGTCCCGGAATAGTTAGAAAATTAAGCATTATACTTGTAAATAACCTGTAAGTCACAGAAAAACTAGGAAAGTTAGAAGTATCAAAATATGTGAGATGCAGCTAAAGCAGTGCCTGAAGGAAACTTTGTAGCTTTACGTGCTTATCATAGAAAATAAGTCTAAAAAGTCAGTGATCTAAAAAGCTTCTACTTAAGGAGCTAGAAAGAGAACAAATTAAACCTGGAGTATGCAATGTAGAGGAAATTAGAGACAAAGGAGGAAATTAGTGAAATAGAAAATGTACAAATACTAGAGAAAAAATAAAAACAAAAGCTGGTTATTTGAAAAAAGACCAATAAGCCCTGGCCGGTGTGGCTCAGGGGACTGAGGTCCCCAGTTCGACTCCCAGTCGGGGCGTCTGCCTGGGCTGCGGGCCAGGTCCCCTGTGGGGGGCGTGAGAGAGGCAGCCGCAGACGAGTATTTCCCTCTCTTTCTCCCTTTATTCTCCTTTCTCTAAAAAAACAAATCTTTATTTAAAAAAGGACCAGTAAAATTAATAAACTTCAGTTGTACTGATGAAGGAAAAGAGGAGGGGGATCGGCATTCCTGACGCGTGAGAAGGAAAGAGGCGCCGTTACCGAAACGGCTGCCGTTAGCGGCTCCCAGGGCGTGTGAGGAGCCGCGTTTGGTGGGCCCGGCAGCAGCGCCAGTGACCGGAATGGGAGCGAGCAGAAGTAGAAAGGACCTGTGAAGGAGGGGGCTTGTAACTTGAACTGTCGCCCAAGAAAACCTTAGACCGTGGTGACGTCTGTCAGCCGTTTTAGGGAGAAGTGGTCTGGGACTTGGAGGAAGGGGACAGCACCGGCCTCCCCGCCCCCCGGGGCTCGGGGGCGGCACAGGGAGGGGCCGCCGGGCGCAAGCTCTGTCCTTCTGACGTTTGAAAAAAGTTTCAACCTATGTCTTTCTATTCAAAATAAGCTTTTTATAACTCAGCACGTAGTTACTTCTTGCTTTTTAAAGTGTAGTCTGACCAGTTCTGTCTTTAATTTAAATTACTGATCCATTAACGCGCTTTCCGATACAGTTGAGTTCATGTCTGGTATCTTGCTGGGGTTTTTTTTTTCCCCATTTGTCCCATGTGTTTTTGTTCCTTACTTCCTGTTTTTCCTTTCATCCTTTGGTCTTCTTTTGGGTTGATTCAGTCCTTTCGACGGATGGGAGGGAGCCCGTGGTCCGCGCAGCCAGGCACACGCTCTGTGGCTGCAGCAGGGCGCGGAGGCCAGCTCCAGCTGCCTGTCCTGCAGGTTCTCGTTTGGAGAGAAGCCTTGGAAGGGAGGGGTCTCCCTCTGGTCCCCCCTTGCCCTGGACTGGATGTTGCCCACGTGTTTGCGTGACTCGGGAGGGAGGGCCAGCTGGCGTGTGTGGGGGTGGCCGCCTCTTTCTGAAGGTGCTTCTGGGATCGCGGTCTCCGGTCCCGCAGCCTGTTGCTGCCACCCCGCCACCCAGTGTGCACTCCTTTCCTCCCAGGAGAGACCGCGAGGGCCGGGGCCCAGAGGACAGCCTGTGCTGGGCACGTCGGGGCGCCCAGCCTCTGAGTGCGGGGCAGCGTGCGCGGGGGCCAGTGCAGCCCGGTGGGGGGTGGGGTTCCGTCAGAGGAGGGCCTGTCGGGCCGAGAGCCGCGCAGGATGCGGGGGGTGCTGGCAGCGGTGGACGCGCCCTGGGGCGTCGGGGGCGTGGGGGGCGTGGGGCCCTGGCAGCGGTGAAGTGGGGTGAGGGGGGTGAAGGAGGTGGCGGCTCAGGGAAGGGGGTCTACGCCGCGGGCCGGAGGCTGCCGGGGCCACGGCCGGAGCGAGGAGCCTGTCACGTGGGCGGCCTGTCCTCTAAATCCAACGCAGAGGATCCATTTTCATAGCTTTGCAAAAGACGGTTCCTATAACATCGCCAAGATTCATAGCATATAAATACAGATGCCCTTTGCAAAGGATCCAGGCTTTACGTTTTTCATCCTGTGTCACACGGGGACCTGGGCCCACAGGCTGACGGGTGGGGTCCCCTCTGCACCATCCGGGCAGACAGCAGGCGCCCGGACGGGGGGTGGGGCGCAGAGGAGGGGCTAGGTGGGCAGCAGCACCTCAGGCCCAGTGGCATGTGCGGGGCGTGGGGGCTTCAAGGGTGACCCTGGGCTCGTCGGCAGAGGGGGTGGTGGAGGAGGAGCAGAGGGCCCAGCGAAACCAGCGGGCCCGAGGGTGACTGCCGAGCTTGCGTTTTGTGAGGTGTTCCGGCTCTTTTAGGAAATGCTCAGTCAGGTGTGACCGTGAGAGAGACGCAGAAGAGGCTCAGGAACAAAGGTGCCCACAGGTCCTAGAGACAGGAGGCCTGGTCCTCACGCAGGGACACATGGGGGCACCCCAGGGGTGTTGGACAGAGGGCAGGTGTTGGACACAGGCACAGCCCTTATGGGGGTGCCTCGGAGAAAGAGGGGCAGGGCCTGTGAGTGGAGCAGGGTTGGCCAGTGTGGACAAGCCCGGCGGGGTCCCTGGTGGCCTGGCCGGCCCTGGGGGGGAGGCAGCAGTGGTGCTGGGGGGCGGGGGCGCGGCACCGGGAGGCGCTGCCCTGGGTGGACGGCGCGGTGGCCGTGGGCTGCTCCTGCCGGGCCCTTTGCTGTCTGTGAATTGACCGGCCCCAGGAGGGGCGCCTTTCCCCAGCTAGAAAGGTGTCCTGAGCCGTCAAAGCATCACGTGCAGGGAATTAACAGTGTGCACGATACAGAGACATCTGGGGAGACACGGCCGGTGTCCACTCAGGAGGAGGCAGGTGCTGGGGACAGGGCGTGCGAGTCACTCACTGTCTTGGGGTGGAGGGCGTCCAGGCCCGAAACGAGGGAGGCACAGCTGCTCCGGAGCCGGGGAGCAAGGGCACCGGGGACGCCCGAGGACCGCGCGGGAGCCCGGCGCGGGGAGGCGCATCCGGGAGGGCCCTGGGCGAGGGCCTCCTGCAGCGCAGGCTCGTGTTGGGGACAGACGTCCTGGGCTCGGGGGCAGGGTTGCTGGGAGAGGTGACCCTCTTGCCCTTCTTGCAGCTCTGTGGCCGTCACCATGTTCTGGAAGTTTGACTTGAACACCACATCCCACGTCGACAAGCTGCTGGATAAGGAGGACGTGACGCTGCGGGAGCTGATGGATGAGGATGACATCTTGCAGGAGTGCAAGGCTCAGAACCGGAAGCTGCTGGACTTCCTGTGTCGGCCGCAGTGCATGGAGGAGCTGGTGAGCCTCGTCACCCAGGAGCCGCCCCTGGACATGGAGGAGAAGGTCCGCTTCAAGTACGTGCCGCCGGGCGGCAGCGGGGTCCCTGAGGCCCGTGGCGGGGGTGTGGCTGTCGTTCGAGTCCAGGAGGCCGTGCAGTGCCTCGGGCTCTTTCGAGGGAAAAGGTGCTGGAAGACGGTGGCGGCCCCAGGGCAGAGCCGCGGCCGAGCGGGCGGTGGATGGACAGCGGGGCTGCAGCTCCCGCGGGGGGCGGGCCCTGCCTGGCGAGGTGCCTCGTGGGGGGGGCCGTGGGGGGACTTCACCCCGGGGTCCTGGGCTCAGTGGGAATATGTCATGTTGTCAGTGACCAGCGTCGGTGTTTCCTGAATTGTTCCATTCGGCAGCTGACCAGTCTGTTAGGAGATGACAGAAGGGCAGGGGTGGCGTGGCAGCGGCTGGGATGAGGGCAGAGGGTATGGGGACAGGGGCCCTGGGGGACAGGGCGGACAGAGCGGACCAGCCGCCGGCTCCCGGGGTGCCCGCTGGGGCCTGGGCAGGCAGGTCAGGGCAGACAGGCAGCGCGGCGGCGCGGGGCGCGAGGTCCGAGAACGGGGTCAGCAAACCAGGGGCCCGCAGGTCACGTCCTGGTTTTGTGGGACTTGCAAGCCAAGGACAGGTCCGTGCTTCTACGTGGTGGTCACGCATGGAAACGACGCCCGTGTGCTGCTCACTGCCCCGAGTCGAGTCTCTGTGGGAGCACGAGCACAATGGGCCCCGCGCGGCGCCCACAGGCCCCCAGGTCCCCAGCTCTGCCCTTCCACCGCGTGTGCTGGACCCTGACGTGCAGGCAGTGGGGCGACGGGCCGTGCCGGGGGCGGGGCGGCGGGCCTGTGGGAGGCGGGGCCTGTCCGTGGGGGGGCCGGGGGGGCCGGCGAGGTCCCAGCGACGCCTGCCGAAGGCCGCGGGGGGCCGTTGTGCGTGGGTGCTCCCAGTCAGCGCGTGTGGTTTCAGCACCGCCATCCACAGCCGCCAGCCCTGCCCCCCTCCTCCTCCCCGGGGCACCCTGTTGGGTGGCAGGCTCTGTGGTCGCCCTGTCTAGAGGGCGCTGGCGACAGGTCCGCCGGGAGCAGAGCGGGGTCCCACCGAGGGTCCCAGGGCAGCACCGGTCGGCAGGGGCAGTTTCTGGTCCGAGCGTCTGGGAGGCATTAGCAGCAGGCGCACAGGAAGCAGACGAAGCAGGAGGGCCTGCTGGCCCTGGGGAGGGAGCCGCGGGGGGACGCAGGCGCGCAGAGCTCAGGGGCCAGCCCAGCAGGGGACGCCCCTCAGCTGCGGGCCACGGTCCAGGCGGGGTGTTGGGGTTGCTCGCTCGCTCGCTGCGCCCGGGACCCCACAGCCCTCCCAGGCTGCAAGTCCGTGGCCTTCAGCGCAGGGAACCCCTCGTGGTGTTCGCTGCGTCACTTTCTCCCCACGCCCCAGTTTTCACTCTGTTCTCTCGGGGCCATCAAGGTGGCGTTAGGTCACCCAAGTGGATACTGTTGTCGTGTTTTTGCCCTGAATGTCTTGTCTTTGCCTTTTTGTTTTACATCTGAGAGTTTCTTCAAATTTTATCTTCCTGCCCTTTGCTGATTTAAAAATTTTCTCTTATCATTTTACTTTCTAAACGGCCTTGCTTCTCCTCAGATCTGTCAAGTACAAGCCTCCAGCGCTTGCTCGTGGCCACAGGCCCTGCCTCCCGCTGCCCTGCCTTGTTCCCTGGTGGCGGTTCGCTCAGCCCTGCGCTCCTTCCGAGGGAGGAACCACCACCTGCCCGGCTGGGGTCTGCATGGGGCTTGTTCGCCACAGTTCACTGGGTGACGGGTGCCAGCCACTGGGTTGGGTGACACATGGTTGACTTGTGTCTCTGTCCCGTCAGTTTCTCCAGAAAAGAGTCCTAGCGCCTCCCGCCTGTGGGAGGTCGGCCAGCCAGCACCGGGAGTCGGGCAGAGGGGCCGGGCGCCCAGTGTTGTCGGGGCCGCGCCCTGTTTCCCGACCGGCGGTCCCTCCGCAGCTGCGCCGCCGCCGGCGGCTTGGCTCCCTCCCCCCGGGGATGAGCCTCCTCACCCCTGCGCCCCTGCCTGGGAGCACGCCACGGGCGGCCCGCGTGTCCCTGCTCTCGGCAGCCCCCAGGCGCCCCCCAGGCCCCATGCGTGGCTGCCGCCCCCCGGGTCTCCTGGGCGGCAGGCCGTCCTCGCTGCTGCCCCTCTGCCTCCAGGCCTCGCGCGCGTCCTGGCCCCTTGCGCCTTGTTTTCTTGGCGTCACTGGAGTCACTTCGAGAGGGAACCGTGACAGGCCTGTGTGCCTGACCTGCCTCGTGTGTGACGGAACTTCCTCTTCCCTGTATAAATTTTATCAACTAGTAAAGCAGTCCCTTTTTTTGACGGGTCACATAAAATACTGATAAAAGCAGTCCCTCTCCCGAGCCGTAACCTGAGGGGATCAGGGCATCGTCGCTCCGCCTGCCCCGCGTGTGCACACGCGGGCCTGTGCGTGCCGTCGGGACTAGGCCGGCCCGGCGGCTCTGCAGGGCTTCCTGGAGGGAGCAGGGCGCGCGCTGCTCTGGGTCCGCCCTGCCCTGCGCTTGGCGCACCTTCCCGTGTTTGGAGGCCGGTGCACACCTCCCTGCTGCTGACGGGGGGCGCTGCTCAGGCTGCGGGGCTGTGGCCTGGCCCCCCGGCCCCGCCCTCCAAGCCACTCTCCCTGGCCTCGTGCTCTCTGCCACGCTGGTTGTCGCCCTGTGCGGCACAGCGGTGCTGAGCCACCTTGTCTGATCCTTGTCCCGACCCCCCCCCCCAAGGTGGGCACAGCCACCCCTCCCTGGGACTGACCGTGCCTCTGTCTGGGCCCCTCTCAAGCCAGGCCCGCCGGGCGCCCGGCACTGTCTGAGCCCAGGAGACGCTGATCTGGGCTGATGGGGAACACCGCCCCACAGCCCCATGGGGGCCCCCCGTCCCTCCATGCCTCAGCAGCTCCTTCCTGCAGGGTCTCAGACCCAGGCCCCCCAGCGGATCCACAGAGGCCACTGGGCAGAGGCCTGTGCTAGGGCCGTGCTGGCGGCTGCCAGGCAGGGGGGCTGCAGTGGCCGCGACCTCGGCGCTGCTGGGCTTCACACGCAGCCTGTGGGGGGCTGGGCGCTCACGCCTCCGCATTCAGAGGAGGACGCCAGGCACAGAGGCCGGCTGCCCCTCACCACGCCGCCGGCCAGCCCACGGCGCGCTGCCCCGGTCCCCGCCTCCCCTCGGGCTCCTTCCCTGCATCCCAGGTGTGTCCCCAGACACGGCACCGGGTGTGATGGCTGGCGCTGTGGTCGCAGGCCCTGTCCTGGATGCGGCAGGTGGGTGGGTAGGCGGCCTGTCCCCAGGCACAGCAGCGAGCCCACATGTATCCCATAGGAAGGCTGTGTGACACCGCAGCTAGCGGTGTCGTGGGGTCCCTTGTAACGGTGTGAGGACTATTCTGTATCTGGTCATAGTACATCACTTACATGTGTGGGTGTCATTTAGTAACAGTCGGCCTGCATAGCACCCCCTAAGCCACACTGCATGGTAAGCTTCATTCAGCCTGGGAACAGACGGACACATGCTTTTTTTCTTTTACTCCTCACCCGAGGATACGTGCGCTGACTTCAGGGAGAGAGAAAGGGAGACAGAGACAGAGGAACACTGACCCGTTGACCCACACACAGGTCCCGGCTGGGGAGCGAACCCGCAGCCCAGGTGCACACCCCAACCAGGAGTGAGCCCGCGACCCCTTGGTGTGCAGGACGGTGCCCCCACTCACCGAGCCGCCAGCCAGGGCTGGACCTGCGCTGTCCGACACGTTAGGGACAGGGAGCAGGGGGCGAGGGGGGAGGGCAGACACGAAGGGACCTGGCCTCCGGGACTGGCGGCAACAGGAGGTGAGCGGCCTGGCGGGGAGCATGTGGCCCGCGGCCTGAGAGCGCAGGGCGCGCAGGGCCGAGCGCCCGGGTGAGCGCGCCGCCGTGGAGGCAGGGCCGCCGCTGGTGCGGGCTCCGCGGGTCACTCTGCCCGGGCCTGCCCCCGGGGGCCGGCACCCAGGCAGCGCCCCGGCGAGGAGCGGTCCGATTTCACCTCCGGTCGCCGGCCTTGTGCCCGCCAGGTACCCGAACACGGCCTGCGAGCTGCTGACGTGCGACGTGCCGCAGATCAACGACCGCCTGGGGGGCGACGAGGCTCTGCTGGGCCTTCTGTACGACTTCCTGGACCAGGAGCCGCCCCTCAATCCCCTGCTCGCCAGTTTTTTCAGCAAGACCATCGGCAATCTCATCGCAAGGAAGACGGAGCAGGTAAAAGGCCTGGCGGCCCGTGCGGCTCAGGGTGGCCGGCCTGGCGGTGCCCGCGGCCGCGGTGCGGCCCGTCAGCAGCCGGCGGGGCCCGCGTTCCCGTCTGTGTCGTGGGCGCAGTGGGGCAGGGCGGGCTGCCGCTGCGTGAGGTGGAATTGGAGCAAGAAAGTGGCGTCTCCGGAGGTCTGTCTGCTGCCAGCTCTGGCATGAGGAGCACCTCTTGCCGTCCCCGGACTGGGCAGGGCCCCAGGCTGGCACGGCCCGCCCTGTTGCCCGCCAGCCCCAGACGTGCCTGTGTTGTGGCAGGGCTGCAGGACAGCGCCACCCTCGGGCGTCCGCCTCAAGGCCAGAGAAGGGCGCTCCCAGGGAGGCAGCGCGCGGCTCCGTTTGCCCTGCTGACCGTGGTCTGCCTGGGGTCTGTGGCCTCCGTTCCACCCCCGGCCTGGCACGTACTCAAGGCCCTCCGCCCTGCAGGCGGGCCCAGCGGGGGGAGAGCGGAGACCCCTGCCCGCACCCGCTCAGGGCCGGCCCTCACCTCGTGTCCCCGCCCACCGTCCCCAGCGGGTCTCAGAACAGCTCCCAGCCCGTGCCTTGTTGCTGTGAACACTTCAGTGGGCATCTGAAATAGAAGGGTGTTTTTCTTTTAAAAATAGCTATTGAGACTAGGAGGAGACAAGACTTTGCTAAGCAGATTACGTTACCATACCCCAAAATAGTCACCCTAGTTGTCTGGTATCACGCAGTGTCCAGGCAGGGAACGCACCTGCGTGCGTGTGTGTGCGTGTGTGTGTGTGTCCGAAGCCCCCAGAACGTTCAGCACCCCCCTCCGCCGCCCCAGGCAGAGTGTTGTTGGGGAGGAAGCCCCGTCTGCTTCTGGTGGATCTTCAGGGGCCCTCGCCTTTCGCAGGCCTGTGAACCCCAGATGTGCAGGGGGCGAAGAGGGCCGTCAGCGCAGGTGTTTTCTGGACGCTGGCAGCGTGTGAATGGAGAGTCGTGGCGGCGGCGCCCTGGTCGGGTGCAGGTCGCGGCCCAGGAGCGACAGTGCTGCGGGGACAGGGCCGCGCCAGCGCCGAGGGCGGTCCTGGGCCCCGCAGCCGGCCCGTCCAGCCTGCAGCCCACGCCTGCCACGCCTGCACGCATGCGGGCTTTGCAGATGCGCCTCTGCCACTCCCAGATGTTGTCTGAGGTCTGCTGCTTTGCTTCTTTCCTTGCCCGGTAATATGAGCCGCACCCTTCAAATAGGTTTTTCTGTTGCCCATCGTAACACGTCTGTAGCGGTTGAAGCCGGACAGAAATGCAGGAGGCAGCCCCCTGCAGCGCTCCTCGGTGGCCGGGCTCCCCCCCCCGCGGCCGGGGTTCGACTGGTTTGCGGGGACGTCTCACAGAGCCCAGCCCGCGCCCTCACAGGGGCGCAGGTTCATTACCAAGGCGTTGAAAGATTCGAATCGTCAGCCAGTTAGAGATACACAGTGCAAGGTCCCGAAGGAAGGCGCCTGGGGCCTGGCACCGTTGTGCCTGGAGGTGTCCTGGCTCCCTGTGAAGCTCCACGTGAGGGCTGGTGTGTCCTCTGGGTTTCAGGGAGGCCTCATGATGTCTTCACGAGCGACCGAGTCCTCGGCCCCGAGGGTCCCTCAGTCAGCCTCAGGCCCCCTTCCCTCCCCGAAACTGGGGCGGGACAGGGAGTTCTGGCCCTCTGACCGGGGACCGCGGGCCGGCTCCTGCTGGCGGCCAGCCCCCACCCTAACCTGTCTCTCACCTCAGGCAGCCCCCTCCCACCGCTTCTCTCTCGCTCGCGCCCTGCCCCCTCCCGAGATCCCTGGGGAATTCCAAGGCTTTCCTCAGGGTCTGTGAGCCAGGAACAAACAAGAAGGAGGGGTGAACAAGCATTTCTTGCAGGACCATTCCCCCTGTGTCTCCGGGGAGACGCGCTGTCAGCAGGGCCTGTGGCACTTGCCTGGCTCCTCCTCCTGGAGTGTTTCCCACGCTCGCCCGCGGGGTCGGGGTCCGTGAGCCCCCCCCCCCCCACTGGTGACAGTGGCTTGTCTGTGGGTGGTCTCACTTCCCCTGTGCCTCTCATTTCCAACCCCGTCCCAGGCAGCGTTTCGTTTCATACGTGAATGTTTTGGTGAGTGTCTGCGGAGAAGGGCTCTGCAGGCGCAGCCGCGGTCCCTCCGCGAGGCTGCGCGTCGCTGTGCGGAGTGGAGGTGCCCCAGCCCCGCTGACCGCCCGCCCCCGAAGGGCGTCGCAGCCGCGCACGCGGGATCTGCCGGTGGCAAACCAGGCAGCGGGGAGCACCCGCGCCCGGTCTTCTGTGTGGCTTGTTATATTGGAAATGAGTTCCTTGTCGAAAAAACATCTCTGGCCTTGTGTTTTTGGCTGCTTTGTCACTGTCTGTAACTGCCATCTTTAGGCCACTTACAGTTAATGTCATTATTGGTAGGTCAGGGCTTATCGCTGCCATTTTATGTGTAGTTTTTCTGTTTATTCCCACTATTTTTCATTTCTTCTGATTTTTTTTCTGCCTCCTGTGGGTCACTTGACCATTTACCTTTTCTCAGTTTGATTTTTCTGTCGTGTTTCTCAGTATCTCTCTGTAGGTTTTCGCGGCAGCCGATTGCACGTCCCTGACCCGGACGCCTGCGGTCGGCCTGAGCCGGGTCGGCCTGAGCCGGTTCGGCCCCAGCAGCAGAGGCGGCAGCCCCCGTCGCTCCGCTTCCTGCCCCGCCTTTCGTGTTTCCCGTCTCCTTATTCCAGCTGTTCCGTGCGTTTCTGTGCTAGAGGGTTGCGGGTCTAGTTTGCATCCCCCTCGTAGCTGATGAGGATGAGCACCTTTTCCTACGGTGACTGGCCTCTGGGTATTTTCTTCTGTGAAGTCTGTTGTCCATTTTCTGTGAGGCTGTCTCTTCGTTTTTTGGATTTTTTTTAATTTCTAGGAATTCTCTCTATTTTGTGGATACAAGTGTGTAGTCAATTTTCATGTTGCAGACACCTTTCCCACTCTGGCTTGCCTTTCTATTTTACTCTTCTAATGGGCAGAGGTTCTGATTTTCATGTAGTCCAGTTCAAAATTCTTCTTATTTATGGTTGGTGTGTTGTTGTTGTTGAGAAAACTTTGTCTACCTCAAAATCATGAAGATATTCTTCTGTAGTATCTTTTAAAGACTTTAATTTTTTTAACTTTTAAAGATTGTATTTATTTATTTTTAGACAGAGGGGAAGGGAGGGAGAAAGAGAGGCAGAGACACGTCAGTGTGTGTTTGCCTTTCCCAGGACCCCCACTGGGGACCTGGCCCGCAGCCCAGGCCTGCGCCCCGACGGGGGATCCAACCGGCGGCCCCTTGGCTTACAGGCCGGTGCTCAGGCCTCCGAGCCCCGCCAGCCGGGGCCAAACTGTATTGCTCCACCTTTCATACTGCCACCTGGAATCGATTCTTGTAAATGACACGGTTGAAGTACTTTCTAAAAATATGCGTATTCAGCTGACCCAGCACCATTCGTTGGTACGGCCCTCCCCCCCCGGGGGCCTCCCGGAGGCCCCCGCACCCGTCCGGCGACGGCGGGCGGCCGTGCCCGCCTCTGGCCTGCAGTCCCCCGCCGTCCGTGGGAACCGCTCTCCCGGAGCTGCTGGGGCGTCGGTCTTGATATCTGGTAGCGTTGGTCCTCTCGCTGCTGTTTTCTTCAAGATCGTTTTTACTATTTTTTTTGCCTTTTGCGTTAGTTTAGAATTAGCAGATTTTAGGATAAGTTTGTCAGTTTCCACATTCTTCCCTGTCCCTCTCCCCCAAAAAACAAAGCACTGACATTTTGATAAGGCTTGTGTGGACCGCAGGTCCAGGTTGACAAAATACGGCCCACAGGCCAAACCCGCCTGTCACCTCTTTTGTTGTAAATGACAATCGACCGGCGCACGGCCCCTCCTGCTTGTTTACGTGTCGTGTGTCCCCGTGACAGAGCCGGTGACAGAGCCGGTGACAGCGGCGCAGCTCGGCCGCTGGGCTTCCGTCAGTGTCGCTTCCCTGGCGGCCGCAGCCTCACGCACCTTTCCTTAGGGTCACTCTGAGGTAGTTGATGCTTTCATGTGTTTCTAGACAACATCTTTTCTGTTAAAATGGTTAGTGAGGTGCGTGCCGATCTGCGTCTGTAATGCCCTAGGCGGGTTTTCAGATCGAAGGTCCGCTGCCCGTCCACGACGACCTGGGCCGTGTCCTCGCGCTGTGTCCCTGGAGGCTGTGTGGGAGGCGGGCGTCCCTTCTCTTGCCACGTTCGGTCGCGCTCTCGAAGGCCAGCGGGGCCTGGAGGGGTCTCGCGGGAGGCAGGTTGCGTGTCTTTTGATGCTCTAGGCTGTTCAGGACTTTCATTTCTTCCCATCAGTTTAGGTGAGTATATTTTGCAAGGAAACTTCTTATTTTTCTGAATTTACGAAAATGGCAGGAAGTCCCTAATAACCCCCCGTACCGGCCTGCGTGTCCGTAGGGCCTGCAGTGACGCTCGTGTTTTATTCCCGCTCGTCTTTCTCTCACCTCAGACAGCCCCCCCTTCTCTCTCACTTGCGCCCCTCCCCCCTCCCCAGTGTGAGTGTGGCCAAGGCCCCCAGCTGGCGGTTCTCTTCCCTGCCCGCACTGTTCCCGGCGGGGGCTGGGCGTGCAGGCGCTGCGTGTCTGGCTGGGCTGAGCGGAGCTGGACGCAGCCCAAGATGCAGCCCAGGAGGGGCCTGCCGGCTGCCTCCGCCACCCGCACTCCCGCCTGCGGCCGCCTCCCGCTCTACCCGCCCCCGGTGCCGGGTGCTGCGCCCGCTCCCCGTGGCTTCACGCTTCACGCTTCACACTCAGCTGTTCTCGCCTCCTTGGCGCTGGTCACCCGCCTGCTGCACATCGGTGCCTCTTCTTTCGCAAACCTTGGTCCTGGCTCCACTCAGCCGCTCCCAGAGCTGCGGGTGCCCAGCTGTCATGTGTGCTCTCTGCTCTCTGGGTTGGCATCCCAGGTCCAGCGGTGGTCACCCGTGACTGTCATCTGCTGTCTCTGCTCTGTCCAGGCCGGTCATTGCTGTTGTGTCCCGAGGGCTGCTGTCCACGGCAGCCTGTGTGGCCTCGCTGGGGCCCTTTGTGTGCCTTTCTCGCAGAGGCTCACCTGCAAGCACACCTGCCAGCCTGGCCCCCCCCCCCGCACTGCCCCCCGCAGCCTCTGGGATGGTCTTGTGTGCGGGCCCCGGCCGGTCCTGGCAGAGGTCTCTCACGGCTGCGTTAGGTCTTCCCGTTATTCCTGCTTAACGTAATTGAAAATGAATTTCTCTCCTGAGGGTTCTTTGGGGGGCACCTGCTGGTGTCAGGGTCTGTCCCCGTGGCTTACCTGGGTGTTTGACTTCAGGTGATTGTGTTCCTAAAGAAGAAAGACACGTTCATCAGCCTGGTCCTGAAGCACCTCGGCACCTCGGCCCTCATGGACCTGCTGCTGCGCCTGGTCAGCTGCGTGGAGCCCGCTGGGCTGCGGCAGGAAGTGCTGCGGGTGAGTGTGCGGGCCCCGCCCGCGGAGCCGTGCCGTCCGGTGTGCCTGCAGACGCGGCGCCGCCGGGCACCCCCAGCTCCCCCGGCCCTGGCGTCCCCCCCGTCGGGGTCATCGGGGCTCTTGGCACGGCTCGCACCCCGGGCCGGTCCGCGCTCGCCCCCTCGTCCTCGTCCGTCGAGCAGCAGGAAGCAGAGCCGCTCCCCCCCCCCCGACACTCGGGCCTCTGCTCTGTGGAGAAGCAGAAACGACTTCCCTCACCGTCCGCCCAGCCTAGCCCCGCGGCCGCAGGCAGGAGCTCGCTGGGCTGCCCTGTGCCGGCCTGGACGGGCAGGGGCGCGCGAGCTGTCACGGGCGCCGTGCAGGGACCACAGCGGCTGCCATTGGCCCTGGAGCACAGGCACGCGTCGGCCCTGACTGGCGTGGGCCGCGGGAGGGGCGGCCCACAGCTCCTGGGAGCCGGGGACAGTGGTCCTCAGGGTGGCAGCGCTCAGTCTTAGGGCAGTGACCGCAGCACTGGGGAACCTTCCCAGGAGGAGTCGGTCGCACCCGCCGGCAGCCCCGGGGCTCCACCCCGCGCGGGGGGCCCGCGTGACCCAGGGCCCTGCTGGCCCTGACGTCCCCGGAGCAGAGGCTGAGCTGGGCCAGCGCAGGGAGGGCCCCGGTGCTCACGCGGTTCCCTAAGGACAGCGCGCGCGCGCGTCAGAGCTCCTGCTCCGCTAGGGAACAGGACGGTGTCTCCCTGCTTCGCAAACCTTGGGTCCCTCCAGAATCCGGTCTCTGCTGTTCTTTCTGGCTCTGGCTGGGCACGCAGTCAGGCACAGAACCGGCCGTGGGACCCGGCGCCTGGGTCTCTGCTGCGCGGAGGGCTCTTTTCCAGACAGTCAGAAGCGAGCGGAGTCATCGACGGGCCTCTCTTCCCTTTCAGTGGCTCAACGAAGAGAAGATCATCCAGAGGCTGGTGGAGCTGATCCACCCGGGTGAGGATGAAGATGTGAGTAGGGCACCCACCAGGCCGCTGCCCAGGAGCCCCTCGCCTGGGCTGTTGGACAGCGCCCTCTGCTGTCGTCTGGGGGCAAGTCGGTCCTGTCCTCAGATGAGGGCTAGGGACACACTTTTCTTTCTTTATTTAATCAAGCCCTGACTTCTAGGCTTTTCTTTTTTTAACTAAAAAATAATGCATATATATTATAAAAAACAACTGATCCGAATTGTACTAGTTTTCCATGGTTGAGTAACAAACTACTCCAAAACTTAACTGCTCATAACAAGTTGGTTTTTTTAAATGCTCTCCCAAGGATTTGTTTATTGATTATAACGAAAGAGGAAGGGCTGAGGGGAGAGAGACACAGCAATCAGTTGCCTCCTGTACGTGCCCATCCTGGGACTGAACCCGCAACCTTTTAGTGTAGGGGAAAACGCTCCACCTGCTGAGTCACCAGGCCGGCCACAAGTATCTTTAATGTGTTTCTGTAGGTCAGGGTCCAGATGTGGCCTCGCAGGCTCTCTGCCCAGGACCTCGCGGGTGCTCAGGCCTCAGCTGGGGGGGCTCGCTGCCGGGGCTGCCCTCAGCCCCGTGCCCCGGGGGCCGCCGCTCCCCAGAGCAGCCCGCAGCCTGGCGCTGGCCTCCCTCGGAGAGAGCAGCGGCGGGGGCGGGGGTCATTCTCCCGCAAACCCCCCTGGGAGGGAGTGTCCGCACTGTGGGGGTCCGCTCCCCGGAGGGCGCCGCTCGCTCCGGCCTGTTCGCGTCCGAGGGGCCGGGTGCCGAGGGGGAGGGCGCTGGAAAGGAGCCCCGCGGCCCCCAGGGAAGCTTGTGGGGGCGATGGGCTTCCTGTGCCGGCCCCTCCCGCCCTGTGACGGCCACCGTGGAGTGTTTGTGGCACTTCCTGATAGGCCTTTTCTCCACGTGACCGGAGAGGCGCGCTGTCCTCAGCAGTTTGGACAGCAGCAGTGCCGCCTCCCGTCTGAGCCGTAGCTGCTCCCAGGCCTCTCCGCTCTCTGCTCCCGTCACCCCGGGCCGGTGTCCGTGCCTCCCGGGCCCCTGTGAGTGTGGGCAGGGGGCCCCGCCGGCCACCACAGGCCCACAGGCAGGCGCGAGGCCGCAGAGCCGGCCTGGCCGCCGTCGCCCCTGAGAGGGCGGCGCAAGCCCTCCCCGGAGCCCCGCGGCGCCCAGCGAGGGCGGCGGCTCCCCACAGGGGCCCGGCTGAGCCTCTGGTTGCGCTCGCCTGGCCCGAGGGAAAGCCCGACTGGGCCGGCGGGCGCACTGAGCCTGGTTCCCCATTTTCACGTGGTTCCCGGTTCCCTGAAAGGTGCGCCCTTTGTTTTCTCTGTGGCAATGTTTGTTTTCTCATGAGCTCACAGGATTCATTCTTTTGGTAGCTCCTTGTTAGCGTACAGTACAGTATTGGGCCGTGGCTGGCGTGGCCCAGTGGTTGGGTGTTGTCCCACAAACCACAAGGTCGCCGGTTCAGTTCCTGGTCAGGGCCCCGGCCTGGGTTGCAGGCTGGGTCCCCGGTTGTGGGGGCGTGAGAGGCAACCAGTCGACGTTTCTCTCTCATATGGATGTTTCTTTCCCTGTCTCTCTCCTTCCCTTCTCCTCTCTCTGAAGTCAGTGAGCGTGTCCTCGGGGGAGGACAATCAATCAATCAGTCAATCAATAAGTAAATAAAAAGGAGTCAGCTGGACTACATAACCCTGCAAAAGACCCAGGTGGCTCAGCTGGTTAGAGTGTTGTCCCGACACACCAAGGTTGCAGGTTTGATCCCTGGTCAGGGCCCGTAGAAGAATCAACCAGTGAATGCCTCAGTAAGCAGAACGACAAATCGATGTTTCTCTCTCTAAACTCAATCTATGAAATAAGTAAGGAAATAAGGTAAAATACGTGGTCACTTGCAGTGTAGCTCAGCAGCGGTCCTGGGCAGCATGGAGCCCCTTGGGCTCAGGAAGCCAGTGCCGCCGCCGGAGTCTGAGCAGAGCTGCCCGCCCCGCCCCCCGCGCCGGGACAGCAGACCAGGCACCAGGGCGCGACCTGGCGGAGGCAGCGCCGCCGCTCTCGGGGATCGAGCAGCGGGCTCCCCCGAGGCCTTCAGGCCCAACACGGTGCGGTCTCCCTGTCTTTGCAGCGGCAGTCCAACGCTTCTCAGACTCTCTGCGACATCGTCCGGCTGGGCAGGGAGCAGGGCGGGCAGCTGCCGGAGGCCCCGGAGCCGGACCCCCTCCTCTCAGTGCTGGAGTCGTGAGTGCTGGCCAGGGCGCGGGCGGGCCTGGCCGGTGGGTGGCGCTGGCCTCTTTCTGAGTCGCGAGGACATCTCCGAGCCCTGCTCTGAGCCCCGGCAGACACAGCCACCTCCTCCGAGTCACACTCTGACGGGCCGGCCGTGAAATGCTCGCCCCAACCCAGACTCACGCCGACGGGCCTGTTCTCATGGGCGGGGCCTCCAGGCAGGCGCTGCGCGTCCGCGCTGGCAGAGCGCCTCCACCGGGAGGGGAGACCGTCCTTTCTGTCCGCAGCTGCTCCGCGTGGCGGTGACCCGTGTGTGTCTGACAGGCAGGACTGCGTGGAGCAGCTTCTGAGGAACATGTTTGATGGAGACCAGACCGAGAGCTGCCTCGTCAGTGGGACTCAGGTGTTGCTGGCCTTGCTGGAGGCGCGGCGGGCTGGGTGAGCGCCCCTCCCAAGGAGAGCCCTGCATGGCGGCGGGGCGGGGGCGGGGCGGGGCGGGGGGCGCGGCGGGCGGGCTCCGGCGCCATCCAGCGTGCTGTGTTCTTCACTGGCTTTCGGTTGTGCCCCTAACCCTGTGGGTAGACTCTGCTTGTTGGAAAGGCACGTCCGAGGCTGTGCCAGTCCCTTTGGCCCAGCCGTCGGCCACAGTCCCAGCTCGGCCTGAGGCTGCCCCCATGGCCCGCCCGCAGAGGGCTCGTTGACAGGTCTGCGGAGCAGGGGTGGTTGGTGGGCCCTCACACCCTGCCCCAGGGAGTGTCTTTGTGTCAGACGGACTTCAGGGGGGCCCGGCACTGACAGCTTCTGTTTTAAAAGAAAGAACGAACAAGAAAATGACAGATTGGCTTAACTTTGGTAGTAAGATTATTGGTTTCTCTCTTTCTTTCTTTCTCTCTCTCTTTCTCTGATACCAGTACATATGCATTAGTTTTTTACCTAAAGAGAGAATTACAACGCTGTTGTGACTTTCTCCAGTTAAGCAGCCAGAACATTGGGCTTGCACCTTCACGAACGCGGGGAGCCCAGGCTCTTTTGCAGGCGGCGGGGCCGCTGCGGGGGGGGCAGCGTAACCCTGAGGGGACCCCAGCCAGCCAACCCTTTTTCCTGTGGTGGCCGTGCAACACTTTTATAGTTGAGTCTAAGAGGAGTGAGCTTGGAAAAGCCGGAGGGCCGGTCCTGCCTCCTGTTTCTCAGCCGAGAGGCAGGGCAGCTGTGGATCTTTTCAGGACGGGGGTCGGGGGAGGCAGGGGTGTGGCGCCCCCAGCCGGCCTGGGGCCGCGTGCGGCGGCGCTCTGGGCTGTCGCCTGTGGGCCTGTCCTGAAGGCCACGGGTGCCTCTGTGCCCTGTGCCAGTCGCCACCCCACTCCGGAGACGATAGGTGGGGGCGTTGGACAGGTGGGTGGGACGTGACAGAGGCCTGGGCGTGTCCCTGTCTCCATCTGCTCCCTCGTCCACAGGACAGAGGGCCTGGTGGACTCCTTTTCTCAGGGACTGGAGAGGCCGTGCGCCGTCAGCAGCGGCGTCCTGCACGGCATCGAGCCGCGGCTGAAGGACTTCCACCAGCTCCTGCTCCACCCGCCCAAGGTCAGGACCTCGGACCAGCAGAGCGGCTCATGGTCTCCCCGGGACGGGGAACGCCCTCCCGCTGCAGTTCCCTGACCCCGACTCGGGCACCACCGGGCAGATGCCAGAGACCTGCTGTCCGGGCCCCGCCTGCTGGGTGGCCGTCTGTTCTTAGGGGAAGCCTGGGGGTCGGACGTCCCGCCCCCGCCAGGCGACTCCTGCTCTCTGAGATGGGTCATCTGAGGACCCGAGTTCCTGTTGGCCTGGCCTCTGAGTCAGGGGCACCCAGCCAAGGGCGGGGTCCCAGCGGAGGCCCCCCGCCCAGCTCAGCAGCTTGCAGGGGCTCCCTCCCTCCCCGCCACCCAGCCCAGCTCAGCCCCTCCCCCAGTCTCAGCCATTTCCTCTCCGTGGCACTTCCCCTTAGCACCCCCAGGATCCAGCCTACTGTTTCATCTGTCAACTCACTCATTGTCAGCCTCCCTCCTAGGGGAGCAAGCTTCCCAAAGGCAGGGGTTCTGGAACGTTCCATTAATGAAAAGGTGGGCGCGTTAGGCTGCGCATGCGGGATCGCAACGGACCCGGGTGCAGCCCGGCAAGCCCAGCCCTGCCGTCAGTCTCTCCCAAGGGGGCCTACAGGCACCCGCTGAGTGCCGGCCGCGGCTCGCGCGCACGGCCCCGCGCCAAGGCGCACGCCCTGTGGCTGGCAGGCCGAGCCCAGCGCGCCCTGGGCCCCTCACGCACTCTGTGACCCGCCTTCCTCTCGCAGGCGGGGCTGCCTTGAGGAAGCCCCACTCCCTCCTCCCCAAGCCGTGCCTGTCCCGGGGCGGCAGCCCTGGCCCTTGAGCCGCGGCCACGCGGCGCTGGGCTGCTAGGCTCCAGGGGCGGCGCTTCTGTGTTGGCAGAGAAGAGCGGTCCTGACCACCATCGGTGTGCTGGAGGAGCCGCTGGGCAACGCCCGCCTGCAGGGCGCCCGCCTCGTGGCCGCCCTGCTGCACACCGACACGCCCAGCATCAACCGGGAGCTCTGCCGGCTCAGCACCCTGGGCTTGCTGCTGGTGAGTGGGGGCCCCGCCCCGCCCCGCCCTGGCCGGCGGCGGGCACACCCGCGAGGACCCGCCCTCGAGCCCGTGGGAGCCACCTCCATTCTGCAGACACCCCCAGTGGCCTGAAGGGCGCCTCGGCTCTGAGCAGAGGGGCGGGCGGGCCGGAGGGGGTGCTGACGGGGGCGGGCGTCGCTGAGGCTCTGAACGTGCCCCCCCCCCCGGCGGCCGTGGCCCGGGCGTCTCCTCAGCTGTGCCCTTGGGCCTCTGCTCCCGCGGGCAGAGATCTCTTTGCTCTTAAGCCGTGGCCCCAGCGGGAGGCAGCCGCCGGACGGGGCCTGGAGGCCTGGCGCACGCGAGTCCGTCCAGCGTTGGGAAGCGGCAGCGGGTTAGGGGAGACCGCCTTTCCTTTCCACCTCCTAGGAAAATTCTCACTCTTTTCCACCCCCTTTGCTACTTTTATTGTGAGAAAAAAACCAATAACCTAAAATTTACCGGTTTAATCGCTTTTAAGTGCACAGTTAATTCAGCGGCATTAAGTACGTTCGCAGTGTGTACGACCATCCCACTGTCTGTGGGCAGAGCCCGCCTGTCTGCGCACGCAGAAGCGCTGGCGGTCGAGCAGTCGGTCCCCACGCACGTCCCCGGGCCCCAGTGCCCGTCTCTGAGTGCAGCTGCTCTGGGCCCTCACGTGCGGGGTCATGCAGTGTCTGGCCTTTTGTGTCGTGCGTATTCACCGAGCATAACGGTGTCAAGGTTCATCCATGTGGTAGCAGGTGTCAGAGCTTCCTTCCTTTGTGTGGCTGAATAATTTTCCGTTGTACAGAGCGAAACATTTTGTTTATCCAGTCGTGAGCTGATGGATGCCGGGGCCGCCTCTGCCTCCTGGCGTTGGGCATAGTGCCGCTGTGAACGGGGACGCAGAGTCCCCGCTCGAGTCCCCGCCTTCACTCCTTCTGAGCACACACCCAGCAGTGGAACTGAGGGGTCACATAGTAACTGTTCAGCCTTGTGAGGAACCAGCTGTTTGCCACATTGGCTACATGCTTTTACGTTCCCACTAGCAATACAGGACGGTTCCGACTTTTCCACACGCTCACCAAAATCTGTTTTTCGTTTTTCTGTGATAGCCGCCGTCATCATGGTTGTGAAGTGGCCTCTTGGGCTGGTTTTGGTCTGTGTCTCCCTAACGAGTAGGGACGTGGAGCATCTTCCCATGTGCTTTTGTTGGCCCCTTGTGTATCTACTTTGGACAGTTGTCCAAGTCCTCTGCCCATTTTTGAATCAGGTTATATGATACTGTGTTTGTTTATTTTTGAGGTATAAATTTCTTTATGTATTCTAGATAAAGGTTTTATCAGATACATGAATTTCTCTCATTCTGTGGGTTTTCTTTTCATTCTCTTGTTTGACGCATAAGAGTTTTTAATGAAGTCCAATTTATCTGCTGATGTCATACTCAAGAAATCATTGCCAAATCCACTGTCATGAAACTACTCCTATGTTTTCTTTTAAGAGTTTTATAATTTTAGCTCTATCAGGTCTTCAATCCATTTTGAGTTAATTTGTATACGAGGTCTGTTCAGAAAAAGTCCAGCCATTGTTAAAATCATGAGAATGGTTTGTGCGACATCCATGTAATCTGGCCCCTGAGGAGAGTGGACTGGAATGTGCATGGTGAACAGGGAAGACTTCACTGTACCGGTCAGTGGGGGTGGCAGGCACCATTGAGTGAGCACGTGTGCTGTGTGGCCGTCGCATTCAAAATGACTGAGCGAGTAGAGCAACAAATCTGCATCAAATGTTGTGTGCAGCGTGAAAATCCCTCCACGGAAACTATTCAGATGATTCAGGCGGCTTTCAGGGACGATGGAATGGGTTCATCGCAAAGAAAAGTGTGGCACAGACACTTTGAAGCTGTTCAAGAATCTGCTGAAAGTGGTCCACGTTCTGGAAGGCCAACAATAGGCAGACACCTGAGAATGTTGAACATGTACAGGCTGCAACCACCAGAGATCGGCGACCCAGCTGACTCGGCCCCCACAGCCCAGACTGGTGCCCAGCAACTTCTGGCTTTTCCAAAAACTGAAATCACCTTTGAAAAGGAAGAGATTTCAGATCGTCAGTGAGATTCAGGAAAATACAATAGGGCAGCTGATGGTGGTTCCAACAAAGGATTTTGCAGGGTGTTTTGAGCAGTGGAAGAGATGCTGGGAGAACTGTGTGAGGTCCCAAGATACCGACTTGGAAGGGGTCTGAGGCATCCTTGTCCTGTATACAATGTTTCCTGTATCTTTTTTTTGAAGGATTTTATTTACTTTTACAAAGAGGAGAAAGAAGGGAGAAAAAAATAGAGAGAAGCATCAGAGTGTAAGAGATACCCCTGAAGTGGGGCCCTGGCCTGTATCTTGTATCTTCCTTTATAAATGGATCTGTTGTGTAGTGCATGGCTGGAGACTTTCTGGACAGCCCTCCTATGTAGCATGAGGTAAGGGGCCAACTTCTGTGTGTGGACATCCAGTTCCCCAGCCCCATTTGCTGAAAAGCCTGTCCTTTCTTTACTGAAACGATCATTTCTATATATCTGTCCTCATGCCAGGACCACAGTCTGTCGATTACTGGAGCTTTGTAGCAAGATTTGAACTCAGGAAGCATGAGTCCAACTTTGTTCTTTTTTTTCAAGATTTTGTCTTTTGGGCCCTCACTGGTGTGGCTCAGTTGGTTGGGTACCATCCCACAAACCGAGAGGTCAGTGGTTCGATTCCCGGGCAAGGTACGTGTCTGGGTCTTGGGTTTGGTTCCGGTTGTGGCGTTTAGGAGAGGCAACTAGTTGGTGTTTCTCGCCCTCTCTTTCTCCCTCCCTTCTTCTCTGTGTAAAAATAAATAACTGAAATCTTTAAAAAAATTTTTTGTTGTTTGGGGCTCCTTTGTGATTCCATATGAATTTTAGGGTGGGTTTTTCTATTTCTACAAAAACAAACAACCAACCAACCATTGGGTAGGATTTTGATAGAGATTGTATTACATCTCTAGATCAAACACTTTGGGTAGTATTTTCATCTTGACAAAATTAATTTTCTGATCCATGAACGTGGGTGTCTTTCCATTTATTTAGGTCTTTCATTTCTTTTAGCAGTGTTTTGTAGATTTCAGTGTATTAGTTTTTCACCTCCTAGCATAAATTCATTCCTAAGTATTTTATTTTTGGGGGTACTGTTGTAAATGGAATTATGTTCTTAAATTTTTGGGGATTATTGATTATTAGTGTCTAGAAATGCAACTGATTTTTGCGTGTTGATTTTGTATCTTGGTATTGGTTTATTAGGTCTAACAGTTACGTGAAAGTTGTAGCATTTTTTTCATAGAAGATCACGTCATTCTGGGCAAAGAGGTAACTTTACTTCTTC
Source organism: Pteronotus mesoamericanus (assembly GCF_021234165.1). Taxonomy (NCBI): domain Eukaryota; kingdom Metazoa; phylum Chordata; class Mammalia; order Chiroptera; family Mormoopidae; genus Pteronotus; species Pteronotus mesoamericanus. The sequence goes on from NW_026555088.1 coordinate 311,400, forward strand.
CTTTCCAGTGCGGATACCTTTTATTCCTTCTTCTTCCCTCGTTGCTCTGGCTGGACTTGGCAGCACTGTGCTGAGCGGGGCTGGATCCTGACCGTAGGGGACAAGTTTCAGTCTGTCGCCATGTGGTGTGGGGTGTGCTGTGGGCTCGTTAGGGATGCCCTTTATCATGTTGAGGAAGTTTCCTTCTACTCCTAGTTTATTAAGTGTTTTCATTTTAAAAAATTGTTGAGTTTTGTCAAGCACTTTTCAGTTTCCGCTGAGATAATTACCTGGTTATTGTCCTTTGGTCAGTGGACACCGACCGGATCGATTGATTGATTTTCGTGTTGAAGTGTCCTCGTGTTCCAGGGGTCGATCCCACTCAGCCACGGTGTGTGATCCACTTAACGTGCTGCTGACTTCATTTTGCTAGTATTTTGTTGAGGATTTTTGCATCAATGTTCATAAAGGACATTGGTCTGTGGTTTCCTTTTCTTGTGATGTCGTTCTGGCTTTGGTGTCAGGGTGATGCCGGCCTTGTTGAAGGAGCTGGGCAGTATTCCTCCTCTTCCGTTTTGGGGAAGAGTTTGCGAAGGGTTGGTGGTGGTAGTTCTTCTTTAAGCGTTTGGAGGGATTCTCCAGTGAGGCCGTCTGGTCTGAGCTTTTCTATATTGGGAGGTGGGTCTGACTGTTGCGCGATGACGCTGCCCGCGAGGTCCCCCAAGGTCGCATCGGCAGGAAGGTGGAGCCAAGACTCGGGGCTGTGTTTCTGCGGGGGAGGGGGACTGCGTCGAGCAGGTGGGCTTTCTGCCTTCACACAGCAGCCATGTCCCTGGTGGGAAGGAGGGGCCCAAACTCACATCCCAGCGGACTCTGCAGCCCCCGCTCCTGCCCTGTCCTCCCTCCCCCGCCCAGCCCCCTCTCCATGTAGGCAGCAGGGTTGGGGACGTAGGCTGCTGTGGCCCCTGCTCCGTGTGAGGTGCCGTGGCCGCAGGGTGCGCGTGGGTTGCGCCCGCAACGCCTCCCTGCTAAGGAGAGAGGCCGAAAGTGAGCTACGTTTGGCGCTGCCTGGGTGCCTGTGCCGGGCGGAGCATTGACACGTATAGGAGGCAGCCGGGCGGTGTTTCCTTCTCACATCAATGTCTCTCTTCCTCTCTCCTTCTCTCCCTCCCTCTCTCCCTAAAATCAATCAGTATATCTTAGGTGCGGATTATAAATACCTGTACGTGAAAGGGAGACGGACAGGTAGAAACCAACAATGAGTTAAGCTTCTCACTCGGAGGCAGAAGGCTGACCTGCAGGTGGCGCGCAGGCGGGAGCAGGGAGCCGGCCCCGGGCCCGGGTCCCCGCAGAGCAGGCGCCCGCAGCCCGCCCAGCCGCCCGCCTCGTCCCGCCACTGTGGGGAGACCCGTCCAGGGACTGTCTTCCGTCCTCTCTTTCCCCAGGACCTGTTTTTCAAGTACACCTGGAATAACTTCCTGCACTTCCAAGTGGAACTGTGCATAGCTGCGATCCTCTCCCACGCTGTCCGGGAGGACAGGGCCGAAGCCGGGGGGCCCGAGAGCAGGGTGGAGCCTCCGCCTGGGAATGGGGGCTCAGGTGCCGCCCAGGCTGCTGCTGGCCACCCCGAGAACACCATGGTGACCCACGTAAGTCCGGCCAGCGTCTGGCGTGTTCCTGCGTGCGCAGCCCCACCCAGACCACGTGGACTCCGACGTGGATGCAGGCCCTCTGGGGCCGGCCCCGTCCCCTGGGCTTTCTCTCCTCACTGTCACCTGACGCGGGCGAGCTGCCCTCCGTGCCCCCGAGAGAGGCGAGCGCGGAGGACGGCCAGGCCGAGAAGCCTTCCTGGGGCTCCGGGCCTTCACACCCTGGGTGCGGTGCGTCCTGGCCTGACGCGCCCCTCCCCGCCCGCTCGCCTGCGAGCGCGCTGCCCCCCTCCAGGCCCCCGGCCCGCCAGCCCCTCAAGCCCCGAGGCCCGGGGAGGGCGGGGTGCGCGCTGCCCCGGGCCCTAACCGGCCTGCCTGTGCCGCAGCTGTTCCAGCAGTGCCGCCTGGTCCAGAGGATCCTGGAGGCCTGGGAGGCCAACGACCACGCGCAGTAAGAGCCCCCGGGTGTTCGAGGGAGAGGCCCGCCGGCTCCCAGGGGCCCTGGGCTGCCCCGGGGGGTCGGCTTTCTAGGAGGGGCCCTGCCACGGCAGGAAGCGGCCACCAGGGAGCCGGGCGGGGCCACGGGCCGGGGCTGGGAGCCCGTCCTGAGCCCACGTTGTGCCCCGAGCGCCCTGTCCGCCAGCCCAGCGCCAGCTGCTTCTCTCCCAAGGGTGCCCAGGCCCCTCCCAGCCCCTCCCCCCGCAGCCCCGCCTGGCCTCTCGCCATGCAAGCAGCTGGGCTCTTCCTGAAACACGCAGGTGGTACCACTCCCACCTGAAAGTCTTGGCCACCGAGGTCCCCCGGGTGGCCTGCAGGGCCCTGACCGCTGCTCTCGGCGTCGTCCCTCATATTCTGCTCTTGCTGAGCCCGCCAGTTTGTGTTTGTCCTCGGACGTCAGCGCCCGGGGTGGGCCGGCGGCTCCCCTGGCCCGGTGCGTGCGGCGCCCAGCGGGGCCCTGCGCGGAGCCTGGTCGTGTACAGCCGGCGCGTTCGTGCCCACCGGTGCTGTGCTCGGGGGGAGCTCGCTGCTGGTGCGAGGGCCTGCGGCCTGCGGCAGGCCCCCGCCCCGTCCCCACTGCCCCCGCGGCCGCGCCTCTTCCCGCGCTCCTGACCCTCCTCCGCTCAGCCCTGGTCCCCGGGCCGGTGCGCTCGCCGCCCACCTCGGCTCCCTCCTTGGGTGTTGCAGGCCCTCAGGGGAGAGCCCGTGGTTGGAATGGGCTCTGTCCACCTCGGTTCCTGTGCTGTTTGTGGACACGCGAACCAGTCATCCAGATGCTCTTCCTGGTTGCCAGGCGGGACCCTGGGCCTGGCCCTACCACCGGGGCGTGTGTGGGGTGGACGGGATGCTGAGCACAGCCACGTGTTCGCAGCAGCATGGGGAGCGGTGGGCAGAGGGCTTGCGGGCCCCCCCCCGCCTAGAGCTCAGTGCGGGAGGCTACACACGGAGCCCGAGAGCCCGAGAGGGGCGGTTCTGGGTCCCGCGGCCGAGCTGGTCTCCCCTGGAGCCGGGACTCGCTCGGTCAGCACTCGCTGCCGGGGTGTGTTTGTGTTTTACTTGTGCATCTTCTGCTCCTGGGCCAGGCGTTCCCCGGGGCGCTGGGCTCCGGGCTGTGCTGGGCGGGGCCCTGGGAGCTGGGATGGCCGGAGCCGTCTGGGTGCAGGTGCGGGGCTGTGGCCCCAGGCAGGCCGCCGGGCAGCAGGGGTGGAGAGGGCCTCACAGGGTGCGTGGGGGTGCGGGCTGTGAACCCCACTGCTGCCCAGTCGTCGGGCTTGCGCAGCGCAGGCGGGCAGGTGCCGTCCCAGTGCCAGGGACCCGCTGGCGAAGCTGTGCGGGGGGCCGGGTGGGCTGGCGGGCCGGGGCCGGGGCCGCCCACCCGCAAGCCGCCCTCCACTTTCAGGGCGGCCGGGGGCATGCGGCGTGGGAACATGGGCCACCTCACCCGGATCGCCAACGCCGTGGTGCGGAACCTGGAGAGGGGCCCCGTGCCGACCCCAGTCGGCGAGGTCATCCGAGGTGAGCCCTGCTTCCGGTGCGGCTGCGTGAGGCTGCCTTGCCCCGCCCGCCCCTGGCTGTGTGGGTGCCGGACCGGACCGTTGGCCTGCCGTCCCGTGGGCATCTCCCCGTGGGTGGGCCTGGGCCCCGGAGACCGTTCTGTGGGGCAGACGTCTGTTTGCGGCACAGGCCTGACTCCAGACGCGAGAGCGGCAGCACCCCGCGCACGGCCCCTGCCGGCCAGGCCTCACGTCTGCCAGGCCTCACGTCTGCCCTCGGCCTGCACTGCACCCGGGGTTTCCTCCAAGTCAGGCTGTGGGGCCGCCCCCGGGAGCCTGTGCCTGGCCCTTCCCGTCTCTTGTGTCCTCGGTACACAGCCTGCAGCCCCGGGGGCTGACCCAAGGAGGCCCCGGGGGGTCTCCGTGTGGCAGCCCCCCAGCCGCGGGGCAAGTGTGAGCCAAGGAAGCTCTGGAGGCAGCAGGGTAGTCCCAGTCTGTGGCCTCCGGACAGGGGTCCGGCCCCCTGGCCCCTGGGCACCCGCGACAAGGGCTGAGGGTCAGGGAGGCCCAGGCTGGGGGTGGCGGGCACATGGGCAGCTCTTGGCCGTGTCTCCCCGCGGTGCTTCCAGGGCGCGAATCTCGGAGGCTCCGACCTCCCCAGAAACACAGATGCCGGCCTGAGTGTGTGCTGCGGCCGGGCCGTCGGCCGCGTCGCTGCCAGAGCCTTGGGCACTGAGTAAATTCAGGTCTCTGGCACCTGCCGAGGTCAGGCTCCGCTCTGGGCCCGCATGACCGCGCGAGGCCCTGAAGGTCCCAGCAGCTCTCGGCCGTCTCCCCAGGGACCCTCCCTGGTGGCCCTGGGGACCCAGCCGCACCCCCTTGCAGGGCTCCCTGCGGAGTGCCGTGGGCGCTGGGAGAGCTTCGTGGAGGAGACGCTGACAGAGACCAACCGCAGGAACGCTGTGGACCTGGTGAGGGCCCGTCCGGCATGCGCTGCGGCCTCTGCCCTGTGGCCGGCCTCGGGCCGGGCCAGTCCGAGTGAGGAACCCCCGGTCCTGCCCGCCGTGTCGGGAGCCCGAGGGTGGCTTCGGAGGCCCAGACCCGGCGCCCAGACCCGGCGCCCGGACCCGGGGGAGCGGGCTGGGCACCGGCCCTGGGGTGCAGGCTCATGCCCGCTCTGTTGCTGCAGGTGAGCACCCACCACCTCCACCCCTCGAGTGAAGATGAGGACATGGAGGGCGTGTTCCCCAACGAGCTGTCCCTCCAGCAGGTGCGTGTGGCTGGGCCCTTCCCCACGACCTTGGCAGCGCCGAGGCCTCTAGGGCACCCCAGACGGCCCCTTCCCAAACTGCCGTGGGGACAGCCCAGGGGACAGGTGCTCACTCTGCCCTGGAGGCACATACATTGATGGGACCTGTGGGGACACGTGGGCGAGTTAAAACTTCAGTGGGCTGTTTGACGTGGCTGCACTTGAGCGTGCGTCGCGAGCGGTCCGTGGAGGGGAGAAGCCGAATCTGAGGCCTGCCCCCGACGCCCGCCCGCCCTCCCTCCCAGGCTTTCTCCGAGTACCAGGTCCAGCAGATGACGGCCACCTTCGTGGACCAGTTTGGCTTCAATGACGAGGAGTTTGCAGACCAGGACGACAGTGTCAAGTGAGCCCCCGGGACCGCACTCGCTGCCCGCCCTGCCCGCCCGGCCGCGCGTCCACACCCAGAGCCTGATCTGTGCTGTCTCCGCCTCCCACCCCCCTCAGTCCTTTCGGAAGGATGGCGTTGGACCCTGCCCAGCGTGACCAGGTCCCAGGCCTGCGGCCGGGCCCTGCCCGGCCCTAGAGGCCATCCCCCCATTTCCTCAGCCGAGAGCCAGGGTGACGCGTGTGGGAGGGCGCAGCTGTGTGCCCCCACAGCCCCCAGAGCCTCCCAGCCCAACAGGGCGCCAGGTGGGAGTCACCCAGGCCGCACCCCCAGAGCCGGAGGGTGTGCACAGGGCGTGGCCCCGCCCGCCAAAAGCCACGCCCCTGGGCTGCCCGGGAGCCCGGCTGGCCTGAGTGCTTGGCTGCCCTCTGCTCGGGGCCGCAGGCCCCCACAGGCCTCCCGCCCAGCCGACCGGCACGCGGAGCACGAGCCCTCATGCGGGGCGCTGCCCCCAGGCGCCGGGGTGCTGAGCGCCTGCGTTGTCCTTGCAGCGCTCCGTTCGACAGGATTGCGGAGATAAACTTCAGCATTGATGCCGACGAGGACAGCGTGAGTCCCCAGCTCGGGGTCGTTGGAGGGGGACAGGCACCGGGGCGGGTGGGCCCCGGGCAGGGGCTGCTCCGAGGGAGCCCCCGGAGGCAGAGGGCCGGGCCTGCGGGGGCCGTGTGGGACGCGGGGGCTCTTGCAGCCGAGCGCGGCTCTGTTCGAGGCCTGCTGCAGCGACCGCATCCAGCCCTTTGACGATGACGAGGACGATGACGTCTGGGAGGACAAGGAGGCTCACTGTGCTGCCCGGGTCTTGGCCAGAGCCAGGTGCGCGGCCCGCCCATCCCTCCTAGCCTGCCTGAGAACCAGGCCCCTGGGCGCGCGGGCACTGGGCCCGGCCCCAGGTGCAATGCCCGCGACCCTAACCGAGCTGCTCCCCCAGGTTCGGGGCCCCTCCCCCCTCGGAGAGCCGCCCGGAGAGCGGCCTGGCGCGTGGAGGCCAGGACGGGAAGGGAGCCCACAGGGATGCAGCTCGGGCAGGGGCTCCTCCGGCGGCTGCCCAGAAGGACGGTCCCCGCGCGGAGGGCGGCTCGGAAGGTGGGCGCTTGGGGTGCCGAGTTCAGGCTGGGCGGGGGACCGGGATGACAGAGTATTGGGTGTCCTGCCTGTGCCTGGTGGGGGCTCCCAGGGACCTGACACCCGCTGAGCTGCGTGAGGTGTTCACAGTATTGAAGGCAGTGGCTTCCCCATGTCCCCAACTGCGAGGACACGGGGCCGGTGGCAGATGCTGTGGTTCGGTCCTCGGCAGCCCCGCAGCCACATCACCCACCAGGCCTGTCGGGAAGGACAGCGCTTCTCGTGGGGCCTCCTGGCTGCACCGGGGCCGGAGGCTCTGAGGGGGCAGCTGCCTTCCGGTCAAGGGCCTGGGCCACTGCGTCTCGCCCTGGCAGGCTCCGCGTGGACGGCGTTCGATGAGCCGGCAAGTCCGACTGCCCCAGCCCCAGGAGCAGCGATGGACGTGGGCTCGGGCGTGTGGGCGGCCGGTGCCCCAAGAGCTGCGGCTCTGGAGGAGCGAGGCTGGGCCAAGTTCGCCGACTTCCAGCCCTTCTGCTGGTAGGGAAGGCAGGGCGGGCCGCCGCCACCTCGCCCGCCCCCGGGGCAGCGCCGCCGGCACCGCCTCAGCCTCGGCTTTGTCCACAGCTCCGAGTCGGGGCCCCGGTGCAGCTCCCCCGTGGACACAGGACGTGGCGACGCCCAGGGTGGCATGAGCCAGGGCCCGGAGAGGACCCGTGAGTCAGAGCAGCTCCGACGGCAGGGCCCCGGGGGCGGGTGGCAAGGCCTAGGGCCACCGCGGGGGTGCGGGTCGGCCCCTGCGTTTGTCTGTGCTGCCGTGACCGCCGCCGCCGCCCCCTGCCGCCGCCTTCCTGGTCCTGTTGCCCCCCGCCGGGCCGCCCCGGCCCTGAGCCCCCATCAGACAGGCTTGGAAACCGTGGGTCAGGGCCACGCAGGAAGCGGGGGGAGCGGGAAGCCACAGGGGAGGACAGCCCCAGGTTTTCAGGCCGAAGTCCTCGTGTGCCCACACGCCACTGGGGCCCCTCCGCCCTCACCAGTGTCCCCGGTCCCTGTCTTGCAGCTGGCCCTGCCCCGCCATGTGCCTGGAACGTGTGTGTCCCCAGGGACGCGCCCCTGGTGGCCTCCAACAGCAACGAGGACGAGCAGGAGGCGGCTGTGGCCTCCCAGGCCGTCAGTGTGGGTCCCGGCCGGGAGGTGCCCCCACCGCCCGCGTGGGCCCCCAGGTGTGCAGGGCTGGGGGGGCGCACGGGGGTCCGGCCGTCCACAGCACTGGCTTGCCCTGGAGCGGGCGGAGCCAGCGGCCTGATGGCCCAGGGGCCCCGTGGAGGGGGGCCGGCGGGGGGGTGCCCCAGGCGAGGGGTGTCGAGACAGCACAGAGGGCCCGAACGCCCCAGCTCTGTGCCGGGTCGGGGAGGGGACGGCACAGGAAGCTGTGTTTTGGAAACTAGGAGGGAGAGGCCGACGAGACCGGGTGGGGATGTGAGGGGGGTGTGGCCAGGCCCCAGCGGGGGCCAGGGAGTAGCCGGAGGACACCGAGGCCGGTGCTCCCTGAGGGGACGGGCGTCCATCGTTTCCGCTGCAGGTGGGGCGGGCTGGCGCCTGGCAGCCCCCCACCCTGGTCCCCATGGGCCTGTGGGGCTGCATGCACCCCCTTGGTGGGGTCCCGCTCTGGCTCATGGCGGGCTCGTTCCTGGGGCCCTAGGTCACGTGCCCTGGCCCTTGGGCTCCTGCCCCAGGGTTTCCTTGAAGAGTCATACAATTCTCAACCTTCCTCCTAATCTCTCCCCTTAAAAACCGACTGGTCTGAAAAGCAGGTTGTCATTCTGAAGGCAGCCTCAGTGTCCTCGGGCCGTCTGCAGGGTCTTGCTGCGCCCATTCTGGCCGGCGTGGGCTTGCGCCTTTCCGAGCCCAGTGGTCCGCAGGCTCCAGTGTGTCTGTTCCTGGTGCTGCCCGACCGCACCGGGCACAGCCCCCTCCCCCTGCCCCCGAGGACCCCCGAGGACACGTCCCGACCCTGCCCGCGCGGGCTCCCGGGGGCCCTTGCGAGGCTGGAGCTGGCATCACTCGGGGGGGCGCGAGTACTGGCCGGGTGTGGGCCACGCTGGGGAGTCCTGGGCGGGGAGGGAGCGTTCCAGGCAGACGCGCAGGAGGGCAGTCGGGGCCAGGCCCGCGGTCCTCCCCAGCAGCGGGGACGGTCGGGTACAGGGCTGGGCTGCCTGGAAGAGGCTGGAGGCCTCGGGGGCGGGCAGGTTGGCGGCCTGGGGCGGCCCAGGCACCTGAGCCCATGCCTGCCACACAGGGCCACCGGCATGCTGCCAGGTCCCGCCTCCCCTGCGCCTGCTGAAGCCACCTCCACCCTGGCTGGGGATGTCCCCCCCGAGACGGCCACCCCCCCAGGGCCCGTGGTGGCCGTCACCTCTGCAGCCACAGGCAGCCCAGCTGTCTCCACAGTGGCCGTTGTGGGGCCAGTGACAAAGGACAGGTGAGCAGGCCGGGCCAGGAGCGGGGTTGGGACGGGCTCCTTGGGCCGTAGGGCTCCAACCCCGTCCTCTTCCGCAGGAAGGCAGACGCAGCGCCGCCCGCAGGAGCCGCCTCCAACGGCCCCGCGTGACGCTGCCGCCCGGCCACGGCGCCCTCAATCGAAAAACTGCCTGGTGATGCAATCTTTTTTAATTTAATTTAATTTTAAAATAAATGCTGCATTGGTAAAGCTGGCAGCTGGACCTAGTTGGACGGCCCAGCTTGCGCCGCTCCTGCCTGATCCCACGCACAGCAATGAGGCTTCAGACGTGCGCTCTGCCCGCCGGGGCCGGGACCGAGGTGCCACGAGGACCGAGGGTGTGCTGGGCGCGGACGCCACGGGCCGCCAGCCGGTTTTTACTGACTTTTTAACCAGCGCAGAAAGAGCCGTGTTTGCACGTTGTACCCAGCTGCGGCGAAGGGCCTCCCCGTCTCGGGACGAATGCTTGTCCAGAGCTGGGCCGGCCGCACGGGCTGTCAGCCGCCCTGTTGCCGTGGGAGCTGGCCTTTGAGCCAGGATGCAAAATTTGACTGCCTTAACAAACCTCTGGGCCTGGCAGGGGCGTCCGGCCCTGGCGCTCCGGTGCGCTGGGCGCCTGGCAGGAGCTGGCCGCGGGCGAGCCAGAGGGGCGGGGGCGGAGGCCGGCCCCAGCGGTGCTGGGCGGGGGCGGGGGCGGCGCCGGTCGGGGCTGGGCCACCGTCCCCGCGGCCCGCAGGGTTGTGTGATGTTGCTCATTTTTAATGTTCTGATGATCTGACAGGGCACCCGAAACCCCAACTCCCAATAAAGTTGTGTTATTCTTACTGACACCCCTGCGCCTAGTTAAGCTGCAGGCCCCGGAGCCCTAACCTGCCGGGGGCAGGGGCAGCACCCGAGCGTCTGCCGGGCCGGGCGGAGTCCTCCCCTCTCCAGCCAGTTGCGCCTGGTGGGCAGTGCGTGGTCCCTGCACGGCCTGCCCAGGGCCCGGGGTCGCCCTGGCAGCCCTCGTGCTGCCGGGACCTTGTCCTGGGAACCCTTTGCTTCGGTGACTTCTGGTCTCTCCGTCCACCCCCTGGTCCCCCAGTCCAGACCTGTGGGTTTGTGGGTTTCCCCGAGTGTTGGGAACCTTTGGTCCCACTGATGTCCACATGGCCTGCAGGGGACCTGGGGGCCCCCCCACCAGCCCAGCTGAGGGCGCCCACCCCCCGCCTGCAGAGGCCCCGCCTGCACCCCTGCTGCTCACCTTCCACTTGACAGGTACTCCCTCCGCGGCGCCCACCCCACATGAGCCCATCCCCCGCAAGACGCGCTGGGGCGGGGGGTGCACGGAGCGGAGCTCCCAGGACGGAGACCACGCGTAACAGCCCTCTGGCTGCACGGGCTGCGCCCGCCCTCCACACGTGGACCCTCTTCCCTGCCCCGTCCTCCTCCTCCTCGGCGCGCCCCCCCCGCCTGACCACGGACCGGCACGTCTCTACGGCCCATCCTCCAGCCGCCCCCACCTAGTCTGGCCTCTGGACGGACTCAGCCACCCGAGGGACCTGCGCCACCTCCCCTTTTGGAAACGCGCCCTCCTCACACCTGCAGGTGCTGCTGGGGCCGGAGGGCGGCCTTCCTCTCCGGCTGTGCCGGCGCCCAGACCACCCGCAGGAGCCCCCTGCACTCGGCCCTCCCCGGGCGGACCACGGCCTGGCACGAGGGGCTGGTGGGCGCCCCCGGCGGGGCTGAGGAGACACAGGCGTGTGGCACATAGTTAGTTCTCTTTATAGACTCTGGCTGTGGGGACAGGCTGCCTGCGGGCCGGCCGGGGGGCCACCTCGCGGCCGGGGCTGGGCTGCTCACAGGCCCACGGGGCGGGCTGTACCATGGGGCCGCCCCGCGGCGCTCGGCCAGGGCTCTGAGACAAGTCAGAGCTGGCCGGGCGGGCGGGGGCAGGGAGGGGCGGGCGGGGGCTGTACACAGGGGTTGGGGGCGGGGCCACAATACTGTCAAGGGCGGGGGCTGTAAACATGGCCGGGGGGCCCTGCCCACCCCTAGTGGTCTGTAGCTGGATGGGGAGCCGCCAGGCAGGGCCAGGCTCAGGCGTCTGACAGGCAGCTCTGGATCTGGTCCACCCACTGCTGGGCCGACGGCACGTCCTGGGCACAGAAGTTGTAAACACGACGCGTCGTCTTCACCTAGGGCGGGGGGCGGGCAGCTGACGCTGGGGCCCTATCCACGGAGCACCCCCCCCCGCCCACCAACCCCGGCCACCGCTCACATCAAAGAAGGCCTTCTCATCCACGGTCTTGGGGGCGCCCATGGTGGGCGTGCCGGGCGCCACAGCCTCCACCTCTGCCAGGTCGATGATGCCTTTGCACTCGGTGTCCACACGGTGGTCATAGTAGCGCAGCTGAGGGGATGGGGTGTCAGGGCAGGGTCCCCCAGCCCCTGCCCGCCCCGGGCCCTCTGACCGCTCACCTGGTGCTTGGTCTTGTCCAGCACGAACCAGCGAGCCTTCCAGGGCTTCATGAAGGCCCCCTTCTTGTAGAGGGTGCCCTCGTAGGACCTGCATTCGCGGCAGAGCCCGCGCGGGGCGGGCCGTCCGAGCCCAGTGAGCCCGAGGCGCAGCACCTGCCCCCGGCCCGGCCCCGGGGCAGGACCACGGACCCTGGCCCCAACCTGACCCGAGGCTGGGGCGCTGGCAGGGGTCCCTGAGGAAGCCCCGGGGATGTACCCAGCCAGGGGATGGAAAAGGGCCCCCCAACAGCCCTCATGGGACAGACACGTGACCCCACATCAGAGCCTCAGGGTCTCCGAGAAGCAGCCCCCACGTGCAGGGCAAGTGCTGCAGAGGAGGAGGAACATGCAGCAGGCGGGTCTGGGGCGGTGACCGGCCACGTGGCCCCCCCAGGCCCCGGCCTCACCTGGCGCCTTGCCTGCCCTCGCGTCGCCCACAGCCGTCCCTCTGTGGCCACGGGCTCTACAGCCCAAGCCCCAGCCACGGTGAGCTTACACTCAGGCCACCTGAGCATGACCAGAAGCCCCCCTCGAAGGCCCCGCCTCCCCCGAGGGCCCCGTGCAGCCGCCGCCGCCGCCGCCGCCGCGCAGGGGCGGCCCGCGTACCTGTTCTCGCTCTCAGCCGTCTGGAACTGGCTGTACAGGGTGCTGGTGCTGCGGCGGGCGGCCTGGCGGGAGCCGGACGTGGTCGAGCCGCTGCTCTGGTCGCTGTCCAGGCTGAGGCTCAGGGTGGAGCCCACGGGCCCCTCCTGCAGGTACACGCCCAGCGAGCGGCGGTGGTGCGGCACGCTGGACACCAGCAGGGAGCTGGGCGCGCCCTGGGGGCCGGAGGCGGGGCCTGTGTCAGCGCCGGGCGGCCCCCCGCCCCCCGCCCGCCGCCCCCCGGCCCCACACACACTCCCGCTCACACGCGCGTCTGGCCGGCCTTCGAGGCGCTGCGCCGCCTTCACCCGGTCCCAGGTGTCCTTCCAGCGCTCGGGGGGCCGGCCCAGCTCTGTCTCCAGCCGCTGCAGCTCCTGGGGGAGAAGGAGTGACCGTTACGCAGAAGAAAACATTCGGTCTAGAACATAGAAAGACGAAAGAAATACAGAAAAGTGAGCCTGCAGGGAAAGGCCTAACGTGCGTAACCGAGAACCGAAGGAGAAGGCAGGAAGGGGGTGCGGCGCAAACTCAGTCTTCAGAGGCGGCAGTCGGGGGTCCTGAGGAGCGGCACACGACGTCATCGAGGTGACGCACCCCAAACAGGGCGCTACAGAAAGACGGCAGAGACACAAGGAGAAACCCCCGAACCCCCCGGGGAAACGCACGCTCCTTTCAAAGATGGGACGATGGGAGTTTGCTCACAGAGATGGCTGGACTCCCCCCTCGGCCATGACCACGGTCAGTCCGTGACTAGCCCCCCCCAGACAACTGCGGACTGGACCCTGAGACAGGGCGACCCCGGGGCCCATGGCCACAGTGGGGGGCAGAGTCCTGAGGGGCACCCCCGTGTGTGGGCCCTCAGGGCAGCGAGCGAGCGCCGGGACTGGCACCGCTCCGGACGCCCACACGGAGGCCTCCTGAGCGTTTGGCCGCGTGAAAGGGCCCGGTGCCGGCAGGACGTCACGTGGCCTGAGCGGCTGCTGAGAAGCTGTGGGCTAAACCCACGGCGTGGAGGGCGCGCCCTGCCGGAAGAGGAGGGAATGCCGCACAGCAGCGGGCTCCTCGCCGAGCGCACCAAACCCACCGGGGAACGGGCCGGGCCCGTGGGGGGCTCCTGTGCCGGGAGGAGCCCAAGCCAAGCGCAGGCGCAGCCCCGGAGAAGACCCCGCGGACACGCACGGTCACAAGCTGCCCACGGGCATAAAACTCAAGACGCCTCAAGGGCAGGCAGCACCATCCTGATGCTCAACAAGTTAGAACTGCAATGTCCAACTTGTAAAAACACTTATCAGACAAGCAGAAAGGCAGGGATATGACGTCCTTCCTCGGGAAGAGTGAAAAGAAACAGACCCAGAAACGAGATGGGTGTTGTAATTCCAAGAAATGGAAAAGTTCTGAATGTCAGTTCAGGATTTAAAGGAAAAGGTGGACGTCACGGTTGCACAGGTGGGGACTCTCCAGAATCTCTAACTATTACATCCAAGATGGATCCAGTGGAGATTCTAGAGCTGAAAAAGGGAACGGGAGAGGCCGCAGGAGCACGAGCGTAAGAAACAACGAGGAGCCAACTTGCCGACGAGCCAACAGAAGCCGCCCCAGCGAGCCGCCGAGAGGCAAGGCTGCGGGGCAACGGGCTGGGCACCCTGTGGGTGCGGCGAAGGCCCGGGGGCTGTGCAGAAAGAACAGCCCAACGTGGGAAACGCGTCCATCGGTTCACGCCCTTACAGAGCTCTAGGCAGGACGAACACAGAAAGGCCAGGCGAGGGTCACACCGTTGATGGCGAAGGTGAAGAGGAGACCTGAGGACAGCACGGAGCGAGGGCGATGTTGCGCGCAGTCCCCAGACGCAGGAGCGAGCGCCGGCTTTCAGTCAGAAATCACGCAAGCCAGGCCGAGTGCGAAGAGCTGTCAGCCTGGAATTCCACACCCCAAGCAAACACCTTCAACAAGTAAAGGCGCAGTACAGACACGGCCAGGCAAACGACAGCGAGGCCAGGTCACTGGCAGACCTGCACTACGAGACACACGGACGACACAGTCCCAGGTCAGAGTGCAACGCCTCTGGAACCTGCAGACAGAAGGCCGCTCCCTGGTTTCCTCATCTGGTTAAAATCAGGTTGGCCCTGTAAACACAATACCGACTGTGTGTTTCCACCGCAGGCGCACGGGAGCTGTGATGGCAGGAGCACGGGAGTGACCTCAGGGGCGAGTGGGAAGACACCGTCTGGAGGGCGGCACACGGGAGCCGAGACAGGTGGCGACTGTTCAGCCGCCCCTGCTCCAGGCGGCACGTTCCAAGACCCCCAGCAGAGGCCCGATGCCGTGAAGAGCACTGAACGCCCCGTGCACGGCGCGACGTTTCCCCCGAGCACACACGCCGCGATGAACTTCAACTTACAAGGTGGGCACAGGAACAGACTGCCAACAAGAGCTCGTAATAAAATACTCTGTGCACCGTAGTAAGTTACGTGAGTGGCTCTGGGCTATTATTTATGAAATGTGGGTGACTTCACAAGCTCCATGGCACTGCAACAGGCGATGTGATCACCAAGACAACGAGGTGGCCGCAGGTGGGCGCATCCACAGCGCGCAGGCGCTGGACCTGGGAGGACTCGCATCCTGCGCTGGGCGGAGCGGAGGTGCAGGGTTGCGCCACGCACCTGAGCGTAACGCACAACTTAAAACTTGGGAGTTACTGCCGGAACCTTTCGTGGGTGGTTCTGGACCACAGCTGATCACAGGTAACTGAGGCCGGAGACGGGTTAGGGAGGACTCCGCGCCCCTCACAGCCACTAGAAGCCACGCACAGAGGGTCGCCCGAAAGCCTAACAGCAGGGAACAGGGAACACTAACAAATTCTCAACTGCTGGGCGGGGGGGGGGGGGGGGGGCGGGGAGAAGCAAAAAGTAAATAAATAAAATAGAAATAGCAAAAGGCTAGACTTCAACCAAACCACATTAATCATTAAGTGTAGATGGATTAACAACTCCAACAAGAGACAGGAGCCATCAAAGGAGACGAAGAGGAGACCCAACCGCGTCGTGAGCACAAGAAACGCGTCTTCAGGGCATCCAGCCCAGGGCAGGTCAAAGCACAGACAAGAACGCGCCACGCGGACGCTGGTCCCAAGGGCGCTAGTGGCACAGTTCGCACCAGACCCCAAGTCTACGAATGTTACCAAGACAAAGAGGGACTCTCCTCTGCTCTTGGTGCTTGGGGGTCACTTTCACCCACAAACCCAGCACCCTGTGCTCGCCCAGACCCCTGGTGACAGGTGCCTTCAGGCCAGGACGCAGGCGTTAGCGTTTCTGCTCTCCCCCCAAGGAAAGGGAAGCCCCAAGAGGCCTAGGAGCCCCCACCCCCAGCACGCAGTCCCCAAGGGGCAGCGCCAGCCTTCCCGCGGCCCTCGGCTGCCTGGCCGCTCAGCCGCCGCGGCGAGTTCGGGCTGCTGGGCGGCCGCCGGGCCTCACCCCGGCCCCGGCCCCGCAGCTCACCGGGCTCGGCCCCAGGGAGTCCTGGTCCCTGGAGCCGAGGAGACGGGCCCTCGGAGGAGGAGGGAGGCCCGAAGCGCACCCCGAGCCTCCAGGCGCACAGGCACGTCTCTCTCCAAAGGCGGGGGGACAGGAGGAGCTACCGCTCCTGTCGGGTCACGGGGGTGGGGAGGCAGGGGTGGCAGGGGCTGCAGCGGCCGGGGCCCTGGGGAAAGCCCGCCTCCCCGCTGGCGGCCAGGGCGCGCACCGGCCCACAGCACCCGGGGCCATGGCAGCAGCCCCAGGGAGCCTCGGCCAACGACGGCGGGCGGGCGGCAGGCGCAGGAAGGGCAGGGCCGCAGGGCCGCCGGGTGCCCAACAGCGCCCGCGGGCCGCACGCACCTCCAGCAGACGCGAGATGGCATCGGGCTGGGCCCGGGGGCGGCTGTCGTAGCAGGGCCACACCACACGGCGCCTGCTCTGCGGGGCGCCCCCGTCCGGCCGCTCCTCCTCGGGGGGCTCTGGCGGGCCCTGAGCCAGCTCCCAGTCGTAGGGGGGGCCCTCAGACAGGGTCTCCTCGGTGTAGAAGTCCCACACCTTCAGGTTGGACACGTTGCTGTAGGGCCGCAGGACCTGCGGGCGGGGGTGGTGTGAGGAGCCGGGCTGCGCAGGGCACCCCCCTCCGCCCCCCGGCCAGGCCCGCCCGGCTCACCTCCGCGTCCTCGGGCGCGTACATGTAGTTGTAGAACACCGGCGTCCGCTTGCTCAGGCGGTCCACGTACTCCCACACGGAACGGCAGGGCTGCGGGCCCCTGCGCTCCCCCTTCTCCTCGTACAGCAGCCCTGCAGGGGGCAGCGGTGAGCCCCGTCCCAGCCCGTCCCTCACCCCATCCCCCCGCCCCCTCTGCCCTACCCAGCTCGATGCGCTCGTAATCTGAGTCCAGCAGAAAGGTCCGGAAGCGGCGGGACACGTGGTGGTAGCCGAGAAACTTGAGGTAGAAGGGGCTGAACTCAAACTCCATGGGGAACTGCAGGTGGACCTGTGCAGGGTCAAGGGTCAAGGGTCAGGGGTCAGGAGACAGGGACCAGACACTGGGCTCCGCCCTCCGCCAAGCCACCTGCTCACCTGGTGCACACAGTCCAGGAACTGCAGGAACACAGGTGTGAAGCCGCTGCTCTGCCCGGCCACCGTGTGGGCCCCGCGGTGGCCGAAGCGGTGGCCGAAGGACAGCCACTCCTTCTCGACCAGCAGGCGGAAGCCGTCCAGCGTGCGGTAGAAGGGGTCCGAGAGCAGCTGCACCAGGGACACCACCTGCCAGCACCGCCAGCTCTCAGGGGGGCCCAGGGCGCCGGTCCCCGCCCGCCCGCCCGCCGCAGCCGCCGCCGCCTACCTGGGTGGTGATGTCCCAGCCGTCCTCCAGGCTCACCAGCACGGAGGAGCCCGAGTCCAGGAGCTCCACCACCAGCACCGACACCTGCAGCAGCTTGTGGATCTGCGGGGCGCCGGCCGCAGCCCTCAGACCCCGCCCTGGCCCAGCCCCGCGCCCTCGCGCCTGCAGGCGGGGCAGCCACCAGGCACTGCGCCAGGGGCAACCGGCAGCGGGGCGCAGCGCAGACACGCGCGCCATGCTTCGCGTGCCAACCGCCACTGCCTCCCGCCCTCCGAAGGCCCCCAGGACTGAAGGGGCCACCTGTCCCGGGAATGGGCCCACAGTGCGGGGCGCGCGAGCCCGGACCCTGGTTGCCTGTGGCGCAGCCAAGCGGAGGCCCCCCCCCCCCCGGGGCCGTGGCTGCGGCGGGGGTGGGGCAGGGGAGGGGCGGAGACCTGAGTTAGCCACTCCGAGTCCTCCAGGGAGCGCAGGAAGGAGGCGGGGCTGGGCTCGGTGGCGGGGCAGCCTGGGACACACGCCTTCAGCAGCTTCTTGAAGCTGGTCTTCACCTGACGCACCTCGAACACCTCGATGGGCACCAGCTCCCACTGCTGCAGGGGGTCCGGCCGCACGCCCTGGGGAGGCCGGCCGGTGAGCCATCGGCTGGCTCGGGCCCCCGCCCGGCCCCGCGCCCCTCCCCCAGTCACCTTGAGCTGGGCCTTGTCCCCAATGATGTAGAGGGCTGCCCGCTGGGGCCGCAAGAAGCCCGGGTCGGGGGGGGCCCCGTTGGCCTGGGGGGGCGCCAGCGTGTCCCTGCCTGCCAGCCGAGAGCCCACATCACCGCCGAGCCCACTGCTGCGCCCGCTGGCCCGGACGCTGCCCCATTTACCTGCAAAGAGACACCAGTGAGTGCCCAAGCGGGACCTGGGCACCACTTACCTGGGGGTGGGGCCTGTGCCCGCGTCCGTGCTGGGGGGCAGGACTCGGTGTCGGGGAGTTAGTGCCCAGGGCGGTGGGGGCCGTTAGTGCGGGCATGGGGGGACGTTAGTGCCCACGACGGCCCAGTCACACGGGGGCACCTGTGCCAGGTGTGGGGAGCCAGCCCGGCGGCCGGTACGATACCTCGGGGCGCGGTCCGTCTGGAGGCCGAGGCCGCCATGGGGTTGGACAGCGTGGTGACCCTGGCTCGGGGGCTGGGCACTGGAGGCACAGCAGAGAGGAGGCTCAGGCCTGGCCCAGGCCCGCGCACGTGCCCAGCACGGGGGTCCTGCAGCCCCGAGGGCCAGGCGCAGGGCCGGGCTCCAGCCAAGCCCCGGGGCCCCGCAGACGGTAGGGGTCGGCTCAAGGCCACCTGGGCCCCTGGGGGCAAGCAGGGAGGGTCAGAGGCAGCAGAAGCCCCAGGCTCTCCTGCAAACACCTCCTCTGTGGCCCGTCCCTGGGCCCGCAGACACCTGGGCACAGCCCGGAGCAGCCTCGGCCCGGCGCAGGGTGGCGGGGAGGCCCAGGTCCTGGAGGCCCCCAACCTGCAACCGGGGAGGGCAGGGCAAGGCCCAGGCGGACTGGCTGGGCGGGCACCTTGCGAGGCGGCTGCTCCGAAGCCTGCGCCCAGGCGCGCCTGCCCCGCAGGGGAGGTGGCAGAGACGCCCGCCCGCCCGCACACGTGCCCCTCCACACGGGGGCAGGGGCACGGCCACCCGCGGCGAGGACACAGCGCGCCGGCAACGCGGGCAGAGCCTGGGCCGGAGCCCACGTGCAGCTGGTCGGGGCCAGGGGCGGCAGCACCAGCGGGCTCTGTGGACCGCGCGCCCGGGGGCAGGAGGGGCTGGTGCAGGCAGCAGGGCCGGAAGGTCCTGCAGGGCGGGCACGGCGCAGCCTTCGGGCCACGGCAGCGAGACTGTGGAGCCCCAACCGCACGTGAGGACGGGCGTCCATGCGGGGAGAACTGCGCCTTCAGGCTGGAGGCCCCCGGGAGCACAGTGGGGGGGTGCGGTCCAGGCCCGGGGAGGGGGGCGGCCGTCAGCCTGGCTGTAGAGCCCTGGGCAGAGGCTGCTGCGGTGGCGGAGTGAGGCCGCAGGGGCAGGCGTGGGCTCTGTGGGGCCCTCCGGTCTCCCTGGGAAGGCGGGCCCGTGGACCCTGGAGCCCCCCCACCACAGGAGGGCGCGGGGCCTGGGCCAGGCTACGGCGCTAGTGGCAGGGAGGCCCGTGGGCCCAGGCGGTCAGTTCACAGGCCTCAGGGTGAGCTGGGGCAACAGTCAAGGATGACGCCTGGGCGTCCGGAAGGCCTGGCCCATGGGCGAAGCCGTCAGCCCTCTAAGCCCACCTGTCACCCCGGCCTGTCAACTGTGGAGACGAACTTGGGTGAGTACGAGGGCAGGGCCAAGGGGGCCCAGAAGACCTCACGAGAAGTGACCGCGTGCAGCGTCTGGCCCTGGGGGCCGAGGCTGGGGGGCGGGGGGCTGCGTGTGGCGCCCACGCTGGGCTGCGGCGGCTCCACGCGTGGCGCCGTCAGCCGTACCCACCGCACCTCCCAGGTGGACGCGTAGTGTGTCGGCAGGTAAAGGCCGGGGACGGGGTGTTCGCTTGGGTCGGGGTTGGGGTCTGGGTGACGGTCAGGCCAGTGTGGGCAGCCCCCGCGACCGCACACCTGCCGTGTGGAGACAGGTCCTCCCAGCCCAGACAGAGTGCCCACCAGGCCTGGGGACCCGCGCGAGCTGGACGGCAGCTGGGGCCCCGAGTCTGAGGACCAGCCCTCAAGGAGCCCCAGCTCTGACAGGCCGAGAGAGTGAGCTAGACGTGGCCCACGCACCTGGGAGGGTCCAGGAGCAGGGATGGGGGGACGGGGGGACGGGGGCGGATGCGGGGGAAGGGAGATGGGGTCAGACCCGCTGAGGGGGGAGGCGGTTCAGGGCCAGCGGCAGCCGGTGAGACCAGCGGGAAGTGGGACACGGAAGTAACTGCCTTAGACGAGACCCCGCGAGGATCCTCCTCCCCCGTGATGGGAAGAGGCCCTTGTGGCTCCCCTGCCTGAGCCTCTCCCCACACCCAGCACCCACCTGCCTCACCTCCCCAGCAGGGTCCCCGCCTGTCGCCCAGGCGGCCGGACCGCCCCTCTACAGCGCCCGCCGCTGGCCGCTGTGGACAGCGAGCGCGCTCCCCAGTCAGCAGTGTCCCTGAGGCAGGGGGCGGGGTCTCCTGACGGCCCCTGGGCCCCGCCCTGACCTCCAAGGCCTGGAGCCTTCTCCTCCAACGAGGACGATGGGACCCGCCGTGCAGGCCGGCCGGCCAGCGGGAGCGGTGTGGGCTCCCAGGCACGGCCTGGCGTGGACGGAGGCAGGGAGGGTGCTGAGGCACGGCTCCGCCTGGAGATGGCGGGTCTCGGGGGCGTTAAGGGGGCCCACGGCGGAGACAGATTGGGGGGGACCAGTGCAGACACAGCCCAAGGGGCCAGGAGAGGCCAGGAGGTCCGGGAGGCTGGTGGGGCGGGGACCGTGGCCGCACTGGGGGGGACCCGAGAGGGAGGACGAAGGAAGGACAGACCAGGGAGGGGTCTGCGGGCTGCGTCCCGAGAAGACAGGACGGGCAAGGGGCTCGGGGGCTGGGGGGGCGGTGGTCGGGGCCGGGGCTCAGGGCGCGTAGCCGGTCCCACGCTGGTGCCCCCCCGTCTCGCTCCCCACACCCTCTGCCCCTCACAGTCTGCCCTCCGCCGATGTCCCCCCAACCCCCAAACGCCCTCCTGCCCCGGACCACCCCTCACCGTGGCCGCCCATGTGGGCCGAGGAGAAGCCGCTGAGGGTGTTGCGTCCTGACATGTCGGCGAAGCGCGGCATGGAGCTGACCACGGCCTGCAGGTACTTCTCCTGCTCCAGGCTGCTGGAGTCCGCCTGGGACTGGCCTGGGGGGAGGCAGAGCTGCAGCGGGCGCGGGCGCGGGCGCAGGGCCGGGGGCCGCGGGGCAGGCGTGCGGGCGAGGGCGGGTACCTGGAGAAGGCGCGTTCTGGGTCTTGAAGAGGCCGACGACACCCTTGCCGTGCAGGCCCCCCGAGCGCAGCAGCACGGCCTTGGAGCGCCCGCTGCGCCAGCAGACCACGGGGAAGCGGTTCTGGCGGTAGCAGCGGGAGACGCGCTGCAGGGCGTTGTCCTGGACGCTCTGGGGCACGATCAGCAGCCCCGGGTAGCTGCCAGGAGGGCGTGAGGTGAGGCGGCTGGCGGGGCCGGGGTGCACCAGGGCTTCTCCGCTGCGCCCGCCGGCCAAGGGCAGCCCCCGGCGCCAGGGCTTCCTAGAGGCCCGTGAACGGCGCGGCGGCCCCACGCTGGCCTCTCACCTGCGGCAGATGGCGTACATGCGGTTGACCGGAGAGATGCGGAAGGGCTCGGACTTGGCGCGGCTCAGGCTGCTGCTCAGCGTGCCCAGGCCCAGGCGCTGGTAGTCCCTGCAGCAGGCCCGCTCCACCAGGCTGCTCATGGTCATGCGGTCGGAGGGCTTCAGGGCCGAGCTCGGGGTCAGCGTGCTGGGCTCCCGCTCCTCCGACACTGGGGCGGGCCGGGCACACGGGTCACGGCGAGCGCCGGGCCGACGCTCTGCGCACGGGGCCCTCCCCGGCTGCCCGGGCTGCTGGCCCCCACCTGAGATCTCGTCCTCCTGGTCCTCGGGGGACGGCTGGCCCCGCTGCTCCCAGCTCGGGGGGTTGTACTTCTTCCGGGTGACGTACTGCCGCCCGATGGTCTTCTTGGCGTTCTTCACGAGGTTCCGGGACAGGGTCCTGGGTGTGCGGGGTCAGAGTGAGCACAGGCTCGGGCACCAGCCCGTGGCGGATCTGGGCGGGGCCGCCCCCCGGCCTCGGGGCCGCGCTCCACACCTGAGGGAGGGAGCCTTGTCCTTGGCAGCTCGGGGCGGCCGGCCGGGGGTGTGAGCCGAGCCCAGGGTGAAGGCGAAGGTGCCCCTGACGTCCGTCGGGAACCGCAGCCGGTGCAGCTGCTTGCGGAAGAGCTCGGCGCTGTCGGACCCCACCTCCTCGTCGAAGGCCATCCGCAGCAGCTGCGCCAGACACAAGGCCTCAGAGGGCGGGGTGGCCCGGCCGGGCCCCCAGGGAGGGCGAGCCTTCCCGCTCAGGACTTGTGGCCAGACGCCCCCACTGCACGGCTGCGAAGGGCAGCGCTGCTTCTCGTCGCCCTGTGGGCACACGGGGGCCCAAGGGTGCGTCTGCCAGCGTGGCCGTGCGGCCGAGGAAGGTGACCTTCGGCTGTGCTTCCTCCCACCGTGTGAGTCCCGCCTGTGTGGGCTTGCGCCGCACCCTCCCGACGCAGACTCAGAGCCAGAGCCCCCGGGGGGCCGGGAGCGCCCTGAGGCTGGCAGGTGCCCCCCGCCAGGCCCGCCCGCGGGCCCACCTGGAAGGTGCAGGAGCGCAGCTGCAGCCCGTCCTGCAGGAGCTGGTCCACGGGCGTCTGCACGCTGACGCGCTTCTCCTTGGTCAGCGCGGCCACCGGGAAGGAGCGGACCACCACCTGCTCCCCCACTTGGAACAGGCCGGGCACAGAGTCAGGGGACCCGGAGGGGACAGGTCCCAGGCTCCAGGTCTCGGCGCTACGGGAACCCCATCCAGTGGAGAAGAAACCAGGGACATGTGCCCGGGGGACACCCTGCACCCCGAAGGGGAAGGAGAGGCAGGGGCGAGCCCTGCGCACCCGAGGGAGCGGGGCAGAGCAGGGCGAAAGGCTCGCCTACCCAGGGGGTCGGTGGGCATCCCCGTGAAGATGACCCGGTAGTTGGTGAGGAAGACGGCACCCTCCGCCGGCAGCAGTGCTGGGCCGCCCCCACTGCCGCCCGAGCCCTCCTCGCGCCCGTCCGGGAGCAGGTAGACACGCAGGCCGTCCAGCACGCATTCCTCGCCCGGCAGCAGGCGCGGCCGCAGCAGTTTCGGCTTCAGACACAGGAGCGGCACCTCAGGACGCAGCCCGGTCCGGGCCGACGCCCCGCCCCGCCCCGCCTGCCGCTTCCCCGCACCTTCTGGATGGGGGGCAGCCTCTTGCTCTCCCGGTGCACGGCCTCCAGGGTCTCGATGTGCATCTGGACGATGTCTGGGAGACAGCGGTCCTCACCCTCACCTCCGGGCCCCGCACCCTCCGCCGCGGGGAACGCCCCCACACCCAGACCCCTTATACCTGGCACCATGACATGCAGCCCCTTGAGGTGCTCGCTGGTGACCCCGCTCTCTGTGCAGACCTTGTCCACGAAGCGGTTGATGAAGCGGACCACCGCCCCAGCCACATCACAGGTCTCTGCGTCCTCGAAGCCACTCTCCGTGTCGTAGCTCTCGGCCACGCTGCCTGCCACACTGGGCGGGGAGGGGCACGGTGGGCACAGGCCCCGCCCTCGAGCCCCGCCCCCGGCCACCCTCGAGCCCCGCCCACCTGCTGGTGACCAGGCTGTTGCTGGCGCTCTCGGGGTCGCCCAGCCCAGCGCGCTCGCGCAGCAGGCGGCTCTTGCTGGAGTCCAGGGGCAGCAGCAGGTAGCTCATGCGGTTGGCGTAGTGGATGGCCTGGCTGAACACCGTGCTCTCCTCCTTCTGCACCAGTTCCTGCTGCTTTTCCCGGCTCAGCATCGGCCACAGGCGCCGCTGCTCCGACGCCACGTCCAGGGCGGAGCGCTCGTCCTGAGCCTGTGACTCCCCGACCTGCCGCAGGGCGGTGTGTAGGGTGAGCGGTGCCCGGCCCACGCCCACGCCCACGCCCGCCCCCGGGGCCAGGGGTCTCCACACACCTGGGAGGGGTCCCACTCCTCCACAGGCTCCAGGTAGAGGGCCCGGATGTGCGTCTGCACGTCGCCGTAGAACATGGACTCCCAGAACTGGGGCGTGCTCCACACCACGTGCTCCTGCACGCAGCTGTACGCGAACTGCGTCACGCCCGGGCTCAGCTTCTGCAGGCGCAGTGGTGTCAGCGGGGCGGGGGGCGGAGGGCAGGCGGGGCGGGGACCGCGGGGCGCAGCACTCACCCGGCAGAAGGCTGTGACCAGGGGCAGCAGCGCAGCCGCGATGCCGTGCTCATCCAGTGAGGTGCAGTCCTGCGGGAGCCGCGGACCCTCAGGACCCTCCGCACCCTCCCCGCCCTCGCTGTCCCAGGCCCTTCCCCGAGGGCTGCCCAGGGCTCTTCACGGGCAGGGCCGACACCCCAGCCCCCGCCCCCGCCTCCGAGGGTTCTCCCCCGCCCTCCCGCTGGGCACCCACCCGCAGATCGGCCCCCCGCGGGCCGCCTCACCTGCAGGCAGCAGTTCATCATGCGGACAACGAAGTCGAACTGCTGGTGGTCCAGCACCGCTCGGTTCTGCTGCACGTGCAAGTGCAGCTCCTGGACGAGGCAGCGGCGGGCGGCGCGCCCCTTCAGGGCCCTCAGCACGGCCGGGAGCAGCTGCAGCGGGGAGCACGGGGCTGAGGCACGGGCCCCCACGGGACCCTCACGGGAGCCCGGGGCACGTGGGGCGCACGGGGGCCTGGCGCAGAGTCAAGCAGCGGAGGGCGGGCAGGGCACGCCCAGGGCTGCCCCCCCGGGCTCTGAGCACAGGACACCCGGCGGCGGCCCAGAGGCCTGAGGCCTCCACACGGAAGCGCCTGCGGGTGGAGACCAGGACGCAGAGGGCGGCTCACAGCCAGCGCGGGGGCGGGCCCTGCGGGGAGGCCGCCACCGGTGGGGCCTCAGCGCCCGCGCACAAGCCCGCTGTTCGTCACGCAGCAACTGGGAGCCCGCAGCCCCGGGGACGCGGCCGGCACTGCAGTGGGCGCCTCCCACGGGCCCCGCAGCTGTGGGACATGGGGGAGACGCGGGCAGGAGGCCCCCGGCTTTGTGACCACCGCGGAGGGCAGAGCAGTAAGGGGTTCAGTTTTCCATCAGGTTTTTAAAAAATGGCACATGTGAGTCAACACTTTTGTCATGAAAGATGAAGAAACCTAACAGCAGAGACCCCGGGGGGTGGGAGGGTCAAGGGAGCCAAAAACGTGGCCACAGAGGATGGCGTGACTCTGGGTAGTGGGTGGGGCGCACAGCGCGATCAATACACAGATCAGGTGTCACAGAAACATACGTTTGAATTCTACGTGGTCCTGTTAACCAAAGTCACCCCAGTAAATTTCATTAACCAAGAAACCCTTCAGGGGTCCTGACACCTAAAAGCTGAAGGATCGCAAGGGCCCACGCTGAGGCAGAGGGGCTGGGGGCCGGCGCACACCCCGCCCCCACCGGCCCCGCCCTGTGGCTGCCCACCGGGAACCCGAGGTCCCAGGGGCCCTCACCTTCTTGGCCTCGAGCATCTTCCCCTCGAACACGTACGAGATGCAGTTCCGAACCACCTCCAGCCGGCGAGCGCTGCTGCCGTGGGGCCCGCCGCTCCGCTCCAGGATGGCGGCTGCGGAGCAGAGCGCACATTCACCCCTGGCCTTGCCCGCCCTGGGCCGCCCTCGGGGCCCCCCGGTACGTACTCATGGGGGGCCCTGAGGGCACGGTGGTCCTCCTCTCGGCCTTCACAGCCGGGGGTGCGCCCTGCATCTTGGCCGTGGCCTGGTCCACGATCCACTGCACCATGCCCTCGTCCAGCCGGGGGAACGGCCGGGGCGCCCGCCGCAGGTGGCTGGCCTCCCCTGGCCTCTGCACCTTGTGCATGGCCACTGCGGGGTACGGGTTCTCCTGGGGGGACACCGGCAGGTGTGGGTGAGCAGCCCAGGGCTGCGCCGTGACCCCCCAGGCCAGCCCTACCCCGTGCCGCCGCCCTACGTTCTTATAGAGCTGCTCTGCCAGTTCCCTGACGTGACGCAGGACTCGCTGCGGGTGGCTCTCGTCTGCCCGCATCCGTGCCACCTCGTGGGCCACCAGCTGTGGGAGGCAGCAGGGTGAGGCCACGGGCTGGGAAGGGGAAGGGCGGGGCTCCTCCCAGCCAGGGCGGGGGGCACACCTCGTCGAACAGGTCCGTGGGGCGGTAGGGGACCCCGCGCTCCGACACAAAGCCGGCAAAGGCCATGCCCTCCAGCACCTTCATCAGGAAGTCGTCCTCCACCAGCCCGCGCTGGCCCAGGAAGGCTGCCTGGGGTGCACAAGGAGGTCAGCTCCCGGGCAAGGCCCTGCCCGTCCCCGAGGGGCCCGCCCCGGCGCCCACCTTGTGAAAGCGGATGACAGGCTCGGGGTGGATGCGGACCATGTGCAGACACCAGCGGTAGCCCTGCAGGAGCTGCGCGAAGAGCCGCAGGAAGACCGCCCGCAGCTCCTTGTCCTGGAGCCCAGGGAGAGCAGGTAAGCGCCAGGCCCCAGCGCGGCTCCACCCCCAGAGCCCCGCCCACGCCCCCCAGGAGCCTGCGCCCCTCCTCGCCCCCGCAGGGACGCTGCCGCCTCTCCTGCACCGGGTCCTCAGAGCTCTGCGCCCCACTCCCGTGATCGGCTAAAGGGGCAGCCGCACTGGGCTCGCACTGCCAGCCGACCTTCAGCAGCAGCAGACCCACGGGGGGTGCGCAGGGAGGGCGGAGGCCCCTGTCGGAGTGGCCGTGACCCCCACCTGCATCTTCAGGGAGGAGGTGGACGTGGTGGGGGGAGGGAAGGCGAGGTCTGCCAGCTCCAGCTCTGGATCCAGGACCTGCAGCGGCAGGGAGGGGCGTGGCCAGCTGCAGAGCCGCCCCGGGCCCCGCCCCCGCCCCCGAGGCCCCGCCCCCGCCCCCGCGGCCCCGCCCCGCCTCACCATGCTCAGAACACTGTGCGTCTGGCTCTGCAGCGGCTCGGGCAGCGGGGGGATTTGCACGCACTCGGGAACCGTCACCGTCCCTCCATCCAGATCTGCCACAATCACATCCAGCTGTGGACCAAAGGCCGCGCGTGGTCAGGGGCCCGCAGGCCGGTCAGCAGGGCCAGGGGCGCGAGGCGGACACAAACCCAACCCTCACCAGCTCCTGGGTCTCCGCCTGGAAGGCGGCGTGGACGCCGATGATGAAGGGCGTGGGCGTGCTGAGGACCTCCAGGAGCCGCGCCGGCAGGATGGGCACGTAGGTGAAGCTGCAACAGGCCGGGGCTCAGTGCGGGCGCCCCACGGGGCTGGGGGGCAGGGGCAGTGGGCGTGGCGGGCACCTGTATCGCAGAGGGAAGAGCAGGGCCAGGAGTCCTCGGCAGGCGTCCGAGAGGCGCTGGTAGCTCCGGGACAGGAAGAGCACTTTGTGCTCGGTGAGGGCAGCGCAGAACAAAGACAGCACGTTGGTGATGCCTGAAGGGAGAAAGCAGCCTTGGTGGCTTCACTCGACCCCGACCCCCACGCTGCCGGAGCCTCAGCCTCGACCGCCAGGCCGGGGAGGGGAGGGGAGGGGAGGGGAGGCCTCGCAGGGTGGGGAAAGCCGGGCTCACCCAGCTGGCGGAAGAGCAGGGCCACGCTGCAGCGGCTGATGGGCAGCGATTCCGTGAGTGGGGTCTGGATGACCTGCCGGTCACCGGCCCCCAAAGAGATGGTTTTCTGCGGGAGAGAGGGACCTGTGTCGGCCCAGAGCCCGTGGCCTCGGCAGGCCTGGCGGACTGACTGGGCCCGCGGTGGGCCGGGCCGGGGCAGTGGCGTGGCAGGAGGGCAGGGCCGTGCCGGCCGCTGCAGAGAGAACTCAGGGCCTCTGACCCGGGACGGGGACGGGCCTGGGTGGGCGGAAGAAACAAAGAATCCGTACCACTCCGTCCTCAACAGAGTCCAGCTGCACAGCACAGACGGCAGAGAGACACAGTTAGACACACCGCACACGGGGTACGGAGAGAGACGCCGACACCGACATCAGAGACAGGCGCAGCCCAGGAGCGAGAGGACAGACACACCGAGAGGTGCCGGGGCGCCCAGAGAGCCTGGCGGGACACAGCGCGCGCCGGAGGGCGAGCAGGGCCCAGGGGAGGCGACAGCGGACGGTAGCGCCAGGATGCACGTGTGTCCAGCGCACGGGATGCGCGCAGACCCGGCTGGACCTGGGGGGCCCACCACCAGCAGCTGCCCCCGAGACCCACCTGTGAGCCCCCCGCCAGGGGGACGACGCAGGTGAGCAGATTCCCGATCACGCTCTCCAGGCCCACGCTCAGGCCCTCCACGTGGATGGTGTAGATGAGCCCCAGGCTGTTCTGCAAGGACCGCAGGCAGGAATGGCAGCAGCTGGCGTGAGACCCCTCCTGCCCCCCGCCCCGGCCGCCCACCTCACCCTGAACACGTCCGCGTGGTCCAGCCGAGACACCAGCACCAGAGTCTTCGGAGCGAACAGCTGGCCGGGCGGGCCGGGCACTGCCGGCGAGAGGTGCCCGGGGCCCCCCTCCTCTGCCGCCTCTCCCCTCCCGGCAGCGTCCTCGGCGCACACGGCCTCCTGCGGGCAGACGCCCATTCACTCGACTCCCCGGGCGCGGCCCCCAGGGAGGACACGCGCATCACCCCCGGGGACCCCGGGGCCAGCCATGGACGGGGACACCGGGCCCCGTGCTGACCTGTGTGGGCTCCGCTGGCTCCCAGAAGGTCAGGCAGGCACAGTAGTGCCGCTCAGAGTTGATGTCAGTGAGGACGGCGACAAAGAAAGTCGGCGGGTTCCTCTCAGGACACAGCTGCCACCCGCTCGGCTGGCAGAACTGGGGGTGGCGGTCAGGGGTCAGCGGCCACTCCCTCCGCGCCCTGCCCTGCAGACGCGCGGCCGCGGCGCGCCTCACCTCCCAGCCTCCGCTGCCGCCCCCTGAAGGGAGCAACAGCCCGTGTGCGGGAGGCCCCTGGGCTGCGGCGCCCGGTCCCGGGAGAAGGGAGAGGTGACACGGTGTGAGCGGCCGCCCCCTGCTCCCTTCCCCAGTGGGGCCCGGCCCCCCGCACCCCACTCACCAGCTCGATGCCCTGGGGGAAGGGGTTGTCCTCCCAGTCCTTCTCCGGGAAGCGCTGCAGGATCTGGCCCTGGCCTTCCCCGCTCCCTGCGGACAGGGCACCTGGTCAGAGCCCTGGCCACTGCCCGCAGCCCACTCAGCAGGAGCCTCGGGGGCCTCAGAGGACGGCCTCAAAGTCCCGGGGGCAGTGCCTCCCACCCCTGTCCTCACTGGCACCAGACCAGCCTCAGCTCCCAGACCTGCCATTGCCCTAAAAGCCGTCCTGCGAGAGGCCACGAGGCAGCCACAGGCCCCAGGGCCACCAGAGGGCACAGAGGGAAGCCCGTGCCGTGGGCCCGGGGCCCTTCCCTGCTCCCACCCCCGCTCCCAGGCCTGGACCCCCGAGTCGATGCTTCCAGCCGGAACCCGCCACCCCCACGGCAGAGCGCACGCCCCCCGGTGGCACAGCACTACCAGGCTGCTCCACGGCCCCCCCGCCCCCGGCTCAGGCACTGGGCCCCTCGACGCCCCAGACTGACGGGCGGTCAGTGCCAGACCCGTGGGCGCCGTCAGCCGAGACTCATCCGAGAGGCGCGAGGTCTCCCGTGCGTTCGTGGCAGGGAAAGACCACCTGCGCCCACAGCCCCCAACGCCGCTTGTCCCCACTGCCTCAGACTGGACACCCGCTGAAGGAGGGCCCGCCGAGCGCGTGGGGCCCACAGCTCTGAGAAGTGCTGGGGGGAGGGGCGCAGGAGGCCGTGGGCCCATGTCCCTGGCTCGGCTAGGGCCTCCCCAGCCTGCTGGCTCCCCATGTAGTCCCCAGGGACCACCCAGTCCTGGGAACCCCAGGGCCCAGGGTCTCTCGTCTGAGACCCCGACGCCGTGCCCAGGGCTCTGCTCCCAGGCCAGGGTCACGCCAGCAGAGCTGAAGGACTCCTGTGGAGTCAACCGGGGGGCGCAGCTGGGGCGAGCCGGGGGGCCGCCCGCGCTCGGGGCTCTTGGAGGATGGACGCCGGTCTGTGCTCTTCCTCCAGCTCCCAGCCTGCACGGCAGAGACAAAGGCCTCCCACGCCCGACCTGCAGGGCCGGCAGAGCCCTCCCTCTGCCCGGCCTCCCTGGGCTTCGACTGGGCCAGGCGGCAGGCGCACGCCCGCATGCCACCAGGCGACAGGTAAGGGGAGGGTGGGCGGCAGGAAGAGCACCCTCAGGAGGCAACACCAAGCTCAGCAGCAGGCGGTTCCTGCCCAGCTGCAGGTGGCGAGCGAGGGGCCCTGACTCTGACTCATAAAACCTCAGCTTCCTGCTCCCCTCCCCCCCCCAACACCCTGAGATGAGGTGGCAGACAAGGAGAAGCCCGGGAGGAGGACAGGTGTCTGCCGGTGCCACCCCGACCTTCACCCCTGCCCACAGCCCACCCAGGCAGAGCCCCCAGGGCCCCTCCCCCAACAGGCCCAGCTGGTCCGCCCAGGCATGGCTCCGCCCCCACGCTCTCCCCAGGGGGCTGACATGCCTGTGTGGGGCCCCAAACCACCATCTGGGCCCAGGCGGGGATGGCACCCAGGGCTCACCCCGTTCTCGCCACGAGGCAGAAGGCAGAGGAAGGAAGAGGGTGTGCAGACTGGGACCGCGGCAGCCCCCCGGCCCCTACCGGGGGCCAGGTAGCCGCGCCCTCGAGGGCTGCTCTCCCGGCCTCTTCCCCCAGGGCACGGACAGAGGTGCCCTCCATGTCCCAGCCCGCCCTCCCTCCCTCCCCCCATTCGCGTGTGAAACGTGAACCGGTCAGGGCTGCACCGTCGAAGAACCAGCTGGAGACCTTCCCCAGGCCGTCCCAGCTTCCCATGGGGGCAGGTGGCTGGGCAGGGCAAGTGCGCACCCC
This sequence comes from Pteronotus mesoamericanus, assembly GCF_021234165.1. Lineage (NCBI taxonomy): Eukaryota > Metazoa > Chordata > Mammalia > Chiroptera > Mormoopidae > Pteronotus > Pteronotus mesoamericanus. The sequence goes on from NW_026555088.1 coordinate 341,948, forward strand.
CTACCAGCACACCCTCCGGGCCATGATGACCCCAAACTTGACCTTCAGGTCCAGCCCAAACGGCACCCCCTCTTCTAGGCGGCTGCCTGTGCTGTGCCCAGGTCCAGGGCCTGCAGCGGAACCCCAGGACCTCCCTCCCTCTCCTGCTCCTCTGAGATGCCTGGGGCGCCTGGGGCCACCTGGCCAGACGGGGGTTCCGAGGGCGAGGAGCTCCAGCTGGGCCCCCCGCAAGCCTGTGCCCGCAGAGGCCACAGCCCCTCAGGGCCTGCTAGACGCCCACAGCTGCCCTCCCATCCACACCCCGCAAGCAACCAGGCCCCCGGCCAACAGCACAGGGCTGCTTCGGGAGCCCCGGGGCACCCCAGGCCACGCAGGCCCTCCCTGGGACTGGAAGGGCACACGAGGGCCCCGATCTGCCCCGGCCCTTCGCCGAGACCCCAGTCCACGCCTCTGCTCTGAGCCAGCGGGACTGGCTGCGTCTTGGCCGCAGGCCTGCGTCCTGGGGCAGGCACTGGGTTCTGCCACGCGTCCCCGTGTCCCCCGCCCCCCGGAGCCCTTGTGGCCGCGGAGGGGACTTGTGCTGCCCCTGGCCCACAGGACGAGCACAGCCACAGGTCACAGGGCGGCCTCTGTGGGGGCCCCCAGAGGAAGAGCACTAAGGCCCCGTGGGGCTCAGCAGGGACACGCGCTTCCTCTTGCAGCCACATCCCCACAGCTGGTCCCACGTGGGCCGCAGGCCCGGACGAGGGGCAGGAGCACACGGAGCCCGCCTTCCGTCATCTCGGGCGGCGCCGCCGCCGGTGCCAGGCTCCAGCGCCCGGGGGGCTGCCTGGGCCGGCACACGCTGTGGGCAGAGGCGCGGGAGGGGGCCCGCGCCCTGGGGCCAGCCAGGCCGTGGACAGGGAGGGAAGCCTGGCGGGGCCGCCCGCCGCCCCTCCCCCACCCCAGCCACCCCAGCAGGAGGGGCTGCCCTGCAGGGGGCCGGGGGGGCCCCCCAGCCCCGCCAGGCCGTCCAGACCGGCTCTGACCCGAGGCCTCGGGCCCCGCGGCTCCCGGGGTCAGGGCTGGGAGCCGACGGAGGCCACCCCAGACAGCCCCAGCCCGCTCCTGAGGGAGGGCAGGGACGCGGGTGGGGCGTGACAGGGCACAGGAATGCGGCCAGCTCAGCGCGGTCAGGACTGAGAGCGGCCAGGCCGTGGGGCAGGAGGTGGGCCTTCCTCTCACGTGCGGGGGGGGGGGGGGGGGGCGGGGACCGGCCCCTGCTCCCTGGCAGACACTCACTCACCATCTGGTCAGGCCGAGTGCATCTCTGGCCCCCAGACACACCCCAGCGCTGGCCACAAAGTGTTAAATCGGCTGACCCCGGTCAGGCCCTCCCAGGCCAGAGGTGGTCGCTCTGGCCCCCAGACGTTCCCAGGCCGGGCCCAGGGTGCTCGTGTTCTTGTGAAAGAGGTGCCCCCTCTCACAGGGGAGAGGCCTGCGCCCTCTTGGATGAAAGAAGGGGCCCCGCCTACCCCTCCCTCCCTCATACCAGGAGAGGTCTGCCGGGGGCGCTCGTGCGGGCAAGGCTCTGGGGCTCGGCCCCCAGGCCCTGCATCCAGCAGCTCCGACCGGACGTCCAGGTCCCCGCCGAGGACAAGAGGCCCACCACTCCCCCAGCCCCCTCAACCGCACCCCAAGACGCCGCACCCCAGCCCTGAGGCCCTCCACCGCCTGCAGCGGCGGCCCTGTCTGCGCCCAGGGAGGTCCACGCACCTGCTGCTCGCCCTTGGTGAGGCACCCCCACTTCCCAGAGCCTCCGGGGTGGCGGCAGCGGGGGACCTGTGTGTTCCATCCCACCTTGGGGGGAGGAAGCTGAAGGACAGGGAGCCGAGGGGCTGTCCTGAGGCCACAGACCATCAGGTGGCAAAGCAGGGACCACCGACCCCCTCGCTGTACTCCCCTGCTTCAGGCTTCCCCCACCGGCTGGCTCTGCCTTTGGTCCCACAGCCAGGGCTCCGGCCTGCGGGCTTGTTCCCCACTGGGATGTACGAGGCCTGCAAGGGAGGCCCTGGGGCTGCGGGCCGGTCCGCGCGGAACGCGGAGCTCCTGGGGCTCCCGGGCCCCAGGCCCAGGGCAGGGCACAGACTGGGGGCCACTCCTTCCTGCCACTTGTGGTCAGTGGGCACTGTGGGCTCCGGCCTCCCCCATCCTGCTCAAAGGGCACGCACGCCTGGGGCGCGCACCCCGTGGACACACACACGTCACAGCCAGCCCGTCCCGGAGCCCGCCCATGCCTCCTCTCGCCTCCCTCACATCCGCCCTCCACCCCCACCCCTGCTGTCCCTGCTGCCAGCGTGCCCCCCACGGCCTCTGCGTCCTCGGGCCCTCCCCAGACCGCCCTCAGCATCCTCAGCCTCCCAGCCGGCTCTGCACCCAGCGCCCAGCCCAGGCCCCTCACGCGGGGGCAGCCTGGCGGCCAGCCTTGTTCCCCAGATCCCGTGCACCCCTCTGGGGGCCTGCACAACGCTGACAGCAGCCCACGGCAGGCAGGCTGGTCCTTGCCGCAGAGAACTCCATCTCTGGCGGGAGGGACACACTCACAGATGTGCAGGGGGCCGGGGGCAGAGGAGGAGCAAGCCCTCAGAGGGAGGGCCTTGAGGAGGGCCTGCAGCCTGCAGGGCCGGCAGGCAGAGTCTGGGTCCTGGGTGCTGACAGCAACAGCTGGGCTGACCCGAAGCAGGGTGGACTTCAGGCTCAGGGTTCAGCCCACCGCGGCCACACAACAACACCCCCACCCCGAACGGCACATACTGCCCTGGCAGGGCCGGGGTCAGGGTCGGCCTCAGTGCACCGGCCCCTCTCCTGGGGCTCGGACCAGGCACTCCGGGGCCTGCGCTGTGGACCGGGTGAAGAGGGAGCCTCGGTGGGCTGCTGGGAGGAGTGTGCTGGGGCGCACAAAGGGCTCTGTGGGGCCTGGCACTCAGCTCGCTCTCCAGGCCGCTGCCTCCAGGGCTGTTGCTGATGTCATTGTCAGGCTCTGCTTTCTCCCACCCCCTGGGCTGAAGGGCTCTCAGACACGGGCGCTGGCCCCCGACGCAGCCCTCCCGGACAGGGACGCCGGTCACCACACTGAGCCCCCCGCCCCCGGCTTTGGACGGTAGGCCCTCTGCCAGGAATGCTCTTCTCTCTCCCAGCACAGTTCCTCCCGAAAACCCGGGTCCCAGCTCAAACGCCACCTCTCCGTGAAGGAGCCCTGAAGCCCGCGCCCTCTTCTGCATCCACCGAACCTCCGGGACCTGGCGCACCAACGCCGGGCCTGCGCGTCAGACCGGAGACACCGGGGTCAGAGGCGGGCATGCAAGCACGATCGCGTCCCTGGAGGCAGAGCCGCCCGGCAGTCGGCCAAGGCGGAGAGCCCGTCCCACCCAACGGGGAGCCAGGAGGCCGACCGCCCCGGCCCTCCCACCTCCCGGGCGACCCCCGGGGTGCCGCCTGACGCGGCTCTGCCCCGAGTGCGGCGGGCAGGCTCGGCCCGCCCTGTCTCACCGCCCAGCCCACCTCGGACCCAGGCTCTCCCGGACCCGGACCCGGACCCGGAAAGTGCCCCGGACGACCGTGGCGCTAGCTCGGCGGCCTCCGCCCGCCCGCCCCGGCCGACCCTCGCCGAATCTCGGACCCCGGACCCCGGTCCCCGCTCCCCGGTCCCCGGCACTCACCGCGCGGGTGCGGCCCGAACGCCACCAGCACGAAGTAGTCCGCGAGCCGCGCCATAGCGAGGGGCGCGGGCGGGCTCCGCGGCTCGGGGACGCGAGGGCGGCGCGCTCATGGCCCGGCCCCGGCCCCGGTCCGCGCACTCCGGACGCTCCGGGCCCGCTCCGCGGTGGCGGCCAGGGCTCCCGCCGCCATCTTCCCAGCCAGCCGGCCCGCCCGGCCGCGCCGTGCGCCTGCGCGGCCTCGCTCCGCCCTCAGGGCGTGGCCCCAGAAAAAGACGCTCTCCCATTGGCCCAGCGCCTTCGGGCTCGGTTCCGGGGGCGGGGCCTCGCCCACCACCGCCCACCACTGCCGGCTCGGCGCTGGGCACCGCCCCCCTAGCGGTGACAGCGACGGCGGCTCCTGCGGGTCAGAGGCAGGCGCGGCCAGATCTCCGATGCTCAGTCGTCGGGCGCTGTCAGCCTGGAGGAAGGCCGAGGGCCCAGCCCTGCCCACGGCTCTCCCAGGTGGGGCATCCCCCCAGGTCCGGCCGACCTGGCGGAGGGGCAGGACCCAGGCCCTGCCTGTGGGGTTCCTAGCCTGAGGAGCACACGAGCTCCACCTGGAAGCCCCATCCAGGTGGGGTGAGACATTTAACATGCGTCCTTTAAATAGGCGCGCTGCACTCCCCGCTGTAAAGAGCGGTGCTTAAGACGCGAGGCCCTGGAGGCCCTGCTGGGTGCTGGTCGAAGGCTGAGCCCTCCCAAGTCCCCTGAGAGTGCTCACCGCCCCCAAGGCAGGGGCCGGTCGCGGAGAACGAAGGACGCCAAACCCAGAGACAAGAGCTGAGCCCAGCAGGCCCCCCTCCCCGCCCGGGGCACCGGCCAGCCACAGCTTCCTCTGCTTCTGTTGGGTGCTGTCCCTTCTGCTTGAGTTGGTTCCTGCCACTACAGCCAAAAGGGTCCTGAGCACCACGTTAGCACAGCACTGAGCTTGTGCCTGCGCGACGGTGTCCCCGGCAAGTCCTCTGGCTGATGCCTGGCTCTCCCCACCCTCATGCCCTAAGGAGCCCATTTCGGCAGCCCGCTCAGAGGCACCTCAGGGTCACGGGGTGCTTGGACGTCCCTTCTGAACCATGATGCCCCTCCCAAGCTTCTTGCCATCACGTCTCCCGCCCTGTGCACGCCCTGGCCACCCTGCCTGCCCGTCCCCTTTGACAGGACTGCGCCTTCCCTGCTCTCTCCCAGACCTCCCTGATCGACTCCCCCCCTGCTCTCCCAGCCAGCCCCGCGCGGCCCCCGTTGCCTGTCACCTGCCAGTGCCATTGGCCCCACCTCCTAACTTGGTTTTCACGCCCCCCGCCCGCCGTCGGGCAAGCCCGACCCCCCCCACACACACACACACAGTCCTGCCCCTCTGTCTCCCAGGCTCCTTCGGCCCCGCAGCACCTGCGGTGCGGATGACCACGGTGACACCATGGCCCAGCGGCGGGTGGTCGCCCCCCCGCCCAGCCTGCTGAGGTCTGGTCAGGTCTTGCGCTCCGCAGTCTCCTCAAACCTTTTCTCCCCACCTCCTGTGTCTCAGAGGTGGGCCCACCGCCCTCCTTCACAAAGGGCACAGGAGCCATCCCGTGGGGGGCCACGTGTTGCAACAGCAAACGCCAAGCCCGCCTCCTTCCCCCACCTCCCTCCGCAGCTACCAGAGGCTCGGCCCCGCCCGCCTCCTCCCTGCCTCTTGCTGCCGCTCCCTGAGCTCCCGGCCTCAGTCCTCCCCTCGCACGGTCCTTGCCGTCAGGGTTTAACTCCCTGGCACCTTCAGACTCTCTCCACAACTGCCCTCAAGGCTGCGAGCCGGCCCTGGCTGCCCTTGCCCCACACGGATGTCCCTGGAGCCACCCCCTGCCTGCTGTGGCCCAGCCCCCGCCCTCCAGAGGAACCCCCATGGGCGAGCAGCCCCCAGCAGCCAGCCCACCACTCCCCAGAGGCAGCCATTCGCACTGAGGATGGACGGAGGGCCCCGGGTCCGCCCTCGGAGGGCACAGGGACATTATAGCTCATGTGCCGTACAAGAGGCTGTGGCGTCAAAGAGGGGCCTCGAATCCAGTTAGTAGAATAAGCAGCCTGAGGCCAGAGGACACCCCGTCTGTCCATGGGTTTTCAGGGAGACGGGACCCTGAGCCCACGGTGGCAGCAAATGTCCCAAAGGGAAGAATGCAGGGAGCCTGGGCCCCCAGACCTCCCTGAGACCCGCCTGCACCTCCCAGGTTAAGAGCGTGTGGAGACAGGGAGTTTGGTGCTTCTCTTTCGCGGTGGGTTGAGCAGCGTGATCACACTTGGGTTTGGGAGGGTGGCCCTGGCAGCAGGTGTGGACGACAGAACTGCTCAGGTCCTCTGCGCCCCCGCCCCCGCTCCTTCGCCCGCGGGGCCTGTCCTCTGCACTCTCCATAGGCAGTGCTCGCAGGCCCCTGCCTCCTGGAGCCTGGCCGTCTCCGAAGTTCCGCCAGCTGTGTTTCCCTGCGCCCCCTCTTCAGCCCCAGGCCCATGTGGGTGGAGGCCAGCCCGCCCCGCTGCCAGGATGGGCCCAGGCTGCTAACCTTCCCCTCTCCCCAGGGGCTCCCTGCTCGGCTCAGCCCCTCTCTGACGCGTCCACTTGGCCCCGCACAGCACCCTGCCCCCAGTCCCCGCCCCGCCCCCGCCACCGCCGCTGAACTCCACTTGTCTAATGTAAACGTGACCACTTCACTCTCCCCGCTGTGCACACTGGTAAAAGCAAACAAGCAGAGCTCGGGCACCTGCTGATGCCCCCCACCTTTCTCTCGGTGAGCCCAGGCTCTCTGATGTGGGCGAGCTCAACACTTGCGCACTTGTTCATCCAGCAAGTGTTTACTGAGCCCCCTAGTGTGCGCGGCAGGGGGGATGGAGGGCAGCCAGATCATTCCCACAGCCTGGCGGAGACCCCCCTCCCCCTCGTCCCCACCCCCGTGAGGCAAGGCAGGTGGACGCAGAGAGGCTCAGTCATCCAAGAAAGGGACCGTGGACCGTCGTCCCCTCTCAGAGTGACAAAGCAGCAAAGACTGGCTCCCACCAAACCTGTAGTGCGCGAACAGCGGGTCGGCCCAGCTTCGTGGGGAACAAGCTGGCACTGACCGTTCACACATGCCCAGGCTCACCCTCGCCCAGAATCTTCTGAGGAAGTGCCTACGGAGACCTGCCTGTGAGCCCGCCACGCAAGGGCCCCCCCAGCCCGCGCGATTGCTCCGCAGTGAAGGGTCAGCCCAGGAAGTCGCCGCGCGCCCCCGCGGCGGAGCGGGGCGGATGGCGAGGCAGTGGCGGGGCTCTGTGTTCGCCCGTGTTTGCAGCTCTGCGGGCCGTTGTGTGTGCGTGACAGACGACCAGGAGAGTCAGGACCGGGGCGTCTGCCCTGACCCGGCACAGGACCCCACCATGGGCGCGGGGCTCCCCTTTCACTTGACACTAGAAAGTCTCACAGAAACCAGTTGGCACAGCACTGTTGTAATGAGGGGGAGCAGTCCGGACTTTTAGGGGACCCTGAAGGGCCTTGAAACTCTCTCTGTGATGAAAGGAACACCCAGGCGCTGGCCAGGCCCCGGGGGTCTCTGTTCTGCCCAGACATGTTGGGGGTGGGACGCGCCTCAGGAGGAGAGGTGGGGGTGCGGGTGGGAACCGGCCCTGCTGCACCCTCCCCCGGCACCCGCTCCTGCCACCTGGGAGGGTAGGCCCCTCCCTAGGCTCCAGGAAAGTGTCCCCCACTAAAGGGATGGGGTCCTGGGGCTCAGCCCCTTAGGCCGCCCCTTCCCTGCTCCCCAGTGCTGTCCTGCGGGGGCAGGCAGGACCGGGGAGCTGGAGGGAGGGCTGAGTGGGGGGAGGGCTGAGTGGGGGGAGGCCTGGGGGCGGGCAACCCGCCCAGTTGCCGCCTCCTCCGGGAACGACTATTTAGCTCTGCAGGTGCAGAGGCTCTGTCCCAGGCAGGACGGTGGCAGGTGCCCGTCGGCCGGCCCCCGCGTGGAGGGCTGCGCACGGCAGGGCGGCTGCAGGCCGGCGCCCGCCCCCGCTCCGCCCCGCCGGTTCGCCGGCCTCCAGCCCCGTGCCATGGCCCGGCTCCTGTCGGTTGCCCTCAGCTGCTTCGGCCTGCTCCACGTGCAGCTGCCCGACACGCTGTGCAGCCGCCGGGGTGGCAGCCCGCAGCCCTGCCGGCCCGGGTGAGTGGGTCTCAGCCCCGCGCGGGCCCGGGAGGAAGCCACAGAAACCAGGATGCTGGGGAGGGACCCTTCGCCTACCCCTCCCCTGCGTTGGGGACGGTTCCACCTCAGGGCTTACCCCCAAATTGAGAGCCAGCCCCCATGCCTTCAGCTCCCCCTGAGCAGTGCAGAGTCCCCTCTTTCCTTGCCTCCCCTGCAGGGCGGTCCACCGCCCCCACTGGCAGAGTGACCCCCCAACAGAGGGGCCAGCTGGGGCACCGGAGTCTGGAAGGGCCCCCAGGCCTGCCCAGCGCCCCCGGAGCAGCGCCGGAAGGGCCGGGGGGGAGCACAGTGACCCACAGAAGCCAGGGGTGCCCTTTGCCCGGGGAGGCCCAGGTGAACGGGATGTGGGACCCGGGCTCCTGAGGTGGCCGAGGAGCCAGGACCGAGCCCGGCAGTGCTGCCAGCAGAAGCTGGGGGTCCCCGAAAGGCAGTGTCATCAGGGTTACTCCTCCGTCTCCTCCTGCAGGGAGCCTCCAGCCGGGACCCCCGCCCGCCGCCTGCAGCCGCAGCACCCAGCTCCCTGGCCTGGGACGGGGAAGCCACGCCAGGCCCTCCAGCCACGGAGGAGTGCCAGCCTGCCCCCCGCTGGGGGTCGGCCCCTCCGGGCCGGTCCCCGCCGACACTCGGGCCCCCCAGTGCCCAGAGCCCCGCTCCTGCGGGCGGGCTGTGTGCTGGGCACCTGCCAGGTGCAGAACCTCAGCCACCGCCTGTGGCAGCTCGTGGCGTCAGCCGGCCCGCGGGACTCGGCCCCCATTGACCCCAGCAGTCCCCACAGCTATGGCTGAGGCGGGGCAGGCCACACCCCCGCCTGTCCTAGCCAGGCACTGCGCCCCAATCCCAGAGCTGCAGCTGAGCCCCAGCCCCGGCCCAGCCCCCCGGGGCCGCTCCAGCAGTGGAGGGCCCCTGAGGAGATACTGCCCCCGCCAGGGTGGCAGCAGGCAGCCTTGCGCGGCTTTGATCGCGTGCACCCGGTGTATGTGCGGCCCTGGGCAGGCCTGCGGACAGAGTCCAGGCGCGGGGTCTGCGCACAGCAGCGGCCTGGTGCGAAGGAGAGCTGGCCGGTGCCCCAGAGGGCTTCAGAGGGAAGAGGTCTGCACAAGGACACCAGCAGAGCCCGGCCGGGGCACACAGGGGCCGGGGCCCAGTCGGCCCGGCGGCGTGGCTTTTCCCTGCTAGGCATGCTGCCACCTCGAACCCCAGCTTGGGGCATTTATCCTGGTGGCTGGCCCTAGGTCCCCCTTCCCGTGCCCGTGAGACAGGGGTGCAGAGGAAGGAGCCTCACCATGGCCCCTGGGGCCTGCCGAGCAGGGCCGGCTGTGCTGTGAATGGAGCCTGGGCCCAGGTGCGCTGGCCGGGGGCGGCGGCGGTTTGGGGCTCAAGAGCCATGGGGGGTGTTCTGGGGCAGAGCAGAGAGGAGCACCCCTCCCCATCCCCAGGGCCAGGCAGGCTGTTGGGGGACAAGGTCTCCCAGCAGAAATCAGAACCACCATCACTGCCGGGGTGTGGGGACGGCCAAACAGCGGCGGGGGCTCCGTAGGCAGCACAAGCTCCCTGCCCCTGCCCTGCCCAGGGTGGGGACTCAGTGGGACCAGGTGTGGGGAGAGCAGGAGGGCGGGCCCAGCCTGTCAGGCCCCTGAGGAGGGGACGGGGGCACAGCCAGCGTGCACGCGGAGCTCCTGTGTGCTCCCTCCGGGTGCGGCCTTGCACGGCACGGTGGCGGCAGAGCCTGCTGGGAACCCCGAGGCCCTGGCGCCCCGTGCGGACGGGCACGGCCCCGGCCTCGGGAAGGCGGGTCTTTTATTTTGCAAACGCTTGTGCGGCACTTGGCTTGTCAGCACTTGGCCGCGTCTCCCTTTCCGCCGCCCTGCGCGGGGGCACAATCATCATCTGAACTCTAGGGCCAGAACCGTGGCCGGGTGGGACCCCACAGCGCCCAAGCTCCGGGCCAAGCGCAGGGGGCTCCTGAGGCACCTACCTGGGCCTCACCTGGGCTTGCCCCTCCATCCTGGGGATCACCTGGCCGGGTAAGGCACCTCCCCTCCAACCGGGCCACCGGGAAAGAGTTCGGCCGCTTCCTGGCCTGCCGCAGACCTCCACGTGTGCACGGGGCGCCGGGCCGCGGGCTGCAGGGGCCTGGGGAGAGGGGCCCAGGCCCCTGACCCAAAAGCCGCTCCCTGAAGCTGAACTCGTGAGCAGGCCTCAGAGCCACATGCCTGTGGTCACTGAAGGGTGTCAGCAGGGGCCGGAGGGCAGCAAGGGAGGCAAGCAGAGGGCGTCAGGAGGGCCAAGCTGGGGCAAAGTCCCGTGCCGGCCCGGGGCCAGCGCCCCCGGACACGCGGCCCTGCAGGGTGCCCCCCTCACGCAGCACCCGCGGCCAGGCCCCGGGGGTGGTGCCGCGGAGTCCTCGCCAAGACACCGCCTGAGCCTGGGGCCGCTTTCCCGTGAAGCAGGACGGGCTGCTGACCCAGTGCTGCATCCTGAGGCCGCCTGCCATGAGGCTGCCTTCTGTGGTCGAAGCGTCTCACGCCGTGTCCGCTGCCCCTGAGCCCCAGGCCATGGCCTGGCCGCCTCCCTGCCGTCAGCCCGTGGGGATCAGGGGGCAGCGCCCAAGCTCCCCCAGCCCCGCCCCCCTGCCTTCCTGCAGCTCCTGCTTCTCCTGCTTCGGGCCAAACCTCTTGTTAACCTAAAAAATAAAAAGCCTTGCAAAGGGAGAGACAACGCGCGCTTACTTAAGCTCCAAGGAGAGCTAACTCCGCATCACCGACCGAGCACGGTCCCGTCCGTGTTCCCGTTCGGGCGCAGGGCTGAGGCGCACTCGTGAGGCGGGGAGGGAACAGCGGCGTCCGCGGCAGGGGAGCATCGCCGTGGGTGCAGGCGCCTCGCACATGAGGCTGATTGCAAACCCTGCTTTGAGTTTTCAGTCCGGGGGCATCAGCCCACCGGCCGTCACATCTGCTTTCTCGCCACCTTCGCAAACCGCTCTTTGGACCACGAGGCTGCTCAGGCCCCTGCAAAGGTTGGTTTGCCTTGTTTTCACACCCAGAGGCCCGAGGCACGTGATGCGCAGGGCAGTGTCTCTGGCCCCGGCCGCCCCGGCTCCGCTTCGGCTGCTGTTCACGGTTTCCCCTTTCTGCCAAGGCCTGCCTTTGAAAGCTTGCCGGTCACTCACGGGAAAGCAGCACTGATCCGTCCTGAGCAGCGCTGGTTCCCACGGGCCGGTGGCTCGTTCTGGGCACGTCACGCCTGCCTCCGTCTCTTGTCTCCAGGAGGCTCATTCCCGGTATGTCGTGTCCCACGCGAGAGGGAACGTGGGTTTTCGGGGCCTTGGGCCACTTTCGAGCCACGAGAACGCCAGAGCAGACGCGGGTGTGCGGCACGCTTAAGGGCCGACATCTCTCGTTTCTGCCCCGTCTCCTGTGAAGTCTCAGAGGCCTCAGCGATCACTCAGACACGGGGCGACGCGGTCAGCGCGAGGCCTTTGTAACATCGAGCTGTGCAAAACGAAGATTTAGACCCCCAAGTGTTTCCACAATAACGGACAAAACACTGAGTTCACCTCAGAGGCTAGATCTGACCCAGGTGGCCACACCTGAGGGCGGTCGGCTGCGACGTGGGGGAACCGCGAGGAGTCGGTGGGCCCTGTGCTAACCCCTCGGCCTGTGCCCAGACGGCACCTCGTTCCGTCTCTATTTCACCAGAGGAGTTTCATCGCGTGCAGCAGGAACAGCCCCACCCCGTCGGTCAAGAGCACATCTGTTCTCCCATGTACGTCGTGTGAGGGAATGTAGAGGCTTTTCCTGGTTGGCGGCGGCGGCGGCGGCCACCGCAGTGCCTGTCCAAAGGTAGTGTTATCCAGACCCAGCACCCGCACCGGGGCAGACGCCGCCAGGCATGGGACACCCGGACCCTGCGTGTGCCCCGCTGTCTGCTCGGGCCTGCAAGCAGGTTGAAGGTGATGTCCGCTGTTACCTTTCCAGCTAGAAATCGAGGGAGGGAGGAAACACGGACTATTACAGTGAGTGCTTGGTCGCTTTTCTTTTCTCTCTCTCTCTCTCTCTCTCTCTCTCTCTCTCTTTTGTGAGATAAGAAGGAATTAAAGCTAGGAAAGAAGGAAGAAAAGGAAGGCGTAGGTTATCCGGCCTGGCCTGGAATCTCGGGCTGGTTGTCCACAAACAGGTGCCGTCTGCTGCATCAGCACTTGGTAAAAGGCATCATTTACCAAGTTGCTATAGGTCATAGGCAACTTAGGAGGGAAAAAAAAAAACACAAACCTTATATTTGTTTGGAAAACAAGGATCAGAAACCACTAATATTTGACATAAAGAGTCACAAAATTATAATCATCCATATTGGTTCATTTAATCCATGTGCTTAAATCTTGTTGACCCTGATCGTTTTGCTAAGTTTTTCTTTAAACATTTTGTTTATTTATTTTAGAGAGAAGGGAAGGGAAGGTGCACGAGAGAAACAACAATATGTGAGAGAAATATCGACTGGTTGTCTCTCACGTGCCCCCAGCTGGGGACCTGGCCTGCGACCCAGGCCTGTGCCCTGACCGGGAATTGAACCGCTGACCTTCTGGTTCCCAGGCCGGTGCTCAGTCCACCAAGCTACACCTGCCAGGGCTTGTTAACAGTTTTACGATACAGTTTTCCCTTAGCGTTCTCTCTGTCTTCATTCCGTTCAGCGTTCTGCTTTTAAAGCCCACAGACACCTGTGTTTTAGAGTGCTTGTCAGGTGTGTTCTTTATGAGTCTCTGAAGATGAAACAGTGGTAGGAACATGTTTGTCAGAACATCAGACTGAAACAATAACTGTCTGCAAACGACAGAAGACTTAACAACGGCCAGGGTGAGAGGCCTGCTGGGAGCCCGCACAGACACACGCGCACAGGACGAGCTCGACTTACGACCCTGTCCATGCTCAGTTGGGCCTATACATGTATATAAAAAAATAATATTTTTTCTCAAAAAAAAAAAATCCTGCACAAACCTTCTCAAATTCCCCAAACCTCCTGCAACATACACATACATTTCCGTTCTTGTCCTATTATTTTCTTATTTTTTTAAACTTTTTTATCCTCACCCAAGGACGTTTTTTCATTACTTTTAGATGGGGGGGGAGGGAGAGACAGACAGACAGACAGACAGACATCAACTGGTTGTCTTCTCATAGGTGCCCCAACCAGGATCGAGATTGAAACCGAAACCTGGGCAGGGGCCCTGAGCAGATATCGAACCCGCAACCTTTCAGTCTACTTGACAACACTGTAACCAACCGAGCCACCCCGGCCAGGGCTTCTTTCTTATTTTGAAACATTTTTGAGGGGGGACAAAATTTCCCTTCCTCTTTTTTTACCAAAAAACAAAAACGGAAACAAAACAACTCCCCCCCCCGCCATGTCCTTCCTCATCCAAAAACACATTCTGTTCTCCTTTCCCTCATCACAACAACATCTCTGGGCTGGATATCTTCTGCCGAACACACACATGCTACTTTTCACACAGGGTCATTTTGTTCCATCCTTATTAGTTTTTAGTAGATTTATAGAAATCTTAGCTCTTTTACAAATTTTGGCAAAAGAATTGGTACACTATTTGCATTGTAAAAAGTTCTCTCTTTCGTAGTTTCTGTGGACAGGGTTTTGGTTGGTTCCTGTGTGTTCACATTTCAAAGACATGATAAGAGTCTCAGCTTTAAGACTAAGTTTTTTAGTATTATACTAGGACGTGTCAGAATTTCATATCATTTTTGGAACATTCATATTAATAACATGTTTATACAAATATAATACGGTTTTGTATCATTTATTGGGCAATGTCTCCCATATAATTTAACATATCAAGTAAGCCTAGTTTAATATTTCTCTTTTATCAAGAGAGAGTATAAATATGTTGAGGTGATTCAGGGGCCCTCTGGAATACCTCAAAGTTATTCTTAGGTCAGTAAGACTTAATTTAGAATCTGATTTTGGGAAGTTTGTTAAAATATCAAAAATTTAAAAACATTTGGTCAGATAAATTAATCATAGGTCATTGTGGAACAATACTCAATGAAATAATACTTAATTATCTATTAACCAAAGTGAGGATAAAAAATTTCAAAGACCTATACAGAAGATTACAGAGTTGTAAAATTTTAGTTCTTTTAACATTACGAAGACTCCGTTCACTTTAGCAATTAAAGACCTGACAATAAAGCCCCGGCTGGTGTGCTTTTGGGGTGCTAGCTCCAGCGCTTCCCTGGATCCCCGTTTCCATCTCTCCGGCCAATGCGGGAGACCTTAGGAAATAGAACATGCCCTCCTTCCCTCTGCGGAGCTGCCGTTCTAGTGGGAGGGGAACAGAGGGACACAAGCCCCGAGGGTAAAGTGGCGCCTGTGAGAAGTGCAAGGCCCTGCCGGGACAGCGCTGCCCTCGGCCACTCTAAACGGGGGCCCCGGCGCCCCTACCTATTTCCAGTGTGGGCGGGAGTAGTCCCGGGCGGCAAGAGCAGCCCCCCGCCGCCCCGCACGCCCGAAGCCCGGAGCGGGCGTTCCGCCCGCGTGCCCCGCCCGGCACGGGGACCACGACTTGTTCGGCTCTGCGCCCGCCTCTTCCCCGCAGAACGGCCGTCCCGGGCTGGCGCGTTCGTCCGGTTGGGCCCGGCTGCGCCGGCAGGACCCGGACCCGGCCCACACGTGACCGGTGCTGTTTGATCCAGCTCTGCGCGGACTCCAAACGGAACCTCTCACCCCAGGAGCCTGGCAAAGACCCCCCTGGACCGGCCTGGAGCCAGGCCCGTCTGTGCCCTCTGCTCCCCGGGGCCCCGCCCAGCATTAGCGTCGTCCCCACCCGGGAGTCCCGCCCGCCCGCCACCCCACCCTGTCTTTGCCAAGAATCCCGTCGAGTCAGTTTAGCAGGAAGCCCCTGCTCTTGATGTCTCCTCCACGGCCCCCACCCCCGCCCACCCCAGGAGAGGCCGTTCCTCGACTTAACTGCTGCCCGACCGGAGAGCGGGGCCTGGGCCAGCGGGGCGGGCGGCTCACGGCGAGCCCGCGGGAGGCTAGACCGCCCGCCGCTGACCGGCCTCCCCTCCCCTGCCCCCTGCCGAGCGCCGGTTCCGGAACCTGGAACAGCAGCTGGGGAGCTGGCGCGGTCGAGCGTGCGGAGGGACTCCTGTGCCTGGGAGCGGTCCCGTCCTCGTGCCCGCAACCAGCCGCCCTCCTTGGGCAGTTCTCTGGGCCCCGCCAAGCGCTGGCGTCTGTGGGGTCCTGCGGCCGCCCAGGCGACAGGCCTCCTGCGGAAGTTTCCCTTAATAAGCTCCGCTAATTACCAGCCTGCGGTGCCGGCCTCGGGTCCTTCCCCGCCCGGCACGTGCAGCGGCGGGCCGCCCGGGGTGTGCCCCGGTCTGCGAGCAGGGACGCCGCGCGCGCTCCGCGGGGGCTGTCCCGGCTGCGTCCTGCGGCCGCCCAGCCCCCACCCCGCAACAGCCCCCAGGAAACTCATCCTTCCCACCTACACAGGCAGCGGGGCAATTTCTGAAACAAGTCCCTGCCCAGAACCCCAGCTGCCTGAGGATTTGGGGGTGGCCTCCAGGTCCCAACCCCTCCGTCCGGAGGGGCCTATGGGGGGGGGGGGTGGCAGCGTTCGAAGGCTGTGGGGCAAAGCGACCGGACCCCCAGCCGGCGGGGCAGCGGGGGAGTCCGAGCTCGGGGAGAAGGGGCTGGGGCCCTCGGGTGCTGACACATGAGTTGCTGAGGCCAGGAGGGGCGGACTGTTACTCATTACCAAGGCCCAGGTCAAGGGGCCGGGGGGTGTCCAGCGCTTATGTAACCTGTGAGCGTATATAGGGGTACAGGGCCTGTGGGACTCTTGCCCACCTGGCAGCTCAGCGCCCCCTCAGGATGAAGGTGGCTGTGGTGAGTCCCCAGACCCTGCGTACACGGGTCCCACTGGCTACTCTCTGGTGGCCGGCTGTCCCTCGCGGAAGCGGGCGGCAGCCGGCCGGCTCCTCCTCCTCCTGTGGTCCAGCTCGGCGGGGGCCAGCAGCCCGGTGCCTGGGTCCCCAGGGCGCCAGGTTTTGGGAAGGAGACACACGTGGGTCTCCGCTCCCACGTGGCGCCCCCGGGGAGCAGGCGACCAGCTGACGCTCTCTGCGGAGCAGGACTCGCCAAGGCCACTGGCTGGTGCAGGGGCCGGACACGGTGTGCTGCGGAGGGGCCGCGCTCTGGGGTGCCCTCGGTGGGGGGTGTCCCCACTTTCCAGCAGAGCTGACATCATGGTGAAATGGGCTCCATCCCCATCCAACCAGGGCCCAGACCCGTCCTTGGTCTACAGGCCGGAGGCAGACCCGGAGGCAGCTGAGGACAAGGGCCGCTTCCGCAACTTCACCGTGAGCGCCCTGCCCTGCCCCAGCCCGCATCCCAGCCCGCCTGCCTGCCCCCTGCCCCAGCCCCTCCCCGCGGAGGGCAACACTCTCCTGGGCACAGGTCCAGGGCCGGCCCTCTGGGAAGCCCCCTTCGCCCCTGTGGGGCCAGCCCTGGGAGAGGGGAGGCGGTGGACTCCTGGGTGCGCCGCCTGGCTGACCCTCCGGCTTGCAGTCCGGCCCGCTCCTGGACCGCGTCTTTGCCACCTACAAGCTCATGCACACGCAGCAGACGGTGGAATTCGTCAGGAGCAAGGTACCCCCGGGGCAGCTCCGAGGGCGGCCGCCCAGCCCGCGAGGCGGAGTGGACGGAAAGGGACTGGGCCCTGGTTCGCCCGGGCCCTGCTGACCTCGCCCTTCCTGGCCCAGCGCGCCCAGTTCATGACCTTCTCCTACAAGAAAATGACCGTCATGGAAGCTGTGGACATGCTAGACAGGCTGGTGGATGAGTCGGACCCAGACGTGGACTTCCCCAACTCCTTCCACGCCTTCCAGACGGCCGAGGGCATACGGAAGGCCCACCCTGACAAGGGTGCGCCCCCGCCCCGCCCCTCCCCGGCTGTGGGGGGAGGGCACTGCCCGCGGGGCTGGGGCGCTGCGCAGGCCCTGCCGCACCCTGCCCAGGCCTGTTCCTCCCTGGCCCGGCCCAGCACCCCCTGCCAGCCCGCCCTGTTTCTCTCCTCCCAGACTGGTTCCACCTCACGGGGCTCCTGCACGACCTGGGGAAGGTCCTGGCACTGGCAGGGGAGCCCCAGGTGAGGGCAGGGGCGGCGGGCGGTTGGCAGGGCAGGGCCAGGGCGGCCTCAGCGCTGGGTTTGGGCGCCCCTTGGCAGGCCGGCCTGTCACGCCTGTCCCTCCTCAGTGGGCGGTCGTTGGAGACACCTTCCCCGTGGGCTGCCGTCCCCAGGCCTCTGTGGTTTTCTGCGACTCCACCTTCCAGGACAACCCCGACCTCCAGGACCCTCGATACAGGTGCCCCTCCACCGCCCCCGGTCCTGCCCACCCCTGGGGGCTGCTGAGCCCTCACCCTCCGCCTCTCCCTGCAGCACGGAGCTCGGCATGTACCAGCCGCACTGCGGGCTCGACAACGTCCTCATGTCCTGGGGCCACGACGGTGAGGCTGGGAAGAGGCAGGCGACAGGGACAGTCGCCCGCGATGGGGCCACCCCGCTGGGTGCCTGGTGGTGACCCCCTCTCTCCCACAGAGTACATGTACCAGATGATGAAGTTCAACAAATTCTCCCTGCCCCCAGAGGTAGGCGAGGGAGGGGCCCCACAGAGCGCCCCGCCCAGCCCGGCCCACGCTGGGTGTGGCTCCTTTCTGTCCCCAGGCCTTCTACGTGATCCGGTTTCACTCCTTCTACCCTTGGCACACGGGGGGCGACTACCGGCAGCTGTGCAGCGAGCGTGACCTGGCCATGCTGCCCTGGGTGCAGGAGTTCAAGTACGGCCGTCGCTGGGGAGACGGGGGGGGGGGCGGGGGGGGCGGGGGGGGCGGGGCGCGGGGGCTTCTCCACCAGTCACTGTCCTTTCCTTGCTGCAGCAAGTTCGACTTGTACACCAAGTGTCCCGACCTGCCGGACGTGGACAAGCTGCGGCCCTACTACCAGGGGCTCGTTGACAAGTACTGCCCCGGGGTCCTGAGCTGGTGACCCGCCTGCCTCCTCTGCCCAGGCCTGGCCCGGGGCCCCTGGGGACAGCGCCGTCAGGCACAGTGACACTTGGACCCGGCCTCTCTGAGGGACTCCGGACCCCCACCTGCGCTCTGTGCGCCCCACCCTAGTGGCCTCTTGCTTGCCGGCAGTAAAGACCTTGAACCACGGCCTTGGCCTGGTGGCTCAGCTGTTTAGAGCGTCATCCTGATGCGCCAAGGTTGTGGGTTCAGTCCCCAGTCAGGGCACACGCAGGAATCAACCGGTGAATGCTTGAGTGGATGGAACAACAAATCGATGTCTCTCTCTTTCTCTCTCACTCTAAATCAATTAAAAAGAGAAAAAAAGCAAAAGACCGAGACGCAGCTGGAGCCCGACCCTCACTGACCCCCTGGCCTGTCGTGGCCGCAGGGCCGTCCGTGGGCAGGGAGAAGAGACCATGGCCTCTTGGACACGTGCCCTGCTGTGCCTGTCGCCATAAACATGTCTCTCATCCTCCCACCTCCCACGTCAGAACCTGGGGTCACCCTAGTACCCCCTTTCTCAAAACAGTCACCAAGCCTTGTAGCTCAGTCTCCTTAAAAAACAAAACAAAACAAAACAAAGCACTTTGTAGCTAAAAGAAGGCACCACAGAAGCATATAACAAGGGCACCGGATACTTGCTACGAACGTGACCCATGAAGAGACTCCCCAGCACCCTCCTCCGCGCCCTCCCTGCCCAGGTGCAGCCCCTGCCTTGGCTCAACTTCCCCTTGAGGTGCAGCCAATCACCTCGCTCCATGGGGTTTCATCCCCCGAGTGTGTCCCCAAGGCCACAGCTTAGCTGGCTTCCCCTCCAGCCCCTCGCAGTTTATCTCTTTGAAGGAAGTGGCTCATTTGTCTCAGGGAATTTCCTTCTGTCAAAATTTGCTGATTGCAGCCCCCCGGCAACTATTAATATTTCCTCAGTATTTCCTGCTAATTGGTAAATAAATTTAGAGACCCGATCTGACTCAGGTGTGGCTTGGTGGTGGCAAGAGGGCTTCAGAGGCCGCGGCGCGGTCTCTGTAGGAGGCTCAGGCTGTGTCAGTTTCACCTAAGAACACCCTTCACCTTCACAAGGCTGGACAGCGACCTTGGCCGCGTCGGCCCTCGCTGGCTCCGCCTCTGGACCCCGCAGTCTCCAGAAGCTCCGCCTGCTGCTCACTGGGGACTGTTCCTGCCGGAAAGGCAAGCACACACTTGTCTTTCTCTTAGTTTACTGGTTGGCAACATCCTTCAGTGACGATCGAGTCTGTTTTTGTGTTATGAACACACAGATTTCAGCACATTTATGCTTCAGTTCATTGAACTATTATCCTTACGCGTGACATCCGCGACATCCGCATCCTCGCGGGTCCCGTGACCCAACTGCAACTGCCTCTGGGGACGGCTTGCTGTCTGTCTGGGTGACAAGACACCCAGACGGTTCGTTTCCTGTGTCTGACATGAGTGATCACAAACTTGTTGGCTTGAACCAACAGGAATTTATTCTCTCAAGCTCTGGAAGCCAGCACTCTGAGACCAAGGTGCACCTGCTGCCCCCAGCGGCCCCGGGGCGCTCTGCGCTTTCCCCAGCGTCAGGCGGCCGCCGGCACCCCCCCCCCCCCCCCCCCCCCCCGCCTGGCGGCCTCGCTCCCGGGGCCCCTCCGCTGGGTCAGTCTCGCTCTGCCTCGCTCTCACAAAGACATTTCTCTCGACGTTTAGGCCCCCACCCCGATAATCCAGGATGATCTCAAGATCCTTAACCAAATCATATTTGCAAGATGCCTTTTCCAAATCAGTCACACTCACAAGTTCCCAGGCTTTGGTGTGGATATGTTTTGGGGGCCATTTATCAGCTCACACAGAGGTTGCCCCAGACCTGGAATCTCCACGGAGCCCTTGGCTTCTTTGAGTGGGAGATTGTATTTCAAATCCACCTGTGGGGGCTGAAGACTCAGGCCCCTCTTGAATCTTGAACGTCCACCCGCACTCCGACCCCTGGCCGAGACCATCGAGGGGGGACGTCACCCGTTGTCCCTCCGCCCCCCCGCCCCCACTCAGGCTGCTGCGTGCCCACGTCCTCCTGTCCTGCCCCACCCCCACCCTGATCTCGCCGTGTTCTCCGGAGCCGCTGCGTGTGGGCAGCAGCAGAGAAAGGGCTCAGGTGAGTTTCAGAGACTTTGCCAAAGCTCTTCTCCTTTCCCACGCTTCCCTTCAGGAAACGCCGACCTGCTCCGGGCTCCCTCACACTGTCGCAGGGCAGCCCCTCCGGGTGGGGGTGGCTGTCCTGCTTCGCCACCCCCTCGCAGGGCAGGTGCAGGGCGGCGGGAGAGGACTCGCCCCAGGAGATGGTCCCTGGCGTGGGTGGGGGGCGCTGGGGAGGCAGGAAGGAGGCATCTGAGCCTGGGCCAGCCCTGGGCAGTGGGGACACGAGAGGGAGCCTCACGTGGGCGGGCCTCCACCTTCCCGGGGTCAGGGCGGAAGCAGGTCTCAGCGAGGCTGGGGTGGGGACAGCAGAGCGAGTCCCAGGGCCGGGGGAGGGGCCCCTGGGTCCGAGTTGCCATCCTGCTGCCACCCCTGGGGCGCTTTCCCAGTGCCGAGCAGGAGCAGCCGCCTTTGCTCCTGTCCCCAGCCCCCAGCGCCTCTCTGTGGCCCTGGCCCGACCCTAGGGCGGCCACCTCCCAGAAGGCTCAGGTCGAGTGGAGGGCAGTGAAGGCCGGAGCCCCGTATTTCTGCCCACCCCGGGGGCTGTCAGGCCTTGATGGGGGCCCTACGGCATTGGGCCCCCCAACAGGGCAGCTGCCGGGCCACCGGCCTGGCCCCCGCTGCCTCCCCGCACGCGCCCCGCCTCCAGCTCCTCCGTCCCGGACAACTTGGCAGCAGCCCCCGGTTTCCACCTGTTTGCACCGCCGGGGGCTCAGGCCGGGCAGCCCCCTTGTCTTGTCAGTAATGTTTCTCTTTAAATGAGCTGGGTTACCCCGAGAAGGTGGGCTCCCGGGGACAGACCTCGAGGAGCCTAGAGTTTGTGTCCGGGCGAGCGGAAGCGGGGACCACGGCCGGGAGGGGCACCCTGGTGGCCACGCCCCCAGACGCAGCTAATTACAGCCTTCGCTTCGCTGCTGGAAGCGCTGCTGAAGGTGCGAAGACTAATAAACAGAAACCTCACCTTCCACGCCTCCCCCTCGCTTACCCCGCGCCCCCTGCAGGAAGCGGGAGGCTTTCCTGCCCGGCAACGGCTTGGCCAATGAGAACCGGTGACAGCTCAGCCAATCAGTGGCCGCGACACTTCCAGCCCCGCTTTTCCTCCAATGCCCCCTCTGCTTACAGCGGCCCCTTTGACCGCCCCTCTTTCCTCTGTAAAAGAACGTCCCTCTCCTTCCGTTCAGGGACTTGCCGGTGGTTTCCCTCGAGGTTGTTCAAAAATTGCAATTCTTTGTTTTTCCGGGATGAACCCATTTTGCTGAAGAAATATCTTTTTGCTTCAGGTCAACAAGGGCCAGGCTATGGGGACTATGAGCAGGACCTAGGGAAAGGGCGGCAGCTTCTAAAGGCACCACTGGCCCAAGAGCCGGGGTGGCTCAGTGGACTGAGCGCCGGCCTGCAAACCGAAGGGTCGCGCGTTGGATTCCCAGTTGGGGCACGTGCCCAGGTTGGGGCCAGGACCCCAGTAGGGGGCGCCTGAGAGGCAACCAATCAATGTATCTCCGGAACATCCATGTTTCTCACCCCCTCTTTCTTCCTCCCTTCCCCTCTTTCCAAAAGTAAATACATAAAATCTTCAAATGGCCCAAGAAAATGCAGTAAGTTCAAATCCCTAAATTCCAGCCCATCCTCAAGGCTATCGGGCTAAAACAGCAGTTCTCAGAGTGCGGTCTTCAGCTGCTGAGCTGCCGCGGAAACCCTTGAATAGCAAAGTCAGTGCTATTTTAATAGACTGCGATGTTATTTGCCCTTTTCACCGAGTTGGCGTTCACAGTGACCACGCATGTGTAACAGTGGCTACAGTGGCTACCGGCCTGCCCAGATCGAGAGGGGGGCCCCAAAGTGCTAGCCCTAATGGTCACATACTCCATTAAAAAAAGGTCGGTTAAGAATGTCTTTGATGAAGTAGCAAAACTCTTTTTTTTTTTAATGTCTTGGTATTTTATTTTATTGTTATTGTTGTTCAAGTACAGTTGTCTCCATTTTCCTGCCACCACTGAACATTCTTCTTCTTAACTCTCCATCCTTGAGTGCGGGTCTTCCTAGTCATTTGTGTGAGCACATGAGAAGGTCTGCTGAAAGCTAAACACGGCAGTTGCCTCGCAGAGAAGCAGCTGGGTGGCCCCGGTTGGTGTGCCTCCGTGGATTGAGCACCAGCCTGTGAACCAAAAGGTCTCTGGTTCGATTCCCGATCAGGGCCCATGCCCAGGTTGTGGACCAGGTCCCTTTCTCTCTCTAAAAATAAAATCTTAAAAAAAAAAAAAAAAAAGGCACTTGGGTGATTGAGTTTGCCGGTCAACCTGTCAGTCCTACTTGGAAGGACCAAACCAGATAAAGTACAGTCATCCAGCCTTGGGCATTTTTAGGCATATTCTTAAACATTAACAAAGTAAGCCTGCCACTTCCAGGAAAACAATGAGAGCATTTGTTGCCAATGATAAAATTTAGCTTTTAAGCAAAAGCTAGGATTTGGGAAAACCTCTGTGTAGCGTACGCCTTGACCATTGGCTTTTGTGCTGCGAGCGCCTGACTTCGGCTCTGACTGCCGAAGCCTCCCATTCAAAGAGGCAGGACTTCCAAGCAGGCCCTGGCGTCCGCAGGACGAGAAGAAAGCAGGGTCAGCTGCCCCCAGCCCGGGCTCCTGTGTTGTGAGTGGTATCATTGGACGCTGATAGCCTACCATTTCGGCTGCTTGTCTTTTTCCTGTCTTCCTGCACTGCAGATACCCGTCTTATGCTTTAAATTCACCGAAGGTGAGTCCACAAAACCCTAGGACTCGCCCCAGCTCCTGTAAGAGCAGCACCCAGCCCCACGGGCTCTCTCCAGTCCTGCTGTGCGTCCCGCATGCCTTGTATATACCGCAGGGCCTGGAAGTGACACACTCTTTTTTCGAAGTTATTGATGAAGGGCGCCTTGCAACCATGACAACCATGAGGATCCCTGCGGGGGTAACTTCGGCTGGGAAGCGAAGACGTTGGGGGACCTCACCGGGGCCCGGCTGAGTGCCACCCAAGCGTTTCTGGCTGATGGAATTACTATCCACAGACTGAGACCTGTGGCTGTGTCCGCTACTGTGAATTTGACAGCTTACTCAGACTTGAAGGTTCTTCTGATGAGATCAGTGGTTGTATTAATGAATGTGATTTTTTTTTTTTTTTTTTGAGGCTGTACAATGGGACGGGCCACCATCTGGAAGATCTGCATAATTCAGTGAACGAGTATTTTTCAAATGACCAATATATCATGCTCCAAAATCATGCAAGATGCACCAACGGATTTGCGTGAGAACAAAAAGCTCAGTGGTATGGTTTCAAATCCCAAATTGCAATGAATCCCTAAGAAACTACTACTTAGAGTCTTGATGTGGTATGGGAATATCCGACATGATCTGAGAAGGCTTCCAAATACTCTTCCCCTTTTCCAACAACGTATCTGTGTGAGGCCAGATTTCCTTCATATATTTTAACCAAAAAGATATTGGAAAAGATCGACCAGAAGCAGGTATAAGTCAGGCATTAAATATTACATTACAAAAATGTAAAACCATGCCACTCTTCTCACAGTATTTTGGGAAATGCAAATTCAAATATTCAAATATTTGTTATTGGGATGTTATGAATTTGTTTAAATAAAATTATGGAGACTTTCTCAGTCCTCCATAGTTTTTAGGACTGTAAGGGGGTCCTGGGCTGTTTGACTAAGTCCACGGATGCCAGTCAACTTCTTCCTGCAAGACCCTGACCCCCGGGCAGAGGAGCAGGTCACCTAGGCGTTGTCACCCAGCAAGGGGGGGGTCCCCAGCAGGGCCACCCCCGCGCCCACGTTGTGCACCTCTCCCACAGGGAGCAGCCAGCCCCTGCGGTGGGTAGGGATCTGACATTAACATCCCTTCGTGTGTATTTGGATCTGCTGTCCCTGTCCCCTGTGCTTCCTCCAGCCTCGTCATCCACCGGCGCGAGGGATGCCCGTCGCCAGGTCGCCTGCACAGCCCTGCCTCTGCCCGACGGCCTTCTTCACAGGGAACGGCCTAGGAGCCCCAAGTCGAGGGCCTGAGCTGAAGGCTCAGCCACGGCGCCAGCGCCCTTGCGCGTCCGGGTGCCTCCAGTGCCATGCGTGGAGCCGCAGTGCAGCGTCAGGGAGCCCTCGGGCGAGTGCCTCTCCCTCCAGCTCCCGGTGCCCCCGGTGAAACTGCAGCCGCCTGTCCGGCTGGCGCGGCGACGCGGCGACGCGGCGACTCTCGGCGGCTCGGCGTGCGGCTGCGCTGTGGAATGTGGTTCCCAGGGAAGCAACGCCCTCCCGGACGGACACGCTGTGGCGCGGCGCTCGAGGAGGACGCGGCCAGACACGCGGCTGCGCCGAGCGCTCCGCCCGGGACTCGGGACTCGGGACTCGGAGCTGGCCTCCTCCGGGAGGGGCTGCGGGCGCGGGCCCGCGGGCGCGGCTCCGGGAGCCGCCTGACGCCGAGAGGACGGCCCGGTCCCGCCGCCCGAGCCGGTGGGAGCCAGCGGCCCCTGCGCGGGCGCCTCCGCCCGGCGCGCGTGGAGGGCGCCCAGCCGGGGCTGTGGCGGAAACGAGTGCGGCCTCTGCTTTTTCCTTGCTGTCCTTCAACCGCCAGTCAATTTTCGGTTTCTTTCCTGGTGGCTAACTTCACAGTTCCACGTGTGAAATACACAATCTTGAGAGGATTATGCTGAGCTCAAAGGGGTGGGTGTTCAGCGGGCCCCGGAGGTGACGTAGATGCCGGGCGTCTCTCCCTTTGGCGGGAAGGCTTTTCTGCGGGGTGTGGGGTGGCCACCTTGTGTTAGTGAATTTCCGGAGGGGGGGGGGCGGCGCGGCGGAGGGTGAGGGCGTATAAATCAGGACGGTGGGGTCATCAGGGTCCTGGGCACCCCAGGGGGTGGTGTCCCGTCGGGCTCCTCGGTATCTGAGCCCCCGTGCGCGGGGGTCCCTCTTTGCAGGAGGCTGGGAGGCAGGCAGGGCTGCACCTCCTTCCCGCAGCCCCTCAGCGTGTCTGTGCATTAAGGTCTCTTTGAAGCTTGGAAAGATTGTTAGGTCAGACAACTGGATGCTTAAAATGTAAGTTTACATTTGTAAAGCAGTTAATATGTCTTAGGCATTTAAAATTTATATTTAGAACACTTTGGAGTTACAGCTAAAACCTGTTAGATTTATATAGGGGAGAGAGAGTGAAAATACATGGATTGGAAGACTTGCTTTGTTAAGATGACAATACTACCAAAGCGATCTACAGAGTCAAGGCAATTCCTATCAAAACCCCACTGGTATTTTTGCAGAAATAAGAAATTCCATTCTAAAATTAATATGGAATCTCAAGGACCCCAAATAGCCAAAACGATCTTAGAAAAGGAGAATAAAGCTGGAGGACACAGCTTCACAATGGACCCCCGAGCTACGGCCGTCAAAGCGCTGTGGCCCCGACACGCAGACAGACGTGCCGGCCGACGGGACAGGGCGGAAGCCGCAGGGACAAGCCCTCGCGTGTGGCCAGCTGGTTCTCGACAGGGCGCCCAGGCGGTGTAACGCGGGAAGAACCGTCTTCGCAGGACGGACACCTGCAAGAGAATGAGGCGGGCCCTTACCTGACATCCTGCGCACAAAGTAACTCGAAGTGATCAATGACCTAAATGTAAGAGCAGCGGCTGCAAAACCATTAGAAGAGAGCGGAGGAGGACACCTTGACCCCCTTGAACCTGGCAGTGATTCCCTGACTAGGACACAAAAAGCGCGGGCAGGGAAAGAACAGGTAGATAAACCGGACTTCATAGAGACGGAACACGCCCGCGTGTGGCGGGCACTTAGGCCCCCCGCCGGGGACCTGGCCTGCAACCCAGGCCTGTGCCCTGCCAGGGGCTGAGGGGTGGTGGCCTTTTATCTGGAAGGCAAGCGCTCACTCCACTGAGCCGCACCAGCCAGGGCTGGGGCAGCGTTAATATCCAGAATATACAAAATACTACAACAACAAAAAGTCAAAGAACTGATTAAAAATGGGCAGAGGGCTTGGACAGACATTTCTTCAATGATATACAAGTGGCCAGTAAGCGCACGAGGAGGTGCTGAACATCCTTCGTCATTTGGCAAATGCACATCAGTACGACCACGAGAGGCTGTTTCATACCCATTAGGATGGCTGTTCCAAAAAAAGGCGCAATCAACGTAGTGAGGGTGTGGAGAAGGTGGAACCTATGGAAAGTGGAAAGTGCATTGCCCGAGGGAATGGAAGCCGGTGCCCCTGGCGCTGAGCCGTTCCTCAGGCAGTTAAC
Organism: Pteronotus mesoamericanus; assembly: GCF_021234165.1. Classification (NCBI taxonomy): domain Eukaryota; kingdom Metazoa; phylum Chordata; class Mammalia; order Chiroptera; family Mormoopidae; genus Pteronotus; species Pteronotus mesoamericanus. The sequence goes on from NW_026555088.1 coordinate 368,426, forward strand.
CCAGGGCTGCGGCAGCCTCCTGCAGCTCCGCTCCTAGGCACAGACCCGAACAGAGACTCAGAGACTTGTATCCTGATAGCCACAGCAAGGGTGTTCACAATAGCCAAAAGCTGGGGACAACCCAAAGGTGGTGTCAACACGCAGTGGAACGTGACTCGGCCGGGACAAGGAGTGAAATTCTGATACACGGTACTACGTGAATGTACCTTGAAAACATTGTGCCGATGGAAGAAGCCAGATATAAAAGAGTATCAATTGTGTAATTCTGTTTATATGAAGTACCCAGAATAGGTAACTCTATAGAAACAGAGCATATTAGTGGTTGCCTCGGGCATGGTGTGGAGAGGGTCGGAAGGTGCCAGCTAAGGTGAGCGGGGTTTCTACTAGAGGTGATGAAAAGCTTTTTGTTTTTTTAAGATTTTATTTATTTATTTTTAGACAAGGGAAGGGAGGGAGAAAGAGAGGGAGAGAAACACCAATGTGTGGTTGGTTGCCCCGTGAGGGCCCCCGACTGGGGACCTGGCCCCAACTCAGGCCTGTGCCCTGACTGGGAATCCAGCCGGCGACCTTTGGTTCGCAGGCCAGCGCTCAATCCACTGAGCCGCACCGGCCGGGGCGAGAAGGTTTTAAAATTCACCGTGGTGACAGAAGCACCAGTCTTTGAATGTACCGAAAGCGGCTGAATTGTGTCCTTTAAGTGGGTCAATTACATGGCACGTGGATTTTATCTCAAGAGGAAATGTAACAGAAAACAAAACACCCCCAAAGAGAAATTTATCATCTGAGTTTAAAAGCCTAAAGAAAAAAGTGTTTTGAATGTTGGATGTATGACTGTCTTAAACCCGAAGTCAACTTATAGGTCATTCATTCCTCGTGTCAAGAGCGCTGTGAAGCCACCCGCAAGCTCAGGCCACAGGTCCACCTGAGTCAGGAGTGGCTGGGCACGTAGCTCCGTCCGCCTGGGCTGGTCAGAGGGGCTCGGCGATGTGGCAAGGCGTCGGCACGTTGGTAGGCTGTCCAGGGCTCTGCGGGCGAGCATGGGGGACAGAGAGAAGCCTGAGCAAAGTGCCCTGGAGGCCAGTAGCCTGATGGACAACTGACCCCACGTGGAAGCCTGGACTGTGCCCTCCTCCACCCAGACCCGGGGTCCCGGCTCCCTGTTCCTCTGCCCATCTCCGCCCACACTCTACCCGGCTCCTCTGGTGGCCCCTCGGGGCTCCCCCGACCTGCCACCCGTGCCGGCCCCGCCCCGCTTCACTCCTGACCCGAGCAGCACCCAGGGCTCGAGTCCCCGTTCGTTCCCGAGGTGAGGAGGCCGGAGCAGGAGGAGGCAGGGGCCGGGTCTGGTGCATCCTCTGGCCGTCGGGTGGTTTCAGGCCCCACATTCTGGGACTGGCCTCAAAGCCTTGACATGTGGACTTGACCAGTCGGCCAGGCTGTGCTGGACTGAGGCTTGGGGCTCGGGCAGTGCCAGGCCAGGCCCTTGCGCCCATTGTATGGAGGGGAACACTGAGGACGGGAGAGCAAAAACACCCAGGAAGCCAGGTCAGTGGCAGCTGGACACCACCAGGCTGTGTCTGCTGCCAGAGACACTGCCCTCGGGCCTCCTTGCGGGGAAGAAAATGTCAGGCACGTGTCAAGCACAAAGATGCCTTTATTGGCTTGTGAACCAAGGGACGGGCTGGGCTGGTGTGAAAGGGACGGGCCAGGGCTGTCTCTCCTTTCTCATGCAGGTGCTGGGGTCAGGGCGTCAGATCTGGGCCCCTGCAGACCCGAACGCCCACAGTCCCGACCACAGCGTCCTGGGAAGGGCCCTGAGCTGGTCACACACCCGCCTCCGGGGCCACTGCCCAGGCCAGAGCGCGGTCTCGGGGGTGCGGGCGGCACAGGGACGAGCGGGCCCTCGGAGCAGCAGGGTGGCCGGAGCCCGAGGGCCGCACCCCGGCCTGTGTCCGCCAGCGCCGCTGGCTAAGGCACGGTGGCTGGGCCGATCCTGCTCCAGAGGCCAGGGATCCCGACCGGCTCCGGACACGCGGCCAACAGAGCGTGGCTACTTTTTCCGCCGGGTGGTCTGGGAGCTGCTGTTGCTGTTGCTGCGGGCCGGGGCAGCCTGGTCGGGGACAGCTCCCGGGTCCTTCCTGGGGGCTGGCCTGTGCTTCTCCTCCTTGGCGGGGGCGGAGGTCCGGGAGGGACGGGGCCCCAGCGCGGCCTGGATGACCCTGATGGCTCCCACCCCAAGGATGAGCCCCCAGAGCAGAGCAGGCGCCTCCAGGGGAGAGAGCTGCTTCCGCACCCAGTGGAGGGCCCGGCCGAGAGCACTGCTGGAGCTGCGGGCCCGGGGCGGGCTCTTGTCCTGTGGAGCGGGGTCGAGGAGAGTCAACGGGGTCGCCCTGTGGGTGGGGGTCACCCTGCCGCCTTTCCCAGCCTGGATAACGCCTTCTTACCTGGAGGCCAAACTGCCTGAGCAGCGTGTCTAGCAACGGGTCCCCCAGGGACACAGGTGGGAAGAATTCCTCCACCCACTGGCGGCGCCACCACCGGCTGCAACAGGACACGGTGGTTTAGGAGGCGCCGAGGGCCCAGGGCCGAGCCCCTAGCCCCCAGCCCCGCAGGGTGCCCGAGCCTTACCCCTGCTCCCCAGGCTGTGAGAACCAGTACTTGTAGCGCTGGGCCCGCACGTAGGTGGGCGGCTGCTTGTGGAAGGGGTACCTGGCCACTTCGTGCTGGATGAGGCGGATCACTGCGCAGGAAGGGGCTCAGCGGCCTGCTCCCTCAGTCCCGCCCACAAGCCCCCCAAAGCCCCGCCCGTCTGCGGGCCTCACCTGGCTCCTTGCCCTGCAGCAGGCAGAGCACCAGGCTCGTGAACCAGGGGCTGTGTGTGTGCGGGCCCAGGGCAGCAAACCACATCTGCCAATCAAGGCGTGGCTGGTGCGGCGTCACGACTGGGGGCGGCCGGCTCACGTTCCCGGGCTTGTACATGAACTCGATCTCCTGTGTGCGGAGCAGATCCGGGTTCCTAAGGGCAGCTGGACCCAGGTTTCGCCCCTTTCCTCCCCCCAACCCCATCCCAACGGGCCCTGCGGATGCTCACCGTCCAGTGGCGCCCATCGTAGCTGCCCTCCAGCACCACCTCAGGCCGCCCACCCAGACCGGTCATCCGTCGGAAAAGGCCGTAGGAGTTGGCCAGCTGCAGGTGCTCCACGGCGCCAAACAGGCGGTGGGCCCCAGTCCAGAGGCGCCCGTGGGTGGAGGGCTCCACGTAGGAGTACGGCACCTGGACGCCAGAGACAGAGGCTCAGCCGCCCTGCCAGTCCCCCATCCCCTCTCACGGCCCCTGTGAAGTGCTACCCACCAGGCTGACCAGGAACATGGCCACGGCGGCAGAGCCGAAGACGGACAGCTGGACTGCAGCCCAGAGCTTCCGCAGCCACCCTCGTACCTGGGTCCACCTGAGGGCGGGAGCCACTGCGGTCAGCTCTGGCCTGCAGAGCAACACAGCGCCACGCCCCCGCCGGCCCCGCACGTACCTCCAGAGGGCGGCCAGCAGTTCCCAGGCGAGGGAGGCACCCCCCAGCCACATGGTGGGCAGGGTCACCGTCTTCAGCCACTGGGAGAACTGGTGGAAGGTGAAGGCTGCGCAAGGAAAGGGTGTGAGGAGGTGCAGCCCAGGCCACCCCGGCCCCCGCACCCAGCAGCACTCACTGGTTCTGGAGCGGATGGCGCGCTGCTCCCAGTCGACCTCCAGGCCGAAGCAGCGCACGGTGCCGTAGGCCAGCAGCCCATACACGGTCAGCTCCAGCAGCAGGGCCAGCAGGGCCTTGGGCCGGGCTGCAGAGCAAGACAGCCAGTCAACTGGGCGCGGGGCTGGAGGGTGGGCAGCTGCGAGCTGGAGCGGCAGCCCGCGGGGGCCGCTGGGGGCCGCTGGGGGCCGGAGTCGGGCGCCGCCCCGGCAGCCGAGCGGGCGAGGACGCTGGCCTCCGGGACGGGGACACTCACAGGCGGGCGTCCTTCTGCGGCGGCTGCTGCCCGGCCTGGCAGCCAGGTGCTCGTCGTCCAGCAGGGCCGTAGTGAGCACCAGGGTGAGCAGGTTGAAGAAGTTGTAGTTCCCGGTGAGGATAATCAGGACCTGCAGCAGCACCTGGGAGGGTCTGGGCTCAGGGCTCGGGGCCGCAGCCCCGCTGGCCCTCGGGCTCTGCAGGCCACACCTCGGTCTTCTCGCAGGCGCCCACCCCTTCTTCAGCGGCACTAGGCCTCTGTTCTGTCCCCACCCGCCCAGCTTCCGCTCAAACCTCCCACGGCTCCCCAACGCCACATGGGGCAGAGCCAAGCTCGGCGCCTCGTACGCCCCTGCCGACGGGAGCCCCACACCTCCTGGCGAGGCTGGGCCCCCCCAGAGGCACACCTGCGCACCTCACGCTAACTAGGCCCCCGCCCTCAAGGCCTCCTGACTTCTGGCAGCTGCTAGGTGGTCCCCAACGGGACCACCGGGTCATGCGGAAGAAGGTGCCGTCCCGCCGGTCTCCCGACAGCTGCTGCCCAGCTCACCTGGGAGTAGAAGGCAGCGAGGCGCAGGCGGCGAGCGGGGCTGAAGAACAGCGGGGGCACGGCGATCTCAATGAGGAAGGTGGCCACCACGCTGAGCTTGTGTAGCCAGACGGGCAGGTGGTGGGCGAACCAGGCGGCCGGTGTGGGCAGGCACTGCGTCTCGTAGTGGTAGGTGAGGGCTGCAGGTGACGGTGGGGGGTCAGGGCTGGGCTGGGCCCCCAAGATTGCCCCATGGGCAGGCTGGGACCCTCACCAGTGAGCCCCCACCACGCGGGGCAACGGCTGGTCAGCTTGACCACACCCGAGGCGAACATGAGGCGAAACAGCAGCCAGCGCACGAGCCAGAAGGGGAGGGCTTCGTGGGGCGAGGCCCCTGCCAGCCCACCCTGGGGGGGCGGCTTGTGGTGGGGGGGCTGCCTCAGGGGGGCCACCAGCACAGCCAGGAAGCCAGTCTCCAGCAGCAGGGAGTCCCTAAGGGGAGAAGGAAGAGCACAAAGGGCCCCTCCCCATCAAGGCTGCTCCCCTCCAGGGTCCTCCCAGGGGAGGCAAACACACTCTGCCCCACCCCCGCCTCCGGAGGCTCCACGCCCAAAAGCCACTCACCACTGGAAGTAAAGAAACACCTGGCCCACCTGCAGAAAGAGGGGCTGTCAGGGAGCAGGGGGGGTGTGCCTGGCGGGGCAGGCCAGGCAGAGACGGGTGGGGTGGAGGGCGGACGGGCAGAAGTGAGCTGGTGACAAGCTTCACAGTGGTGGGGGGGGCAGCAGGCAGCCCCCACTTGCCTGGCAGGCAGACAGGTAGGCGGCCCAGAGCAGCAGGTAGATGAGGAGGTGGCGCAGCTGGGGCAGCAGCAGGGCGCCCAGGGCCAGCAGGGCGCCCAGCAGGCTCAGCAGCTCCAGGCCCTGCGCTGTGTCCAGCCCCAGTCGCGGCGCCTCCCACAGCAGCGTCGGGGTCTCCCAGAGCTGCTGCCAGGGCCCCTTGCCCTGCGGCCGCAGAGTCCTCCGCGCAGGCAGGATGCCCTCGGGGCCATACAGGCCTGTGGGAGGGCACGTCAGGGCCAAGTCCTGGACCCTGTCCCGGGAGGCCCAACTGCCCCCACCGGTCCCGGTCTGCACATCTGCCTCCTCAGGCCAAGACTCGCAGCTCTTCCCTCCCAACCTGGGTCAGGACGTGCGGGCTCTAGCCCCAACAGGCCAGCCCCCCGCCCCCACCGCGGACTCCCCAGGCCAGGGTCTTCACTCGGCACAGCCCAGCTCCCTGTTTCCCATGTTAGAGCCCTATCCGCTACCTGCCCCACCAGGTAGGGGCCCGCCTGCCTCTGGCTCTGTCCCCCGCCCCAGGTCGGAGCTCGCGCCCTACGGGAAACGGACCATTGCAACACTTCCTACCCCTCAAACCCCGCAGCCCACAGGACGCGAACCGGAGCCCCCCGCCCCACGCGTCAAGGCCTGGACCTCACTCCCGTCCCAGTGGGGAGCTGAGAGGCCACGGCCGCGGGCTGAGGGGTCCGCGCTCGGCGCCCTCACCCGGGATCTGCGTGTAGAGGGAAGCGAAGGCGAACAAGTAGACGGCGGCCACGCCCTGGAGGAAGAGCTGCCGCGGGAGCCGGGAGCCCGCCATGTCCGCTACGCGGCCGACAGGACCAGAGCCGCCCGGCCCGGAGCCGCCCGGCCACGCCCCGCCGGCGCCACTGCAAGCCCCGCCCGCCTGGCCCGGCCCCGCCCCCAAGCCTGCCCCGCCCCCACGTCTGCCCCGCCTCCGGCGCGCCGGCCGCGCGGGGCCCAGGGGCGCCTTGGCCTTGGACGTCATAGGTGTGCGCGCGGCGCCGCGCGCTGCGTACTTTCCTGGGCGGGAACAGCAAAATGGCGCCAGAACTAGCGGCGGGCTGAGGACACTGGCCCCCCTCGAAGCCGGCCCCGCGGTCCCCGGGCCGCCCCGGCCCCTCCCGGACATGGAGGACGTGGAGGCGCGCTTCGCCCACCTCCTGCAGCCCATCCGCGACCTCACCAAGAACTGGGAGGTGGACGTGGCGGCCCAGCTGGGCGAGTATCTGGAGGAGGTGAGGGCGGCCCGGGGCAGTGGCGCGGCACGGGGCGGGCGGGCGGGGCGCCGGGCCGGGGCTGCTGGGCGGCCCGCCGCCTGCGGGGCTGTACATCCGGCGCTCTGGCCGCGCTCGTCCTCAGGCTCGTTTCTTTTTTCCCAGCTCCGTCACTGCCTCCCGGCACCATCCCCGGCTCCGGTAGCCTGGAGCTGTCATTACAGGTCCTGCGCCACCCTTTAGCGAGCCGTGAAATCAACTTAGTAGGTGGTGACCACCGCTGTCTCTAGTATAATAGAGTAGAATTTATGTGCACGTTTGGGTGTTCGGGAGAGCTGGGTCACTATGTAGGGGTTTCTTAAGTTTAACTCACTGGCATGCGGTATTGTATTAGTTTAAGGGGCGCAGCACAGTGAGGAGCTGTCCGCCCTATTTCTACATTTCGCTTTGACTCTTCAGCCTTGGCTTGCCCTCGTCCTGGTCAATAATGACCTCCAGCCTATTAAATCCGGGGAACACTAAAAGTGTCCTCTGATTCAACTCAGCAGCATTGGTTGGGTTGACCACTTTCTCCTTTTTCATTGATTGGTTAATTGATTGATTGATTGGAGAGAGAGAGAGAAAAGGTGAGAGCGAGAGGGAAAGGAACATCGATTTGTTCCACTTACTCATGCATTATTGGTTGATTCCTGTAGGCGCCCTGAGTGGGGATGGAGCCTGCCACCTTGGTGTAGGGGGCTGCGCTCTTACCCACTGAGGGACCAGGCCAGGGCCGACCACTCCCTCCTCCTCAAAACTGGTGTTGGGTTCCGGTTTCCGTCTGATTCCGTGGCTTGCTTTTTCTTCCCTATCCAACCTCTCAGTGGCTCGCTCCCCAGGTGGGTTCTGGGCCATCTCCGCGCGTTTCCCCTCAACAGTCTCATTTGTTCCCGGGACTGCACGTATCCCCTGGATGAGGACAGCTCCCGGGCTTGTGTCTCCGTCCTCGCGATTTCCTCTGAGTCCATTTTGTGTATCCGGCTGCTTACTTGACATTCTACTTAGATGTCACCAGGCGTCTCAGGTTTAGCATCTTTAACGTGGAGCTCTTTACTTTCCTGCACAAAGCCCAGTCTTCCTGGTCCTGGTAGACGGCACCGCTGTCCCGCCAGAGGTGGACACTGAGAGCTGCTCTAGGGAACCCCACGCGCCTCAGGCAGCCCACCCGTGAATTCACTCGAATCCGTCTGTTCTCCTTTGCCTGCGCTCCAGGCCACCATATGGCTGAGGTTTGGGCAAAACCTCCTTCCTTCCCGGGCCCCCTGGTGCCGTTGGGGCCCCGTGCAGTCCGTGCTCCGTCCAGCAGCAAGCGTGACTCTCACGCACTCGCTCGGCTGCAGCACTGCCCGGCCTCGGTGGCTTCCTGTCGCTCTCAGGGTAAAACCCAAGCTTTGCCCCCGGAGTCCGGTCCTGCCTGCTGTTTCAGCCTTGGGCTCCGCGCCTGCTTTTTCGAGCCAGTCAACCCACAAGACCCGAGCTCGTTCTTGGCTGAGAGTGTATTTTCCGTTCCTCCTGGGGCATAGTCTTCACTCACTTGTTTTTTCATGCATCATTGCTTCTCATCCTTAATGTCTCAGTTTCAATGTGAGCTGACTATTTTATCTAAGTTTCTCTCTCTCATAGTACGTTATGTACGTTAAAATGTTTATCACAGGCTATTAAGTTATTTGTGGTCTACTTTTCTCCCTAGAATGTAAATTCTTCAAGGGCAGGGACCATATGTATGCTCTCTTCCTTTTGCTTAACACAACGTCCAGCATTTAGTAGGTGCAGAATAAACGTTTGTTCAATGAACACTTGATATGATGAGAGGCCTCTGGCTGGACGCACACTCTGCGGAGAAAACGCAGAGAACTGCGCTGGGGGGGCCGCTGGGGGCCCAGGTTCCAGGCGGGGCACTTGGACGCCCAGTGACTCCGCTTCCTCCTTCCTGTGTCTGCTCTTCCAAACCTCTGTTCACCCCACTGCCAAGTCCCAACTCCTGTTTTGTCTTTCTTCTTTCATTTTCCACACAGCTACCAGAATGTCCTTTTTTTAAAAACCGGTCTTAACATGTTGCTCTCTTCTTTCACCCACTGATTTATTCATTGTCGAGTGTCCATTGGGTGCTAAAAACCTGTTAAGCCTTTGGAAAATAGTGGCAAGCAAACAGCAGTCCCGCCCCACTCTTGTGGGAGATGGATTGATCCCAAGGCAGTGAGCACAGGAGTTGTAATAAATACCACACGGTCCGTACAGGCTCTTGCTAATTGTGCACTCTGTACATACAGACTCATTTAGCCCTCACAGAAGGCCCAGTGTACAGGTGTTAGTTCTCCGGAGAGGTTAAGGGACATGCACAAAGCCCTCGCTAGTGGGTGGCAGAGTGGAGCCCACCCCTCACCGCCGTGTGCGTTTGTGCAATCACAGACTGACGAGGGGTTTGGAAGAAAGGTTGGGTGCTGCCTGAGAGTTTGGGGGACCTTGCTTTGGTTGGGGCGAAAGGTGCCGCCTAGTCGCGGTGCGCTGAAGAGCGGTCCAGGCTTGGAGCGCGCGTTCGGGGTTCTGAGGTGGGGCGGCGCCGGCAGGGCGCGGGGCGGGGGCGGGGGGTGGCAGGCAACTGCTGTGCAGCACGCAGGAGACAGAGGGCCGCAGAGGGGGAGGCTGCTCTGCATGGGAGGCTCTGCTTGGGACCTTGGGTTTTCTGCTAAGTGGCAGGAGGCTGTCAGGGTTGAGTACCACGATGCAGTCCAGATTATGTCTTAAGACAAGCCCTGGTTGCTGTGCGAAGAGTAGACTGGAGGGATTGGGGGGGCTGGCGGAGCAGTGGCTGCCGTGGACGGGAGCCAATGGGCCAGGGCGGGGCAGGGAGCTGGGCAGGGGCGAAGGAGGGAGGTGGGAGCAGGGAGAGGGAGCTAGGACCCCGGGCTTCCAGGCGGTGGTGTGGGGAGGGACTTCTGGGGTTCAGCAGGGGCCTGGTTCAGCGCGATGGGTGAGGCATCCCAACGGTGTTCAAAGAAGGAGGTTGGACATGCAGGTTCGGGCGTAGATGGCAGGTCCAACCTGGGAGCTTGCATTTGGGAGTCATTAGAAGGAGAATGGAGTGTGAGGTCCTAGGAGCAGGTGACCAGCCGAGACGAGAGTGGCCCTGAGGGGGAGGGCCACTTCTGCCACTCAGGGTTTAGGGGCCCGGCTGCCCCTCCGCCTGCTCCCTCCTTTCAGGCCTGCGCCCCACTGCTCAGACTCTCTGGCTCTCGCCTCCTGTCCCCTCTCCCTCCCCCGACCTGCCCCGCTAACCCCCAGTCCTTCAGGAGTCAGAAGTCGTCCCCTGGTGGAGTCCACCCAGACCCTTCTTGGTGCCACCCTGGGGCTAAATAGCTTGCCCCACTCCCCAGCATGTCCTGCGCTTTGGACACATTTGCATTATACTCATTTTCCTAAATAGCTGAATGCTGTCAGCAAACTGCCTTTGTGTGGTGGTTGCTCTTCCTGAAAAGCCGGTCCCTTCATCTGGGGAAGCGGACCACGGAAGACACCCGTCCGTCTTTAGACTTAGCTCTGACGTCACCGCTTGGTCATCAAACATTTATGGGGCCCCAGCACCAGGCGCCAAGCCCCAGGCTGGAATTACCCTGACCGCTCCGTGCACGAGGGAGGCGAGCCTCCGGTGGGGCCCGACCAGCCCACGGGATGGCGAGAGGCCTAAGCGAGGCTGCGCCAGAGTCACCGGGGCCCCGCTGGGGTGGGGTTCCAGGCAAAGGGCCTGGCGAACATGTCAGGGCTGCCAGGGGCTGCTGGCTGAGGGCCAGGCTGTGGGGAAGGTCCTGAGGGAAGGATGGAGCTAAAACGTCCCGGGACGTGTGGGTGTCTCAGAGATGCCTGGACGGCAGCTGCAGCTGCTCAGGGGAGGGCGCTGATCCGCCCGGGTTTGGGAGCCGCTGGCGTGTGGTTGGGGACACTGAAGAGGTGAGCTGGGGTGCAGGGGTCCCAGGAAGGGGGAGGACTCCCTTGGAAGTGTCTCCTGAGCTCCGCTCAAAGGATCGAGGCCCCAGTGTTTTGTTTCTGTCTTCGCCGCCCCCGAGGTCCCCCTCCTCTCTCAGGGGGCGGGCGTCCCTGCCAGTTCCTCAGCATCGGACCTGCGTGGGCACGGCATGGAGCGCCCCCCGCCGGGAGGTGGTGTGCAGCGCTGGCTGTTTGTGGTTGGCACGCTCTTGGGGGTCTCCCTCTTCCAAATACCAGGCTCCGGTTCCGGGGAGTGGAGGACAGCACAAAGACCCTCCCAGAACAACGGGCGAGCGGTGACCGCCAGGCAGAGCCAGAGCTGCCCGTCCGAGGGCTGCTCATGAAGACGGGCAGCCAGGCTGGGTGCCGGGAGCGGCGGGTGGCGGGTGGGCAGCCCCAAGGGGAAGCGCATGTGCTCTGCCTCCCACTGAGCCGGCTCCGTCTTGCAGCTGGACCAGATCTGCATTTCCTTTGATGAAGGCAAAACCACAATGAACTTCGTGGAGGCCGCGCTGCTGATCCAAGGCTCCGCCTGTGTGTACAGTAAGAAGGTGGGTGCCCCCGGCCCTGGTCTGGGAGTTCCGGTGTCCAGCAGGACCCAGCCTCTGTGCTGTGGGAGCAGGTGACAGGCTCACCTGTCCGCGACCCACCTCGCCAGCCCCTCCCGTCTCCTCTCCGGGTTCCTCGCCCCCGTTTAACGCTGGACAAAGCTCGGGTTTAAAATGGCAGGGCCTGCTTCTGTGCACCCGTCCGCGTGCAGGAGCGCCCCGCGCTGCCCGGCCCTGGCTGAGGGCCTGTGGCAGAGTAAGAGGGGAAGCAGGAGGGACGGAGCGCTGCGGGGAGCCCACGGAGGGGCCGTCCGAGGGAGGCGACCGAGAGGGTGTCCCGGCAGGGCGTCAGCAGGGCAGCGTTTCCAGGACCAGAAACGTTGAGCTCAGGGCGCTGGACTCATGCAGTGACTGTTTCCGAGTATAAACAGGGGGTCGCTGTTAGGTCCCGGGCATTTGGGAGAGGAGGCCAGGCGGCCGGCGCAGGGAAGTGCGGCGGCACGAGGCAGTGCTCGGGGTCAGGGAGGCCGCCCTCCGGGAAGCGTGTTGGACCGGGGAGGAAAGGGAGGGCAGAGGCTGGGCCGTAACTGAAGCCGTGGCGCGGAACCCAGGCCGCAGCCCGAAGAGCCACCGGTGCCCGGGCCGCGCCCCGGCCGAGTGAGCCAGGGCCAGGGCCAGAGCCGGGGCGCGGTGGTGCTGGCGTCGCTGTGCGTTTTTCTCTTCAACTGAGAGAAAGTTCCCTGACGGAGTCCCAGAGGCAGAATGAGTGAGCTGTGGGAGAAGCGGGCCCAGGAAGCAGGCGGCGGAGGCACCCGAAGGGCCCTTGGAGCTCAGGCGAGGGCAGGGGAGAGGGGCCAGGGGCCGTGCCTGGGCGGGGCCGGGGGGCCGGGGAGCCCCGGCGCGGTCCCGAGAGGGCGCGCCCTCCCGATTCCTGAGAACGTCCTCAGTGACGGCAGGATTGAGAACCGTGGAGCCAGGACGCGCAAGGGCTGGTGCAGAAGTGGGGGCCGGAGGACGGGGGGTGAACGGAACCCCGGGCGGAGGGAGGCCGGGGCCGGAGGGAGGCGTGGATACCGATGCGGAGAAGCTGGGCGCAGGGATTCCGGGGTGATGCCTCAGGCCCGCGTCCCTGAGGGAGACTGTACGTCTGCCACTGGGAGGCTGCTCCTGCGCGGGAACTGAGAGTGGGCTCTGGCGAAGGTTGAGTGTTCGCTGGGGGGACAGCGGCGGGGGGTGGTGGCCAGATGGGGACGAAAGGCTCCTGCTGGCGCGCCGGGCCCTCCCCGCGGGCGTAGCGCCCCCTGGGGGAGGGGCGGCGGATGACCGCGCCGATCCAGAGGTGGCGGAGCCGCGGGGGCGGGGGGGGGGCGGGGGGGAGGGGTGGGAAGAGCTCGGTGCCCGGTCCAAAGCCGGCGGAGGGGGCAGCGATGTGACTGCCGCTGAGCTGGCACGGGACGTGGTGGACGTGCCTCTGGCACCAGGGGCTCAGAGAGCCTAAGATTCTATTGGTTTTTGTCCTAGATAATCCCATTAAACCCAATTCCTATATCCTGGGTTTGTCCTAAGAAGGATGCCTGTAACTGACTTTGAAAGCACAAACCCAAGGTGAACTGCCAGGCAGGTACATGGGCAGATGCGCGATGAGGCAGGCGCGGCCGGAGGTTGGCTGGGGTGGCGGGGGCCCCCAGGCCCCGGTCACCTGCCCGGGCACTGAGTGCTGGGCGTGGTCTGGATCGCTGCTGCCAGGTCGGGGAGCTGCTGGCTGCATGTGGCTACCGAGCCCTCGAACTGTGAGTAGTGTGGCCAAGAAATAATGAATTTTGAGTTTTATTAATTTTTTAAGAGATTTACTTACTTTTAGAGAGAGGGGAAGGGAGAGAGATGGAGAGGGAGAGAAACATCCGTGTGTGGTTGCCTCTCGCGTGCCCCCCACTGGGGACCTGGCCTGCAACCCAGGCCTGGGCCCTGACTGGGAATCGATCCGGCGACCCTTGGTTCGCAGGGCGGCGCTCAGTCCACTGGGCTGCACCAGCCGGGGCAAGTTTTATTAACTTCTAATTAATGTACATTGCTGTGGTCACGTGGGGCTAGCGGCTGCTGTAGCAGCTCGCGCGGCACTAGGTTCACAGGCCCTGGGTGCCAGCCCCAGGCCCCAGGCTGCCCTGCGTGGCTGTGTTTCTGAGCCTGTTCTCGTTCCTTTGTGAAAGCCGGGGACCGGGGAGCTGGAAGGGCAGAGGGCGGGGGAGGTACCGGGAGAGCCGGGGGACCGCTGCGGCTCGCTGAGAACCGGAAGTCACAGGGACGGAAGCCAGCCCACCGGGAGTTCAGAGCAAGAGCCTTGGAGACAGGTTCGGGGGTGAGCCCGCTGCCCCTTGTTCCCCGGGTCGCACGTCTTGTGAGGACTCTCAGATTCGAGAGGCACGTGCCTGGGGGGAGAGGCAGGGGACGGGAGGTGTGCTCCTGGGGGAGAGTGGCCCCAGATTTATTCTCTGACACTGAGAGTAGCAGTGGCACCTGATTCAGGCAGATTGAGATGACGCAGGGTCCCGTGTGTGTGGCAAACAGAAAATTTAATGTGTATGTTTCCTAATAAATGGGATCCGTGCCCGCAGGGGCCACCATACCTCTTGCTCGTCACTGTACCCGGTGCCCAGGGCATGAAAGAAAAGGCAGGCTGAGCAGAGGGGGCTGTGTGTGTGTGCTCTTGGGTGCTGTCGCCCAGGGAAGTGGCCCAGAGGCGGCACATGCGCACACCCTGCTGGTGGGTGCTGGTGGGACCCCTGGGTCGTGGCCGGAGTGGTGCCGGGTGCCAGAGGCCCCCGGAGGTGGGGCGAGGCCTGGGAGGGGACGGAGCCAGCGAGGGGCGCGGGGCAGGGCTGCGTGGGCCGCCGGCAGGCAGGCCGGTGTGCGGGGCTCTGCGAGGCGCATGGCGGGTGCTGCAGCCCTGAGAGGGCCGCCCTGCTGCTGAGCGTGGGCAGCGGAGCAGCCTCAGCGGTTGGAGTGGTTCTGTCCAGCCAGGGGAGAGCCTGGGGTGGCCGCGTTGGCAGGACTTGTGCCGGAGGTTCTGGAGGGGCCAGCGGCCTCTGTGCTCGGAGCCTCACTGAGGGCGGGCCCGTTCTGCATCCTCACTTCCTGCTTCCGGCCCCCAGGTCGAATACCTCTACTCGCTGGTCTACCAGGCCCTCGACTTCATCTCTGGCAAGAGGTGAGTGCTGGAGGCGGCGCCAGCGCGGGCCGCGCGTGCTGCCCAGGAGGCCCCTGCCGCCTCCGGACACCGCGCCTCGATTCTCTCCCAGGCGGGCCAGGCAGCTGTCAGCGCGGGAAGACGGGGCCGGCAGGGACACCAGCTCCAGGGCTGCCCAGCCGGCGGAGGATGAGGTGAGGTCGCCTGGCACGGGGCTGCTGCCGGCCGCGTGCCGGCCGGGGCTGCCGCTGAGCCCACTGTGTCCCCCCAGTTCCTGTCACTGGACGACCTGCCCGACACCCGAGCCAGCGTGGACCTGAGGCAGGAGCAGGCCCCTGCTGTGAGCGCCCCTCCCGAGGGCGGGGCGGGGCGGGCCGCAGGGTGGGGGGATCTGGCCGTCCCACGGGGGTGCCCGCCGGCGCCCGTGCGACCCACACGCACTCCCTCTCGGCCCCTGTGCAGGAGGTCGTCATCGTCCCGCCCCTGCCCATGGCCCTGGTGGCCCTGGATGAGGTGGAGAAGAGCAGCAGCCCCCTGTACAGGTGCGGGCCGGGCCGGGGCCTGGCGCGGGCGGGGGCGCTGCTCGGGGGTCCTCTGTAGCGGCCGTGTTTTCGCCCACCCAGCTGTCAGGGGGAGGTCCTTGCCAGCCGGAAGGATTTTAGGATGAACACGTGCACCCCTCACCCGAGAGGAGCCTTCATGTTGGAGCCGGTGGGCTTGTCCCCCCGGGAGGCACCGCTGCTGAGGAAGGGTGAGGGCATGGGTGTGGGGCCTGGCGGCGAGGAAGGGTCTGGGGCAGGGCTCCGTGTCGGGTGGCTGTGCCCGCCAGCTCTGGTCCCCGTCACCCGCTTCCCAGGCTGGCCCGCTGGAGCTGGCCCCTCGGCCCCGTCCCCGGCTTCGCGCACGCCTGGCTCAGCCCCGGGCCCTGCGCTCCCGCCCTCGCCCTGGCTCCTGGGGCCCCAGGCGGGGCGTTCTCGCGGCGGGGCCGGCTGACCTACCCGACCCCGTCTCTCCCAGAGGCTGGGGGGGCCGAGGAGCAGCCGATGGACGTCTCTGGGAGCACGAGTCCCGTGGCTGTGCCCAGCGTGTCCCAGGAGCCAGGTGAGAAGGTCACCCTGGTGGACCTGCGGGTGGGGGTGGGGCCAGGGCCCCGCTCAGCAGGCCAGCCTGCTCGCCCCGTACGCCTGTGCTGGGGAGGCGTGGGCAGCAGCGCCGCCTCGGAGCGGGCCCCCTGCGCCCGGCCAGGCCTTGCCTCTGGCCTGCTGCCCCCGCCTGCCCGTCTCCGGGCTACCTTGCTGGGCAGGCATGGGTGGCAGCACTTAAAAAGGACAGTGGCCAATAAGCACAGTGAACCAAACACCACGGCAGCACCTCAGGGAGAGCAAAACGCCTGGCTCTGCTCTGTGGGTCCGACACGCGTGGCCGCGGCCGGACACGGCCTCCCGGGCCCGAGGGGCAGCCCCCGCCTGCTGCCTGGTCTTCGGGCTCCTCCGGCTGATGGTCTCTTGCTCCCCTGCCCAGGCACCTCTCCCGAAGGCCCGATGCCCGGAGGCGGGGGTGAGGAGGAGGATGCGGAGGGGGCGGCGGAGCTCCCTGAGGCCGTGGCCCCTGAGGTCCCTCTGGAGCCCCGGGAGCCCAGGAGCCCGCAGCAGGTGGGACCCACACTGAGGCCTGCGGAGCCCGGGCCGCCCGCGGGCAGCCCTAGGTTTGCCGCAGCCGCGCTCTCCCGGGTCTGGGGCTCCCTCCCTTGTCCTTTGCTGGGGCAGAGGGCGTGTCCTGCACCCAGTCCTCTCCGCAGAGGCTCCCGCGTCCCTTCCCTCTCCCAGCAGAGCGGCTGTTGCTCCTCAGGGGTGGGCTGGTGTCCACGGGCCTGAGCCCTGAGTGCTTATGTAGCCACGCAGGGCAGCAGCTGGTCTCAGAAGCTGACCCTCCTGAGGCCCTGCTCCAGCCCCAGCCTGAGAAATCTCTTTATCAGGAGGCAAGCCCCACGCCTAAGGAAACAGCGTTACCCTTTGCAAATTTGGGCTGGTAGCTGCCTGGGTGTTTGTCAGATTGTACTGGCCGTTAGTTTGCTAGTGTTTTCCTGAAGTTTCTTGTAGAGGTTTTACTTTGTAGCCCTTGTACTGTTTGAAATTCCTGCCCCCAAAGACAGTCTCTGCAGGGCACTTGCCTTCGGAGCAGAGGAGGGGCATCCCTGCTGCGTGTCTTTGCAGGGCACTGCCCAGCCCAGGAGGTTTGAGCTCCGGGAGAGGCGGGAGGCCCTGGAGCCTGTGTCCCGGCCAAAGGTGAGGTGGTCCCGGCCCCCGGGCGGGGAGGGTGCGCCCGGGCCTTACCACCCCCGTTTCGCTCCTGCCTGTGCAAGGCCCTCCTCCCTGGGACTGGGGACCGAGTGTGGCCAGTCCTTCCCTGGCTGTCCCTGCACTCAGTGTGGGGCTTTGGGGGGAGGCTGCATCATGTCCCGCTGTCCCCGAGCCTGCTTGCATTCCCTGCTTAGGAGACAGCAGACCCCTGGGAAAGCCTGGACCCCTTCAACTCCCTGGACTCTAAGCCCTTCAAGAAAGGTAATTTGCGGGGGGACACTCCCACCCGGGGTCTGTGGCTGGGTCTGCTGGGCGCCCACGGTGGGGGCAGTGCCCCGTGCCCCCCGGGAGCCTGGTGGGGGCTGGGGGCGGCCCTGAGGCCCGCCGCTGGGCTCTGAGACCGTCTGCGCCCCCAGGGAGGCCCTACTCCGTGCCTGCCTGCGTGGAGGAGGCGCCGGGGCAGAAGCGTAAGAGGAAGGGCGCTGCCAAGCTGCAGGACTTCCACCAGTGGTACCTGGCCACCTGTGAGTGGGCGTGCGGGGCCCGGGCAGGAGGGGCCTCGGCCTGGCTCCTGGTGACCCCCTTCTCTCGCAGATGCTGACCATGCTGACAGCAGGCGGCCCCGGAGGAAGGGCCCGTCCTTTGCAGGTGGGGCTGGGGCCCTGCATGTCCTCTGAGGGACAGTGGTGCCGTGCTGTGCCTGCCCCCCTCCACCCCGGGACGCCCGAGGCCCCGGGGGGGGCGGCCGGGGGGCCGGGCAGGACAGAGCCCTTCATGAGGCCTTTGTGCGCAGACATGGAGGTCCTGTACTGGAAGCACGTGAGGGAGCAGCTGGAGTCCCTTCAGAAACTGCGCAGGAGGCAGGCAAGTGCCGGCCATGGTGGGCCCCACACAGCCCCTGGGGGCGGGACGCGGCAGTGGCTTCACGGTCTCTGCACAGGTGGCTGCGCAGTGGCTGCCAAGGGCCGAGGAGGGGCTGTGGCCCGCGGAGGAGGACCGCCTGGAGGACTCCCTGGAGGACTTGGGGGACGCAGGTGGGTGTGCACGGGGCGGGGCGGCTCAGGACAGGCGGGCCGGCTCAGGACAGGTGGGCCGGCTCAGGACAGGCTGGCCGGCTGACTGCCTGCTGCGGGGGCTGCCCCTGCTCCCAGCAGACGACTTCCTAGAGCCTGAGGAGTACGCGGACCCTGAGGGGGCGGAGCCTGGGGAAGCTGCAGGCCTGGGTAGGTCCGGGAGTGGCTGCTGGCGGGGAGGCCAGGGGCGGGGGCTCCCCAGGACAGGGGAAGGAGGTGGGCGTGGCCCGTGGCTCCTAGCTGACCCTTCTCCAGGAGCAGAGGCCACGCCGACGTCCCTGCGCTATGAGGACCTGGTCCGAAGGAACGTGGTAAGTGCTGCCGGGAACAGGTGGGAGCAGGTGGGAGCCGGGCGGGGCCCGGACAGCAGGCCGTAGCCGCTGGTTCCCCGCAGGAGCTCTTCATCGCAACGTCCCAGAAGTTCGTCCAGGAGACAGAGCTGAGCCAGCGCGTCCGGGACTGGGAGAGCAGCATCCAGCCCCTGCTCCAGGAGCAGGTGAGGCGGCCGGGCCGGCTGCTGCCTGGGCGCTGGGGCCTCCCGGTGCCGTCGGCCTCAGGTCCTTACCCTCCCCCTTAAAGGAGCAGCACGTGCCCTTCGACATCCACACTTACGGGGACCAGATGGTCTCAAGGTTCAGCCAGCTCAACCAGTGGTGTCCCTTTGCGAAGCTGGTGGCCGGCCAGCCTGCCTTCGAAGTGTGTCGCGCCATGCTGGCCTCCCTGCAGCTGGTGAGTGGCCCTCGGGGCTGAGGAGGGAAGGGGTCCCCGGGCCCTGCTGACACGCTGCCCTTACAGGCCAACGACCACACGGTGGAGATCACGCAGCAGCCAGGGCTGGAGGCGGCTGTGGATACCATGTCCCTGAGGCTGCTCACGCACCAGCGGGCCCACAAGCGCTTCCAGACCTACGCTGCCCCCTCCATGGTTCAACCCTGAGCGGGCAGCCCTGAGGCTGGGGATGGGCCCAGATGGGCTGGCCCCCACGGACGTTGGGCACGCAGCTGCTCACGCCACGCTTGCTCCCTGGCTGGCCCAGCCTAATAAAGTGCTGTCATCCCACCTCCCCCTTAAAAAGGCTGCTGCTCTGTGCAGAGAAGACGGCTGCCCGTCTCTAGTACCCCCACCAGGGACCAGGCGCAGCTCAGACGCACACACGGCTCCACCGCACCCTTTAATGGCCGCTCAGGGCAGGACGCTGCGGAAGGCGGCCATGTGGCGCCGCACGCTGTCCGCGATCTGCTCGGCCGACCTGGCCCGGCTGTAGTAGTCTGTGAAGAGGCCGTCGGGGCTGAGCAGGTAGATGGCGATGGAGTGGTCCACGATGTAGTCCTGGTCCTCATCCTTGGGGCCGGCGCTGTAGTACACGCGGTAGCTGCGGCTGACCTGGGCCACCTGCTCAGCAGAGCCGGTCAGGCCCAGCAGCCGCGGGTGGAAGTCCTGCACGTAGCGGGCCATGGCTGCGACGTCGTCCCGCTCGGGGTCCACCGTGATGAAGATGGGCTGCACCGGGGGCAGGCCCGGCTCAGCCTCCAGCTGCCGCACCACCTGCACCAGCTTCTCTAGCTCGTCAGGGCAGATGTCGGGACAGTGAGTGAAGCCGAAGTACATCAGCACCCACTGGCCCCGGAAGTCGGCTTTGCGCCGAGCCTGGCCCCGGTGGTCCAGCAGGCTGAAGTCGCCCTGGCCCACGGAGGCCTGCCGCAGGGCCTCGGTCCGCTGTTGCTGCCGCCGCCGCTCCTTCTCAGCCCTCATGGCCAGCCAGGCCCCGCCCAGGCCCGTCCCAAGCAAGGCTGTGACCAGCAGTCTGGTTCGCAGCCCAGGGCCCTGGGGCTTACCCTGCCTGCCTGCCTGGGCAGGGCCCTGTCTTGACAAGAGCTGGCACATCACGTGGAAGGCCTTGCCCCCTGCAGTCCTAGGGGGGGCTGGGGGCTTAAGCGGAGAAAGCCCATGCCAAGCCTTGGGTGTCTGGACCAGGAGCAGCGCGGGCCTGATGCCCCTGGGAAAGAGCAAAGGGGTCAGGAGGCTGAAGGTGCTCTGGCCGTGGGGCCGGTCTCCCAAACCTGGGCTCCCGGCTGAGCTCTGAACAGCTTCACCCCTGAAACCTCAAACTCCAGCTTGGGCATCAAGCCCACGCCTGCCCCTCCAGTCTGGTAGCCGGCAGCCTTTCTGTCTCGTCCCACCCTGGCCTGCTCCCTCAGCTCCAGACACCCGGCACTTACCCGTGTTGTAGCATTTGAGCTGACCAAGCATCCCAGGTGCACGGCCTCCCCCAATTCCTCAGCGCGCGTATCTGTTTGCAATAAATCCCCATTTCAGAGAAGCTGGTGAGTCGGGCTTCAACCCTCAAAGACGGGCGGCTCTGCTCTTTCGCAGTCCACAACCTTCCGCTTCAGAGACCATTTCGGCCGCGGTCTCTGGCCCCTTCCCCCACCTACTGCAGAAACCGCGTCCCCTCCCGGGTCTGCCCATAGAGCAGGCAGTTAACCCGGCACCCGTGCCGCTTCATCCCTCGGGCCTCCCAGCCGTCTTTCCCGCACTCTCCCGGGCGGAGAAGCGAGGTCACTTGCCAGCCACAAAAAGTCCACCACCAGGTTTCCGATGGCAACGCGGGTGGCTCCGTCCACGTCCTGCCGCTGGCTTCGGTGGCCTCCTTTCTGCACGGGCCTCTGGAAGTTCGCTGGGCCCGAATACCCCCTCACCCGCTCAGCTGCTGCCGAGAGGGCCCTCTCAAGACCCCTAAACCCTGGTCCTCCGGTTCCTGGCTCAGCCCTGGGCTGGGTGACCTTGGGCACGTCCCTCTGTACCTACTTCCTCTCTTACAAAACGGGCTGTAGGCGGTGCACGGGATGGGCCTGGCAGGCGAACGCACCTGCGGACGCTTCCCGGGCGGCCTCCGGCGACGCGCCGCTGTCTGCCCAGCGGCGGTCACTCCCCAGGCGCCCGCCCCTCCGTCCCCTGCACCCTGGGCCTTCCCAGGGTCAGCACCTCGGGCCGTCCGGAGTCGGGAACCTCGAGTCAAGGAACGCGGCCTCACGTGCCCGGCCCCACTCGTACGGGGCCCGTAGGAAACCGAGGCTCTGCCGGGTCGCCGCGCTCGACGCCAGTGCGCACGCGTCAACGGGCCGCGCACGCGCAATCTGAATTGCCGCGAGCCGAGTGTGCGGGGGTGGTAGGGCCCACCACAAGTCACGTGTCGGAGGCGGGGCTTAGCAGGCCCGCCCCTAGCAGGCCCGCCCCTCACTCGGAACGGCCCTCCCGGCGGCCCGGGATCCCGCCCTCCCTTTTCCTCCCCGAGGTGTTCCAGGAAAGGACAACGGCTTTGCGGTTATCGGGCTTTATTGCTGCACGACGGTTGGCGGCAAGATGAGATCAGCGAAGGGCGAGGGGGCGGTGAAGGGCTCGCGGTCCGAGAGCACGAGCGCCTCCTGCAGGGTGCGGCGCTGCAGGCCGCTAAGCGCCGGCGCGTCCAGGTGTACGCGGAGCCACGGCGTCCCTGCGAAAGGCGGGACTGGCCGTTAGCGGGCAGGGAGGCCGGCGGACAGGGGCGATCGAGGGGGGGTGCGGAGGGGCCGGAATACGCGCTCACCACGGCGCAGCCTCTGGCCCACGCCGACCAGCAGCTCGGCGCCCACCCCGAGTCGGAGCGTCTCCCCGGCGCGGCTGCGCCCGGCTCCGAGTTCGTGCAGCACGCGCGCCAGCGGCAGGGCCCGGACGAGTTCCACAGTGCCTGCAGGGAGAGGGCGATGGGCGGGATTGGGGCGGGCGGGGGCGGGGCCCGGGGCTTAGGGAGGGAGGGACCTGGGCCCGGGCGGGGCGCGGGTCTGCGGGAGCTCACCATCGGCAGGCGCGAGCAGTTCCTCTTGCTCCCGGGCGCGGGGCAGCAGCTGATGTCGCTGCGCGGGGGTTCCGGAGCATAAGGCTCGGGCCAGGCCCGGGTCCACACCCTGCATCGCGAGCATTCGCTCGAAGCGGTCTCGGGCCGAGCCATCATCCAGCGTCGCGGCCACCCGGGCGGTGCCCTCCTCCTGGGTCTCCGCCTGTCCGCTGATCCAGAGCAGGGTGCCCCCTACCGGCGGCAACCCGGGGCTTAGGTGCAGCGGGGGCGGTTCCTTAGCTGGGGTCCCCACGCTTCTTACCCGTCCACTCACCGAGCCTGGTGACCAGGTCCCGCAGGTCCGGTGGCCCCGCACCGTCCAAGCAAAGCAGAGCCTCTTCCACCTCCAGGCTGTTGCCCACCTTGCGGCCCAGGGGGTTGTCCATAGAGGTCAGAGCCGCTGCAACCGGAAGCCCCAGGCCTGCCCCTACATCAACCTGTGGAGATGCGGTTCATTGTGGACCCTGCCCTGCCTCCCGCGGGGCTTCCTGTAGCCCGCGTGCTGTCTCACTCCAGCTGGTGCTGCACCCTTGCTTGCCAGTTCCCAAGGAGTGGGGGGGTCACAGAAGGCTTTGGGTGGTGGTCGGGGGTGAGGGGAGGCCTGAAGTAGGCAACCAGGAATGAGGGGGTCACAGAAGGCTTTGGGTGGGGGTCGGGGGAGGCCTGAAGTAGGCAACGTGCCTGACTTCAGTGTTGGGCTTCAGGAAGCCCCGGTACCTGGCCTGCAGCCATGGAAGATTCCCCAGCCCTGAGGCTGGGTCAGCCTTGCCTGGGTAAAGTCACCAAGTTGGGGGGTGAAGGATGGACTGGCAGTGGTCCTGACAGAGGCCGTGGTGACGCAGGGCTGCTGAGTGGACGTGGACTGGGAGGTGCTCAGGGAGCAGGCTTCTCGGCTTGTGAAAGGGCGGGTGGGCGCGCATGACGGGGCTCCCCGTCAGGGCGGCCACAACCACAAGGGCGCCCCGTGAAGAGGCCACACGGGCCCGTGGGCACCAGTGCTCACCAGTGCTCTTGCCAGCTCCCCGGCCTCTGTCCGGTTCTGGATGACCGCAGCCCCTCCGAACTTCACGTCCATCACCAGGGCAGACAGGTTCTCTGCCACCTTCTTACTGAGGATGGAGGCTGGAGGCAGAGGGGGCTAGAGATGCAGGGCTGCCTGGCGCTTCCCGAGAGGTGCGGGGCACCCTGCCTCAGGGCACCCTGTCAGGAGGGTCAGGGAACCTCGGCACTGGGGGTCATGCCCTTGTGATGGGGGCCACAGGGCCGGACTGTTGTGCACAAGCCAGGCCTCCCTCTTACGCTGTTGGTCAGACATCCTGTGGCAAGGGGGCACTAACCCTGGGGTTGGGGGAGGCCCCCCTTTCCCCTTATGCGAACACCCCTTCCTGTTCCAGTGGTGGTCAGGGATTTTTCACACGCAGAACGTAGACCCTGGAGTGTGCAGCCGGCTTACCTGTGATGAGTGGCAGGCTGTCAACGGTTGCTGTCACATCCCTGGCTCCGTACAGGATCCCGTCTGCAGGAACCAGCTTCTTGCTCTGACCCACAATGCAGCAGCCCACGCTCTCCAGCAGACCTCGCATCTGACAACCCTCCTCATGTCAGTCAGGACCCCCAGTGACTGTTGTGGTCAGTCACCTCGCCACTGACCCCAATCAAGGACCCACCGGCAACCTTGACACATGGCCAAAAGCATGGCCAGTGACTTATGAACAATTCTGATAAGTCCTCATTAATGACTGGCTCAACCCATCAGCGATGGTGATCAATATCCTTTGGCCCATTAATGATTTTGAAGGAGTCCCACTGATAACCTTGACCAAAGCCCAATAATCCATGAGTAACTGATTAATATCCTCGTTAGTTACCCTGATTAACAACCCATCAGCGATCCTTCAGCGATTCTGGTCAATGTTTACTTCAATAGCCCAGATCCATAACCAACCAGTGGCCCACACGTACCTGTTCTGGGCTCTGGATGACGGTGAATCCGGGAATAGACTCAAGTTTGTCCAGGGTGCCCCCGGTGTGCTCCAAGCCGCGTCCGCTGATCATGGGTACCTGCGGCACAGGGACGCGGAGAACACCTGCGTCGCCCCGTCCCCTCCCCTGGGCAGGGCCTCAGGAGGTAAGTATTTACGACGGGGCGGTCGGGGGTGTTCCGCTGGTGGGGAGGGAAGGGGAAAGTCGTCCTGGTTTGGGTTGGGGGGGACTCTGGGGGGCTGAGGGAGGAGTGCCAAGCTTCCCCCTTGGGAGCCCTTTCTGGGGTCCTGCGGGGAAGGGGTGCTAAGTCACTTGGTCCTGTTAAGAGAGCTGGAAGGGGAGCCAAGTTCTGTCCTGGGGGAGCTGGAAGCCTGGGTCCTGCCTTTGAGGGCTCTGTCCAGACCAGTTAGAGGTGGGGAGGTGCTGGCCTCTTTGAGGTCAGAGTTCCTGGTCTGGAGCCGTGTCTGCTCACCTTGCAACCACAGGCAGCCAGGGCAGGTGCCAGGGCCAGGCTGACCTTGTCGCCCACGCCCCCTGTGGAATGTTTGTCCACGACATACGGGCGCCAGGCCTCCGGCCACTCCAGCTTCTCCCCGGAGTCGGCCATGGCCTCGGTCAGCGCCACGGTCTCCTCCAGATGCATGCCTCGCAGCCGGATCGCCATGAGCATGGCCCCTGAGCACGGGGGACAGCGGTGTGGGCCGCGTGGAAGGGCGTGACCTCAGTGAAGGGTGTCGCGGGGGCGGGGCGGGGCGGGGCGGGGCGAGCTCAGGGCGGGAACTCAGTCTCGGGGCTGGAGTCCAAGGCGCCCAACGTCCCCACACACCTATTTGTGCACCCTGAGCGCGCCCGTCCACCACAGCGCGCACGAAGCCCCGAATGTCCCCCTCGCTCAGGCGACCTCCGTCTCGCTTCAGGCGGATCAGCTCCGGGAGCTGCTTGGGCTCTGGCGGTGTGTCAGTGGGGCTCCGGGGCCCTCCCGACGAGAGGTCACCCGCGGGGGTGGGTGCAGGGGGTTCTGTGGTCCCTGGCGTCTCCATCGCTCCCGGCCTGCGGGGTGCGAGACGCAGCTGCAACCCGCCGCTGCCCTGCGTCCCACGGGGCGGCCCCGGGAACTTGACCCCACCCTGTTCCCGCTTCTCGAGTCCGCCCCTGTCCCGTGACCGTGTTGTCCGTATGCAATCCACCGTGTCTGGCTACCCCTTCTCGACCTCATAAATGGTCCCCGGCCCGTACCTTGCCCGAACAGCAGTCCTCACCCTTCCCGCTGAGCTCCAGCCGCTCCGCGCCCCGTGACAGACTCGAGCGAGCTGGCCCGCACCGTCTGGAGCCTCTGGGGCTCGTCGGCGCTCCCTGCTAGGCTCCGCCCGCCCGCGCCCGCCCCCGCCCGCCCCGGACGCTGCGCGCGCCCCCGTCCCCGCCCTCGCCCAGGGCACAGAGAGGCGGACACAAGTTTGGCTCCGGAAGCTTTAAGCAGAAGTTTGTGCGCCCCGCGCATCGGCCCTTCAGTCGTCCACGTGGGGCACGATGCGGGCCAGATAGTCCGAGTGCCGGATCCCGAAGCTCCAGCCGCGAGGCTTCCGGTGCTGTGGACCCGGGAGAGGTCGCTGACCTGGCGGAGCCGGCCGTGCGGCGCCGCGCCAAGATCCCCCGATCCCAAATCTCGGACCTCAGACCCTCCCTCCTGGGACCGGACCCTCATTCCTCTGCATCTGACCCTTGTCCCTGGGCCTCCGGTCACCTGGTCCACATTGTAGGCTGCGGGCCCAGGGGTCAGGCTGTTGTCTTGGGGGAGCGAAGTCCGCGCCAGCATCGTGAACTGAGGGGCCCGAGACTTGTAGACGCCAGGGTTCACCACGTGGTAGGCGCAGGGCCCCGGGGTCTGCGGGAGCGCAGAAGGGGCGCTGGGTCTGCCTCCATTCTCGCCCACCCCTGACCGCGCCCCTCGCCTCCTGGCCCCCTGTGCCCGCCCGCACCTTGGTGAGGTCCTCGAAAACGCTGCCCACTGCGCTGCGGCCGTAGATGGAGTAGGTCGGGGCCGAGGCTTTACCAACGACGCGCGGGCCGAGGAGCGAGGGGACTGTGTAGGTCCCGGGGCCTGGGGAGCAGCCAGCGAGGGGTGGTCGGGGCGGCGGTCTTTGCGGACCGGTCAGGGCCTCCCCGCCTCTGGGAGGGCCGGGCAGCCCCAGCGCCTTGAGAGCGGCTCCCGGTGCAGGTGGGAAGGGCCTCGGGGCGGAGCCGTCGTGTTCTCACCTGGGGTGTGCTGCCCCGCGGGGGTGCCCCAGTTTCGGGGGGCGATGGTGTGACGAGGTGCGCTGGGGTACGTCGCGTTGCCCGCCCGCTCCGGGAAGTACCTGCCTGTGGGGTGAGCCGGGGCTGTAGGTGGGACCGAGCTTGGGTTCTGGGATGAGGGGAAACTGACCCACGATTTGCCCAAACCCGGGGGCTTGGAGCTCTTCGGAGATCGATATAGGGGAGCCGAATTGGCAGTGTTGGGGTCCCGAGGCTGGGCTCGCGGATCAGGTGGGGAGTTCCGGGGAGGGCTCCAGTCACTGGGGAGGCCGGGGCCCAGGGGTCCTGACCCGGTCCGGGAGTGAGGCTGGGCGCTGCCGGGCGCGGGCGGCCGTGGATGGAGTAGGCGGGCGTGCCGTCCAGGCCGCGCGCCGTCATGCGCGCAGGCACCAAGTGAACGGGCCCGGGGCCGCACGACGTCTGCTGCGCGGGGAGGCGCAGGCCGAAGGTGAAGGCGGGGGCGCGGGGCCGCGACGGATCGTGCAGCGTGTAGCCTGCGGGTCGTCTCAGCATCAGCCGGGGCCCGGCCACTCCCGCCCCAGCGAAGAGGCGCCCTCCCGCTCCCCTGGCCGGGGCAGGGCGCCTCACGCGGCCCGGACTGCGCTGGCCCTGCCCCCGCGCCCGCCCCGCACAGTCCCGCGCGCGCCCGGTACCCGTGTTGGAGGGCAGCTTGTATTTGGGCCCCGGGCCGCTGTGAAGCGCCGCGATGGGGCCGCGGGGCCGGTGCGGCCGCCAAGGGCCGACCCAGACGTCCGAGCCCATGGCAGCCGGGTGCTCACGGCCGGCGGCACCTGTGGACGGAAGGGGGCAGCCCCGGCCCCCGGGGACGCTCTTCTCGGCCCCAACCCGGGGCGGGGCTGCGCCGTATCCCGGGCGCCAGGAAAACAAACGGTAGCTTTCCCGGCTCCGTGGGGGCGCGGGCAGAGGCCGAGGCCGCCGCCCACCCCCTGCCCGCGAACGCGGCGGGTTCAGCAAGACGGTGCGGGCCGCGCCGGGTTTGGACTAAACTCCGCGGGAAGGGAGCTCCCCGGGTCCCGTGGGGGCGCGTGTCTGAGGGCGTCGGGCGCAGGTGCCGCGCGGGGGGTGGCCCGGGCAGCCCGCGGCCCGGAGAGGGGCCCCTCCCCGCCAGCCGATGCACTAACCTGCTCCTGTGGCTCCCGGCCGTCACGGCAGGCGGGTGCCAGGCTCCCGCCCCCGCCTGGCCCAGCTCCCAGACCCCATTGTGTCCGGGTCCCGGCTCCTGGCAACCGGACCGGCCGCCTCGGCCCCGCCCCCTCGGCCTCTCGGCCGCGCGCCTCCCCCGGTTTCCGTACCGCGGGTTCCACGGGCGGGCAGCGGCGTGGGCAGGAAACGGGTGTGAGCGTGAAGCGCTTGAGAAGTACAGACGGCTCGCTCAGTCTGTTGCCATGTGTAGAGAGAGAATTTTGCATCTATTCAAGTCCATGGAATATTTGCAAGAAATAATCATGTAGTTGGCCGCACATACGTGCGGAAGCCTATACAAGCTGAAGAAAGAAATCTGCTGGGACACAGGATTTGATCAACAATTCTAAGTGAGCCATAAAAGAAAGAAAGAAAGAGAGAGAGAGAAAAGAAAAGAAAAGAGAAAAAAAACCCCTGCCCCAGCTGGTGTGGCTCAGTGGATTGAGTGCCAAAGGGTTGCAGGTTCGATTCCCAGTCAGGGCACAGGCCTGGGTTACCGCCGCGCTCCCCGCGGGTGGGGGGGGTGTGGGAGGCGGCCATGCATTGATGTTTCTCTCCTTTTCTCCCTCCCTGTCCCTCTCTCTAAAAATAAATAAATTTTTAAAAAACAAATGTTATTAGTTAGAAATTAGCAAATTCCCTTTTAAAAAAGCCTGAATCCAAGAGAATTTCAAAGATGAAATTTCAAATTATATATAAAACTGTAAAGGTAGATACCTTCGCACCCAGCTCTGTAGAACGTAGCGAAATCTGTGTTCAGAGGAAAACATAAAGCTTTCAGTGATTTCATTATTAATGAAGAGAAAACTTAAACATAATGTTTATCTTACTAATAGTGGGAAAGAGAACAACCAAGTAAACCGAAAGTCTGTCCTGCCCTGCTTGGCGCCCGCCAGCCCGCGCCGCAGATAAAGGGCAGGGAAGAGTGCCCCGCGGTCTGCTGGGAATCGCTGGCCGCTGCCCAGTGAGAGCTGAGCTCCGTGAACCCACCGGGGCTGGGAGGCCGCGCGCCGGGCTGGGAGCCGCTCTCCTGAGGCCTCCGGGGCACCTCTGAGGCTGAAGGGGGAGGTGCATAGGGTCTCTCTGCAGAGAATTTTAAAAGTCCTCGAGTGCTGAAGTTAATCTTCTTTAACAAAATTTTTTTTCCTTACCCAAAGACATTTTTTTCATTGCTTTTAGAGAGAGAGAGGGGAAGGGCAGAGTGGAACAGAGAGAGAGAAACATCGATGTGAGAGAGAAGCATCAGTTGGTTGCCTCTCATAGGCGACTGAACGGGGGGTTGCACATGCCCCAGTATGTGCCTGGCCTGGGGATCGGACCCAAAACCGAGGTGTGTACCCTGACAAGGAATCACACCCACAACCCTTTGGTTATGGGTGGGTCCTTCAAACAGCTGAGTGACACCTGCGTGAGCTAATCTGCTTTTTATTGCCCTAGTGAACCCAGCAATTCCAAAAAAGGTCAGAGGTAAAAGATATATATATTGCATTGGCCAAAAGGTTTGTCTGGTTATTTTCCACAAGCTGGCTCTGGTAGCACTGAGTTGTCTTTAATTTCGTTCAAAACAATTTTGTTAGGTTGTATTGTGACAGCTGTCATATCAGCGTGCATTTAAAATAACTTAGCAGCCCTGGCTGGTGTGGCTCAGTGGATTGAGCGCGGCCTGTGAACCAAAAGGTCGCCAGTTCTAGTCCCAGTCAGGGCACAGGCCTGGGTTGCAGGGCAGGTCCCAGCAGGGGGCGTGTGAGAGGCAGCCACACATGGATGTTTCTCTCCCTCTCTCTCTCCCTCCCTTCCCTTCCCTAAAAATAAATAAGCCAAATCTTTTTTAAAAAATAAAAAAACTTATCAAAATTGGTGGATTTTTGTGTAGCCATTTTAATATTGAAGATGGAAAAATGAGCAACATATTTGGCATATTATGCTTTGTTATTTCAAGAAAGGTAAAAATGCAACTGAAAGAGAAAGAGATGCGGGCAGAGTGTGGAGAAGGGGCTGTGACGGGTAGAACGTGACAAAAGCGGTTTGCGAAGTTTCGTCCTGGTCCCTCACTGGACGGCGCCCCGCGCGCGGGGGGACCCGCTGAAGTCGACAGAGATCAAACTGAGACATCGAGGACAATCGACATTATACCACATGGGAGATAGCGACATATTGAAAATATCCAAAATGAATAAAGTCATCGGTGAAAGTGAAAAATGTGTCTTTTATTTTACAGAAAAAGACCCACATGGACTTTTTGGCCAACCCAAGACTTCCCTCAAATCTTTTGTTAGTCAAGTTTTAAACCATACCGTGGTTTAGTTCTAGTAGCATTTATGTACGTTTTAAGCTACCAGGTTTAATCACTTACCTTTTGGTGAGCGTTGCATTCTGCGTGGAAGTTAATTCCGAGGACCTCGGTGTCGTGGTTGACGGGCTTTCCTTGGGTTGAGGGCCTCGTGCTCGGGCGCCCTGAGGTTCCCCCGAGCTCCGGGCCGGGCAGCTCACGACTTCTGCCTTCAAGGAGTGGATGTGAGGTTAGCGAGGACACCATGGTGACCGCGACACAGAAGAAGCCCCGTGAGTCCCCTCAGTTCTGTGATGACCACCAAGAGTTTTTATTTGGGTTCTGTTTGGTTGGTGCAAACTTTATTTCATATGTGAAATATTTTACTGAATGTGGATATTTTAAAATCATTTGCCCAGTCAAGATGGCCTCCCCCTTTCTGAGCAAAAGAACGGTGCTGGATGTGCAGGAGGAGTTCAGAGAGTAGAGCACGCAGGTGCCCGATACGAGGAAAATAGGAAAAGACGGAAACCCGCCAGCAGACACGCCAGACGCAGACCCAAGATGGGCGAAAAGAGGGACCACTTCGAGCAATGAGCCCCTCACACAGAGACACACTCCAGGGGAGATTAAACTCCAGCAGAACCTCAGTTCTCAAACCTAATTCATTCCGGAAGGCTGTTCGAGGAGCAATCTGTTTAAAAACCGAATCACACTTGGACTTGCGCGTTCTCGTCTTTGTCGCTGGCCAGACGTCTGGCTTGTCGTACAGGCATCAGCAGGAAAGGGCTGTCGGTAGCGGCGACCGATACGTTTCTGCTGAGAACCAAAGTATTCAAGGGGGGATGTTGGATTTCAGCGGAACCCAGATGCTGAGGGAGAGAGCGGTAAACTCCCTCTGGGCCTGGCGTGGGGGTGGGCAGGAAGGGCGAGCGAGGAGGGAGAGGAGTATGCCCGGCGTTTTGTCAGGTTGGGGGCAGACATGATGCATCTTGTTAATCAGCAAAGGTAAACAGTCATAAGTGTGTAAAGAGAGCAGGGAAAGGAAAGCAGGCAGCAGCCGGACAGAAGCGTTTAGGAGCGGCTCCAAACTAAAACTTGAGAACACAGAGAACAGCAAAGATAAACCAAAGCCCCAAATCCATCCTCCAAATGGGGGCGGGGCACGAAGAAAAAACATTGTAAAATTAGAAACAAAGTACAGTTTAAAGTATAAAATAAATGACCCCTTACACTAGGTGTGAATGGGCAGCGTGCCCCGTGAGAAGAAACTGTAAAAGGAAAAGAAGAAGAAAGGTTACTCACAAACCACGTGCAAACACATTTGTATAACATATCTGTGGGGATGTGTAGTTTTCAAGTTACTGGAAATATGTGCAAAGAAAATGTTTTTGTCCCTGTATGTTATGCTTTTCAATTGGTATATTTGAAAGCTCACATGTTAATCATGTGGAGGGAGGAAAGTAAGAAGCTAGGACAATTCCTGGGCTCGTGGAACGGGGAAGCTGAGATGCAATAATTAAACAAAGCCAAACAGTTTGAACACCTCACACCCGGCTAGTGAATCACAAGACCACATCTCCTCAAACCAAGGACACTGAGAGCGAGCGAATGGTTGATGCCTCTTTCCTGACCAGAGAGTACATACCTTAAATCTTCCTGGTCGGTGGGATAGAGCCCAGAGACCCAAATTAATGCCGTTTGTGCCAGCCAAACACAAGGAGGGATGACTCGGGAACAAATGATAAAAACCCATTAGAGCCAGAAAGACCCAAGGTAAAAGTAAGACAGGAGAGCTGACCTGGGCATAATCCCACACCCCCCTCTATGCTCCTGTTGATGCAGGAGCATATTAAAAACTCACTGGGAAAGCTGGTGGACATTCCACTGAAACCCTCCCCTGCGTTCTCATTTGCAGAAGATAGAAAACCTCCAGACCAATGCCCCGCCCGGTTGGGCTCCTTCTAGGGCCCGCCCAGTCCCTCTGGGGCCTGCTGCTGCGGAGCAGGCCTTACCCTACCCTGCCCGCCCCCTCCCTGTCCCCAAGGCCCCCTTCCCTCTGGCTGCGAGCAGACAGCAGCCCTGCCTGGGCTCGCTCCTGTCGGTCCTTCTACCCGAAGGCCTGCCTTTGTTGCGCTGTCCCCGGCTTCAACCAGCAGCCTCTCCAGATCACCTGGACTCGTCTTAGGAAATCTTTCCTGCACAAAGTCAAGACCCCTCACACCACCAGCCGGCCCAGGGCAGACCCGCTCCGGGCCAGTCCCCGTCTGGTGACAACACAATTACTGGAAAAGGGGTCACTGCCCTAATCTCTCCTGCCCAAATACACACACACACACACACACACACACACACACACACATATGTATATGTGTGTGTGTATATATATATATATATATGGATTTATTTTTGCTTCCTGTTTATTTTCTGCTTTTAATTAGTCTTCTTTTCTTACAGACGCTTACAATGTGTTTTGCTGGTGCGTCCGGCACTCCGGTGCCCCTCTGAGATTCCGTGGCCTGAGACACCTCCAGGCCCACTTGTCAGCCAACTCCTGTGGTGACTGGCCAGCTGCACCTTCCCCCTCAACCCAGGGCGGCCCGGAGAGGCAGGAAGCTCATGCTTCCTGGGGAAAACCTTTCATTGGACTAATTCCTCTCTCTTCCTCCCCTGGACGAAAGTATTGAGAAATGACGAGTTTGTCGGGCCTCCTGGGGGTCGGTCCGGTCGCCTGCCCCCGGGGCTGGGCCCCAGGGGAGCTGTGCACAGCGGCTTCCACCTCGGCTCGGCTTCCGATGGAGCCCAGGCTTAGTCAGCTTAGTTTTCAGTTTTATTCACTTAAAATGGCATTTAAAGCTGTGGTCGTCGGTTTTACAAGACCACAGCTTTCGTTACATCTGTGGTTTTTGATACACAACATTATCGTCATTAATTTAAAAATGGCTTAGCTATTAAAAATTAAGCTTTTATGGACCTCAGTGTGAGGGTGTTTGTGCAGATGTTTTACTTCTCTGGGACGAAGGCCCAGGAATGCTGTTGCTGGGTGGATGGTAGGTGTGGTTCTGTTTTTAAGAAACTGCCAAACTTTTCAGAGTGGTGGGACCGTTTCACATCCCCACCCTCTGACTCACGTTTTAAAGCTGACGCGGTGCTGCTGAGGGTCATTCGCACTGTTGGTGTCGCTTTATAATTCCTCCTCACTGTTTATAGCAGGAGACGCCAGGCAGGGCGCGGAGGCGTGTGATGGGTCGTCACAAATGATGTGCAGAGGTGCCTCAAACTAGTAATGCATAGACATTTTCACAGATCTGAAGTATAATCCTGTTTTAAAATAGCTACTTAAAATTTTACATCGGTTCAGCCCTGGCTGGTGCAGCTCGGTGGACTGAGCGCCGGACTGTGAGCCGAAGGGTCGCCGCTTCGATTCCCAGTCAGGGCATGTGCAGAGGACATGAGGCAACCAACCACACATCGATGTTTCTCTCCCTCTCTTTCTCCTTCCCTTCCTCTCTCTCTAGAAATAAGCAAATAAAATCTTTTAAAAATTAAAAAAAATTTACAACGGTTCCGATTGCATCCTCTTGAACACCGTTTCTGTGCCTTCCCCACCACCCCCTGTAAACGTCAGGCGTTATTTCGGAGGCGGGTATGCGCAGCACCCACCACCAGAGGGCGTGCTGTGCATTCTGCACCCCCTGGCCCGGACCCTCCTCCCCTTCCTGTTGATGGTACACTTTGTCTACCTATTAGTTAAGATTTGTTTATTATCGATGTAACTTTTCGTAATATTTGGTAAGGAAAATATATAGTTTTTCTTTCGATTTACTTTGTTCTTGTTTTTCACAAAATTCAAAACAAGTGTCTGTGGTGTGTGAAACTTCTACCTCCCACAGTGTCGCCGGTGTCGCTGGGGTCCCCCGCTCCTCCCACTCTGCCACCAAACACTTCTAAATAAAACACTCGGTTTCGTTTGTTTTCCCAACCGTTATTTCTTGATTCGTGTGTTTATTAACTATTGGTGGTTGATGCTGATGACCAGCCTAGCGGTTCTCAGTTTCTACGTTGCCGAATCGGGAGCCCAGACGTTCCTTCGCTCCTGAGGTGGCTTGTCTGAGAACCGGCCCATCTGGATGGAGCCAGTCCGTGGAGAGACAGCGAGGCCTTGACCGAACGCGCGTCCTGCGGCCAGCCCTCGGATGCACACGCCACCTCTGGGGACACCCTCCGGAGAGCTGTTCCCAGGCCTGCAAACGCTTTGAGGCATTTCTTGTTGCTTGGAGAAACTAGATATGGCCGGTCCCTTTGGGGGGAACCTACAAACGCATAATGTGATGAGTGCTCCTGGTCACCCTCACTGTTGGGGCCTCACATGGTGCCTTTAGAACATCTACTGCTGGCCTATGATACAGAATAATGAAAGTTTGAGGACTCTGTGATAATAATCGTCATTTTAAGCATTTGTAAGGGTGCAGCTCAGGGGCTCTAAATACATTCCCAATGCTGTGTACCCATCACCACTCTCTATACCCAAAGCTCTTTTCTCATCCCCAACATAAACTCTGTACCTACTAAACAATAACTCCTCCTTCCCTCTTCTCGTCCCTGGTAACCTCGAATCTACTTCTTGTTTCTAGGACTTTGACTACGTAGGTGCCTCATTTAAGGGAGTCCTTCTGTGTCTGGCTTATTGCACTTAGCAAGGTGTTCAAGGTCAAGGTTGCAGCATGCATCAGAATTTCCTCCCTTTTAATGGCTCATCCAATGTATGTATGTACCACAGTTTACTTATCCATCTGTTTACGGACATTTGTTTTGGGGCTGTTTCCTCCTTTTGGCTCTTGTGAACAGAGCTATGAACATGTGTGCACGGACACACATTTGTGTACCTGTTTTTAATTCTTTTAGATGTATGCCTTAAACTGCTGGGTCACATGATAATTCCACGTTTAGCTTTACGAAGACCTTCCAAATTGTTTTCCACAGTGGCCGAACCATTTTGCATTCCCACCCGCACTGCATACGAGAACTCGTTTGTCCACCGTCTCACCAGCACTTTTATTTACTCTTGACTTTGCAGCTGTCTTCATGGATGTGAAGTGGTACTTTGTGTTTTAGATTTGCATTTTCCTAGTAACTAGTGATGTTGAGCATCTTTTCATGTGCTTACTGGTCATTTTTACAGTTTTTTTCCCAAGAAATGTCTATTCAAGTCCTTTGCCCACTTAAAATCATAGGTTGTGTGTTTTTGTTGTTGAGTTGTTTATACATTCTGGACACTAGACTCCTCATTAATATTTGTATTAAACTTCGCAGCCACATTATCAATCATTATTTAAGTTTTCCAATACCACCTGTTAAAGTCACATGCATGTTTTCTTCATCATTCCCCTATTGTGGAATACTTACATGTTTTAATTTTTCTATTATAAATTGTATTGTTTCTGCTTTTTAACTAACTTTTTTAATACAACTTTTCCCACATGAGATGAATTCCTTATGAGGTATGTTGGGAGTGATTATGAAATCTGTGATTTATATTTTCTAAGCCTGAAACATTATTCTAGATTTATTTATACATATATAAAAATGCATGCATACTTCTAACATAAATAGGGTTATATAACATCATAGTCTTTGTTGTATATCATTTCTGATTATACAATATTTCTTGCTTTAAAAAATTCCAGTTACAGAGAAACATTAGATTTGATGGGGTTTGCTGCTCTCCGTCTTACATATATGAGCTGTCCATCGTATTTATCTTGGAATTATGTCTTCATCCCACTATGTTTTTCCTTCACGAAATGTTTCAGAAAGGCACGCTGGCGGCTGGGGCAGCGTTAGCTTGGCTGCGGCTCCATGGCCAGGCTGTGGGGGCTCCCGCGGGCGCTGCTGGGGACCGGCTGCTGTGCGGATGTGCCCCCCTCCACGGGCCCTGGCTTGCGGGCAGGGAGGGCTGCCGGGAGACAGCCTGGTTCTTGTTTTGCGCGTGTCCCCCTGCCCCTGCTCGGGCACGGACCCTCCTTGCTCCCAGGGAGCTGTGAAGGGCCAGGCCTCCCAGGGACCCATTTTCCTGAATGTCAGTCTTTACCCTGAAGGCCTGTGCGGTGTGTGTGCTGGCACAGCGCAAGGGCGGTTACCCACGGTTTTCCAAGTCCCGCCCTCTTGCCAGCAGCACATGCTATGGCCTGGGAGGTGAGGCGGGCAAACCTCCACAGCTCGGGGGGTGGGGGACGAAGGTCCTCGGTCGCCTTGCTGATAGGGCCCCGCACGGGGCAGGGCTTCGCCCTTGATCTGGACTTGAAAAAGGGGGTATTTTCTTTCCACAGAGGACGGGACGGGACCCGCCCTGGGTCACCGGTGTCCCTAGGGCCACCATGGTCCTTGGCCTCTTGGGAGGCTGGTTGGGACGCTTTCCTGTGCTTGGTCCCTCCCTGCCAGGGAGGCCGGGGGCACTGCTTGGCGGGCCCTTGTCCTGTTCTCCGAGGCAAGCGCAGAGCGGCGCCCGGGTCTGCGGAAGCCGGTGGGGCGCGGCGTGGCCTGCAGGGGCGCGGCGTGGCCTGCAGGGGCGCATGCAGGGTGTCCTCGTCATCTCCTCGAGGTCTTCGGCTCCCGCACTGAACCAAGAGGCAACAGAGCGTGGGGATGAGAACGGGGGCAGCACCCACAAAGCCAGCCCCCGCCCTGAGGTCCACCTTCAGGCACGGGCCCCCCTCCCACCCTCTCGCTGTCACCTAATCGGCTCGGGGAGCTAGGAGACAGCCCGACAGCGAGACACCTGAGGCTCAGCGGAGCCCAGGCGGGGTGCCAGGGACGCTCCTTGGCAGGCCCCTTGCTGCCGCGTCAGGAGAAGGCTGTGTCCCAGAAAGAGGGACGAACACATGCCATGGAGGGCCCAGCTTTACACCAGGGACCTCAGTCTCTTTTTCACATCTAGGCCCCGCCTGGCACCTGTCCCAAGATTTACTCCTGAGATCAGCTTAAGTGAGACGCAGATGAGGAGACAAAGCCGTTTCCCGGGCTCGGGAGGTGGGGGCGAGGCAGCTGCCGGCCCCACGGGCTCTCCCTGCCGGCCGGCCCGCGTGGGGCCCGAGTCCTGCCGCGGAGGGTGGGAGCGGAGCAACTAGGCGGGGACGAGGGGAGGCCAAGGCTGAGATGGGACACCCAGAAGCCAGGCTGAGAGCACACCGAAGGCCAGAGAAAGGTTCCTGAGGGACCCCAGGGGTTGGCTGAGGGGAGGAGGCAACGAGAGCGCATTAGGCTGGCGCAGAGCTCTGCGGGGGAGGGGGCAGCAGCTGGGCAGTCAGGGCGCCTGAAGGTGCAGCGGGCAGCCCGGAGGCTCTGGAAGGGCCAGGTGGCTGCAACAAGCCAGGCCAGTGAAGAGGGAAATACAACTTTTGGACTTGTTTCATTCCTTTTTTTTTCCCCCCTCTTGGTGACTTAGAAAGTTTCTTTTGAAAGCTATGTCATTGCTGTTGAACTCAGGTAAGAGAAAGTCCAGAGGCTTGTGCAGGAGAGGGGGCGGGGGCTTGGGCTTGACTCCCACCACCCCAAGGCCCCCTGCCGTCTCCTGGTAGAGAGTGGCACAGGCCTCCCGGGCACACCAGCAGTTGGAGGTCGCGCCTCTCCAGCAGCCCGTCCCTGGGCTGGACAGCGCTTGGCGCCAGCACCCACAGCCTCCGCGGCCTGAGAGCAGCCTGCAGGCTTGGCACCGGGCTAGGGCCCCACCCCACCCCTCCCCCACTGGCCCCCAGTGGAATCGTCTTCTCCAGTTTCTGGTAATTGTATCAGGGCTGCATCATGTTGCTAAAGCTGCAGATA
This sequence comes from Pteronotus mesoamericanus, assembly GCF_021234165.1. Classification (NCBI taxonomy): domain Eukaryota; kingdom Metazoa; phylum Chordata; class Mammalia; order Chiroptera; family Mormoopidae; genus Pteronotus; species Pteronotus mesoamericanus. The sequence goes on from NW_026555088.1 coordinate 405,576, forward strand.
ACATCTCCCTATGGTAACCCTTCCCTGCCAGAGCCCCCCGCGGGGCGAGGGACTCTGGGGTGTGGGAGGAGCTTGGGGCATGAGGGTCTGTCAGGCAGAGGCAGGAGGGCTGGGGCGCCAGAGCAGTGTTGAGGGGCGCTGCCCCTTGCCACGGGAGCCTATGGTGCACAGCGGGCAGGAGCTGGGCGGGGGTCCTGGAGAGGCCCCCACGCTCCTGGAGATGCTGTAGACGGCCTTCTGACAGCCCCCAAGCCTGGGAGCGGGCGCAGAGAGCCCCCCCTCCCGGGCCCGGCAGAGCGACAGGGCCTGGGAGCGGGCCCGCCTTCGCCGGGCGGCCCTCTGGGCGGGGCGCCCCCCATGCCATCTGCGCCTACGGCCTGGGTGCAGGGCAGGCTCGCTAGCGGCGCGCAGCTTCCCGCCTGCCGCCCCGGCTCCTCGCGCTGGGCTTGCTGTCCAGCACCATGACTCCGGGCGCCTCGGAGCCTGGCAGCCCCGGCTGGGGCTGGGGCTGGGACGGGGACGGGGACGATGACTGGGACAGCGCTGTGCTCACCCTGCTGGCCCTGGCTGTTGTGGCTGCCACAGCGCTGGCCTTGCACTGGTTTGGCTCTGGGCAGGACCAGGAGGCAGCAGGACCCGCGTCCTCAGGCCCCAGTGCCCAGCCTTTCCAGGCGGGAGGAGCTGCGCCAGCCCTGTCCCCAAAGGCCAAGGTCAGCGGTGGTGCCGAGGGACATAGCTCAGGACAGGGGAAGCCAGACCCCCCGGGACTCAGCCAGGGGAGTCCAGCTGCAGCTGGCGCCCGGGATCACCAGCCCCCAGGAAGTGGAGATCTGACCGCCACAGACGCTCCTCCACTCAAGACACCCGGCAAGGTGGCCAGTGCGGGGGCCTTGGGACAGCAGCATGGCAACTCCACCCCAGAAGTCCCCCAAGGTGAAGGAAAGGAGCACCTCAGCCCAGGCGCTGCCCTCCAGGGTAGGAGCAAAGTAGGGGGGACACCTGCCCCTCTCATGATACACTTCACTCCGCGGAGCCCGGACAGCGAAATGGAGGTGCAGGCAGAAGCAGGAGGCGTCTGCGCCAAGGCGCCAGCTCACCAGGCCCCAGCCCACACAGTGGAACAGGAGGCCAGCTTCTGGAAGCCCGGAGTGGGGCCGCCCCGCTCGTCGGGGAGAGGTTCAGGCAGTCGGCGGTGGCAGGCGGACGGCAGCGCCAGGGATAGAACCTGCCGCTCCCCAAAGCTGGACCCCCGACGCCTGGGCACTGTGGTGAGTGTGTGGGACACTGTGGACGCAGCCCGAAGCCTCTCTGCAGGCGCACAGAGGCCCTCCGACCCCCAGGAGCTGCCCCTACCAGACCCCGAGCAGATGGGGCCCCTGACAGATGGCTCGGAGACAGGGTGCGGGGAAAGCGGACCCCAACCAGCCCCAGTGTTAGCTCTGGATTCAGGGCCCAAAGCTGGTGAGAGCAGGGAGGCTGGGCCCCGGGCCCCCAGGGAGTTTCAGGGGTCCCCAACCTCAGCGGAAGGCTGGCCCTGGGCAAGAAGGGAGGTGCTTGCCACCAGGAGCTTCAGCCAAGCCCCAGGCTCCATGGGCCCGTGGCCGGAGGAGCAGCAGTGGGGACGCATTCTCATGTCCCAAGGACAGGGGACCACAGTGGCCTCCAATGTTGGAAGGTCTGAGGCTAATGCCTCTGGAGACCACTCTTTCTTCAGCTCAGGGCCAGGTGGGACAGAAGGGCAAGAGGCCCACAGTGTTGGAAAAGGGAGAGAACCTCAGGGAGGCCAGGGGGTGCCGAGCCGCGGGCAGGGGGCTGTCAGTCGGGACACAGAGAAGCCAGCCACAGACAGCCTCTGCCGTGCCCCCTCTCCATCGCCCTCAGCCACAAGCCCCCTACTCACCAGTAAGCCGGCCTCACGCTCAGCTAACCCAACAGAAGCACAGCCCCAGCAAGACCTCTTACCTGCCGACCCAGCTCCAGCTGCATCCCCAGCCCCAGGTGCAGCCCCAGCCCCTGCCCCAGCCCCTGCCGCAACTCCAGCCCCTGCTGCAGCCCCAGCCCCTGCCGCAGCCCCAGGTGCAGCCCCAGGTGCAGCCTCACATGCAGCCCCAGCCCCAATTGCATCCCCAGCTGCAGCCCCAGCTCCAACTGCATCCCCAGCCCCAGCTCCAGCCCCTGCCACAGCTCCTGCGACAGCCCCAACCCCAGCCCCAGCCCCAGGTGCAGGCCCAACCTCAGCCCCAATTGCATCCCCAGCTGCAGCCCCATCTCCAACTGCATCCCCAGCCTCAGCTGTAGCCTCATGTGCATCCCCAGCCCCAGCCCCTGCCGCAGCCCCAGCCAAAACCTCTGCCCCAGCCCCAGCCCCAGCCCCTGCCGCAGCCCCAGGTGCAGCCCCAGGTGCAGCCTCACATGCAGCCCCAGCCCCAATTGCATCCCCAGCTGCAGCCCCAGCTCCAACTGCATCCCCAGCCCCAGCTGCAGCCCCAGTACCAACTACATCTCCAGCCCCAGCTGCAGATTCAGCCCCAGCTGCACCCTCAGCCTCAGCTGCAGCTTCAGCCCCAGCCGCAACTGCATCCCCAGCCTCAGCTGCAGCTTCAGCTCCAGCTGCATCCCCAGCCCCAGCTGTAGCCCCAGTACAAACTGCATCCTCAGCCTCAGCTGCAGCCCTAGCCCCAGCCCCAGTTGCATCCTCAGCTGCAGCTTCTTCCCCAGCTGCAGGTTCAGCCCCAGCTACATCCCCAGCCCCAGCTGCAGCCCCAGTCCCAGCCCCAGCCCCAGCCCCAGCCCCAGCTGCGGCCTCAGCCACAACTTCAGCCCCAGCCACAACTTCAGGCTCAGCCACAACTTCAGCCCCAGCCACAACTTCAGCCCCAGCCCCAGCTTCAGCCACAGCCGCAGCCTCAGCTCCTGCCCCAGCCCTAACTGCAGCCCCTCCTCCAGCTGTAGCCCCAGCCCCAGCTACATCCCCTGCCCCAGCCCCAGCTCCAGCCTCAGCCCCAACTCCAGCCCCAGCTACAACCCCTGCCCCCACAAGTAAGTCAAAGCCTGAATGTCAGGAGCCTAGCATAGCTATCTGCAAGGGCAACCAGGAGGGGCAGATCTCAACTAGCTGGGGAAACCTTATTTCAATGGTTCTTAGGAGTCACCCCCTCCCCAGGCAAGAGAAGCCTCAAGGGACAGCCTTACCGGCAGCTCTGGAGAGCCCTAGAGAGCCCAGCACTTCCACAGCCTCAGAGAACAGAGAGTCTGGCTCTCCCTCTGAAAGGGCCATTTTGGGCCTCAAGGACAGGCAGGGTTCCCCTGCTGAGACGGTCTCAGGGGCAGGCACAGGGGTCCTGGCTGAGGCTGGGTGTCGGCCACAGCAGAGAAGTTCTGAGGTGAGTGAGGCTGCAGTGCCCAGGGCCCCATCTCGGCTGCCTGAGAAGATGCAGCCTGGGCCTGCTCCTTCCCCCCCTGCTGGGGGAGACCCACAGCCTGTCCCCAGGCCACGGAAACGCAGCATGTGCGAGATAGAAGTGGCAGGGAGCTCTGAGTGGAAGGTCGGCCAGGCAGCCCCACGCGAGGGGCCGGGGGAGAGGCCCCGCCCTGTAAGCAGCAGAGGTGCCCTCACAGAGAAACAGAAAGAGGCCCGCAAACTCATGGTGTTTCTGCAGAGGCCTGGGAGCTGGGGGGTGGTGGAGGGGCCCCGGAAGCCCAGCTCCCTGGCCCGGGAGCCAGCCTTGGCATCAGCTCTGCAGCGGCGGCTGGACCTTGGCAGCTGCCTGGATGTACTGGCCTTTGCTCAGCAGCACGGAAAGACCAACCTGGCCCAGGAGACCTATGCTTTAATGAGTGACAATCTGCTGCACGTGCTGGGGGACCCACACCTCTACAGGCAGCTGAGCGGGGCTGACCGAGAGCGCATCCTGAGCCTTCGGACTGGCAGGGGCCAGGCCGTGCTGGGGGTCCTCGTGCTGCCCAGCCTCTACCAGGTGAGCCGCTCAGGGCTCACAAGGGGCCCTCACATGGAGGAGGCTCCTGCTGTGGGTCCTGTGCCCCCACCTCTTCCATCGCACCTGCACATGTTCAACCCCCAAGAGAACACCTGGCGGCTCCTGACTCGGGTGCCAGAGGAGGTCCCGCTGCGGGGCTGTGGCCTCTGCACCATGCACAACTACCTGTTCCTGGCGGGCGGCATCCGTGGCTCTGGCACCAAGGCTGTCTGCTCCAATGAGGTCTTCTGCTACAACCCCTTGACCAACATCTGGAGCCAGGTGCGGCCCATGCAGCAGGCCAGGGCCCAGCTCAAGCTGGTGGCCTTGGACGGGCTGCTCTACGCCATCGGGGGCGAGTGTCTGTACAGCATGGAGCGCTACGACCCCCGCACAGACACCTGGACCTCGCGCGCGCCCCTCCCTGCAGGCACCTTCCCTGTGGCACATGAGGCTGTGGCCTGCCGTGGAGATATCTATGTCACTGGGGGCCACCTCTTCTACCGCCTGCTCAGGTACAGCCCTGTGAAGGATGCATGGGACGAGTGCCCCTACAGTGCCAGCCACAGGCGTTCTAGCGACATGGTGGCACTGGGGGGCTTCCTCTACCGCTTTGACCTGCTGCGTGGCGTGGGTGCCGCTGTGATGCGCTACAACACAGTGACGGGCTCCTGGAGCCGAGCAGCCCCCCTGCCCCTGCCAGACCCTGTCCCGCTCCGCTGTACGGTGCTGGGCAACACCATCTACTGTCTCAACCACCAGGTCACCGCCACCTTCACGGTCTCTGAGGGGACCGCCCAGTTCCAGGCCAAGGAGCTGCAGCCCTTTCCCCTGGGGAGTAAAGGGGTCCTCTGCCCATTCATCCTGACTCTGCCCCCCGCGGACCCGATGCAGACTGCTCTCTGAGCCGCTCGGCACCAGGACGGCAGCTGCTGTCTCCAGGCAGGCCCTGGCAGGGCTCTGAGGCCAGGCGGGGCACAGGGAGCTGGCTGCTCTTCATTCCAGAGCAACTTTCCTTTTCCATTATGACAAGCCTCGTGTTTTCCCTCCCCCGTTCCCCTCCTGCGAGAGGGCCAGGCTCCCTGCCCCCGTGAGCTGGCTGCTGGATGTCTGCACCACGCCCGTGTCCTCCCGCCTGTATGAGTAAGTCCTGGCCCCAATGCTTCCGCTCGCTCACACGAACCCTCCTTGAGACAGCAGGCTCCCATGGCCAGGTTCCCGTCACAGCACCAACCACACTGCCCGTGTCCCCAAAGACCTGGATTCGGCCTCCTGCGGAGTCGGGGACTGCCGATCACAGGAAGGCGATGGCTTCCCTAGGGCTCAAAGCCAGGCAAGGGGCCCACGAGGGTCTGGGAAGAAGGAACAGGAGCAAAGAGGCCCCCGGGAAAACATCTTTGCATGTGGGATTTTCTGCCCATCCTGAGGCCTTGGAGTGCCTGGCATAGCTGTCCCCAGAAACAGCTCTTAGCTCTCCTCTGTCTGGTTGGTCCTCCGGGGCCTGAGACCCTTGTCTCTGACCCTGCTCTGTTCCCGGCAGCCTCTGCCCATAATCCCAGCCCAGATCTGGCTGGGATTCATGTCCCTCTGCAGCCTTGTAGGGTCACTCTCACCTGCTCAGTCCCTCCACTTCCCACCCCACTTTCCACCAACCCTCTTCTTAAATGGGACTTGGGATGCACCCTAGCTCTTCCCCTCTTTAGCTGTGTGGACTTGGGCAAGACGGCTAACTTTGTGTTCTCACCTGTTATGCGGGGATAATGGACATGTTGCTCATGAGAACTGTGGGAACGTAGATTGCATATATGAGCACCTGGCACAGCCTGATACATAACATAATTTTCCCCATTGTCCACTTTGGGAGGTAAATAAACCTGAATTTGGCTGCCTATCCCACCCTCTGACCTGGTTTGTCCCTAGCTGCCCTTTTTGCTTTTTATTCTTTGCTTGGCACTAAATATGCTTAATTCACTGGCAGCATCTGCATGTCACACTTCCTGTGTTTTGTTCTTGGTGGGGAGGGACGGACAGGACTCATCAGGTTGTGCCTGAAAATAAGTTTATAGAGAAACAAGTGCTGTGCACGCAGCTGTGTATTGGGGTTAGTTTCTCTGCCAGGCAGAGAAGGCTCCACCCCCAGTGGCTCTGCACACAGGCAGACAGCCGCCTGGCGGCCGAGGTGTGGGGGGCCTACTGCGTGCGCTTGGTCTCACTGAGCAGCTCTTGCCAGTTCTTCTCCATCTCCTCCTTGCAGTTGAGGAAGGCGTCCTCCAGCCGGCGCATGGCCTCTGCCAGTGTGGGGTTGGTGCGTATCACCACCATGTCGTAGGCCATCCACGTGGCCTGAACTGCAACAACCAGACAGGCCTGGTCAGGTCACAGGGTGGGGCTGCAGCTCTGGAGCACCCAGGGCCCTCCAGATGGCCGGCTGAGTCACCCAATTATTCTATGGAGAGAAAGCTGGTTAGCAACTTGTTTCAGGGCTCACAAAACCCGCTATTAAAACTCCTCCCTGCACAGAGCAGTGATGAAGCTTTCCTGATCTCACACAAGCCTTACCTTCTGGATGTGTGAGCCCATGACACTACAAGGCTGGAGGCCAGTCTGCTAGGAAATGCTAGGAAAAATCAGAGCAAACGCAAGTCCCTACCTATCCACAGTTCACGGCTAGTGGGTGAAGGATGACTCTCAAGGAGTGGTAACACCCACCAAGCTCACCCGAGTGCTCAGGCAGGGCTGACCATTCCCACTCCTGCAAGGTCCCGAGCCTCATGTGACCTTGTGCTCAGTGGCCTGGGATGCCTGTCCACCTTCACCTGGGCACCTCTTTGCCTTCATTAAGGCCAGTCCAGAGCTCCTCCTTCTGGGAAGCCTTGCTGAATGCATGTTAGGTGTCCTTTGTTGCTCTCCACTGCTCTGACCGACTTTCTTGACCTTTCCCTTTGAGGGCAACTGGAGGGCAGCGTCCCCTGGGCCTATAGCTGAACACGTGCTGCTTATACCAAAACCCCACATCCAGACCCTTCTCTCTGCAGCCCCTACCCCACTGGTATGTCTCTACCTTCTAGAACTACAAAAACCAAGGGACCTAAGCCCTTCTGCCTGACAAGGAGAAGTTGTTAGACAAGGTACGTGCAGTACCTCAACAGATAGAGGGTATATGAGTATATAACAAGGCCGGGAATCCTTGAACTTTGGGAAGCATGGGAGTCACCCTACAGAGCAGAGAGCAGGTGGAGTCAGACTTTTCCTCCAGCTCTGTACTTCCCAGCTGTGTGACCTACAACAGTGACTCAAACTTGCTCCCCTCAGCTTTCCATCTGTAAGGGACAGACAGCGTCCTAATCTTGGCTCCCCGTGAAGACTAAAAGAATGATAGTAAACTGTCTAGCACAAAAGAATAAACTCTTACTACAAAATAAATAATTGAGGTATTTAGGGCAAAGAGTTGAGGTAGGTAACAAATTACAATGCAGAGGAAAAACAGCTCACAGAAATGAATCTCATATAATCCTACAAAGGAGCTGGAATTCCATCTCTGAGTTTTCTAAGGCCAAAGCAGAAAAGAAAACATGCTCATGTACAAGACCCAGTGACCACAGAATAAAAAAAAACCCACTATGTAAGACACTTTTATCCTGAGGAAAAAATTGTCCTATAGGAATATGTTATGAGAATTGTAGTGCAGCTGAAAACGCCCTTGATTATGGTGATTACAAGTCCTTACCCTAATCACAAGGTGATTCTTCTGTGTCTACAGTTGTAGTTGCAGGTGTAAGAAAGCTGATGGCACAGCACCAAAGCACAGTTCAGAAAAGGCAATTGAATGAGACACCAAAACACTACAGCAAGTGCATAGCCCTATTCTGTTTGATCCAAGGAAAAATACTTAGAACATACAGGACAGGAAGGACTCATAATCACCAGGACATACTCCAGCCATACATGTATCTTGAGGTTTTCATTCGTTCAGTATTTGTTGAGCGCTTGCTTTATGCAGCACTTTACTAAGGCAACCCTGGAAACACAACTGAAGACAGGACAGATGTTCCCCTGCCCTCATGAAGTGTCTATGCCGGTTGCAGAGGGAGGAGACATACACACACAAGACAATTCTAAATGGTGAAAGGTGCTGCGAAGGAAATAAGCAGTATGTTGTTGACAGGGAGTTGGGGTGGGAGGAGTCTTATTACAGACCAGGTGGTGAGGGCAGGCCCCTCTCCATGGATTTGTGGTAAGGTCTGTCCAGTGGCAAAGCCCAAGTCATAATATGTGGAGGGGCCTGAACAGCAGGTGTTCTGAGAGGCTAATCAGGGCTCACCCTGTATACTTTGACAACCTGCTGGGTAGGATCAAGGTCCTTACACAGAAATTAAGAAAAAATGGTCAAGATGTGCACTGTGAACCCTGAGAACTAAGAAGGGCTGCTGGTGGCTCCCTGGGCTAAAAAAAAAGGGAGAAAAAGCCAAGCCTAGCAGTCACTTCTGCCCAGAGGCCTCTCCAGTCCTGGCCTGCACTGCTTCCTGCCCGCTGAACAGCCCTTATAGAGGAGTCCCTGGGATCCTGTTTCAACCAATAGGGCGGAGGCTTTCCCCATCCAATGGGAACTGCACAGCTGTACCAATCAGGGACCAATCAGGGACCAGGGGCGGAGACTTCTGTCCATAAAGCCAGCTCCCCTCTGGCTTCCAGCGAGCATTTTCCACTGAAGAGAAATGGTTGGGTTTTCCTGGCTGGAGCTGGAGCTGATAGAGAGATGACTTCTGAGTCAGCCTGGTGGTGCTGTTTTCACACTTTTCCACTGCGGCACAAGCTGCTCACAGAAGTGCTATTTTCACAGCTATGCTGTATTACTGTGGAGCTGTTCGCACTAAATAGTGTTTCCTTTTGGACTGCACCCCAAATTGGCACTTGAATTGGTGACAGTGACCACTGAGGGACAGCACCTGGATGCAAAATTTAGTGAAGGATGAGGATAACGTGTCCCAAAAATCTGTTTAGGAGAGGGGAGAACTGACTAGTGATGCAATAAATGGGTTTGCCCTGAGAGCCTGGCAAGTAGAAGTGGACGACAGAAAGCATAGCGACTGAGAAGAGGGTCGGCTAGCCAGGTGATAGGGGATGATGACAAGCCCGGAGGTCACAGATCACAGGCTAATTCACATCATCGGCAAAATAGATCAAGAAACATTTAAAACTGTAAATGATGAAGTTCTACCTCCCCAAACCTCAGATTCCTGGTAGTCTTACAGATGAGTTATTACCAAATTTTTAAAAGAACAGTTAATGTTTATCTAATACAAGTGATTCCAGAAATTAGGAAAGGAGGAAAGACTGATAATCTTACTATATGGACTGGTATAACTTAAAGAAAAGCATTTTATAGAAGCGTTTCATTTATATTGTAGAACATCCGAGAATAGAGATAAACAAAAACAAAAATTCAATTTTCTCTAAGCTAGTTTACTCTAAAACCAAAGACAATACAAGAAAAATTATAGATCTCACATGAATATAGATGTGAAATCCTAAATATAACATGACCTAATCAAATGTAACTCTGTTAAGGTAATGTTATGATTAAGCAGAGTTTGTAAAAGAAATTCAAGGATGGTTGAGTATCAGAAAACCAATTACTATAATTAACCACATTAATAAAAGGAGAGAAATCGTAAAAATATCTCACATAATGCATAAGAAGCAGTTAAAGAAGTTTGCCCTGGCTAGTGTGGCTCAGTGGATTGAATGCCAGCCTGCGAACCAAAGGGTTGCAGGTTCGATTCCTAGTCAGGGCACATGCCTGTGGTTGCACATGAGAGGCAACCACATACTGATGTTTCTCTCCCTCTCTTTTTCACTCCTTTCCCCTCTGTCTAAAAATAAATAAAATCTTTTTAAAAAGTTAAATACCTCTTTTTTATTTTAAACAATTAAACTCTAACAAATTAGGAATAGAAAGAGACATCTTTTACTTACTAAAGGCAATATACCAAAAACTTACAGCAAACATTATACGTAATAGAGAAACTGTGGATACATTACTTATAAGGTTGGTATCAAACAAGGATACCTCTAATAATGTTACTGGTATTGGAGATGCTGGTAAATGGAATAGAAAAAAAAAAGAAAGAAATGGTGTAAGGATTGGAAGGTGAGAGAGAAAACTGTCAGTATTTGTAAATTGTAAAAATGAAAGAATAAAGTCCTAATAACTAAGTCAATATGCTCTATTAGGTATCAAGACAACTTATAAATTCCTATTTTGAAAATAGCATGGTACGAATAGACCAGTGGAAGAAAGTAGTAAGCTCAGAGATAACCCTAAGGATATATGGCAATTTAGTACATGATGAAATAATACCAAAAATCAATGAAAAAGGACGATGTACTCCAGATGTATTAAAGATAGAAATATGAAAGATAAAATAACATTTATAAATCAAAATTTAGCACTCAAATGTCTTCCTCTCCTCCTTAGCTTGGGATTGTAGACAGTTCTCACCTTGCATCCTCTTCTTTCTTTGGCTTCCGACCTTGTGAACCCTGCGCTAATCTGGCTCTTTGACTGCCCTGGGCTTTCCTTCCTGAGCACACGGCCTTGACTGCCTCTTCTGCTGGATGGCCCTCCTCTCTGCCCCCAGCACCCCAACTCATCTGCCTTAATGCTCTGTGTAAAAGCCTCTCCTGCCTCCCCAAGCAGTCGGCCTCTCTTTTTCCTCTGCTCCCTTCCCAGTACTTGGCCATTAGCATTTATTTGCCAGATTATGATTTTTAATATAAAATTAAAATGTGTTTTAAATTAATTTATATATTTAAATTAAATTAGTCATGTTGATGTCTGTTTCTGGCTTCTACATGCTTCTCTGATGAAGGAGCATCTCTTCAACCTTATATTCCTAGGACAACACGGAGTAGATGCTTAGCAAATGCTGCAGAATAGAAGAATATTTAATTAGATGGAGGGACTTATATAGCTTATAGAGAAAATGAATCATGGAACTTTTTCAAAGGGTAGCTTTAAAAAATTTTCAAGTACACAGGTGAAAATATTGCAAAGATTTCTAGACAGAAGTTTTCTAAAGCGTGTTGTAATAACTGGAGATTATTTCCCAACTAAGAATATCTTTAAAAATATTTTTTCATTTGAGTATGCATCCCTTCTAAAATCTGTTTTATGATTTTCTCTAGCAAAACTTAGGCTCACAAATTATAAGAATTATACATATTCTTATAATTTGTAAAGTAAAGAGCAAATTAAAGAAATTATAATGGTATTACTACCACTGCTGGTTACCACTTAGTGGAAACATTGAATAAGAGTAACGGGTCTTTTCCAAAAATGGAGAACGTTGTTCAGCTCCGTTGCCGCTTTGGCCCCGAGCTGAGCCTCCCGTCCGCGCCCCGCCGCCGCAACTCCGTGCCCCCGAGCGCCGCTCCCGCGGCCGGGGCGCGGAGGCTGGGCTCCAGCGCCGCTCACGGGTGTCGCGTGAGCGCCACTCGTCACTTGCCGCGGACCCGAGCTGGGGTCTGGCGCGGTGCCCCGCGGCCGTTCCTGTCCTCGAGGCGAGAGCAGTCCGGGCGCAGAAACAAGACGCAAACGGACACTAGGAAGCAGCGTAGGCGACGTCCAGCGGCGACTGCGCTCCTCGCGCGAGCGCCGGCGCGGCGGCCCGCGGGCGAGGGCAGCGCGCGGACCCTGCGCGCGGGGACGCGGGGAGGGCCCCGGGGGGGCGCCTACCTGAGAGCCTCTCCATCTCCTCCAGGACCTTCTCCAGGTCCTTGTTCAGGTCCGACAGCATCCTCAGCATGTCGTCGTAGCTCCTCTCCCCGGGGTCGGAGGCGGCCATCTGCGCGGCGGCGCCAGGAGGGAGAGGCGGTGACGCCCTCGGACCGACCGGCCGCCCGCACCCCTGCCCGCCCCTAGGGAGGCCCGAGCCGCCCCCCGAGGTCCCCTGCGCTTCCTCGGGCTCTTCTCTTCCTGACCTAAGAGCTGACACTTGTCAACAGTATTTGTTCACGGAATAAATATGTAATCGCCTGTGAGTCAGGGAGGCCCAGCGCTTGGGCGCCACCAGTGGACTGAATCCTGCTCTTGTGAGGGTCGGGGCGGGGACACAGGGGCGAGGAGACGGGCTGAGGGGTCGGGCTGAGGAGACTGGGCGAGGGGTCGGGCTGAGGGGGCCGGGCGGGGGCACAGGGGCGAGGAGACGGGCTGAGGGGTCGGGCTGAGGAGACTGGGCGAGGGGTCGGGCTGAGGGGCCCGGGGTGAGCGGTGGGGTGAGAGGTCGGCCTCGAGGTGCTGGGCACAGCCTGCATCCGGGCAAAGACCCCGGCCTTGTAGCCGCCCTCACTCACCACCTGCTTTGCCAGCGCTTGGCCCGCTCACTCCTCAACTCTGTCAGCTCCTCCGCCCTCGCAGGGCCGGGGCCTGAGGAGGCTCCTCCGAGAGACGCCCCGCCCCTTTCCGTTACCAGGCCCACGCCCGGAGCTGGCGTCTTGTCCTCATTGGCTGGAACTCCAGGGCGCAAAGGGCGGAGCTGCGAGCACGTGAGGGCTCTGGCCTCGAGGTCTCATTGGCTGGTCTCCCGCGGAAAAGGTGGAGCCATCTAGGGCCCGTCAGGGCAAAGGCAGGACCACCTTCGCGATGCCCCACCCCTTGTAGTGGCGGAGGGAGTCCCCGCTTGGGCGGGCAAACACACAGTACAGTGTACACAGGATGTTCTGTAGAACTCTGTACCTGATACCTATGTTTTATTAACCAGTGTCGCCCCAATAAATTCAGTGTTTAAAAAAAAAAAGTCCTGGAAAGACAACCTCAGCGCACCGAGGGAGCGTGGAGCTGGGGGGAGAGGGCACTCTGCGCCCTGATGCTTGTGTTCCTCCTCTGGCCGCTTTGAGAGGATGGCCCTGCGCCGAGGGCTCTGCCCGCCTGCTGGACCGCTGCGTCGCCGGCGTCCAGGACAGCGCTTGGCACAGCAGGTGCTAACAAACATTTGTTGAATGAATAGCTGGATACCTGAGTATTTACGGTCTTCCTAAGTACCACGCGGTGCTGTCATTGTTGCATGTCAGGGCCTAACAGAGGTGGAAGCCGAGGCTCAGGGAGATGAGGCAGGCAGGGGCCCTGGTACATGACGCTGGGAAGTGAAGCGTTGCTTCCAGCCCAGGTCTGCCAGGCGCTGCTGGCCTCCAGGCAGCAGAAGCACAGACCGCCCGGCAGGGACGGGGGAGAGCTCTCGCCCCTTAGACAGGCTGCACACACACAGCTGCCGTCGGGAGGAGGCTGGAGCCACCGCCTCAGCCTCCATATGCTGTCTTTGTTTAGAAGTTTTAGAAGGGGTGGGCCCCTAAGAAGGGTGGTAAGCAGGGCAGTGGCGTGGTGGAGAGACCTCTCGGGCTGCTGGAGGGAGGATAGAGATGGAGCCGGCTGCTGCTGCTGTTTGGGTGAGGAATGATGGAAGAGTGGGCGGGCGGGGGTGGTCCTGGTAGTGGGAAGTACAACCCAGTTAGGAGGAAGGCTTGACCGGGCTTGTGATGTGGCAAGTGAGGGAGCGAGCAGGAGCGGGCCAGGGCGACACTGCTGGCTGAGCTGGGGAAGAGGGGAGGAGAAGCCGGTGTGGAAGGCTGTCAACTTCGTGTTTAAACACCTTGTGTTTGACATTCCCGACAAATCTGGGGCCCACTGAGTTGTCTCTCAGGGACTCTGATCCTTAGTCTGCTGACTGCAGAGCAGAAAAACACAGCTGGGGTTGAGACAGACCGTTCTGGGCGCGGAGCCAGTCCCCGCCTATCTGTTGAGGCTGCTGCCGCCTAGGCCACACGCCCTCCAACTTGGTCCTCAAGTTGTCCCTTCCCACCTGTGAGTCATCCTGCATACTTCCGCTCCGTCTGCCATTTGCTTGGACTGCCCAGGAAAACATGAGTAAGGAATAACTGTAGTGGGTAATGAAGGCAGCCTCAGAGAATAGTTTGCCAGGCTAAGGGCACAGGATTCCAGACAGAAGGTTCCGTGAAGGAAAAGGCAAGGGCGTGGATGAGCCTACTGACTTGAGGGAGTGTGGTTGGGGCTCAGGGTTCTTGTGGAGCGGCAGAGACTGAGACCAGTTGGGCTGGAATATGAGGGGCCTGGGGAGCCCTGCCTGGCAGATGGAGGTGGGCTTCTCAAACGCCCTGCAGAGCCCAGACCCAGAAGAGTAGGCTCTCCGGGAGCCCACAGAAGCCAGTCTGGTCTGTCCATGCCCTTGTGCTTCTGAAACTGGTTCACTGTTCACCAAATGTTTTTTTATATCCCGGGCATGTGGCTAGACTACATTTCCCAGCCTGCTTTGCAGTGTAAGTCCAGGCCAGTGAGATGTAGATGGAAGTGCTCCAAGTCCCCGAGTCACCGTCAGGCCAAGCCCATGAAAAGCCTCCCATGAGTGATTCTCTCTCTTCCCTCGCATACCTGTTGGATGCTCATGTCTGAGGCAACTTGGGAACTAGCTGAGGAAGTCAAGCCTCTGTCAGCATGTCTTTGAACAATGGTCTGGAGCAGACCCTGTTTCAGCCAAGTGAGCAGGAATGAAGCCCACACTAGGATTTCAGGGTTTGTCTGTTACAGCTGCCAGCCTTACCTAGTGCAGGTCAGCAAACCCATGGGGCACAAGGGGCTTGTTTGGGTCAGTGGGTTGTCACCAGGAGTTTATACACTGGTTGTGCATGATGCTTTCTCTTATTATAACCAAGAACAGATCAGAAAACTTTTGCTGAATTTCAACATTAATTAAAAGCCAGCTGACAGCCCTGGCCGGTGTGGCTCAGTGGACTGAGCACCGGATTGTGAAGCAAAGGGTCGCCAGTTGGATCCCCCGTCAGGGCACAGGCCTGGGTTGCAGGCCAGGTCCCTAGTGGGGGGCGCGCGAGAGGCAACCACACATTGATGTTTCTCTCCTCTTTCTCCATCTCTCCTCCTCTCTCTAAAAATAAATAAATAAAAGCTTTAAAAAAAAAAAAGCCAGCTGATAAAAACTCAGCTCACTGCTTTCCCAGGGCTGGGCAGGCTGACGTGCCCAGAGGACCCCTATACGGACACTTTCCCAGGGTAGGCTGTGCAGGCCTCCCAAGAGGCAGAGGTCTGCGAAAACGCTCTTGAAAGCCCAAGAAAGCTGAGGTGGAATGTAACATTTTATAAGTGTAGATGCACTTTTATAAGCCTCTCACAGAGACTCAAAAGAGGTTAAGCACCTCTGCCCTGGGGTCTTCCCATGTGCTCTTGGGGTCTAACTACCTTTAAAGATGTATCAGGAGCCTAGATCTCATTAGCTTTTATGTGTTCAAGACTCTATCAATATTTCTTACAGACATGTCAAAGTCAACACTCAAAAATCTCACTCAATGGCCCTATTACCCAGAGTAAAAAACATGCACTGTCTTCGGTGCCTCTTTGCCAGTTTGCTGGGCCTACCTTGGATGTTTTCGGCGTCCCGATCCTCTGTTCCTTCGTTTCCGTCCCATCGTTTCTCCCGACTCTGCTGCCACCATGAGCACTGCCCTCTGACAGGTCTCCGTCCCCGTCCCCGCTACCCTTTTTTTTTTTTTTTGGAGTCACAACCAAACTTTTTATTCTTAATTTTGTATTTGTGTTTGAAACATATCTGCTATAAACCACTTAACAAATGGATGGCACACACTTAAAGTCATTAGTTATAAAGTCAAATTCCAACATATAAAAAAGTAAAGAATACATTTGACAGAAATTACATTTGCTTAAAAATAATCATTACGAACAATCTGCATATTTTTATTGGACCAAGAATTGTCCTTTCCATTAACAAAAAACAAAGAAAAACCTGATGAATGAGTAACATTCCCCCCCCAGCCTCCTGTAAGTGCACCATGTGTTGTCCCAAGTCATTAAAGCTCATCTTGGTGTCCTGGGTCTCCACTTACACTACACTATTCACTGCTATTATTAAGGAAAAGCAAATAAAAGCAAATTAAGTCTGCAGTTTTCACCAAGAGGTTGAAGGAATCATCAAAGCCAAGAGCAACGTTACTGATGATGAAGATGTGGAGAGCGTGTGGAGGGTTGACTGAGCACTAGTGATTTTTCCACCTGAATATGATGGTACCCTGATTTGGGAACTAGCCGTTCCATCCCCTCCTTCACTGTATGCTCTAACTTCAATAATATAGACTCCAGCATCAGGAAGTGGTACTACTACTTGAGGTTTCTGTGTTTCAATAACACTCAGCATTCTTTGAATACCCTCCCCCCACCCAGTTAGCCAGAGAGATCTCATCTCATTAAAACTCAGTACAGATCATCGCCTCTGCTCAAACCCTGGCGGCTCAGCCCATCATTCAGAGAAGCCGGAGCCCAGGCCACAAGCTCCTGGCCACCTACTCCACCCGCTCCCGCCTGCTCTCCCCTCCTGGCCTCACACCAGCCACAGGCCTCCAGTCTCCCGCCCACTGCAGCAGGTACCACCGGCCTGGGAGCTCTGGTTCCTGCTGCCACCTACAGAGTGCCAGCGTCTAGAGTCGCTAAAGCATGCAGCACTGGTGACAGAGTGCCTGCGTGCACTTTCCTTGAAAATTATTTTTTGCTTACTTTTAGTATTATTTTAATAGGGAAGCTGACCTGAAGGGAGCAGCATATGTTGCTCCAGACCACCCTGTGTGCCCTTCATGGACATGACCACCCGACACCAGCCTCTGGTGCAGCTGCAGCACCGGGGGGAAGCCCCTCAGGGCTGTGCCCGCGAGCAGAGGGCTGTGGAGGGCATGCCTGTGCGCAGAGGAGAGAGGCCGCCCCACCCCCAGCAGACAAACAGGAGTGGCCCCAGGGGGCAGGTGGGGGTTCTGAAGCAGGAATTTATTCCAAATGGACATAGTGGTATGGACAGTGACCTTGGCAGAGACATCTTTCAAAGAAGGTTATGGCCTCTCATCTCCCAGCCCCAGCCCCGCCCTTGCCACCTCCCTGGCCTGAGCTGGGGCAGGGGGAGGGTCTCCTAGTTCCCAAATAAAACGCCGGAACCTAAGGGCTAAGAGAGAATTACACAGCCTTATGTTTATTAGTATCTAGCGAGAAAAAAAATCAAAATTCCCTCCCTGCTCCAATCCCACCTCCACCAGATGGGCCTCGGGGAGCAGCGTCGGCTGGGGAGCACCTGCTGCCAGCGCTGTCCTTGGAGCCTGGGCACCTGTGCGTGGTCACCCCCGGGGCCTGCGAGCTGACCACAGGCCCATTCCTCCACACACAGGGATGAAAGGGGAGCTGGCCTTCCCCAGCCTTCAGCTGTTGGCCTTAACTTGGAAAAGATCAGCGATGTCCAGCAGAGCTTGGCGGATGTGGTTCCCAAAGCGCTGGGCATTCTGTGGGAGCCAAGTGCTCAGGCCGACCTCCAGGCGAACCCTGCCCTCTCTGTCCCCACAAACAAGGACTCTTCCCTACCCAGGCCCGGCCCCGCTGGCACCCCCTCCTTAGGTCTGAGTGGGAGCAGGAGACTCACCGTCTCTGAGCTGGAGAACTTGCTGGAGACGTGGAAGAAGATGGTGTTCTCGCCTGCGATCATGTAGGAGACCCCGTAGCCGTCATCCGCCACCTGAGGGCGGCACGAGGGGGACGCAGAGGTCAACTAGGCCTTGACTGTCTATCTGAAGCCACGCTGACTTGTCACAAGATCCCCAGGAAAGGCCCCACCCCTGGTGTCTTTTTCCTGAGGTCAGGACCCTGCCCAGGAAATAGGGTGGACACAAAACAACTCTGTCCTCCTCCCCCGCTTTCACCCGGGACCCAGAACCTCAGGTTCCCTTCGAGAAGCGTCACCCCAAGGGCGTCTCTAGAACCTGACGAAGGAGCCCATGTGGGTGTCCCAGGAGACAGCTGCACCCTGCAGCAGGGAAGCCCGCCCCGGGCACGGGCACCCTCAGCGGAGGTGCTGGCGCAGGTGGGTCCCACGCAGGGCAGGTCCAAGGCTGTGCTCGAGCCCCTGGTCTGACCTCCTCAAGGTCCCGCACTCTCCACTGAAAGCCGCCCCCCAGCCCCATCCTCCCCACCCATTCCCTTTTGAGGGCACTCACAGGGCCAAAGCCTCCGCCAGCAGCCAGGTGATTGGGGTACTTGTTTGGGTCAAACATGCGGATCTGGAATTGGGCGGTCTGGCTGGTAGAGAGGCGCCAGGGTTCCGAGAGCACCTGCAAGGGAGACGCAGCGGTGAGACGGCCCGCGCTCAGCGCACACCTGCCTGAGCCAGGCATCGTCCTGCCCGCGATGCAGGAGGAGCCCAGTGCAGGGCCTTGCTGGCTGCTGCCCGGGTGCCCCACTCTGTGCTCGCCATCACAGCACCCGCACAGAACCCCCGACCCTGTGCCCTGTGCGTGGGGGCCGGCTGACCCGCCACCCCTCTGCCTGCCTCTCCTCCATCGCCCGTCGGAGAGCTTGCTGCCACCACCTGCCCTGCTGCACGTCTGTCTGCCCGCCCCCCTCACAGGAGCACCAACTCCAGTCTCCGTGCGATATGACAGGCCCAGGCGGAGTGTGGACGGGGAGCCTACCCCGGCCCTCCGGTCAGGTGGAGACAGGCCAGGACCCAAGGGATGAGGCGATGGGGACAGAGGGCCTGGCCCCCCACAACACCGACCTCTGCCAGGAAGGGGGAGCTGACGCCCAGGTACTTGGAGACCACGTAAAGGCAGAAGAGGTGCCTGTCGATGCCCGCCCCTGTCATGGCCAGGCGGTACATGCTCTGGTGCTTCTCAGAGGCTTTCCGGAAGAGTTTCTGGAGGTCTGCTCTCTGGGGGGGCAGGGGTAGAGCAGTGAGGCGTGGCTTTGACCCTCAGGGCAGCAGGAGCGGAGGGCCCCTCCCTGTGTGGCCACGGGGGCTCACCGTGTGGGACCCCTGCACCAAGGCCCGGACGAAGGCTGTGGACTCGGTGGTGCAGGAACGCACAGTCTCAGTCCGCCCTTCCCGGAACAGTCTCGTCATGGAGGCTTCGTAGGTCAGGCAGAACCTGCCCCTGTCCTGGGGGTGCAGGGGGTGAGCTTGGCAGGCGGGCCCCGGGGCCACCCCGCGCCCGCGCACCTGTCACGGCTCCTACCCGGAAGTGCGCCAGCTGCAGCGCAATCTGCACGAAGGCGTCCGGGCTGGTCCGGCACTTCTTGATGAGGCCTTTGCCGAAGGGCAGGAACTGGAAGCAATACAGCTCCACATCGTCTGCCAGCGCCTTGGCCACCTGGTAGGAGCTCTCGATGGCTGCCTGGCACTGCGGGGACAAGGGGAGGGTCTGGCGACCGGGCAGGGCGCCTCCGGTCGGGGAGGCGCTGACCCGTGCCCCAAGAGCAGGGGGCTCACACCTCACGGCGTCTCTCCCCACCCCCTGGCCAGAGGTTGGTTCTCCCTGGGGCCGCCCGCTGTGGGTGGGGCTGGCTGGAGGGGAGGAGGCAGCAGAGCACCCAGGTACTTGTCACTCTCGCATGTCCATCCCTGCCCCTTCCTGGCCTACGCACCCGCTCGGGAATGTCCCACTGCAGCCGCTGAGGAGGTGGCAGCATGGGGTTCGGGTTGCCCAGGCAATGCCCTGTCTCCGTGTAGCCCAGGTGGAAGATGTCGGTGCCCAGGACAAACTGCAGGGAGAAGGTCAGGCTGAGAGGCCACCCTAACCCCTGCCCCGTCCCCCAGGGCCTGCCCCGTGGGACTCCTCTGGCCGTTACCTCCCAGAGGTGCCCTACGATAGGGGCGTCTGCCCACGAGTGCTCCGTGTTGAGGCCCAACTGGCCGTTCTTGAAGGCGACGAGGGTGAAGGACTTGTCAAACCACCTGCAGGGCCGGGAGACGGTGACGAGGGGGCGGGCGAGGAGCCAGGCAGGGCGGGTGCAGGCCGAGCAGGGCGGCGCCGTACCTGTTGTAGCAGTTGCCGTGCAGCAAGGCCTTGCCGTAGAGGCTGAGGCTGGCCTCGTCCCCGGGGTCGTAGCAGTGAGACTCCTCGTCCAGGGCCACGAAGAAGGCAGCGCGCTCAATGGCATCCAGAGCAGCCCTGTTCTTGCCAGAGCTGAAGAAGGTCTGGCGCGCCTGCGCCCACTCCACTCTGGGGCGTGAGGGCAGGGTGAGCACAGGCCACTCGGCTGAGGACGAGGGCCCCGCCCAGGGCCTGGCAGGGTCTGCGACTGTCCTGGAAGGGGTCCCTGCCTCCCACACACCTGTTAGCAGGGACAGCAGCCACTCCCCCGCCATTGCCACCACTGCCCCTCACTGCCAAGGGTCCCAGTCAGAGCAGGGGACTCTGTGCTGGGGACGCCCCTCCCCTCAGGGACCTGAACCTCAGCCAGGACAGCCCTGCCCCCAGAGGTACCTTCCGCCCGCAGTGAGGGCTGCCAGCTTCTCCTCCCCGGGCTGGGGCGGGGACGGGTCATCCAGAATCCTCTGGAACTGCAGCTCCAGCTCCCGGGGCTGGAGCAGGCGGGAGCCGTCGTAGAGCCACACCTTGAAGAAGCGGCCCTTGTGGTAGACGGCCACGTGCCTGCTCTCTGCAAGGTGCTGCAGCACGTCTGTGATGGAGGCCAGCGCGGCTGAGGCAGGACAGCGGAGGGCAGGGAGCACCGCCCTTCCCGCCGTCCTGGCCTGGGGCCCCCAGCCATGTGCTGGCTGGGTGGCTCACGTGGCCCCTGCTCAGCCAGGCCTCTGCCTGGGCCTCCTTCCCAGGGGCGGAGTTGCCCAGAGCGTCCATACCTCCCGGTCACGCCAACCACAGTCCCAGGGGGCATTTCACAGAGGAGGAAACCAGAACTCGAGGAAATGACCCAAACGCCCGATGTCGGAAATGACGGAAACGCAGGCTGCTGCTCCGTCCTGCCAGCCCCAGCCAGCCCGCCCCGCGAGGGGCAGCGGCACTCAACCCCTCCTCCGAGCGCTCCTCGCTCAGGGGATGCCCGCCCCGCCCCGGGGGCCCCTGCGGCGGACACTTGGCCCCAGCACTAGCATCGCACCTGCAAACTGCAGGTGTCTAGCGTAGGTCAGCAACGGGCTCTCAGACAGTTACACACCCCGAGACAGCGAGGACGCATGGTGGCAGATGCATAGTAGGCACCTAGCCATGGCAGCGAGGGGGCTCTGTCCCGACGGCCCCACCCTGGCGCTCTGGCCATACCTGTCTCCTTGCCCGGGATCCGAGTGGTGTTGAACATTCTCTCCATCTGGTAGGAGCACATGGGCACGATGCCCAGCGCCATCACCTGGGAGGGAGGCACAGCACAGCTAAGACAGGGCCTCCTCTCCCTTCAGCCCTCAGCCCGCCGCCACTCACAGGCTTGATGTCCTCACGGTCCAGTTTCCGGCGGTACGTGATCATGGCGTGAACGACGTTTCCCAAGCGGGCGGCCTGCACGTCTGTGTTCTTGATGAGCACAAAGTCCTACAAGACAGAGCCGAGGCTGCAGGGCAGCTGACAGGGGCAGGGTGCCACCTGGTCTCCTTGCCCATGGCCGGAGGTGTCCTGTCCCTTGTCCCCACTCCATCCCGCACTGTCAGGTGGGCTGCCAAAGATGTAATGCCCAACTGACCATGTCCCTCCTTGGCCCCAGCTCTGACTTCAGCTGCTTTTCCATAACCTACTTGTTTATGTTTTGTTTACTTTGCTTTGAGAAAGGGGTTCCCACCACTAGAAAAACGGCTTAAAATCTCAGGTACCGATGAGCCGTGTGTGTTCCTGAGAGGACTGTTTGGGGAGGCAGGGGATCCAGCCTGCAACGCAGGGCACTCTCTGGACAGCGGGAGAGCACTGCATGTGCCGTGCGGTCCCCAGCTGGGGCTGGAGAGGGCCAGGCACATGGCGGAGGGGCCAACAGTGGTCTCCCGGGTGCTGGGGGAAGGAGCCCTGGGTCCGCAGAGTGGCACAGAGGAAGGCCTGCCTAAGGGAGTTCCTGGTCATGGCTCCCGGACGGCGGAGAGCCCATGGCCAGGACGCCACTGAGGGAACCGAGGAAGGAAGTGGGGGCGAAGGGAGCCCCAGGGACCCTGAGAGTGACCACGTCAGGCTGTGGGGCTGCGGGGTCCTGGACCCGCAGCATCTCTGTCGCCGCTAAGCTACTTCCAGACTGTTCTCTCAGGGCCTCCCCCACAGCCCCTTTCCCTGGGGCCTCACTCCAAATTCCCCTTCGCCCGTGGAAACCACCACCAGGGCTCTGGGTTGTCCGCCGGGCCCTTTGTCCCGAGACCTGCAGCTGGGGACAGAGCTGACCACAGGTGCCACGTTGCTCTACCTCTTACCGTGACGTAATAGTTGCTGTTCACCATGATGGGCGTCCTGCCTCGAAGGTAGATGTACTCTTCCCACCAGTCACTCACCTGCGGGAGCGCGGGAGGTCAGGGCTGTGGCGAGGGCAGGGTGGCGGCAGCCGGGACGTGAAGTGGGTGAGGGGAAGCCCAGGAGGGGCACTCACATAGTTAGCTGCCCACCACGACTTGAGTACCAGGTACTTCTGCAGCCTGGGGGCAGTCTTGTCCTGGAATTCCTTGGCCAGCGTCTCCATGCGGTGATACTGCTTGTCATCCAACAAGGGCCGCACGGACTCTAGGTACTGTCCAGCCAGGTCACCGTCAGCGCGGGGGCCAGACAACAGTGGCTGTCTCTGCCCAACCCTGTTCTGACCCCAGCCCCACTGCTCTCAAATCCAACCTTTGACGGGGAGAGTCCCTCACGTTTGGACAAGTGCTGAGTCCAGCCTACACTGCCTACCAGGACGCCTGACCCAGGTCCTCACCCGCTGAATCGTGGCCGGCACGCTGGGCACGGGAAGCTTGGGCAGGGACGTCTGGAAGCTGTACAGCATGGGCCGCCCGCTGGACAGAAGGCGGACGCACATCTGGGGATGCAGAGCAGAGAGTGTTGGGCGGGGGAGCAGGGAAGAGAATGGGAACGAGCTAACGAACACTGAGGAGCTGGGCCCCGAGTTCTCAGAACCAGGACCAACCCGTGCACCAGGCACCAGTGCCCCTTGCCTGTCCCCTCCAGCCAGGACCCCCAGTGAGGCCCCGGGATCTCCAACCGGATGCCAGAAGCCCTCCACCCGCTTCTGCTCACAGCCCAGGCTTTGGTGACGCGGCTGGTCTGGCCGTGCATCTCAAACATCCAGCCGTGGTAGGAAAGCAGCAGCTTCAGGGTTTGGCGGAAGAAGAAGATGCCTGTCATCCAGACCCCCGTGGAAAAGACGGCCATGCTGACCAGCGCCCGCGTCTGGGGGTTCTGGTAGGGGCCGTGTCTGTCAGAGAAGGGGAGAGGGCTGCAGGCGTCCACTGGAGGCCCCTCGGGGAAAGCCCGGCCCCGCGCTCCCCATGGTTGGGAACCACCTGGCTCTGAAGGAGAAGAACCTCCCTGGGCACCTTCACAACGAGGTGCAACACACACACTCGGGGACACGGGACTGAGATGGTGTGGCCAGGGGGAGGGCGGCCCTATGATCTCTAATGGCCGTCGTCCTGTGCCTGCCCAGCTCAGGAACCCTGGCCTTGGAGCCCGCCTGACCTCTTTTGTGCCCCGTTCCTCACCCCTGAGGGAGGTGCCTCTGGATATAACAGATCAGCCCCTTGGAGACGTCCACATTGCAGTAGGAAGAACCCACGGTTGCCATGACGACGGCCAGCCAGCTGGTAGGGCTGCCAGGATACACACCCCTAAGGATGCCGTTCTGCGGGGCAGAAACACGCAAGCTGCCTGGAAGGCTTTCCCCTTTGGTCCCCTGCTGTCCTTACTGCCTCGCATCTGGTCTTCCCTTCCTCCTCACCCGACGCCTGCAGCACCCAACTGCTCAGTGCCCCCCAGCGCTTCTTGCATACCCGTCCCCCCCCACACCTTGAGCGGCCCCCTCGTTTCTGTGCTGCTAGAGCCTATTCCCCAGCAGGACTGCCCGCTGCGGTGGGGGTGGAGCGCTGGACAACGGAGCAGCTCACCGCACCTGGCCGCTGCCTCCGCAAGGCTCTATTCTGCACCTGCTGGCAGGAAGAGGCCAGGAGAATCACCTGCGCCCACCTTGATGCGGATCAGGCGTTTCTTCCAGGAGTTGATCCCGGACACATAGATGTGTTTCAGGGCCTCCCGACTGAGCCGGAAGTCAACCCCATCTGGGGTCACGGTGAACTGGAAGGCCACAGCCTGGTGCGCTTCCGCCATCCTGGGGGCTGGCCGGCACCTGGGAGGGGGCGGGAGGGTGTCCAGGCGGGCTCTGGCCTACCCCACCCCCGCCGAAGCCCCGCCCGCGGCCTGCCCCTGCCCCCGCCCGGCTAGCCGCAGCCCCGCCAGTGCCCCAGGCCTGCCGGCCCGGACCCCCTAGCCCGGCCAACGGCCGCGAATCCTTGCGCCCGCGTTCAGGGCATGGCCCGCCGGTGGTGCTGGGCTCAGGCGTGGCGCTCAAGGCCTTGAAAACGTCAGGATCCCGGAGGTCGGTGAAGGGCGGCCTCGGGGCGGAGGCGAGAGGTGCCCCGGGAAGGCTTGCTGCCGAGGGCGAGGCGGCTCCGGTGCCCCCAGCCCCGACCGCCGGGGGCCTCGCGCGTCCTCGCCCCCACACGGCGCTTGGAGCCCTGTGTTGCCCCCCCCCCCCCACTCCACTCACAGCACAGCTCGGGCTCACTCCTTCCTGTCTGCGTGCGGGGCCACTCTGGCCAGTGTCCCCGCGTCCTTCAGGCTGGCCGCCCCTGCCCCGCCCTCAGCGGGAACCTGACACCAACTCCCAAATTGGGGTTGAGAAAATAGACGCGGGCGGCACCTAGGCCCCCTCCCCTGCACGGAGGAACTCGGGGCGGGACGGCCAGGCTTCTGCGAGGTGAGGCCCACTCCAAGGTCTGAAAGCCCGCGGTGGGGGGTGGGGGTGGGGCGGCGTGGGGGTGGGGCAGAGGGTCTCACGTGAGGACGGTGGCATTGGAGCTAAAAATAGTTGAATGTAGGGAAAAGGTCATCTGTGTCAGCTGACCTGCTGGGCCCCTGATCTCCAGAGCACAGGGCTGGACAGCCCCACCCAGGGCGCTCTTTGCACCCCATTACTCCCCAGTCCCCTCCGCAGTTCCTCGAGCATTTATAGCTTCTGAACGGGATCTGGACGGGGAGCGGGTTGTAGGGGAGGGGCCTCCAATTGGCGGAGTGGACCCTTAACTTTCAAGTGCAGAGCACTGAACTGCCATGTTTTTCAGGAAGGGAAACTGAGGCTCAGAGCAGCGGTCACTCTGTCAATTTGAGTGAGTCCCCGGCTGGTACTTCCTGTTGGACTGAGCAGGGCTAGGCCAGGATGTGAAGGAAGAAGCTCGTTTATTGTTTCAAGGTGCACAGCCCCGGGGTTCCTGCTTGTGGGGACCTGCCCAAAGTGGGGGAGAGGTCAGCCTCCTCAGCCCCTCTCGTGGGGCTCAGCCCACTCCCCAGGGCCTCTTGCTCTTGGCCCCTCCCTCCAAGGTCCTGCCCTGGAGGCTCTGGGAACATCCAAGGAGCTGGGGGTGGAGAATCAGGATGGGGGGTGGAGGCTGGTCAGCTGCCCCTTCTGCTGGAAGTACAACTGGAACCGGGACTGGGCGTACTCCTGGGGAGGAGACCACCCCCCACACTGGTGAGCAGGCCTGGGACGAGCGCCCACAGCCGCCCAGCCTGCCCACAGCATCCCAGGACTGCCCAGAGCTCCTGGGGGACCCCAGGCCCCTGCTGCTCCCCTCCCCCACCTACCGCGCCGCCAGGTACTCACCAGGTAACCGAATTCTATGGTGGACATGGATGCCTGCAGGGTGGACCAGAGACCCCAAAAGAAATGGGACGCCAGAGCGTACCTGGGGGTGGGGGATGAGCGTGCATCTGGCCTTGCCGGGACTGCACGGCTCTCGCTGCTCCCCTCCTGCTCTAACCCACACCCTGCCCCCCTCTTCTGTCAGCCACGCCCAGACTCTCCCGCTTCCACCCCCTCCTTGGCACTGGCACCTGCCTGCATCTTCCCCAGCTGTGCGCCGCCCCCCGCCCCCCGCGCCCCGCTCTGCCTGGTGATTAACCTCACCGATTAACCTCTACCAGCAAATCTTCTTCCAGTTTCCTCTGTTCTTCTTGGGAGATGGTCTCACCTTTCTTTATCTCTGCCAGGTAATGGCGAATAAAATGGAGCTACGGTCAAAACACCAGAGTCAGGAAATGGGGAGACCGGAGCGCTTCCCAGCGAGTACTCTTTCTCCTCACTCCGTCCAGGCTCCACCTTCCTCCCTGCTCACAGGCCAGGTCCTATTCCCAGCCTCCACCCTGTACCTGCTGTTCCCGGGTGGGGTAGTCTGCAGGCTGTGCTTTGTAGAAAGGCCACTCCTCGTGAGTATAATCATACACCCACTCACAAAAATGGTTCCCAATGTCAAAGCCCCTGGAGGAACAAGGCGGACACTCAGTCCCCGAATCCCCTGGGTGGCTGGGAGGCAGAGATGAGGGCCCGGTCCATTTCCCAGGGCGGGGGCCTTGGGTCTCACCTGTAGTTGTAACTGCTGTACTCGAAGTCGACCAACATGATGCTGTCAGCATTTTCTGGCTCTGAGAGCAACAAGATGTTCCCTGGGGGAATGTGGTGGGTTCTGGTCACCCAGGGCCCTGTGGCCCCTTCGCCTTAGGTTGGAAGACTCAGATGACTTCTCCTACCTTCCTGGATATCGTTGTGGCAGAAGACCACTGGTGACGGGGTAGAGTCTAGCAACTTCCTGCCAGGGACAGGGGCGTGTGTCGGAGCAGCAGTGACTAGAGGAGGGCCAGACCCGCCCTCTCAGCGAACCCTGGGGAGAGGGTGCTGAAGGTTCCCGCGGCACCCCCTGCCCGCCCCTCCCGCCCCCTCCCGCCCCCTCCCCGTCCTGTGCTGCCTGCCCTCACCTGAGGTTGCCCATCTCATCCTTCAGGCTGTACATCTCCAGCAGGTTCACCTGGGGGAGGCCGGTGGGGGGCAGGTCCAGGATCTGCTTTAGGTACCTGAGGTCCAAAGAGTAGGACACACACGCTCTGTGCTCTGCTATCCCTCTCCACCCCCTGGGCCGGGCTATCCTAGCTGTTCTGTCATGGTATGGCTTGTCTGGCAAATGGTTTGGAAGCTGGTTCTGGAGCGATCATGCTAGACCCTGGGACACCTGGTCCACTCAACTGGCGGCCGGCTGGACAGTCATGGGCCCACTGCCACAGCCCAGTGTGGCAGCTGCCAGCCCGAGGGTTCAGCCCAGGTGTGCAGAGCCCTGCCAAGGCCCCTGACTCACCGCTCCATGGTCCCAAACAGCCAGCGGGGCTCCTTAGTGAAGGGCATCTCCATGCCGTGGAACCGGGCCATCTTCGTGGCGATGGTTGCTGACAACACGGGCTCCCGGAGGTCTCTCGTTTTCAGTGGCCGGCTCTGCACCCAGGAACCTCTCAGGGTGGTGAGAGGGCTGGGGCAGGAGGGGGGAGGGATGGGGTCGTGGGGAGAGGTCAGGGTCTCGAGGCAGGGAGTGAGGGCAGACACTGGGAAGGGGACAGGGGCTGGGGAAGGAGGTGCCTCGTACTGGGATGTACTGTTCCAGTCGGCCCTCTGGAAAGACTCCGTAGAGCTGGGGCCCCAGGGACCGCTCCGCAAGGATGGCGAACATCACACTTTCAAGGACCAAGGAGTCCACGCCCTGGAGGAGAATGACAGCAAGGGGCAGGAGTCGCGCGGCCAGCGGCCAGGCAGCGCCGATGCGCAGAGGGTCTGCGTTCTGCTCCCGGCGCCTCTGGGGCGCGCTCTGTTACCCGGAGGCCCCAGAACACAGGCTTCAGCCAATAACTGGCACGTCCCTCGGCCCCTGAGCCCCGGCGGGGCAGTACCACCTGCCAGGCTTCGGTGGCAAGGCCTCACTGCATCCTCACCTGCAGGATGGCCCCATACAGTCGCAGCAGCACCTCCCGGGGCTCCTCGCCAACGCTGGGCAGGTGGTCCGGCAGCGCGCAGCGGAAGAGTAGGTTGCTGAGGCCCCCGCTACGGAGCACACCGGGGTCTCAGTCCTCCGCTGGCTCCCCGCCCCGGCCCGTCCGTCCCGCTCCCGCGCATCGGAGGGGCTGCCCCCTGACCTCCCACCTCACGGGGTCAACCCTCAGCTCCTCCGGCCGCACTCGGCGCCAGGCACCGCCCAGGTACTCCCGGCACCACTGGTAGGCTCGGCGCTCGGCGTCAGGCGACTGCGCCGAGCCGCGCCGCCGATGCGGGGCCGCGTCCGAGCACTTAGACTGCCGCAAGCTGTCCTTAGCCTGGGGGCCGCCGACAGCCCCGCCTCGGACCACATCACTGCCTTCAGCCGCCATGGCTCGGGCTCGCCGGGGCCCAATGCCCAGCGCCGTCAGCCGCCTTCGGGCGGGATCGGCTGCGCTCGGCCCTACTTCCGGCCCGCCTGCGGGTCTCTGGTCGGACTCGGGTCTCTCCGGCTCAGTCCGGCCCTCTGCGGCGCCACTCGGCCCTGTCCGTGACCCCGGTCCGGAGCCCGTTCCGAGGGCCGAATTCTGCGCGTCTCCGCTGTACCCGGCCCCTCCTCGCGCGCCCTGTGGGCGTGGCCCCTGGAAACACAGGAAGCGGCGTTCACCAATCAGAAGCGTCGTGAGCGGCAGCGCGCGCTGCCTGGGATGGGTCACGCTGGCCAGTCACGTGGACGGGCGGTGCGTCTCGGGAGCGCGCTAACGGGCCTGTGCGCCGGGGCGCCGCGGAGGGTGCGCTCTGAAGGCGGGGGCCGCGGGGAAGCCGGGCGGTCTCTGGGTGCGGAGCGGACGGGGCATCGCGGGCGGCGGCGGCCCCTCACCGGGCAACCGGCAGGAAGGGAGCCATCGTGTGAGTGTGGCCCGTCTGGAGCGTGGGTCACAGCTGGGGGAGGCGGAGAGTCGGTGCCGCATAAACAAACACTGGATGTGAAGGAAACAGTGGGACCCTCGGGACAACGCCAGCGGCCCCTCGGGCCCTACATTCCCAGTCACCGCTGGGCGCCGTGCTAGGGGGAGCGCGGCTCTGAGAGGAGGCTCGTCTGCTTGGAACCACCCCTCTTGCCTCCAGACGTCGAACCGGTTGCAAAATCAAACCCGGCGGAGAAGGCTGGGCCCTGGAGCAGGCGCGTGGGGCTGCGCCGCGGCCGAGCCCGGCTCTGGGGGCCGCCCGGGGGCCGCGGCGTTGGCGGGTGAGACGGACGGGCGGGCGGCTGGCGGAGACGAGGAATCGCGCGCCGAAGGCGGAGGGCAGTTGCCGCGGCGGAAAACCGCGGTTCCCGGTTCCTCGCCCCGCCTGCGTCTGAGCCCGCGCTGGGCCCGGAGCTGCCTGGCTGAGAGCGAGAGGGGCCGCACGGTGTTACCGCAAGTGTGTGCACAAGTTCCCTCCTCAGGGCTTCCCCGCGGGGACAGGTCTCCTTCCGAAAAAGGGCTCTCCGACCCGCGGCGCGGTTGGGTGCAGGGTCTGAGCTGCCGTTGAGCGGGGCGCCCGCAGCCTCCGGAGCCGCGGGTCCTGAGGGGACGCAGGCGGAGCGGAGCCCCGGCCCCAGCCCCCGGGAGGTCCCCGCCCCCGTGCGCTCCCAGGCGGCGCGGCGACTGGGCCGCGTGGGGGAGCCGCGCGGGGACCTCGCGCCTGTGGGGCGAGAGCCGTGGGGGCAGGCGCACAGGGGCGGCCCCTGGAATTCGGCCCCCCACTCACCCCCCGGGTCAGTGCCTCGGAAGCGAGGCGGTGTCCCCTCAGAGACGCAGTGGCGGTCCCGGTACCTCCGCTCCGTGCACCTGGGCGCCGCTGCAAAGCCCGGGTGGCGCCACGTGAGCGAAATCAGCTCGGGGCCGTCCGAGGAGGCAGGAGGGAGGAAACGGCCGTTGGTACGCGGAACGTCGCGCAGCCCTTAAAAAGAGCGGCGTGGACCTGCGAACCCCGCGGGGACAGCCGCGGTGTGTCACTTGTGGGCTAACGTGCATATGGGACCGTCCGGTTTTTTCTTAGAAAAAGTTGCGGATTCGTACGCCTGCATGCCGGTGTGGGTGTAAGTAGACACCTGTAAAGGGGAGCTAGTGGAAAAGCCAGTGCAATTCCTTTCAACTTTTATTTTGTTAGAAATACTCCATTTCCCACTTCTCAGTCTCAGTGTTAGAGAAATAAAAATAATTCAGAACACATAGCTAATTGGATATACTGATTATTAGAAGATCATATATTCTTATACTTTTTTCTTTTTTATATATTTTATTGATTATGCTACTATAGTTGTCCCATTTTTTCTCCCTTTATTCCCCTCCCCCCACCCGTCCCCCCCCCGCACCTCCCCCCTCAGCTCATGCCCGTGGGTCGTACATGTGAGTTCCTCGGCGTCTCCAGTTCCCATGCTTTTCTTCACCTCCCCCCGCCTGTGGGACCTGCTATTTATGCTGCTTATTCCCTGTCCCTTTCCCCCCATTCTTCCCCCTCCCCTCTGCTTTACTGTTCATAGTTTCTGATCTTCTTTTTCTTAGATTAGTCCCTTTATCATTTCATAGAATAAAGTTTGGTGACGATGAACTCCTTTAACTTGACCTTCTCTGGGCGGCACTGTATCTGCCCTTTCGTTCTAAGTGATGGCTCTGCTGGGTAGAGTCCTCTTGGAAGCAGGTCCTTGCCTTTCATGACTTTGAATGCTCCTTTTCCAGCCCCTTCTTGTCTGCAAAGTGACTTTTGAGAAATCGGCTGACAGTCTTTTGGGAACTCCTTTGCAGGGAACTGTCTCCTTTTCTCTTGCTGCTTTTAAGAGTCTCTCCTTGTCTTCAATCCTGGGTGATGTGATTTTGAGGTGCCTTGGTGTGTGCTTCCTCGGGTCCAACTTCTTTGGGACTCTCTGAGCTTCCTGGATCTCCTGGACGTCTATTTCCTTGGCCAGATTGGGGAAGTTTTCCTTCATTATTTTTTCAAAAAAGTTTTCCGTTTCTTGCTCTTCCTCTTCTCCTTCTGGCACCCCTATGATTCAGATGTTGGATCATTTAAAGTTGTCCCAGAGGTTCCTAAGCCTCTCCTCATTTTTAAAAATTCTTGTTTATTCATTATGTTCTGGTTGAATGTTTATCTCTTCCTTCTGCTCCCAATGGTTGATTTGAGTCCCAGTTTCCTTCCCTTTACTGTTGGTTCCCTGTATATTTTTCTTTATTTCATTTTGTGTAGCCTTCGTTTTTTCCTCCATTTTGCGACCATACTCAACCAATTCAGTGAGCATCCAGATTACCAGTGTTTTGAACTGTGCATCTGATGAGTTGGTTATCTGTTCTTCACTTAGATCTAGTTTTGGAGCTCTGATCTGTTCTTTCATTTGGGCCATATTTCTTTTTCTCGGTCTGCCTTAGAAACCGTTGGAAGGGATGGTGCCTTAGGTATTTGACAGGGCGGGGCAAGGAGAAGGGTCAGAGCGGGAACAATGCTGTTCACTTGGCTCTCTGCCAGCTTTCAGTCACTTCCCCCACTGCCCACAAGCAAATTGGGCCTTTCTGGTGCTGATTCCTGGGTGGGTGGGTTTGTGTACATTCTAGGACCCAGTGGGTCTCTCCAAAGGGCTCTCCTGAGAATCTGGGAGTTTCTCCTAGAGCCACAACACCACACGTTTTTACCTCCAGAGGTTGTGAGGCTTTCTTTTCCCGCACTGGGACCCTGGATGGCACAGTCTGTCTTGCTCCGCAGCTGTTCCTCCGATCTGTCCGCACGTAAATGTGGGACCACGTGGTCTGCCAGCTGTGGCCTCGCCCGCCTGGTCCTCCAGCTGCTGCCTTGCCGCGAATCCTCTTCGCCCCAGGTGCCCGTCTCCGCACGCCTACCAGTCTGGATGAATGTTTCTCCTCTAGCTCCTTGGTTGTCAGATTTCCTTGCAGTTCATTTTTCTGGTTAATTTTTCTTTTCAACTTGTCCTCCTTTTGGTTGTGTGAGGAGGCAAAGTGTATCTACCTATGCTTCCATCCTGGCTGGAAGTCCTATTTCTTATACTTTTAATGTAAGCTTTTAGTGCCTTATTCCTTAGATCATCTTTAGAATCATTGAGAATATATAGGAGTCTGGAACTTATATGTTCATTAAAGAGGGAAAATGAATATTCCAGGAAGAGCTGTATAGATCACAACTTTGGAGAAAATGAAGGCAGAGACAGAGGGGTTAATAACTTACAGTTCAAAGATGCATTCACTTATTCATTCAGTTCAGTGATTTTCAACTGGCATGTCACAAGAATTTTTAAAATATGCAAGACCTGATTATTTAGTCAGGGTCACTGACCTCTTTTCCCTTAGATTGTCAAATAAAGGACAACAGCCAACACAACAATAGCCATCTGGTATGAATGAACCAAAATTAAACCTATTTTTGGTCATACCAGCAAAAATACAAATATTTTTGGTTTGCCACAGAATTTTAGTAATTTGTGTGCACCGTGAGATGAGAAAGGCTGAATATTGTAGATTTAGTCAGCAATTTTTATTTAGTATCTATTGCACTTATTGGTGTGGTGAAAATTCTTTTCAATTTCCAGTAGTAAAGAGTACATTTCCAAAAGAGGCTCACATTTATATGGGAAGGATAGACAAACACATTCATTGTCTTGCTTCATGGCTGTTTTAACTCTCCTTCTCTCTGTCACAGAGTAGCCCACGGAGACCTTGATCATCCAGATATTCCACATAACATTGATGACATGCTACCTGGACGTGGTGCAGAAGGAAGTGACCAGTGCTTTGTCCTTGGAAAGACAGTGCATGTCAGAGAATGAGCGATAAGCCCTCAGAAGTTCTGGAGTCGGCCCTGGCTGGTGTGGCTCACTGGATAGAGCACCAGCATGAGAACCGAAGGTTGCCAGTTTGATTCCCAGTCCAGGGCACATGTCTGGGTTGTGGGCCAGGTCCCCAGTTGGGGGCGCGCGATAGGCAGCCGATCACTCATTGATGTTTCTCTCCCTTTCTTGCTCTCTCTCTTCCCCTCTCTCTAAAAATAAATAAAAATTTTTTAAAAAAGTTCTGGAATCTGTCAGTAGTGAAGTCTTCAGGGGTGCAGTGTGATGGGGCAAACCAGGGCATCATACCAGGGTGTCACCTCTGAGATAAGGACGAGTTACTGCACGTTTGCATCCCTGTCATAAAGAAGTGGGCGTGACACTTGATGGACCTCTGGATTTTGGAGTCAACATGTACCACACTTGGGAATACTGTTGTGACCCATTGATGACTTGGAAGACTTGCCAGTTCTGAATGGGGCCTAGAGCAAAGGAGAGCTGTGTTGAAGGTGGAGATTGGAGGATGGGTTCCCTTGCCATGTGGCCGAACCAGCGGGTTACAGTTGTGCTTATTTGTGGAAGATAGGGAGCCTGTGTGGCAGAACCCCAGCAGGAGATCCATGATGCACGCTCCTAGGAGTTGGAAGCGAGACCACGCCTGGTGAATGGCAGAGCTACTCACCCACTGAAAGCAGCTTCTGGTACCTACTGGACCCAAGCAGAGACAGTGATTATGGGACATCAAATGACCGTGTGACCGAATCTGCCTGTCCTGAGCTAGATACTGCCTGACCACCAAGCCAATAGGTTAGGCAGTTTCAGTAACAATGCATTATGCAATGAAAAATGGTCGGACCCAAGCTTGTCCAGAGGGCACCAGCCATATACAGGGAGGAAACTTAAGGTCTAGGCCACAGATGGGTTAGCTTGATGTGATGATATGAAAAGGAACCGCTGCTGCACTGAAGTCCCCTTCAGCGCCCCCCTGCACTGAGCTCAGAGTGGGGGCAGCTCTAAAAGACAGTAATGAGGGGCATCCTCCGGGCAGAGCTTCAAGTGCTACGCTTGGATGTCCACCTTGTAGGGAGCAAGTGTAGCCAGAGGAGGGGTGGGCTAAGGAAGGAATGTATGTGGCAGATGGGCCATGACAGATGTCTTGCTGGTTGGTCAGGGGAATGGAAAGAGCAAGAGGGAATATTGGAGACAAGGAGGGTGGGGGGAGAACAAGGACCTGCGGGGGTGCTCACATGTGCCTGCACCTTTATTCCTCATGGTGGAGCCCACTGCAGAGGGTCACTCAACAGCAAAGCAGATGGACAGACATCACCCAGCTTCTGTCCTTGTCTACCCTGGGCTTGTGCCGTGGGCCCGTGAATGGAGTTGCCGAGGTGGAAGGGGTGCCAGGTATGCCCACCAAAACGGGCTCTCTTGTCAAGGCTGATGGCAGGATCCCTGCTGCTGCCGGACGTCTGGCCTGTTAGCAGCCAAGCTCAGTGCTGGGCTCCTGACGTGGTACCATCTCTAGACAATGCGGTGACCAGTAGGTTACAGTAGATCCTTCCCACCCAGGGGTTCATGCCTCTTGATGTGGGCTTGCCTTCCCCCTCCACAGTGTCTCAGAGTAGCATCACACTGCAGGAGCTTAGAGAACACATGCTATACTAACATGGGATCATGTATGACATTACCCCATTTTATGGTGAGAGGAATGCATGTATGGCTTGCCACTGGATCCAGCGCTTTTCTAACGTCCTGTGGTGTCTAACAGACAGCCAGTCTGATAGGAAGATAGAATGATCCCTTAAACACTTAGCTAAGGTGCCAGCTCTCGGACAGCATCCCACGGAGCTGGGGTGTATACACTGAGTCTTCCAACCTAAGGTGAAGGGTCAGAGGGTCCTGGAGTGACCGGAACCATGAATAAGCCTGTGCCTGGGGCTATACACATGCGATCTCTTGTGACTCTCATGGCATCAGTGTATAGAGGAGGAAACTGAGGTCCATAGGACTAAGTAACATTCGTGTTCAGAAACTTGTTGGCCAGGTAAAGACTGGTACCACAATTTCTCAGGCCCTAAGGCTGATGACATTCTGTGCTCTGGGGACATACGGAAGACTTCACAGATACAATGGGAGGTGGTGCCCCCCACTTCATGATCTTTATATTCCTGGGGTTGAATTGTCTGGTAAAAGGAGAGGGAGTGGAGGGTTGGTCGGAGATGGGCTTTAGGGACAGAAGGCTTCAAGGTTGGCGCAGTCCCAGGTAAAAGTGAATCCTGAGGTCTTTAGGAGAGAGGTCACCAGAATCAAGAGAGCCAAAGGCTGTTGATGGATCGGGAGTTAAGGACCTGACTGACCAGCGTGTTGGATGGGTCATTTATGTGAATGTTCAAGTTAACTGGTTTGATGACAAGACTCAGGATCACAAGAAAATCTGGGCAGTGGGGTCAAACTCTGAAATCTGGGAAGAGATCTAGAGCTCTGTGGGGGTAGTAAGGGAGTGGTTAACATGTCCAGGCATCTCAGAAATTGGGAATGTTCTTAGAGGTCCCAAAATTGAAAAGACAGTGTGATGACAAGGACTTAATGCCCCGGACCTGCGAGAGCCCATGAGCCCTCTCATCCGTTAGTTCCCTCACTCAGATACTTGCTGAGCACCGGCCCTGTGCCAGGCACTGCGGCTGAGCGTGCAGGTTCAAAGGTGGGTGAGGCGGTGTCTCTGCTCCCACGCAGCTCTCGTCGTCAGGGAGGGAGGCACACTAACAAATACCTTTCTCAGAAAAACGCTGTAATCTAGATGAACTAGAGATTCTTTTCGGGGCACAAAACCAGGCGTGATCTGCCCAGGCCATTCCATCTGGGCTGGCCACCGGGGG
This sequence comes from Pteronotus mesoamericanus, assembly GCF_021234165.1. NCBI lineage: Eukaryota > Metazoa > Chordata > Mammalia > Chiroptera > Mormoopidae > Pteronotus > Pteronotus mesoamericanus. The sequence continues at coordinate 441,132 of NW_026555088.1, forward strand.
GTGGATGGCGCTGCTCTTCCCAGCTGGCGACAGCTCCTTCTGCCCAGCGCCCAGGCAGTGACCGCTCTCGTGCCCCGTCCTTCCCTCAGAGACACTTTTTCACAGAAACAGTTTAGACAAAGAAATGCCAGGGCACGTGAACTCCATCCAGGAGGAAAAGGATAATTTCATATTTCCACTCTTGTTGGAACTCCAGCCTCCTGCTTTAGCTAAATCTCCGGAAGGTCTGCCCAGCCTGTCTTTATCAGCCGTCTTCCCGGCCGTGGTCGGCCTCCCCCCGCCCCACGCTAGCCGGCCCGGCCGAGCCGGCTCCCGAGCAGGACTTCGGACCTCGCCGGCCCCGCACAGCTGGTGCGCGGAGCGGTCCTGGCCACAGGGCCGCAGCTGGAGACCGTTCTCCACCGAAACCCCGCAGCCCTGCGCCGCGGCCTCGCCCACTGCCCGCCGGGACCTCTGTCCAGCTGCGTAGTCGCCACGCTACCCCGACAGCCCGGTGTCGGCGCCCCTCTGAGGTCCACTCCGAGTCCCGCGGGGGCCGGCACCGTCGGCCGCAGTCCCTGTCCTTCCGCCGTCAGCACCCCCGGGGGGACAGCTCCTGCGGCCCGATCAGCACCGCCGGGGGCGGACAGCTCCTGCGGCCCCTGCGGCGCGCGGCACCGCCGCCGCGCGCCAGTCCCAGGACCCCAGCTCCCGGTTCCGGCTCCTCGAAGAGGCGGGGCGGACGCTGCGGCCGCCGCGGTCCTCCGCCCGCTCCCCACGCAGGGTCCTCGTCGTGGGCCGCCCCCGCCCGTCCCCGCCCGCGGACCCTCCTGGACGCGGCCCTGCTCCCCCACTCCCGCAATCCGCTTCTCACCCGCCCCCCGAACGCCAGCCGCGCGCCCGCTCCTTCCCGGGCGGGAGCCTCGCGGCCCGGCCGCCTCCCGTACGCGCCGCGGTCCCCGCCCCCGTCCCCGCCCCCGCCCCTCCCGGTCCTCGCCCCTCCCCCGCCCCCTGCGGCGTCCGCGCCGGCTGCCGCGGTGTCCTGCGGGCCGCCGAGGTGTGTGGCGGGCGGGGTGTCGCAGGGCGTGTCACGAGGTGAGGGCGCGAGCGCGAGGGGACCCGCGGCCAGCGCGCCCCGCCCCGGCGCGGCCGCTCCCGGGAAGATGGCGGACCGCGCGCAGATGTTCGCCCTCTCCACCTTCCACTCGCTGTCGCCGCCCGGCTGCAGGTACGCGGCGCGCCCGTGCGGCCTCCCTTCCCCGCGGCCGCCTCAGACCCCTCCCGGGCCCCGGGCCGGCCTGCCGGCCCCCCACCGCCGCGGGGCCCCGAGCCCGGGCCCTCCTGGTCCCGAGGCCCGGACTCCTGACCACCGGCCTCTCCGTTTCCGCCCTCCCCTCACCCCCTTCCCCGGCCCCCGGCGACCCCCGCCCCGTTGCGCGCCGGGATCCAGTGCCGCACCTCGCCGGGCCAGCTGACCCTTCAAGGGTGGCGGTCGCCTGCGGGCGGCCGGCCTGGCGAAGCCCTGCACGCACCCTCTGCCCGCGGCCTGTCCTTCTGGCTTTGCGGGGCCTCCCTCGGTGGAGGCCTGGCGCGGCCTGCGGGGCTCAGGGGACGGCTGACATCAGCCTGGCCCCCCCGCCCCCACCCCCGGGGAAGGGGCTGTGGTGGGCAGAGGGCTGAGCCTCTGGGTGGAGGCCTGCCCTGGGCAGGAAGGGGAGACAAAGTGGCCAGACTGGATTCCCAGAACGGGCTGACCCCCCCTCCCCCCCTGCTGCTGCTGCAGCCTCAGCTCCCCTCCCCCGCTCGGCGCAGCCCGACTCCCCGGAGGCCCAGGCTGGGATCCGGTGGGGCCTGGGGCCGAGCGGGGGAGGAGAACCGGGAGGAGGTAGGCGGACCTGCGGCCCCTCGGGGCTGGCGCGGCTCAGATGCCCGGAGAACGGAGCTTGGGTCTCAGTGGCGGCAGGATGTGCATCTGGAAGCCACCGGCTGTGGGGACCCTGAGGCCTAGGGACTGGGTGTCCCTGGGCGCCTCCTGGGCCCCGCACCCCCCTGCAGGGCCCCCGGGGTTGCCGACTCTCTCAGGAGCCCTGTCCTTGCTCCCTGACCTGGTCTGCTCTCCAGGCCTCCCCAGGACATCAGCCTGGAAGAGTTTGACGATGAAGACCTGTCCGAGATCACCGATGACTGTGGCCTGGGCCTCAGCTACGACTCGGACCCCTGTGAGAAGGTGCGGGGCGGGCCAGGTGCAGGGCCCCTCTGGGAGCGCTGCCCGTGGGGGTTCAGGGTGGGTCTGAGCTCAGTCTTGAAACCAGAGATGCTCTGGTTGCCCCCTCTCCTTGGCCTCTTGGCCTGGGGTCTTCCTGCATATCAAACCTCTCTTTCTCTAGCCTCCACCGAGGGTCTTCCCGGGCAGTCCTCACTTGACCCCTGTCAGCGGGCCAGCTTGAGGGAGCTCAGGGTGCCTGTGCTTCGGGCACCCTGTGGGCTCTGAGCACCACCCAGAAAGAGAACTCCTTCCAGCTCACATCTCCTACCCAGCCCTGTCCCCGCCTGCACCTCCCTGCACCAGGCCTCCACCCCTGAAATTGCTTCTCCCCTGTCTCCTCCCTCCTTCTCTCCTCCTCCTGTCTCCCTGTTTCTGTCTTCATTCATTCAAGAACATTTCTGAGCAACTTCCCTGCGGCAAGTGCCAAGAGCTTGCAAGTGCTTGAGAGAACAGGGCAGGTGTGGCCCTTGCCTACAGGAGCTTATAGCCCAGCAGGGGAGAAAAGCACACCAGAGAGGTGGCTGCCTGCGTGTCCAGGACTGGGCTCTGCCCAGAGGACACAAGGTGCAGGGAGGGGGAAGGGAACCCAACTGAGCCTTTCCCATGGAAATGGCACACAAGCGTGCCCTCAGGGAGGACTAGAGCCGGGCTGGTGAGGGCGTAGGCAGGAGGGACTGCAGGCAAGAATTTGCCCAATGGGATCAACTGTGTCAGAGGCCCTGAGGCGGGTGCCAGCTTGGGGACCCTGCGTGCTGGCCGTGTCCTCCTTCCAGCATTGACTGGCGTTTACTGAGCATGGGCCGTGGGTAGGGCCCACACTTGGGCGTGGGGCAGGCCGCTGCTCAGGGGGGACACTCTGCCCCGGGGGGGCTTGCAGCTTGGCGGGGGAGGCAGAGCAAACCCTGCTAGCGACGGTGAGTTGTGCCCAATGGCAGTGAAGGGGAGCAGTGCTGTCCAGTGTGGGGGGCTGGGGCGAGATGAGGCCGGCACCCAGGGCGGGGTGCTGCTCGGAGAATCTTTGTTACCCCGGCCTGGGAGCTCGGGCTCTCACCACGAACCACAGGGATCCTGCTGTGTCTTAGGCACATTAAAAAAACACAACTACTCTGCTGGGCAGCAGGGTGACCTGGAGGTTTCTCTCCCTTGACTTCTGACTTCCCATTGTCCCCTCTTCTGACCCCTGGGGCCCTGAGTCACTGTCACACTCCCGCCCAGCTCTGCTCTGTCCCTCTTTCCTGCAGGACAGCCTCTCCCTGGGGCGTTCGGAGCAGCTGCACCCCATCTGCTCCTTCCAGGATGACTTCCAGGAGTTTGAGATGATCGATGATAATGAAGAGGAGGAGGAGGACGAGGAGGACGAGGACGAGGAGGAGGAAGACGGGGAGGGCAAGGAAGGGGGAAGTCCTGGCTCCAAAGCCCCTGCTCTGGAGCTGCTGAGTCCCTCCCTGCCCCGCGAGGAGCCCCACAAGCACCGGCCCACCACGCTCAGCCTGACTGTGCTGGGAGCCCAGGTGGGTGCCCAGACCCTTCCTCCAGGACGCCACTGCCCGTGGCAGCCTGCGGCTCCTGCCCCGGGCGCTGGAGCCCCTGCTTAGCGCCTCTCGTCCCTGCCGCAGGACTCCCTGAACAACAACGGAGGCTTCGCCCCACCGCCTCCAGCATCCTGGCAGGAGACAGAGCTGTGCTCACCGGCCCAGGAGCCCCTACGAGGTGAGCAGGGCGTTGGGGCTGGAGGCGAGGGAGGGAGGCAGGCAGGGAGGACGGTGGCCGGCTGACCTATGCCCTCCCTGCAGAGCCGCCTGCCCCACACCCGCCCGCTGTCGCCTGTCCCCGCGGGGCGCAGTCGCCTGTGGGCCCAGGTTGTGACTGCGAAGGGAACCGACCCGGGGGTGCCCCGGCGCCCGGTGGGTCCTCGCCCACCTCGGATCCTGGCATCGAGGTTGACCTGGGGAGCGGCTCCAGCGGGGCCCATGGGGGCCGGCGCAGCAGCCAGGAGCTGTCGTCGCCGGGCTCTGACTCAGAGGACGCGGGGGCCGCACGCCTGGGGCGCATGATTTCGTCCATCTCGGAGACGGAGCTGGAGCTGAGCAGCAGCAGCGGCCGCTCCTCGCACCTCACCAACTCCATCGAGGAGGCCTCGTCGCCCGCCTCGGAGCCCGAGCCCGAGCCCGAGCCTGTGCCCGCGTGTGAGCCGCCACGCCGCCCGGCGTTCTTGCCCGTGGGCCCCGATGACACCAACAGCGAGTACGAGTCCGGCTCCGAATCAGAGCCGGACCTCAGCGAGGACGCCGACTCGCCCTGGCTGCTCAGCAACCTCGTGAGCCGCATGATCTCGGAGGGCTCCTCGCCCATCCTCTGCCCCGGCCAGTGCCTGTCTCCCGCGCAGCGTCCTCCTGGGGGGGCCACACCGCCCGCCGGCGGGGCTGCCGAGGCTGAGGGCCCCGGCGGTGTGGAGCTGGTGGACATGGAGACGCTGTGTGGGCCGCCACCCCCCGCGCCCCCTGCGCCCCGGCCCGGCCCCGCGCAGCCCGGGCCCTGCCTCTTCCTCAGCAACCCCACGCGCGACACCATCACGCCGCTGTGGGCCGCCCCGGGCCGCGCCGCTCGGCCCGGCCGTGCCTGCTCTGCCGCCTGCTCGGAGGAGGAGGATGACGAGGATGAAGAGGACGAGGATGAGCCCGAGGACAAGGTGGGGCCCCCGGGGGGCAGGGGCGCGGGCCCCGCAGCCCCGCTGGACGCCTCGCTGGTGTACGATGCCGTCAAGTACACGCTGGTGGTGGACGAGCACACGCAGCTGGAGCTGGTGAGCCTGCGGCGCTGCGCAGGCCTGGGCGAGGGCAGCGGCGAGGAGGGCAGCGGCGGCGAGGCCAGCGAGGACGAGGCCGGACCGGCCCTGCTGGGGGTCGGCCCGGGCCCCGAGGGCGCCTCCCCGGACAGCCCCGACCTCACCTTCTCCAAGAAGTTCCTCAACGTCTTTGTCAACAGCACCTCCCGGTCCTCCAGTGAGTGCGAGGTGGGGGAGGGGGCGCGGCCCAGACCGCACGTGGCCCCCAGAGCGCTCAGGGCAGCAGAGGGCCTGGGGGCGGTGGGCTGGGCTGCCCCCCTCCCTGACTCCAGGCCTGACGGGGGAGGAGAGCTGGGCCAGGCCTGGAAGGACTTTCCTTCCCGCTTTCTGAGTCTCTGGTCTCTGTTTCTCAGGCACCGAGTCCTTTGGCCTCTTTTCCTGCCTGGTTAATGGGGAGGAGAGAGAGCAAACCCACCGGGCTGTCTTCAGGTATCGCCTCCGTCTCTTCGCCACCCTGCAGACGGGGGACGTGGGTGGGCGCAGGCCGCCGGCCCCCCCCCCCCCCCCCCGCCCCGTGACCCCGCCTCTGCCCCGGCGCAGGTTCATCCCCCGCCCCGTGACCCCGCCTCTGCCCCGGCGCAGGTTCATCCCCCGCCACCCCGACGAGCTGGAGCTGGACGTGGACGACCCGGTGCTGGTGGAGGCCGAGGAGGACGACTTCTGGTTCCGCGGCTTCAACATGCGCACGGGGGAGCGGGGCGTCTTCCCTGCCTTCTACGCCCACGCAGTGCCGGGCCCCGCCAAGGACCTGCTGGGTAAGGCCCCCTCTCCAAGGGGCGCCGTGCCGCCTGGGCCCGCACACCCCTGACCCGGCCCCTGTGACCCGCAGGGAGCAAACGGAGCCCGTGCTGGGTGGAGCGCTTCGACGTGCAGTTCCTGGGCTCCGTGGAGGTGCCCTGCCACCAGGGCAGTGGGATCCTGTGCGCGGCCATGCAGAAGGTCAGTGCGGGGCGGGGCCGCGGCGGCACGGCCCCCGAGGCCCGGGCTCCCACGGAGGCTGAGCGGGGCCCTGGGCCTCCGAGGCAGCCCCCGCCCCGGATCCGGGGGCCTGGGGCCTCTTGGCGGGCTCAGGGGGACCTCTGCCTTTCTCTGACCCGTCCTCCTCGTGCCTGGACACCAAGACCAGCTCTCCCTGAGCCTTCCTGGCGATCATCTGCTCCCTTCTCGATGGCCTCGTGGACAGTTCGTGGACAGCAGCTCATCTGCTGGCCGTGGTTGAGCAGGACAGCCCTGTCCCCGAGACCCCCGTCCAGGCCGCAGGGACAGGTCGGGGAGGCAGGGGCGGTGGGGGCCATGGTCCTGGCTGGAGGGACGGAAGGAAGACAAGGAAGGCTGAGCGCAGAGAGATGACCGGCGGGTCCCGAACTGAGGGACGGCCGGGACCCTGGCTCCCATGCTTCAGCATCAACACCAAGAACCTGCAGAGGAACCTACAGGGTCCTGCCCGTGGGGGGGCCCCTGAGACCCTCTGCTTCGGCTCCTTCCCCAGATCGCCACGGCCCGGAAGCTGACCGTCCACCTGCGTCCCCCTGCCTCCTGTGACCTCGAGATTTCTCTCCGGGGGGTCAAGCTGAGTCTGAGCGGTGGACCAGAGGTGGGCATGGGAGCTGACGGGGGTGGCCCGCCGCGGGGCTGCGGGGGCCGCGGTGTCTGACTGGGCTCCGCCCCCACAGTTCCAGCACTGCAGCCACTTCTTCCAGATGAAGAACATCTCGTTCTGCGGCTGCCACCCCCGCAACAGCTGGTGAGAGCCCCCCCCAGACCCCGCAGCCCCGAGGGCCGCCCCTGGGCTCAGGAGGCGCAGGTCAGGCGGCACCCCCGCCCCGGTCTGCGGGGCAGACAGGCCGGTCCCCAGACCAGGGAGGGCCGCAAGCGGGGGCAGGCGGACGTCTCTCTGGGGCTCCAGCGAGCAGACCTGGGGGGGACCTGGAATTCAGGAGGCGACTGAAGGCAAGCGGGTGACCGGTGGATCTTCCAGGGGGGCCACCGAGCCCAGGCCGCGGGCGAGGGGCGGTAGGGGTCTTGGGGAGTAGCTCGGTGGCACCGGAGGGACACAGGGGTATCCTTGCCCTTCTGACCACGCCAACGACCTTGCCCATGACCCACTGGCACCGGGGCCGCAGGGTAACAATCAGGTGGATGCGCTGGCTCCGGCTGCTGTGCGGCGTGGGCACACGCAGGTGCAGGCCGGCTCGCCGCTGAGGCCACCCAGGCGCCGTGCCCTGGCGGCACCGGGGGTGGGACAGGCAGGACCTGGGGTGATGGGATGTAGCAGTTGACATGGCGTCTGGGTGATGTGCAGGGACCCACCACAGGCAGGTGAAGGGCTGGCGGCCGGGAGACTCGGCCCTGGCCTGCAGGTGCGGGGGACTGAAGCAGCCATCTGTCACGTGAGCCCGGAGTGTGGGAGAGAGGCCAGGAGGGAAGGTGTCAGCTCAGAGCAAGTGGCTAAGTGGGGCCACGCGGCGAGGGAGGGAGCCGGGCCGAGCGAGGAGGGACCAGCCTGCCCAGGGAGGGACAGTGCCAACGTCGTTAGCCGCGGGCGAGGGGATGCGGGCTTCCCACCCAGCTGACGGCTGCCCACTGGGTCCCCATGTCCTAGGGGAAGGAGATGGGAGGAGGTGGCCAGAGGGACAGGGCCCACCAGGGGCTCACGAGGACTCAATGGGCTGCGGGAGTGGGGACACAACGCTGCTGCGTGGGCTTGGGACAGACACTGAGGCCAGCATGTGTGTCATTGGGACGCTTCTGTGGTCACGAGAGTGAGGACGGCTCTCCGCCACCTGGGGGCGGTGTCAGCCCTCGGCAGGTCGCAGCAGCGGGGCCTTGGAGGACGGAGAGGGCAGGACGCGGCCTGGTGTCTGGGTGCTGCTCTGAGACGGGCGGTCCGGGGCCGAGGCCTACACCCACCGGAGGGGACAGAGGGGACAAAGGACACCCTTACTTCTCAACAGAGGGAAACTGGTTGCCCAGCTTGGCCTCCTGGTTAGGCAGCGGCCAGGAGTGATGTCGCGAGAGGAGGGTGATCGGGCCGGTGGCTCCGGATCCAGTGGGGGTGGGGCCTTACTGTCTGGGACCCCAGAACGCAGCCCAGCGCCTGGCGGGGAGGACACATTTGGGAAGTCGTGTCAGGCGGCCGGTTAACCGGCTTCGCTGGGAGGGTGGCGGCAGAGCAGGTTCCGGGGGAGCGCGGAGAAGGGAGCAGTGAGGCCCCAAGCCGCAGCACCCCGCCGCGGGGCGGCAGTGGGCTCCCAGCGCGTGAGCTGACGGGTGTCGGTGAGCGCGAGCGAGGGGTCTGGCCGGCCCTCAGACGGGGCTGGGATGTGCTCATGCACAGCGCGAGTGCGTGTGCGGGCCCTGCGGCCGTCCTGGGGGCCCCGCGGGGGGCCACAGCCCCGCCCCGGCTCCGGGGATGTGCACTGGACTGCCCCCGGATGGGGGTCTCGCGGCTCGTGCTGCGGGGTCCTCTGGACGAGGGCTGCCAAAGACACCTTGGGTGAGAAGAAAGGCAGAGGGGGAACAGGCAGCCCAGCGCTGGGCTCTCCTCCAGGGAGAGGGTCTCCCGGCTGCAGGGGCCGCCGTCCGGCCCCACGCCAGAGCTCAGGAGGCGGCGCTGGGTTTGCGGGACCGCGGGCCGGGCGGGGCAGGCCTAGGGTGTCCAGGTCGGCTGCGATGTGCGTCCAGAAGACAGGGTGAGGCCTTGCTGTGGTCTGCGCTGCAGGGCAGGCTCAGGGTGGGGGCCACAGCACTGGCTCGAAGAAGAAAGGGGCGGCTGGACACCCCTGATGAGCAGACGTTAACTTGGATCGCTGACCCTCGGAGGTGCCTGTGCTGGGGCTGGACCCCAAAAGGCTCCTTCGAACCCTTAAGTCGTGCGACACCCACACTCCTCGGGTCCCCACCCTCCACCCAAGCCCTGTGTCCAGGCCGCTGGGGGCCCTGCGGTGTGGGCCACGCTCTGACGCCCCCACGCCCCCCCCTGCAGCTATTTCGGCTTCATCACAAAACACCCTCTGCTGAGCCGCTTTGCCTGCCACGTCTTTGTCTCCCAGGAGTCGATGAGGCCCGTGGCCCAGAGCGTGGGGTGAGTAAGGTCGTGGGGTCGGAGGGTCGGAGGGTCGGGCCAGCAGGCAGAGGGAGCCGCGGGGGCTGTGCAGGCGCAGAGGTGAAGGCGGCTGGGCTGGGCTGGGGCAGTGGGCCCGGAGGCCAGGTTTGGGGCCCGGGGACGGGGGAGTTGGGGTGCAGAGTTTGGACAGAGGTGAGAGGGAAGGTCAGACGAGAAGCAGAGGTGGGTAGGAGCTTGGGGCAGGGGCTGGGGGTGGCCTGGGGCGTGGCACAGTGCGGGCCCCTTGCCCAGGTCCGGGGTCGGGTGGGAGTGGGGCGTTGAGGCCTTGGTGGCCGGGACAGCTGAGGAGTGGCATCGGGGGGTGACGGGCGCGGGGGGGGCCTGAGAGGCAGGCGCGGACGCTGTCTCCGCAGCCGCGCCTTCCTCGAGTACTACCAGGAGCACCTGGAGTACGCCTGCCCCACAGAGGACATCTACCTGGAGTAGCCGCTGCGCACCCCGCTCCCGGGCAGCTGGGGCTGCGGGTCTCGGAGGCCGCGCGGCTCTGGCGAGGACTGACTGGGGCACGTGGGGCCTGCTGTCCAGGGAGCCTCGGGGACTCTCCGCTCTGCAGGGGCTGCGGGAGGGGGAGCCGTGCCCCCCGCTTCCCCTCTGGTCTTCTTTCTCTCTGTGTGCCTCCCTCCTCGTGTCTGTCTCTGCCCCCCGTGCCTGCAAACTCACCCTCTGCTCTTCACTCTGGGGTCAGAGCCGGGAGGGTGTGGAGGACGGTCAGGCTCTAGGTGACTGGTGACATCAGGCTCCCAGGTGACCCTCCTGCCCCTCCCCGGTGATTTAAAAGGAATTTTAATTTTTATAGCGAATCTCAAGGGGTCACACCTCCTTGACCACAGGGACAAACGAGGAACCCCTACTGTGCCCCACATGGAGCTTGGGGGGAAGCAGGGCGGGGTTCCCCGGAAGGGCCCTGGGGACATGAGGAGTAGTTCCTGAGACTCGCCCCAAACCCCAGACCTTGCTCCGACGGGGTGCCCCGCCCCGTGCCCCGCCACACCAGCGTCTGCTTTGCCGCTGCAAACTCCCCGCAGTCCAGCACCTCAATAAACTCTCTGCTTGGTGTGACCCTGTCTATTTCTGGGGGGGACACAGAATGGGCTGGAGGCCCAGGCGCTGCCCACACCTGTGGGCACCAAGACCCCCGGGCGACAGAGTCAGGAGAAGCCAGGCTCCTGGAGGTGCCCCACTGGGGAGCCTCCCTGACACCCCGATCGGCTCTGGCCACCCGCACGGGGCGGCGGTGGCAGGGGAGCCCGTGGCTGCGGTCAGGTGTGCGCCTCGGGGGGGTGTGCGGGAGGGGCAGTGGTCAGTCCGCTTGGGTCTTAAAGCTGGTATTTTAGAAAATCCTTCACAGAGCCTGGCTGGTGGGGCTCAGCGGACGGAGCGCCCGCCTGTGAACCGAAGGGTCGCCTGTTGGATTCCTGGTCAGGCCACAGGCCTGGGTTGCAGGCCAGGTCCCCAGGGGGGGGCGCTTGAGAGACAACCACACATTGATAGTTCTCTGCTTTCCCCTCTAAATAAATAAATAAAATCTTTAAAAAAAGGAGAATGAAAAGTCCTGCACAGAGAACCAGAAGAAAGGAGTCGGCCATCTTGCACTGTGCCCTCAGGTGCTTGTAGGTGCCTCCCCCTGGAGAAAGGGCTTCCCTGGCCCCTCGCAGCCCCCACTCTCAGGCGCTGGGGGCAGCTTCTTGGGGGTGGCCAAGGCCCCTCTCCCAGCCCCAGGCAGCGCCTCCAGGAGCGCGCAGGCGAGGAATTGGGAGCGAGCAGCGAGAGGCCAGTTCATCACAGGACTGAGAAACCGCGCACACCTGTGCTCCGTTCAGGGCAGCCAGCCGACAGCCATGGGGTCGCAGTGTCAAGGGCCGGTAAGTGACCTGGCCCTTTCGCTCGTGGACAGCCCTCCAACAGGCCGGTGGCCCAGTGGAAACACAGCTTGTGGCCCACGGCCCGGACACGCAGCCCCACTCCCAAAACCCCTGAGCACGTGGCCTGCGAGGAAAACTTCCTGCCAATTAAAATTGTGGAGGGGCAGGTGCTCCTCTGCACCTGGGTCTGGGGCGTGGCCCTCAGCCCCGATGGCACCACCGTGGGGCCTGCCACGCCCGCTTCCCTGGGGGAGTTCTCGCCGCCCTGCCCCCTGCCCCCTGCTCGCATCCTTCTGAGGACCCCACGTGCCCAGCCGTGCCTGACCCGCGTGGGGCTCGCAGCTCCCCCAACTTGTCCCCACATTTTTCTGGATTGCTCGTTTTCCCTCCCGCCAGCCACTGTAGGCCAGCTGGGTGTCCTGTGCCTGGGCCCTTCCCGCGCCGGCCCCCACCCCCTCGAGCTCCAGGCCCCAGCCGGGCTGCGCCCTCCCTCCTTCCCTCCCTCTCCTGCCTCAGAGCAGCCTGCGGGCTGGGCTGGGCTGGGCTGGGCGCTAGCCCACCACCCCCGGCCGCCCTGCCCAGCGCCCCCTGCTGGTCTCTGGGCTGGTGCTGCACCAAATCCTGGGAGAGAACGGTGCTGAGGGCTGAGCCGGCCCAGCGCCGCCGCGACTCACGGGCGCCTTTTCTCCTCCTGCTCCTGTGCGGCTGTGCCCCTGGGCCCTACGTTTTCTCCCAGCCCTGGAGCCACCCCACTGCCCCTGCTGTCCCCCGAACTCTGCCTGGGTCAAGCCACCTGGCGCTGCGTCCCGGACCTTGGCGCACCCGGCGGCCTCCCTGGGTCCCCACCTCCACCTGCGTCTCACGTCCACCTGCACCTACAACCATCCTGGGCTTTTGAACAGAAACCGAGCAGGCCACCCTCCCTCTTACATCTGCAGCGGCTCCCGGCTGCGCCTCCCCCTGGCCTGTGCCTGCCGCTCTCCAGCCTCCCCTTCCCTCCACCCCCTTGCCCCCGGGGATCCCCCGAGCATCTGGCACCTCCTGTCCGGCACCCTGGAGGCCGGCAGAGGCTGCCGACTGTGGTTGGAGGCTGACGCCAGGGCCTCCCGGAGCCGTGCGCGGCTGGCGCCCTTGCCGAGGCCCCGGGACCCCGGGGGGATGAGGGGCAGGCCTCTCAGCCAGGACTCCAACTTCGGGAGCCCAATCTCAATGGCATCCTAAATGAAAAGCTTTGTATGCGTTGTTTGAAAATACGGAAAGCGTAAACGTAATCTAAATTTTGACCAGCTGGATTAACTAAATTAAGGTATATTTACCTAATTGAAATAGTGGGCAGCTATGAAAAAGTGAGTTTACTAACATTTAGGGAAAATCAGAAAAATTATAGACTTAGCAACCGAGTCTCTAGCTCTGAACCTCCGGGCCAAAAAACGCAGGATTCCACATGTTTGCGTGGCAAGAACAAAGAAAGCAGAATCATAGCGATGCATTTTAATTTCTCTTGATCACTTCACAATAAAAACCAGGTCTAAACATACAATTAATAAGGTGAGACAAATCTGTGCGCACTCTGCATGTTCCACACACAGGGAACACAGCTCGTGTGGGCCCTCAGTTCCTTTCAACACGGACCCTGTAACACACGTGGAGGCAATGCGTTGGATCCTAGAGAAAAACGCAGGAAGACCAGCCCGATCCACCTGGGCGGCGCGGGCTGCGGAGGCGGACGTGGCCCTGGGAGGCGCCCTCACGTCAGGGCTCCTGGCCTCGGTCCGGGCCCGGTGTGGAGCCCAGGGGCGGGAGTGGGAGCCGAGGGGCAGCGGCCCGTCCGGCAGAGCCCAGCGAGTGCTGCTGTGAGCGGCGGGCGAGGTAGCGAGGGAGGAGGAGCGTCTGCGGGCCGGGTGCCCTCAGAGAAGCCGAGTCCCCCCTGAGCCGCCCACCTGAGCGATGGGCCCCACGGCCCACTAGGCAAAGCAGCTGCCCTCTGGGACCCCCCGGCAGCCACCGCTGAGCTCAGAAGTCCCTTCCCTGGCTACTGAGCCTTTGCAGCTGAGCAGCAGCTCTGCTGTCCTCGAAAGGAGGACACAGGACACAGCCCATGAGCAGGGATCCTGGCAGAAGACCCTCCACCCACCAAGTGGAGGTCCCGGGTGCCCACACGGGGAGGGGGTCATGGGGAAGGGAGGGGACGTTACGGAACACGGCCTTGGTGCCGAGCAGGGCAGGACGCCAGGCTCCCTCCTGTGGGGGCTGCCGCCTGAGCTGGCCTCACCTGGTTAGCAGGTGCGGACGCAGGTGTGACAGGACAGGACGCGTGCAGGTGTGAGGGGCGTGTGGGACAGGGGCTGATGTGCAACATGGGGTTCTCTCCTCGCATGCGTCCCACCCCTGCCGCCTGGGTCGTGTGTGCAGAACTGGCCTAAAACCCAGCACACAGCCCATCTGACGCGCTGGGCCCTACCTTGCGGCAGCACCCACCCCGTGCAGCCGCGGCTCCCTCGCACCTGTGAGCACCTGTGAGCGAAGTCCTCGCACACCCAGGGCTTTGCGGAGAGCTCAAAGGGGTCAGCCACGGGGGCGCCTCGGCCATCATTTCAGTTGATGAGTAAGGACACCTTTGATTTTATTTTTTAAAAAGATTTTATTTATTTATTTTTGGAGGGGAAGGGAGGGAGGGAAACATCCATGTGCGATTGCCTCTCGCGCGCCCCCTACTGGGGACCTGGCCCACAACCCAGGCCTGTGCCCTGACTGGGAATCGAACCAGCGACCCTTTGGTTCACAGGCTGGCGCTCAATCCACTGAGCCGCACCAGCCAGGGCCGACTTTATTTCTTATTTCCTTTGTGCAAAGTTGGAGCAGATGGGCTGGGCAGCCATCCCCAGGGACTCACCTGGTAGGCAGGGCCGGTGCCCACCTTGGGCAGACCCTACCTGTGCGGAGCCCGCCTTGCAGAGTCTGCCTTGCGGGGCCCCGCGCACTGCTCCGCGGGCCCGCTGCTCCAAGCCTGTGTCTGGACAGAGCGTGCTACCCCGGGGAGCGCGGCCCACCCGCAGTCCGTCGGGGCGTCCTGCCCGAGGTTTACCGGCAGAGCAGGCCGACCGCCCCCCTCGTCTGCAGCCTCACTGCTGGGGCGGGAGCGAAGTGAGCTCTTTCAGCCCCTCTAGCTTCTGCGCCCTTGCTGGGCGCCTGGTGAGGGACGGGACTATCGAGCTCACATGGGAGGTGTCTCAGGGCAAGCGATTTTTCCAGTCAGGTGTGACAAGGGAGGACAAGTCCCCAGAGGGGGCAGGTGGGCCCAGCGCTCTGCCTCAGTGTCTCCGGGAAGCAGGCCCCTGCCCTCCACCACAGACGCTCGGCGTCCGTCCCCCTGGTTGGCAGGGACCCTGTCTGGCTGCCCTGACCCCCTGCTCACATTTGCTGGGATTGGGTTGGAATACACTGTTGTTGTCACTCTGCTGTCCCAACCAGCCCAGGGAAACCACCTCCAGGGAACACAGCTCAGAAGGACTTTGTGGGGAGGGTGCTGGGGCCCTGCAGAGCGGGAAAGACGGCAGACATGGCACTCGGGGGGGCAGCTCGGCCTGCTGCGGGGCAGTTGCCTGGACGCCCTTCCCTGCTCTGCGGGTCCCCATGCCCTGGAGGTCACGTCTGTCCCTCCAGGGGTGGGGGCTGTAGCCCCAACAGGGAACTGGGTGCTCCCGGGGGGCGGGGGGCTCCGGAATCTCCGCTTGTAACGCGGCTGCTTGTAACGCGGCTGCTTGTTCAGTAAGAGACGGTGAGGCCCTCCCACTGCCGCTGTGGAATCGGGGCCCGCCACGGCCCCCCCCCCTCCCGCCCCGGCTGCGCCCTGCCAGGGCCCCGCCCGCCTGCCCAGGCGACACCCTCAACTCCGCCCCCCTGCCCCCTCCCTTCTGAGACACCTGAGGGAGGGGCTGCGCTCCCCCTCGCCCCGGGGGCTCATGCCTTGGGCCCCACAGCTGGGACCGCCTGGGAGGGACCCCTCTGTTACTGCGACCCCTTCTCCGCGACTGGGGCAAGGACAGGGAGAGGCAGCGCCCAGCGTGCAGAACGCGGAGGAGGTGAGAGCTGCACCATTCCTTGGAAACGCCCCCTTTGGCTCCCCCTTCTGGTGACTCGGGGAAGTGGCTGGCCCGGGAGGGAGCAGCTCGGGGCGGCCGGGTGTCTTGGGTCCCTTCCTAACACGTCTGGGAGGACCCGCAGCACCACCATGTTTGCGTGTGTGTCCACCCCCCTCAGCTCCTCCGGCCAGGGGAGAAGGCGGCCCCAGGCTCCCCGGAAAAGGGGCTGATTTTGAAACCAACAGCAGAGCAGGAAAGGGAAAAGCCGGGACTCCGTGGCGGCGTGTGGGGCTGTCGAGTGTGTGAACGCGTGTGCGTGTGCATGCGTGTCTGCGCGTGTGCACACCCTAGTGTCTGCACGAGTGGGTGCGTTGCACTAATGCAGCTGGAACAGCAAATACTCGTTTCTGCTCCCGAAAGCATCCCAGCCAAACCCGAGGACAATGGGCGGGGAGGACCTGGCTCCCTTTCTAACCCTGGTGCCACGCAGGTTTGACCGCGGGGTCGTGGGGTTGGAACCTCAGCAGGGAGGGCCCTCAGCCTGGCTCGCGGCCTTCCACTCGCGCAGGAACAGTCCTCCTCCCCTGAGGCATCGATCACGGTTAACTCTTTGTTTTCGTGGAAGTGTAAGGCACCCACACGACATCCTAGAGGGCCCACACCCTGAGTGTGTAGCTCGAGGGTTGCACACACCCGCCTGCACCCCGTCAAGATGGGAACACTGGCAGCGCCCTGAGGTCCCGAGGCCCCTTCCCAGGCACTGCCCACACCCCACCCACGAACGCGGCAGGCCCCTCTCGCCGGAAGCCACCGGCGTCCCAGAGCCCGTCGATACTCATCTCCTTTGCTGACGGCGGGCACCCTGGAGCAGGGATGGGCCACCTCTGGTGACCTGTGACCCAGCACTGCGCGTGGCTGGTGCGGGGGGTGGGGGGCACGCAGGGACGCTCACTGCTCGGGAGGGGCGGCACCTGCTCGTTTGGTTCTTGTGAGTGTTCGCTCTTGGGATCGGATGAGCAGGTCATGCCTCTGCTTCAGGGCCCTGTCCTTCGCCTGAGACCAGGGCGCTCGGCCGGGGCGTAGGCCCCGTGGGCAGGAAGCTGCAGGTGGGTCAGGTGTGTATACCTGGCTGACGCAGCCCAGCGCCTCTGCCAGGCCACACGCGCGGGGGGGCCCTCCTGACGCCAGCCTCAGGGGCTGCGGGGGGTCCCCAAGGAAACCACAGCCCGTGGGGGCAGCCCCAGGACACAGCAGGGCCTGGGGAACCGTCAGTGCACCCCCCGAACCTGACCAGGAGTGGTGGGGGTCACGTGCCTGGGCTTGCCCGGGCGATGCCGTACATCCTGTTCACCCATCATCCCAGGGAGATGCCTCCCGCCGCGAGTAACAGGCCCCCACACCACACCAGCGGCTCAAACGGCGGGTTTATTCCTTACACGGTGAGCTGTGGAGGCTGACAGCTGGGGACACACGGGCTTGGCAGCTGCACAAGGTCTGGTCAGGTCCAGGGATGCCAGGGACTTGCACAGCCCCCAGCAGACCCGGGTCCCAGCAGACTGCCCACCGCGCGCCGACCAGGACTCTTGTCACGCCACTCGGACCAGCCGTGGCCCCGCGGCCGGCCCCTGCCTCCCGGGACAGGGCAAGGCTGCGCCTCCACGCTCCAGGGCCTCCGCCCGCCATGGTTCGGGCAGGGACCTGAACGAGGGAGGGGACAAACAGCCCCCGGGGGCCCTCGAGCACCCCGACGGCACCTGCCTCGCCCAGCCCACACCGAAGGGGCGCGTGGGCCCACCTGGCCCTGCGCAGGGACCCCCGTGTGCAGACGCGAGCGGGCAGTCCAGTCCCCACTACAGAGCCCCAGGTGGGGTTTGGGCAGGTGGAGGGGTGCGGGGGAGGGGGAGGGCAGACCTCGGAGCCCAGATTTTATTCTGGGCCTGCAGCTCTGAGGGGGATGTAACCAAACTAGACATGGTTTTCAGAGCTCTGCTGGGTGAGTGGCTTCAGTTGGGTCACAAGGAAAGCCAGGGGACAGGAAATGGGTGTGCTCCATGGGGCAGATATGGGCCAGGGTCAGGGTGGGCTGGGGGGCTGCCTCAGAAGCGGCTGGTGCACCTTCCTCGTATCGGGCGGGCCTGGCCCCCTTATCCCCACGCAGCACGAGCAGCTCGTCCCTGGCCTCAGGGAGGTCTCTGAGGGGAGCCAGTGCGGCCTGGTCCCGTGCCGCCAGCACACCCGGCTCCCTTGGGCGCACCGCTCCTGGGCACAGCCCTCACGCCCCCCACCCCACGCCAGGCACACACAGCAGGCAGTGCGGCTCCCGCCAACGGACCCGCAATCCCTGGAGCCGGGGTGCCTGGCCACAGCTCCCGGCCCCGCCTGCCACGGGCAGGGTGACCTCGGGCACGTGGCCAGATCGCCCTGTGCCTCAGTTTCCTCGTTTGTGCACAGGCAGAATAGCACCTACCTCTGGCCATCCCAAGGATCAGATGAATTGTCACACCTACAAGTCTCAGCTGGTGTTATTGGGTTACGGGTACAAACCCCTCGGGGTGCCCCAGCCCCAGCAACGGAAGGTGCCCTCAGGGCGGGGGCTCCGGGCAGAGGCAGCAGGTGGGCCAGGGGCTGCAGCCGAGGTCGCAGCACATCTGCAGGGCAGGGTCCTCGCCCCGGGCCATCTGGCTGGGGCCGAAGGTCACGGAAGCATCAAACTGGGCCTTGAGCAGCTGCAGCTGCTTCATGGCCTCCAGGGCCTCCGGAGTGACCTCAGCCTCACTACTCAGGAGGTTGTAGTTCTCACTGGGGTCCTCAGATAGGTCAAAGAGCAGCGGAGGCTCATGGGCCGTCAGAGGGCTGGAGGCGTGGCAGGCAGGGTCCGCGGTGGTGTCGCTGTGGGCAGAGCCTGGGGAGGGGGACACGTCTGTGCACGGGGCAGGAGCCGGGGCAGGAGGGGAGGCAGGAGCGGGGGCAGGAGGCGGGGGCCCGGATGTGTCGGAGGGGCAGGGGGAAGCAGTTACCCTGGGTGAAGAAGTGGGCCTTGTATTTCCCGCTCCGCACAGCGAACACCCCATGGACCTCATCCGGGTAGGCAGGGTAGAAGACCATATTCTGCCGGGGGCTCTGAGGGCAAAATTTGGAGCCATGGGGGGGGCCCCAACGCCGATCAGCCTGCGTCAGCCCCCGAATGTGTCCACCCAGGAGCCCCAGAGGCAGCACTACCTGGATGCCGCTCGACCAAGGTGAGCGGGCCAAGGTCCCTCCCAGGGCCGGGGCCATGGGGTCGCTGGCCCTACCTTGCCAGTGCTCAGCAGCACGGAGCTGAGGTCGACACCATCCAAGGTGATGTTGGGCAGCGGGGCCCCGGCCAGGGCCGCCAGGGTGGGCAGGAGGTCCAGGGAGCTGGCCAGCTCGTGGGTCACGCCTGGGGGCAGAGGGCTGTGTGGTCACTTGGCTCTCCATCAGCACTGGGGAGGTGGGGCCGGGGCTGCGTGAGGAGGGGGCCTGGAGACTGACCAGGAGTGATGTGGCCTGGCCAGAAGGCCAAGGCCGGCTCTCGGACGCCGCCCTCGAAGGTGGTTCCCTTTCCGCACCGCAGGAGGCCAGAGCAGCCGCCCTGGGACATCCGCATCGTCTCGGGCCTGGGGCGCACAGGGCCTGTCAGCACGTCTGTCCTGCCCTGGTGGCCCCAGACCCAGACTCCAGGGGCTGGAGGCGTGGCAGGCAGGGTCCGCGCAGCGGCGGCCGCAGGGGCCTGTCCTCGCCCGGTCCCACGCGGACCGGCTCCCAGGTGCCCTGGCCCGCCTGCCACGCGCACCTGTCCGTCGCCATCACGTGGTCAGCATTCTCCGGACCCCTCCTCCCGCTCTGTCCATCGCGGGCGGTGGAGACAGGGAGGCCCCAGAGCCACACCTGTGAGGACTTGCCCGCGCGCCCAGCCCCGCCGACGTACCCGTTGTCTGCCGTGAAGATGACCAGCGTCTGCCGCAGCAGCCCCAGGTCCTGCACTGCCGCCACCAGGGCGCCCACAGCCGCGTCCAGCTCCATCAGGGCGTCCCCGAACGGCCCGCGGCCCGAGCGCCCGGCGTAGCTCTGCCCGCTGAACTGCGGGTAGTGGGTATGCTGGGGGCAGAGGCTAGGGTTAGCACTGGGTGGGGGCGGGGCAGCCTGGGCGCAGGGCCAGGGCACTCACGTGGGAGGCGTAGTACAGGAAGAAGGGGCGGCCCTGGCGCTGGGCATCCGCCATGAGGTCGCGCGCGAAGGCCAGGTAGCGGGCCTCAAGTCCTGGCAGCCACGGGGGCTGCACCTCCACGGACAGGTTGGCCAGCAGCGGGACAGGGACCAGGCCCTGGTCACAGATGCCCTCGCAGGGTGTGGCCGGCGGGAAGCAGGTCAGGTTCTGGCAAGGGCCCTGGAGGGCAGCTCCAGTCAGCACCTGGGCTGGGGCGGGGGCTGGGAGGTCCGGGGAGGCGAGGGGCTGGGAGTGCAGTTCCTACCTGGTCGTGGGAGTATGGGATGCCCAGGAATCGATGGAAGCCCTGATTCGGGGGCAGAAAAGTCCCCTCAGGCCCCACCCCAAGATGCCACTTGCCGGCCATCCCCGTGAGGTAGCCTCGGGCAGCCAGGACCTCAGCCAGGGTCACCTCCTCCAGGGGCAGGCCCCCCAGGGAGCCAGGCCCCAAAACACCGGGGTACAGACCCATCCGGACTGGGAGTCGGCCGGTCAGGAGGGCGGCTCTGCAGAGCAGAACACAGAGAGACAAAGACGGAGGGGCACCCGGGTGAGAGCTGGGCGCCCGCCAGGGAGGGTGGGGGGCGGGCGGGGGGCGGGGGGCTGCCCTGCCCCCTCGCTCACCGGGAGGGCGTGCACAGAGACACGGGCACGTAAAAGTCCGTGAACCGCAGCCCCGCTGCGGCCAGCTGGTCCAGGTTGGGGGTGGTGGAACTGGGGTGGCCATAGGCGCCCAGGTCCCCGTAGCCCAGGTCATCAGCAAAGATCAGCACGATGTTAGGGGAGCAGCCGGCGGTCCGGCTTGCAGCCAAGGTCAGAGCCAGAGCCCACAGCGCCACCATGGCGCACGGCCCAGACAGGCTTGTCACGAGAGACCCTTCGGAAGGGAAGGCAAACTGGCTCCAGCAAGCTCTGCCTCAGAGCCCCCGGACCAGGCCCTGCCCTCCCGTGAGCCCCTAGACCCAAATAATCCCGATTCCCACAATAGACAACCCCCTTCTAAAGTCCCGAAGGACCCGGTAACCGGAAACCCCCACCCCCCCAACAGTAGCCTGGGATGTGACTCCCCGGAAACCCTCCTGGGCCGGGACACCTGCAGGTGCCCTTTTCACCCAGGGGTCCCGGCCCAGGCTCGAGGCCAGGGGCCGAAGCCACATGGCACTGACCCGCGGGGTCCGGCGGGGCGGGGAAGAGCAGGACTGAGCCAAGGAGGGCGGGTCCGGGCAGCGGGCAGCGGGCAGCGGGCAGCGGGACCCTCCGCGGCACTTCCGCGTCGCCCCGCCCCCGGCCCGCCCCGCGCTCCTGTGACGCGCCGCGCGCCAGGCCGAGCAAAGGCGGGGCGGGGCGGGGCGCAGGGCCTGGGGCCTGCCCGGCGGGGCTCAGGGCGGGGCGGAGCGTCCGGGGCCTGCGGGGCGAGCCCAGGGGTGCGGGTCGGAGCCCGGGGTCGCGGCCGGAGTGCGGCGCGGCGGGCTCAGGGCGCGGCGCGGCGGGTGCGCGCGGGTCTCCTGTGCTTCCGAGGCCGTTGGCGCCGGGGACACGGGCCTGGGCTGTGGCGCGAGCTGGGTGGGGCTTCCAGCGTTCGCGCCCGTTGTGCGGGGGCTGCCCCGGCCTCCCCCGTCCTGCGGGGCCGCGGGCTGTTCTGAGAGGCCCGGAGCGCGGGGCTCCCGGTGGACCAGCAAACCTCTCTGGGTTTTTCCTTCAACACCGCTGGTGCTCGTCGTGAAACGCGAGACAGTGTATTCTTCCAAACCCACTCCCTGTGCATGTGTGTGTCGTGTGTGATGTGTGTGAACATGCGTGGTATGTGCGTGTGGTGTGCGGTGTGTGGTATGTATGTGATGTAAGTCGGTGTGTGGTGTGTGCATGTGGCGTGTGTGCCAGCGTGTTGTCCGGGCTTCGGGGCTGGCGTGTCTCCAGGGCAGACCAATGGGAAGGACCCATGAGGCGGGAAGAAGCCCGGCCTGGTCCTGGCTCCGCCACTGGACAGCCAGCCTTGGGCAGGTGACTTCACCTACCGGTCCCCAGTGTGTTCAGCTGTCTCTTCAGAGTTAGAGGGGGGCCGCAGAGGGTTGTTAGGGGGCAGGAACTCGGTGCCCTGCCCCCAGCAGCCTCCCTGAGCGCCACTGCCCTCTAGAGAACCCTCCCCAAGGCGGCATTCTGGCCTCGGGCACCCCCCACGCTCAAGGCACCCCTCTGGGACCTCTGGGCTCAGGCAGCGCAGGGCCTGGGCTGCTGGGGAGCGGGTGGGAGAGTGGGCGGGACCCTGGAGAGACCTCTGGAACTGGGGTGGGGGCTGGGACGCAGCTTCCATGGGAGCCCATCCCCGGGAGCTGGCCTTGCCCTGGCGCCGTGTGGACTTACGCCAAGGGGCATCATGGGAGCAAAACTGGAAGGGCACGGCCTCCCGGAGATGGGGCTGCTTGACCTCATGGGGGAAGGAAGGGGCTAGTGTCCCCCCGCGATCCGCTGCGGGCCCCTCCCAGTGTGGGTTTTGGGCTGGTGCGTGGGAGCAGAATGGGGTGGGTGGCCAGGACAGAAAGTTTCTCCCTGGCCCAGAAATCTTTGAACCTGGAATTGGAGCGATCGCGGCTGGTGGGCGCTGCGAATTACAGTTTAAAGGGAACCAACCAAAGGCGCTTTCTGCTGCAAGCTGGGAACCACCCCAGACGCGAGGACCTGCCCTGATTCCCAGAAAGAGCCTGCCCGCGGTTGTAACGTTATGCAAACGGCTGGCCCCGTCCCCTGCCGCTTCTGGAGGCTGCTCAGGTGTGCGGACACGGGACTCGAAGCCAGCCCGCCCCTGACCTCCGCGTGGGGGAGGAGGTGCGGGTGCCACCAGCTGTGTTTGTTCAAAGCCAAGGCTCTGCAGGCGTTGGAGTTTTTTTAGATGTGAGCTCTCTTTATGGCACTGCTGCAGAGGGTCAGCTTGGGGCACAGCCCTGGGGGGAGGCGGCCCCCCGGGCGCGGGAAGTGGCGCTAGACCCCTGGGCCGTTGCTAATTTGGAGCGAGCGCCCGCAGGAGCAGAGACGCCCTGCGAGGAGCGGTGCGGGTCCTCTCGCTCTGCCCCAGCACCGGAGCGGAGCGAGGCCTCGGTGTCCTGGGCCTGCGCGGTGGGCGTGGGCGTGGCCGCGGGAGCGCCGGCGCCGCTGCCCCTGCCCGCGAGGAGTTCCCGCGGTGTTTCCTGGGCCCGCTGATGCCGGGACCTGGGACGCCGGAGGCCGGTCTCCCTGCCCCCTGCCTGCGCCTGCCTCTGCCCGGCCGCCGACCTCCCTGTCCGCATCCCGCTTCCCCGCCCAGCCACCCTGTTGCCACCCTGAGGCCCTGTGGCTGGTTTCGATTCCAGAGGACTCTGCTGGCAGGTGCATCCTCCGAAATGAACCTTCGCCTAGACCTTCGTAAAATCCATTTTAACGAGAGCCCTGCGGACTCGACCTAGCGAGAAGCCCCATCCTCAATACCCGGCCCCGCCCACCTTGCCCAGGTGAGCCTGGTGGGTGCCTGCCCTTGGCACGAGTCGGGGGTCCCCTACACCCCGCGTTTCCTCGCAGCGACTCTCCACCCGCGGGCCCGCACTGGCTCTTGTACGGCAGGAAAAGCCTTCCTCGACCTGACAGAGTGCCAGGCTGGGCCTGAAAATTAAACCGAGAATCATCAACAGGAAGAAAGTATAGACATTTATTTAATTTTGTATGTTTTATGTGACGTGGGAGACTCCGTCATGAATCGAAGACCCGAGAAGAACCAGCTCAGCCTGAGCGTCTGTGCTGGGTCGGTGGGGAGTGAGGAGCCCAGGGAGGCTGCGCCAGGCGTCCGCTGGGATCCCTCTTTGCCTTCCGCGTAGGGCGGCGCCTTTCCTCTGGGCGTGGGGGGCTCTTCTCCCACGAGGATGTGATGGCTTCTTTTGGGGACGAGGATGGGGGTGTTCGTGACCTGATTCTCAAACTCCCTCATGTTAAAATACTCAACGTGCCCAGGTGCCATACTCTGGGGGCACGTGTCCTGAGCCCTGTCCCCGAATGCTCCTGTGTGTCCCTGCTGGGACTGGTTGGGCCCACCTGCCCCCGCTGCAGACGAGAATGTCATCGCAGTGGCTCGTGCCCCTGCTGTGACGGTCCTGAATACAGCCTGCCTCACGGTGCCTTCTGGGGTGGAGAGGGGTCAAGGGAGAGGCTCTGTCCCCCACCCCCATCCTGCAGCTGGCGGGCGGTGGCTCCGTGCGGCACTGGCCCTCAGCCCCCCACCTCTGCTCTGCTCGTCGGTTGTGTGTCCCGGCCTCGGGGGCCGCCCTTGCTGTGCCCTGTCTGGAATTCTTAGCCCCGGCCGGTGTGGCTCCTTCCTCTCCGCCGGTCCACTGGGATGTCACCTTCTCGGCGGGGGCTTCCCTGGCCCCTGGTTCCTTGTGCCTGGGTGTGAGCCCCTGCTCTTGGGCTCCCATGGAGGGACGGCGACAGTCTTACACACTCAGCCTCCCCGGGGATGGCGACAGCTACTGAGCATGGGTGGGACTTGGCCGCTGCCGGCAGGTGGTGAGTCGGTGCTTTCACTGCTGCTGGTGCCATGTGGGTGATGGGTGGGGCCGGGCAGGGGCCACAGAAACATCCGGACGAGGGAGGGCCTCCCGCAGGAGCCACGAGGCTCTGTCATGGGGTCACAGGGAAGCACCCTGGGGACCTGCACGCGGGGGCACGCGGGAAGATTCATTGTGGCGACCTGGAAGGCTGTGCCCAGGCTCCCCGACTCCCACCTGCGTCCGCCCGCCGTGAACGAAGGCCAGAACGAAGGGCGGTGTCCGCAGTCCCGTGCCGTACCCACGCGTGGCCCGTATAGTCCCCGCCGGTCCCCCCGGGTTGGCGGCGCCTGTTCCCGGCCACACTGCGGGGCGCTGCGTTGCTGCGCTCGGGGGCTGCTACGCAGAGAGGAGCAGGAACGATGGGCGGGAAAGGATGGACGTGCTCCGTCCGAGCACGTGTCACTGGGGTACATCCCCTTGGGCTTGGGAAGGACCCCAACGAGCCCTTTCAAACGAACCAACCGGAGTCCCAGTCTTTTGCGGGCTCCTGCTGGTCCCCTGCAACCAACCCATTTCCTGGACCTCCAGGGGCTCTGTGTCCCCCACCTCATCTGGTCCTTTCCCCGGGCTAGAGAGACAGGCCTCTGCGGCCAGCCCCTCAGCGCCGACTGCGCATGCCTCGGAGTGGAGGCCCCCCCCACCCCGCCCCCTGCTTCGCCATCTTGGCTTCTGCTGGGCTCCGGCCCGGCGAGGAATTTTCTTCTTATTACTCTATCCCTCCCCCAGGTAATCTGTGGGGAGCAGACCGATGCTGCCCGGAGCCTGTGTGCGGCTGCAGCTTCCCAGGGAGGCAGGCCCGATATTGGTTGCAGCTTCCCCGGTTAGTAGGCTTCTTGCTGTCTGATTCCCTTTGCTCTGCCCCTTTGTTGATGTCTAGCTCCTGTGCCAACAGTCGCACAGTGGAGTTACAAGCAGGGGTCAGGGCTCATGGCAGTGCCGCCCGCAGGGACGGGCCCTGAGAGGCCACGCGGGAGGCGCACGCCGGGCCGGGAGGAGAAGCAGCCCCAGGCTGGACACGCCAACTCGCCTGTGGACGGCAGAGGGGCCGCTGGCTGTTTCCCAGAACAGATCGCACCCTCATTAAAGTCCCTCCGATCATCGCGTGAGGATTTCACCGGGATCGCCAACTTCGTCCCCGAAGGAAGTTCTGCCCAGATCAAACGGGGAGCAATTTTCAAGGAACTAGATGGAGCTCAGAGCATCTTCCGCAGCAGATGCAGCGTTTGTCCCCAAAGTGGCTGCAGACAGCAGCCTGCACCCTCACCCTCCGGCAGCCGGGTCGCCCCTGCAGACTGGGTGCAGGTCTAGCAGGCGGACAGGCAGCTGCCGCCGCTCAAGGGCCAGGGGCTTGAGGAAAGCACGTGGGTCACAGCTCAGCCTCCCAGGGCAGGGCAGGGGCAGTTTAGAGTAAACACAGGAAGGGAAGACTTAGACGCCAAGACAAACTGCACCCGTTTGCAAAGTCCCAAGGAATGGGTACTGGGGGAAGGCGATCGTGTGCCGGGTTCTGATCCGAAAGGCGGGGATGGTGTTGACAGTTTGCGCTCTCATTGAAACCGGGGCTCACGGCAGCTCATGTGAATGATGCTGAGAGATGCTAAGCTCCTCGGTTTAATGGAGAAAAAGGCATCCAAAAACTGAGGGAGACAGGAATGCACTGTGCTTGACCTGCTCAGTGGTGCCTCAGCTGTGCCCTGGGAGGGCCTGAGGACCCCCTCACCAAGACACTAGGGGTGTCCTCTGGAGTAGTGAGGGGGCAGTGGCACCTCTGAAGGGCCCTGGCGGGGCCGGGGTCTGCAGGGCGGAGATGAAGTGGGGTGAGGAGGTACCGCGGTGGCAGAGAGCACGTGGCCAAGATGAGTGACGGGGCTTCAGAGACCCGTGTCTCATTGGCGCGGAGTCTCCCTCAGGGCACAAGCAGGGTGGTGTCTGTGGAGGAGGGGCCAGCGCTGGAAAGACCCCTGTGTCTCAGGAACAGGCCTCGAGCTTGACTCACCCGAGTCGGCTCCTTCCAATTCCTGGACGTGAGTCATTGCTGGCCCGCGGCCTCCACCGGGGGAAAGTCCTGGCGGAAACGCTCAAGGCCGAGCGGTCTTCCCCTGGCCTCCCCGCAGAGAGGTGCGGACTCCGGCCAGGATGGCCCAGCACGGGGGAGGGGATACCTCAGGCCCTCAGGGACTCTCCGATGCCTGCCCCCCACCCCGGCCCGCTGATCAGTGGGGCCCGGTGACGCACGCATGCTGGGCCACAGCCCACCTCGCAGTGGACGCGCTGGGTACGAGACCCTGCCTTGAGTTCGTTTCCCCGGCTCCCAAGGCTCTCGGCATGGACCGGTGTCCCGAGCAGCGGGCCAGTGCGGCAGGACCTGCTGATCCCAGCGCGCGCTCAGGCGGGGGTCCCAGAGGAGGCTCTCAGGGCCCCCCCAAGTCTCCTGAGGAAACAGCAGCTACTTTGACAGATAACTCCAAATGCTAGTGACCTCGCATGACTGGCGTTTATTTCATGCTCACGGAAAGCCCGGTTTTCAACGTGGGCGGGGACGAGGGCCCTGGGCCCCATCCAGCGACCCAGCCACAGGCAGCCCCGCCATTCCTGGCGTGGGGGTTGAAGGTCGTCCCCGAGGGGTGAGGGGCACCCGCGGGACTGAGCAACAGGTATTCGTGGATTCACTGCGATGCCCCTGAAATTTCCAACACGTTGTTTCTGTAGAAATTGACAACCTGATTTTAAAATTTACATAGAAATGAAAATGACCTGGAGGAGCCCACAAAGTTTTAAAAAGGACAAAGTTGTAGGACTTATACCATCTGATTTCAAGATTTACTAGAAAGTGATAGAAATGAAGGCAGTGTGGTACTGGTGACATTTTATAAAATATACAGGGTCCAGCACAAATAATCCCTTTTTTATTACAGAGTCTTTTATTCCAAAATCATAAGCAGGTATTTCTGTCACACAACAATATCACACCCAAGCACACCATGTGACATTTTAGGTGAAATGTTCAAGTTAAAACTGTGACTTATTACACCCATAGTGTTACCTTCCCGACCACACGCAAGCCGGCCGGACTTCGGCCGGACCCTGTTATAAAAGGAAACGAACCGAAACCTCAGGAACAGACCCACACACAGGCGGTCGGCCAGTTTTCAACAAAGGTGCCGAGGCAATTCAGGGGTGCCGGGAGGCGCCCAGAACAATCAAACGCAGAGAGACAGAGAAGAGCGCAGCAGACCCGGGGGGCTGGCGGGGCGGGGGTGGCGGAGAGCCGCCGTCTGATGGACGTGGAGAATCTGTTTCGGAAGATGAGAAAGTTCCGGAGAGGGACAGGGGTGAGTTACACCACAATGTGAATGTGCTTCATGCCACAGAACTATACACTTAAACATGGCTACAATGGTATACTTATTTCTTTTGATTTGAGAGAGAAACATTGACTTTTGCTCCACTTATCTATGCATTCATTGGTTGGTTCTTGCATGTGCCCTGCCCGGGCATCGAACCCGCCTTGGCGCATTGGGATGATGCGCTAACCCACTGAGCTACCTGGCCAGGGCTAAAATGGTAAGTTTTAAGTCATATATATTTTACCACAATAAAAATGTTTTAAAATAATTTTTAAAAATGTCCTGAAACAATTTCATAAAGAGAAAATACAAATATCAACCTTTTCTTGATGCCAGAAAAAAATTAACTTTAAATTACATCATAATTGTAAAAGTTAATGTAAAATGTAAAAGCTAAATGTAAAAGTTAAAACGAAAACTTTTTGATGAAAACACTGGAGAAAATTTTTGTGATCTTGCGGTAAGCAAAGTTTTTCTAAATAGGACACGAAGAACTCCAGCTGGTGCAGCTCAGTGGATTGAGCACCTGCCTGCGAACCACAGGGTTGTGGGTTCCATTCCCAGTTGGGGCACAGGCCTGGGTTCCCGGCCAGGTCCCCAGCAGGGGGTGTGTGAGAGGCAGCCACACACGGATGCTTCCCTGCTAAAATAAATAAATAAAGTCTTAAAAAAATAAATTGAGTACTTGGTCAAAGACAAGTCCTGGGCTAGTAGTGCTCCTCTGAAGTTTACTAAACATTCTACATCCACTGGGTCACCTGGCCCACACAGTGGCCCAGCACCCAGGCCCCGACTTGTGAGGCCCTGAAGGCAGGTACCTGCCTCCTACCCAGCACCGGAAGCAGGGCCTGGCATACGGTCAGAGTGAATGAGGCTGTGAAAGTATCATCACCCTCATTCCCCGCTTACCAGGCCAGATGCCGAGACCCAGGGCGGCTAAGAAGCTCCCCCAGGGCACCTGGGGATTTGGTGGTGGAGCGAGGGTTCTAATCCAGGCACCTGCTAAAGGCCAGCCCTTCAGTGTCTCCATTGTGTGGGCTTCCCAACCTAGAAGGGCAACTTACTGGCTCTTAAAACCGAGTGCAAGAAAATCAGAAGTGCTGTCCAGTTTCAGGGACCCAGTTGAGGGACTCAAGCCCCTCAGGGCCTCCCTGGCCTCCCGTGTCAGCACGCTTCCAGGGGGCTTTCTCCTAAGGCCGCAACGTCGCCCACCAGCAGCTGCCGATTTCACTTCTCTCCCGTGTATCCCAAGAGTGGGAAAAGAGCTTCTTCCCTCACTTATGGCGGGTACAATCCAAGGGCACAATCTTATTGGCTCTGCTTGGGTCACATGCCAACTGCCAGTGTTCAAGTCCTGGCCTCCCTGCTGACTAGCCACATACAAACCAGGACATGCTCAGTTACGTACTCTCGTTTGCCTTTGCTCTCTCACCTGCTGGGCGAGGCTGATGAGGGGGGCTTGCTCCGTGCGTCTGTGATGACTGAGTGAGAAACACATGTCATACACTCAGAATGGCGTGTAGCACTCAAAAACCTGAGCGATCCATTCTCATAATTCTTATTTCTTTTTTTACTTCAGCAATTTCCATGATGCACTGTGGTGGCTGCGCCATGGAAGAATCTCCCTGCGACGTCGTCCCCACCCCACCGGTCCTGGAGTTTGCATTATGGTATTCTTGGTAGTCCCCACGACCGCCACGCCAAGAAGTTAGCACAAAAGAGATCCGGGGCTGGTGGCCCTCCTGGGAAGGGACACCTCTAGGTCACCCAGGATTCCCACGTACATGCAGCCCCAGCCGAGTTCATAATCCCAAATCTCAACATTTCCCCAGAAATAAGCTACCACGAGTGGGAGTCAGTACCCAACACAAAGGGCCGGGTTAGACCACCAAAAATTTCACATAGTGGAACTACTGCCTAGAAATCAAAAAGTGAATATTTTTTAAATGGTTAAAGACACAAGAAGAAGTTTTAAAATTGTATTACATTTTAAAAAACACAATGCAAAGAAAGAGTGGGAAGATTTGATAATGGCCTTCTAGAAGTAAAATCTATGATTACTCAAATTGAAAACAGAATGGAAAAAAAGTCTATGGATGGGGTTAACGGTAGATTAAAAACAGAGTCAAATAAAGAATGAGCAAAATGGAAGTCAGGATTTGGGAAATTACCCAGAACACAGCACTCAGAGGAACGTCTTCAAAGTATTGAGAGGAAAATAATCATCAATTTGAAATCCTACACTGATTAAATTATCATTCAATCGTGAGGTGAAATACAACATTTCAAAGACTGAAAGAATTTGTCATTACTGGACATTCGCTAGAAAAGAATTCCCTAAAGTATGTACTTTCAGGAAGAAGATACTTCAGCCCAGAAGGAAAGAGTGACGGGCACAAGGGAACAGCGAGTGGAGCAACCAGCTAACGTGCGGCCAAGTCCGCACGAGCGTCGCTGTCCGACACCGACCGCCAGGGCGGCTATGCTCGTTCACTCCGAACGCAGAACCCGGGGGGCGCGGCGTGGCCGCACTTAAGCGCCCTACATTCTTGTTACATGGAAGGAAGGCAGAGGTGTTCATTAACTCTGTTAATTATGCATATGAAGAATTTAACCTATTTATAAAAAATTATACAAAGAGAATGCATAGCTTCCAAATCAGTGGCAGTTGAGGAAAAGTAAGATTCAAGAAAACTCGGTCAGTCACATGGAAGGTAGAAATGGGCAAAAGCACAGAAAAAAAGGCCAACCGTGTAAAATAAAATGGTCAAAATAATAAAGAAACATTAATCATGACCAACACCTTATGGAAGGTTGAAAGTTGTAAGATTAAACACAACCCAGCTGCACACGCTGTCGGCCAGAAGCACGTCTGAGCGGAAGACACACACGGGGGACGGAAGGGCAAGGTTGGGGACAGACGCGGGAGGCCGGCACCGCAGAAAGTGGGCTGTGGCCGAGTCATTTATTGGAAACAACGAAATTAAGGTCGAAGGCATTATCAGGCATAAAGAGGAGCACCACTCAATGATAAAAGGGACAGTTCATCAGGAAGCTGTAATAATCCTCAACCTGTCAGCATTGAAAAACAAATGAAATCCAAACTGGGAAAATTCCCTGGGCAGACTGCTGAAGCCACTTCCGGCAGCGGGTATCAGCCACCTCTCCCGGCCCTTTACAAACCAAGTAGGTGGGAAACTAGAAAGGGCACAAGATATGTAAATAATACAATGAACAAGCTTGAGATGTAGATACATATCTCCAGCAATTCCTGTTGAACAGGTAGGAAAGCTTTACAAAAACAGACCATGTGCACGGCTACAAAAGCATCTTCACAAAATCCCCGAAGATCAGTATTATTCAGACCACCTCCTCTGTCCATAATGCAATAAAATAAGAAATTGGTACCCAAGGGCTAGTTCTCCTTTCAGAAAAAACCTAGTGTACATTAGAAAATTTAAATAAGCATACTTTTCTGCAATTCCCAAGCCAAAAAATGTAACCGATGTTAGAAAATCAGAACAAGATGAAATTAAAAAACTACTTATCAGAACTCTAGGGACAGAACTAGAGTGGCATTTGGAAATTTGTAGCCTTAAATACTTATTGTCAGAAAAGATAAAGACTAAAAATAGAGTTAAGTATGTGCTGAAGAAATTAGAAAAGGGGTCATAGCAAAATTAAAGGAAAAGCAGAGAAAAATAAAGAGAATAAAACAAAAAGAAAATAGAGGTGATTAGCAAGATGAAAAGCTGATTCTGTAGAAATAGATTTACATTCCTAGAAAAATAAAATGTAACAGACCAGACTCAGGATGAAAGAGAACCTAAATATGCTGATGGATATTAATAACCGGGAGCAACAGAAAACCTGCCCACACAAGAGCCACCAGACCCAGACAGCGTCGCAGCCACAGGACCCCCGCGGCACAGGAGCTGCGCTGGGGTTTGGGGTCGGCTGACCTGAAGGAGGGCGGGCCTGAGCAGCCCGGACACAGTGAGGGCCAGAGCCTGGACTCCTCCGTTCTGCGAAGACACGCCAAGTGCGCGCCTCCTGTGGGCCCGGCACGGCCTCAGGGCCGCGGACACACAGACGGAGCACACAGGCCAAGCCCCTCTGCCCGGAGGGCCCTCGCTCCAGGGTCTGGGGGGGCAGGTGCTGGGGGAAGAGAAGCACATTGCAGCTCCCGGTGCGCGGGGCCCAGAATGGGGAGAAAAGGGGGATGGGGGGCTGAGTGCAAAGCTCCTGCCCCATGAGTTGTCAGGGAAACCCCGGGGGTGAGGGTTCCAGGGAGAGAAAGCTGATGGGGTTGGCCCAGGGGCACTGTGGCTGAGGCGTGAGGGGGGTGGCGCTGGGACTCAGGTGAGGGAGGGGGGGAGGGGGGCTGCAGCGGGGCTCAGAGGAGGCGGGAGGGTGGGCTGGCCCGAGGCCCCGGGGCGTCGGGGGCGGAGAGTGGGTGCTGGGAAGGGCCCGCCAGGGCCTTCCTCGTGTTTTGCCACGTGCGCTCCTCCAGGCCAGGGAAGCCTGTTTGTGGTGGGGGAACGTGCAGAAGGCGGGGATGGGAGGCTGGGAACGACGGATTTTTCTGGAATTCTGCTCCTGATGGATGCAGGGAGGCCATAGTCAGGTGGATCCTCACCTTCAAGGACAGAGACTGTGGAGCCGAGCGGAAGGACCGGGCCAGGGGCAGGCCAAGGTGGACCCGCTGGGCAGGGCACCAGGTGGCTTAGGGGAGGTGGCCAGGAGCCTGGAGGCCTTCTAGTCCCAACCAAACGAAGAGCAAGACTCCCTGTCCCCTGGCTTCCTGCTCTGTAAACCTGCCACACGGCAGGGACGCTGCAGCGGCCGTGCAGGGACGGCAGTGCAGGGACGGTGCGAGGCGGGCACAGTGCTCCTGGGTGTGTTATTTTGGCTGCTGCCGGGGAGGTGGAGGAGCTGGGGGAGTGCAGGCCGGGATCTCATGCATCCTGTTGCCAGGCCTCCGAGCCGGAGACCATGAGTCCGAAGGAGGTTCTCTCCCATGGGGAGGCCTGGGGAGGCTGAAGGGGCCCCGCAGGGTCTGGGCGGGTGGGCAGGGGTGTGCGGCCAGGAGGCCCAGGGCAGGTTTGCAGGAAGATGGCAGAGGCCGAGGGCTGCTCCGAGTCCAGGCAGGGGAGAGGCGCGGCCCCCTCAATCGAAGACGCTGGGGAGCTTAGCTTGTCCGTGGCCCTGGGCAGTGGGAGCGAGGGCAGGTTGGGGGGGGGGTGGAGGGCAGCTCTGGGGTTGGGGGCCGGGTGACTTGGGGAGTGAGGAAGCGGGAAGGGGCAGGGAGGTGGTGGAGGCCGAGTGGCGGAAGCAGTAGCTTCCTCTCTCCAGGGCTGGGCCAGGAAAGCCAACTCTCAGGCCTCCCAAGGTGCTTCCTGCAGATAAGTGGGATTCCAGCCGCCCCTTCCTGCCCCCTGGTTTCCCCACCCCTCCCATCCTGCTCCAGCCCCCAGGGGACCCTCAGCCCCTCCTCAGGCCAGGCCGTGGCCTTGGAAGAGCCAGGACAGGGGGTGGGAGAGGTGGGCATCCTGGGGCCAGGCTTCCGGGCAGGGAGCGTCCGCCGAGGAAGCAGGAACAGACCCACAGACGGCGCTGGAGACTCGGCCCTGAGGGGTCAGTGGAACCCTTGGAGGCAGAGATTTTCCCCGAAGTGCGGTGGGTGTGGGTGGGGAGACCCAGGGCTCCCTCAGGGGTCGGGGCTGGTCCTTGGGAGCTGGCCCCGCTCCGGGGGGCCGGAGGCAGAGGGCAGCTCTGGGCGCTGTGCTGGGCAGGCAGGGCCCCGGGCAGCTCCGCGGGCAGCGGGCTGTGCTTGGAGGGGGTGCCGC
Organism: Pteronotus mesoamericanus; assembly: GCF_021234165.1. Lineage (NCBI taxonomy): Eukaryota > Metazoa > Chordata > Mammalia > Chiroptera > Mormoopidae > Pteronotus > Pteronotus mesoamericanus. The sequence continues at coordinate 474,287 of NW_026555088.1, forward strand.
TCCCTTCCCCGTGGGGTTGGGTGTCTCCAAGCTGTCATGGGAGGGCAGGGAGGCTTTCTCTGTGTGGGTTCATTCAAGTTTATTCTTGGGAGGCTCAGGGAGCCCGGGCTGCTCTGGGAGGGCGGGGCGGCTGGGGTCCGCGCGGCTCCCCCGTTCCCCCCGGGCGCCAGAGGCGGCCCGCGCAGGCTGTCAGCGGTGCCCTCCGCGGGGCGCGCGCGGTGCTGCGCGGTCAGGGCCTGGTTTTCGGGGAGGAGAGGAGACTCGCTGGGGGAGGTCTGCGGGCGTCAGGCGCTATTCCTGAGTCCAGGGACACCGCGACGCCCTGCGGCCGCGCTGCGGCCCCGGGGCCCCAGGGTGGCTTCTGGAAGGCGCTCGGGGCGGGGGGCCTGGCGCGCACCGATGGGGCGGCGGTGCCTGAGCTACTTTCTTCGCCGCGCTCCCTGCTCCTCCGCCCACTCAGCACCCCCGCCCGCGTTGCCACGGCAACGGGTAAAACTAAAATTCACTTCCTGCTGCAGGTGGAGTCTAGTAGCGCCCCCTCCCCTAAGCGTTTCCTCGTAGGTCGCGCCCCCACCCCGTCGTCGCTAAGGTGACGGGGAGGGGGCGACCGGCGTTGGATCTAGGAAACGGGGGTCCCGCGGGGAAGGGGCACAGGAGAGGCGGGTCTCCGAGTCCGGAGCGAACTCCCTAAACCCGGCCAGGGGCGGGGGGCCGCGGGGAGGCTGCGGCCCCGAGGGCCCCGTCTCGAGGGTGCGCGGCCCTGCAGTGGGGAGCCCCAGGTCTCCGCCGTCCTCCCCCGGGGCCGGGGCAGGTCCGGCCCCTGCCCCGTTCCCCGGCCTGGGGTGGCGCGGGGAGGTCGGCAGAGTGGGGGAGACAGACGCCGCCCCTCCTGGAAACTAATGCTCCGGATTTTCTCCCCTTTCCTGCCTTCCCTCCGGCCCTGCTGCCCAATGCGGCCCCCACCCCAGCTCCAGGAGCCCCGCGCCGCACCCTCCGTGGCGGACCGCGGACGCCCGCTCGCAGCCGAAGCGCGCGCGGCCCCAGCTGCTCAGCCACTCCCCCGCCGCGAGGCCTAGGGCGCCCCGCACCCCGGCGCAGCCCCCGGGGCCCCCGCGCGGTGGCGCGGCCCCACCCTCCGCGCGAACCCTCCCACCTCATCCCGGGACCCCCGGGGCCCCCTCGCCCCGCCCCAGGGCTGCCCCGAGCCCGGCCGGCCCCCGCCTCCGGCACAGCCCCCCAGCCGCCCCCGCTTCCCTCGCGGCGCAGGCACCCTCCCCCCGCCGCCCCCGCCCCCGGGGAAGGCAGCGCCGCGCGGAGCCGGGGCCCATGCAGCCGAGCCCTGCTGCCGCCGCCACCAGCGCCGCCGCCCCAGCGGAGCCCTCGGCGCCGCTGCCCCCCGCGCCGGCCCCGGCCCCGGCCCCCCCCGGCCCCCTCCCGCACAGCGCGGTCGACGGGGCTCCGGCGGGGGGCGAGGGGGGGCCGGGGCGTCGCGCGGAGTCCCCGTGCGCCCCTCTCCCGGCCTCGAGCAGCCCCGGCCCCGGCGCGGGGATGGACGGCCCCGGGGCGAGCTCCGTGGTCGTGCGCGTAGGCATCCCGGACCTCCAGCAGACGGTGAGCCCCGCCGCCCGGGCCCCGGCGGCGCCCCCGCCCTGCTCACCCCAGCCCCCACCCCGCACCGCACCCGCGCGCTCGGAGCCGGGCGCGGGAGACCCCAGGCCCGCGGCGACTCACCCCTCCCCCGCCGCCTCCGCCGGGACCCTCCCCATCGCCCCGCGGGGGCGGGGCCCCGGAAAGCACCGCCCTCGGGGCGGGGCCTCTCCCGGAGGCCGCGGAGGCGCGGGGTCCGCGGCTAGGGCTCCCGCGCCCGCGACTCCCGCGGGGACCCCGGGACTGGCTGCCCTGCGCGCGCCGGGCGGGGCCGGCCCGTGCTCACGAGCTCGCTCCGCCGCAGAAGTGCCTGCGCCTGGACCCGGCCGCGCCCGTGTGGGCCGCCAAGCAGCGCGTGCTCTGCGCCCTCAACCACAGCCTGCAGGACGCGCTCAACTACGGGCTCTTCCAGCCGCCCTCCCGGGGCCGCGCCGGCAAGTTCCTGGACGAGGAGCGGCTGCTGCAGGAGTACCCGCCCAACCTGGACACGCCCCTGCCCTACCTGGAGGTGCGCGGCGGGCCGGGGACGCGCCTCGGGGGGCGGCGGGGGGCGCGCGGGCGGCGGCGGTGGGCGCGCGTGGCGCGACCACCTGGCTCCGAGGCAGGAGCAGAGAAGGGCTCGGCCGTGAGGAGCAGGGCGGAGGAGGTCGTGCGGAAGCGGGGGGCTGTGCGGCGAGCGCAGTGAGCGAGGTGTGTGGTGTGTGCGGTACCCGCGGGGAGCCATGTGCGTGGTGTGCAGTGAGCCGGGCCTGCAGTCGGCGGCGTGCGGCGGGAGCCCGGAGCGTGGTGCTGCGGGGTGGGGCGTGAGCCGGAGTGCGCCCGGGGCGTGTGTGGAGTAAGCCCGCGCGGTGCCGGTGTGCCCGTCTGCCCGCTCCCGGGAGCCCGCGATCCCAGTCCGAGCCTTTGCTCATTGCTCCGCCGTTCACGTTGTCAAGACCATCGGGTGCCCTGAGCAACGAGCAGTGAAGTAGGCATTGTGGTAGAAGCTGGTTTGGCCTCTGCGGTGGCTCAGGGAAGTGGGGTCACTTCTGCTCACAGAGGGGGTGCCTGGGAAGGTAAGCCTGAAACACGGTCTAGGAGGAGCAGTGAGGTTTCCCGGAATGCTGGGCACAGGAGTGAGACAGGAACACCGTGACAGGCCAGGGACGTGCCTCTCGGCTGAGCTTGGTGTTGGCTGCGCCCGGCGCTGTGTGGACGGAACGTGTGTGACCGCCGTGGGGCGGGGTCCTGTGATGGGGGGGGGGCAGCTGATGAGCAGCAGGCCCTACACAGAGCCAGAGGCCCTGGGCTGTGTGTCTGGGTCCACCCGGCCCACGTGGGCGCCTGTCCCCTGCCTTTCTTTACCCGAGCAGTTCCGGTACAAGAGGCGAGTTTATGCCCAGAACCTCATCGATGATAAGCAGTTTGCAAAGCTCCACACGAAGGTAAGGAGGCAGCGATGAGGGAGGGGGGCTCTAGAAGTTGCTCTCTGCCCCCTTGACCCGTATTATTTCCCCACCTCAGCCTGGACTGGGTTTTGTAATGTCAAAAATGTCCTTCAAAAGCTCCTTTCTGAGGCTGCTCCCCTGCTCCCAGCACCCCCACCCCCGCCTGGGGCTGGCGGCAGTCCCTCCAGCTGTGGCTCTGTCTGCTCCCCCTGTTGTCAGGGGCTCAGAGCAGGAGTTTGGGGGCGGTGCTGGGGGGCTGGGCGCAGGCTCCGGGCACCAAGGCTGTACGGTGGGCCTGGCGGCTCCGCTGGCCCCCCGGGTCCCCCGCTGGCTTCGCGCGGGTGCAGTGCGGCAGGGACGCATCTTGGCGAGAGCCCGGGCGGAAGAGACGGGCAGGGGCGTCTGAGGTGGTCCCTGGGGGAGAGCAGGGAGCCGGCACTGGGGGTCGCCGGCACTGGGCCCTCGGAGCCAGGCCCCTCGGTAGCTTCCTCCTGGGGGAGCCGTGACCCCGTTTTGCACACGAAGATGCTGAGCCCCAGGGCAGAGGAGCAGTGTGGCCAGTGAGGCTGGGTGGGCCCCAGACTGCAACCGCACGGGTCACTGCTGGGCTCCGTGTCTGGGGGGTGCCTCGCTGCTTTCTCCGTATGTAGGAGGAACGGGGGGGCTTGGGCCCTCCTCATAAGTGGACCCTGGAGCGCTTACCTCTGGCTCCTATGGACCAGGGGACATTTGCTCGTCTCTGGAGCCTGGAAGAGGCTTTTGAGCACAGTCACCCGTATGCTCCAGTGACCCCTCTGTGGCCTTGGAGCCTCCATGCCAGACTGTCCCCAGCCCTGGAGCCCCCAGGGCTGCAGAGGCTGCGGTGGAAAGGTCCCCCCTCCCGCCCAGTGGCCGTGGGACCCTGTTGCCCTCGGTTCCTCCCGTGGTTCCTCCCCTCCCCCAAACTGTCCTCAGCGACCCGCGGGACACTGGCGACTCTTGATTGCCAGCGAGTCCCATCTGTTTTTAGGAAGAGTCTCGAGTCCATCCCACCAACCCCGCGTTCCCCCGGGTGCGGCTGAGGCCTCTCCCTCAGTCAAGGCTGCGGAGGCTGCCTCCTAGGGCGCGGTCCCCGTGGCGCCCTCTCTTCTGCCTGGGGTGCGTTGAGTGTCTCTGGAAGGCCTGGGCCTCCGGCCAGGGCGCTTTGCCTGTGCACGGAGCTCCTGTGGCACCAGCGGGGGTGCAGGGAGGCTTTGCTGAGTGAATTCGCCGGTGCTCGGTGCTCGGGCAAATGAATGACAGGCAGAGCCCTGTCGCAGGAGGGGTGCCCTGCGGGCGGGGGGAGGCCTGGGATGGGTGTCCGCCGCGGGGCAAGTGCACGAGGAAGACGGGCCGAGAAGGAACAAGGCCCCTTGGGAGCGACGAGACCCTGGGGCTGGTCCCCGCCGGGGTGGCCTCGGGCTCCTCCAGGCCGGGCGCGCTGGGGCCCGGGCGAGCGGGCCGCGCAGGAGGTGCTCTGCAGGCGGGAGGCGGGCGACAGGCAGGCACCGGCGGCCAGGACGCGGGCTGACCAGGGCGGCTGGGTGTCTTAGGCGAACCTGAAGAAGTTCATGGACTACATCCAGCTACACAGCACAGACAAGGTGGCCCGCCTGCTGGACAAGGGGCTGGACCCCAACTTCCACGACCCTGACTCCGGAGGTGAGACGCGGAGCAGGAGGGGGCGTGGCCGTGGAGTGGCTGGGGCCTAACCTTCCTCTGTCCCTTGAACCCAGAGTGTCCCCTGAGCCTCGCGGCCCAGCTGGACAGTGCCACCGACCTGCTGAAGGTGCTGCGGAACGGCGGCGCCCACCTGGACTTCCGCACGCGCGACGGGCTCACCGCTGTGCACTGCGCCGCGCGCCAGCGCAACGCGGAGGCTCTGACGGTCGGTGCGGGGGCCCAGCTGGGGGGCCGTGGCCGGCGGGGAGGGAGCGGGCCCGGTGTAGACACTGTGGCTTCTCGCCCGCAGACCCTGCTGGACCTGGGCGCTTCGCCTGACTACAAGGACAGCCGGGGCCTGACACCCCTGTACCACAGTGCCCTGGGGGGCGGGGATGCCCTCTGCTGTGAGCTGCTGCTGCACGACCATGCGCAGCTGGGCACCACCGATGAGAACGGCTGGCAGGAGATCCACCAGGTGAGCAGGGCGGGTGCGGGGGTGCCCCGCTCTGTCCAGGGCACGCGAGGCCCGGGGCTCTGTCGGGGCAGGAGGGTTCCCAGTCCTGCCTGCAAGGGCGTGGGTCCCAGGCTCTACTGGGGGACCCAGCGGCACCCCTCCCTCCCCAGGCCTGCCGCTTTGGGCACGTGCAGCACCTGGAGCACCTGCTGTTCTACGGGGCGGACATGGGGGCCCAGAACGCCTCGGGCAACACCGCCCTGCACATCTGCGCGCTCTACAACCAGGTGCGGCGGCGGGTGTGTGTGTGCCCCTGGGCCCCGGGCATGACAACGTGTGTGTGCTCGTCTGAGCCTGTGTCCCTCCATGTGTGCGTGTTCTACGTCCTGCAGTGAGCTGTGGCGCTGAGGTCCCGTGTGTGCACGTTTGTTCCCTGAACACACGCGTGTTCTGAGCAACCAGCTGTGCATGGTCGCTCAGGCCAGGTGGGACGCGGTGCGCCCACCTGACCCGCGCCCCCTGTGCTGCGCACCTGCGCCCCAAATGTGAGGGCGGGGCGTGCATGCGCGCCCCGTGTGCGCGTGTGGGTCACACCCGGACCCCGCTCTGCCCCCACCGCAGGAGAGCTGTGCCCGAGTCCTGCTTTTCCGTGGAGCCAACAAGGACGTCCGCAACTACAACAGCCAGACGGCCTTCCAGGTACCGGCGGGGGCCACAGCGGTCTCCTGTCTCTTTGTGGCTCGGTCTCCCGGGGCCTTGGCTCTTCCCCTGAGGCGACTGCCCGAGGGCGAGACGGGGGACGGGGTGGCCAGCAGGGGCTGGCTCATGGGGGCGGCCACTGTAGAGGGTGAGCTGTCACTTCCGGGGAGAGAGGAGGGTCCGAGGGCCCTGGGGCCAGGGAAGCGCGGGTGCGGGCCTGACCTTCCAGGGACAGGCGGCGTGCGGAGGTGAACCAGGGGCCGCGGTGCGGGGGTCCAGCTCCCGAGTTAGTTTGGGTGATGTTTCTGATCCCTTTCTCTGGCCCGGTTTGGCTCTTGGCACCGGGATGACTGGGTGGGTGGGTGTCCATGTGCCTACTGTGTGGGAGGAGTGGGGGGCCTTTAGGCCTCAGAGGGAGCGGGGCCTGCAGAGGAGGTGTGGGGGGAGCCGGCGGGCCGTCGCGTTGTCGCAGGTGCGGAGGTGGCAGTGGCGGGCCTGCCGGGGGACCCAGTGGGTGCCAGGTGGGAAGCCTTGGGGGCCATGGCTGAGGTGGGCGTGGCGGTGTGTGGGGGGAGTGGTGGGGGGGCCCGGGACTGCCCTGGTTTTAGCTCTGAGCCTCATGCCCCAGGAGGCTCCTTAGTCCGGGGCAGAATGGGGTGGTGGGTCAGGCAGGGTCAGCGTCCGAGCCTGGGCCACCGGCCACGGAAGGCAGGAGCCCGAGGAGTTCAGGGCCCCGGGGGGAGAAGGTGGAGTGACTGAGCCTCCGACCCCCCCCAGGTGGCCATCATCGCAGGGAACTTCGAGCTGGCGGAAGTCATCAAGACCCACAAAGACTCGGATGTTGGTGAGTCCTGCCCACGCCAGGTCCACGTGGACTGTGGGTTTGGGGGGTCGCCAGGGGTCAGTGGGGGCGGGGCGAGGGGGCCGTGCCCTGAGCCTCCCCCTCCAGCTCTGGCCGCCAGCTGTGCTCTGTCCCATCAGTCCCTCCGTGGCCCCTGTGGGGGTGGGGAACGGGCTGAGGGCAGGGCCTGTGTGGAGAGGGCAGAGGGTCAGGGCATGGCCAGGCTAGGGCTGCGGGTTGTGGCCAGCGCTGGGTTGAGGCATCAGCGGAGGCTGAGAGGGGTTGTGGTTAATTAGGGTCAAGGCTTGTTTTGCTACCAGATCGTGTGAAGGGCCAGCAGGGGGTACGGGACAGTGGCTACCAGCCCCTGCCCCTCAGCATTTCACCCCAACCCAGAGCGAGAGCTAGAGGCAGTGACCACAGCCTGCCTCCTCCGGACAAGGCCCCCCGGAGGTGCGCGCAAGGAGACCCGCCGTGATGCGGGTGCCGTCCGCAGGGCTGGGCCGCACGAGTCGTGGTCCCGGAAGAAAAGCAGGGTGTGCCACCTAGTCTGGACGCCAGGGCAGTCCCGCCACTGCCGGGTCCCCAGGGGGTGTGGGCTGGCCGGGGGCCTGTCCTCGGAACGCTGCCACCCTGCCGGTGTGGGGCGGCTGGGGCCGCAGGACTGGGAGTGCCTCCCCTTCTGGAAAACGTGCTTTCTGTCCAGAGGCCACCCCTGGAGGCGCCTGGCCCGGGAGGGGCTCCCTCCCCGGCTCCCTGGTCGCCCCGACGTTTCTGCCGTGGCTCCGTCCAAAGCACAGACTCCCAGGCCCCGCTCTCCGCCCTGAGGGACAGTGAGGGCCAGGGCCCTTCTCGGCTGTAACGTGAGGCCGCCGTCAGGGCTGGGGCAGAACCTTGAACTGGGGTTGAGGTTAAGACCAAGTTCGTGTTTAAGGACCTTTCTCTGCAGGACCCCAGAGTAGACGTCCGCCCAAGAAGGCTCGGCGTGGGCTTCGGTGCCCCAGGCGGGGTGGGGACCACAGCAACCAGCAGCGCGGGCCCAGGGTGTGGGCGGGTGCAGGGCCGCAGCCTCCGCGGAGGGCGGTGGTGGAGGGCCGGGGCCAGGTCCCTGCCGGGAGAGGGCTGCGGGGAGGCCTGAGGCTGCACCTGGGGGCGGGAGCTGGTGTTGGCTGGGCCTGGCGCGGGCTCGCAGGCCTGTGGGGTCCCTTTCCGGCTCGCGGTGGTCCAGCCCTGGGAAAGCTGCTGGGGCCTCTGCGCCGCCTCTTCTCTTAAGCAGAAGTGGCCTTTCAGGGCTGTTTGCATCCGCTCCTCGCTCCTCGCCTCTGCCTTCCTGTGGGGCTTGGCTCTGTGGCCTGGACTCTGGCCGTGGCCTCGGGCCACGACTGGAGGGAGGGGCTCGTCTGGCCCTGGCTGAGCGTGGGGAGGCCCCGGCTGCCTCTCGTTTCTGTGGTGCCGGCGGAGAGGCTCAGGCTCCTGGGGCACCGTTACCGCAGCAGTGGGGCTGGCACCCCCGGGGTCCCTGGCGCCCGATGGGCATCGCTGCTGGGCATGCACCTGCCCCGCTCACTTGTCCCACAGGCTCAGGGGGCACAGCCAAGGGTCCCTGAGCTACAGGGTAACATAGTCACTGAGTATTTGCTATAAACCCTGTCGTTGCCTTTCTTCTTCTTTTTTTAATCCTCACCTGAGGACATGCTTATTGATTTTAGAGAGAAGAAGGGAGGAGGAGAGAGAAACATCGATGTGAGGGTAACATTGATCGGTGGCCTCCTATAGACGCCCCTGACCAGGGACCAAACTCCCAACCTGGCCAGGTGCCCCTGACTGGGACTCGAACCCGCGATCTTTCGGTTTATGGGATGACGCTCCAACCGACTGAGCCACCCGGCCAGGGCCCTGTTGTCATCTTAATTCACCTTCTCAGCACCCCCATGAGTGACGACGAGTCCACGTTCGCAGAGGAGGAAACTGAGGCGCAGTGGGTTAATGCAGAGCCCGTTCTCAGACCTAGGCCTCCAGGGGTCTACGCCTGCGCCCCTGCCCCTCTGCACACGTTCGCTGCAAGGGCGCTCCCTCGGGGACAGACACACGATGCCCGGTCCCTCCGCAGCTCAGGGACCTTGCAGAGGAGGAGCCGGAGCAGGCTCTGCCCACATACCCTCTTCCTCTGCCCCAGGGGGCCTGCCACCCTCAGGGAGCAGGCCGCTCAAAGCCTCTTGGCAACGCCACCCGCCCCTCCAGACACACAGGCCTGAAGCAGAGCCCCTGGCCTGGGAGCTGCCACCGTGGGCCACCCTCAGACCCACGTCCCCTCCACCCCCACGCACGTACTTCCAAGCACACGCTCTCGCAGACAGACGTGTGTCCCCCCGCGGTGCTCTGGGCCGGCCGGGGACGTGCTTCTCACCTCTGAGCCACAGCTGACTCAGCGGGTCTGGGAGGAGCCCGCGGTCCTGCCTTTCCAGCGAGGTGCGCAGGTGCCGGGGGGTCTGGGCCTGGCTTGCGAGCGACGCCCCGCAGGCTGAACCCAGGCCTCGGGCTGCTTTTTTTGTTTTTAAATTGAGGTTTTAAAATTGAGAACTGAAATTTCATTTAAAATTAGATTCACATAACATAAAATGGACTATTTTAAATGGAATAACTCAGGGGTATTTAGTACATTCACAATGTTGTACAACCAACTCTATTGAATTCCAAGATGTTTTTCTGAAGATTTTATTTATTTTTAGAGAGAGGGGAAGGAGAAAGAGGGGGAGAGAAACATCCATGTCTGGTTGCCTCTTGGCACATATGCCCTGACTGGAAACCAGACCTGTGACCGTTTGGTTCTCAGGCCGGCGCTCAGTCCACTGAGCCACAGGAGCCAGGGCAAATTCCACAACAATTTTATCCCCTAAAAGAAAACCCTATATAGTCAAGCCGTGAGTTCACATTCCCATCTCCCAACCCAGACCAGCCATTAACATACTTTCCGTCTGTGTGGATTACCCGTTCTGGATATTTCATGTACGTGGGATCGTGCAGCATGTGACCCTTGGCCTTGCGAGTTCCATCCAGATTGTAGGATGAATCGCTACTTCGTTCCTTTTCTTGGCTGAATAACGTTCTATTGTTTGTACATATGACGTCTTGTTTATCCCGTCATCCTTCCAGGGACACTTGGAATGTTTCTACCACTTGGCTATTACGAATAGTGCTGCTATGAACACGTGTGAAATGTGTTTGCTTGAATACCTGCTTTCAATTATTTTGTGGTCTATACTTAGGAGTGGAATTGCGAGGTCATATGATAATTCTATATCTAACTTTTTGAGGAACAACCAAATTGTTTTCCACCGTTTTACACTTCTACCAGCAACGTAGGAGGATTCCAAATTCTTCAAAACCTTGCCAACACTTGTTCTTATCAGTTTTTTAAAAAGGAATATACAGCTAATCAAATCAGTGTGAATTGACATCTCATTGTGGTTTTCAAATTGCATTTCTCTGATTCTTTTTTTGTATTCCTTTTTTGGAGAGGTGTCTGCTCATGTCCTTTGCTCAGTGTTAAATTACCCATAGAATGAGTCTGGAAGGGTTCCTTCCTCTTCCATTTTTTTGGAAAAGTTTGACGAGGATTGGTGTTAATTCTTTAAATGTTTGGTAGAATTAATCAATAATGCTGTCTGATGCTGGACTTTCCTTTGTTGGGAGAGTTCTGATTACTGATCCAGTCTCTTTGCTTGTTATGGGCCTGTGTAGGTTTTCTGTGACTTGAGTCACTTTTGGAAATTTGTCCATCTCTTCTAGCATTTGTTAGCATTTAATTGTTCATAGTTTGTTAGCACTTAATTGTTCATAGTATTCTCCCCTATGCCCTTCTAATCTATAAGATTGGTAGTAAAGCCACATATTTCATTTCTGATTTTAGTTATATGTGTTCATCTTTTCTTTTCTTTCTTAGCCTAGCTAAAGGTTTGTCAATTTTGTTGATATTTCCAAGGAAACAACTTTGGTTTCGTTGATTCTATCTGTATTTCTATTCATTTCATTTCTCTTTGTCTAAACTTTATTTCCTTCTTTTAGCTTTGGGTTTGGCTTGCTTCTCTTTTTCTAGTTCCTTAAGATGCATTACTAGGATGTTGATTTGAGATCTCTGTTCTTTTTAAATGCAGGTGTTTACGGCTATATATTTTCCTCTTAGTACTGCTTTTGCTGCACCTCATACGTTTCCGTATGTTGTATTATTGCTTTCGTTTTGTTGAAGTACTTTCTAGTTTTCCTTGTGATTTCTACTTTGACATATTGGTTATTTAAGATTGTGTTCTTTAATTTTTATAAATTTGTGAATTTTCAAGTTCATACTTTCTGTACCTGATTTCTAGTTTCATTCCATTGTAATTGGAGAAGATACTTCATATGATTTTCATCTTTTAAGATTTACTGAGCCTTGCTTTAGTCTACCCTGGGAACTGTTCCATGTGCATGTGAGAAGAATGTGTATTACACTGTTGTTCTGTGGAGTGTTTTCTCCCTCCCCCTCTCCCTGTATGTAGATACATACGCAGGGTGCGGCGGAAGTAACGCCCCCGAGTGTGGCTGGTTGGGCATGTCAGTGCCTCGCACCAGGCGAAGAGCAATTTGAGCATTTCTCCTGCAATGCCACATGGTGCTGGCATGTGCTATTGTTGTGTTACAGAATTACATGCTTATGATTATGTAATGAAATATTTTTATGTAATAAAAAAGGGGCGTTGTTTGTGCTGGACCCTGTGTCTCTCTTGTTAGGTCTATTGGTTCAAGTCTTCTACGTCCTTATTGATCTTCTCTCTAGATATTCTATTATTGAAAATGGGATGTTGAAGTATTAAGTATTATTGTAGAACTGTCTCTTTCTCCAAATGTGTCAATGTTTGTTTCCTATTTGATACTCTGTTGTTCCACGAATATATGTTAATAGTTGTTACTTTTATTAATACCTAATGTGCTCTGTCTCTTGTAACACTTTGTATCTTTAAGTCTATTTTGTCTGATAGTCACATAGCTACTTAGATCTCTTTTGGTTACTATTTACGTGAAATACCTTCCTTTATCCTTTTACTTTAAACCTACTTGTGTCTTTGGGTCATTCTTTTGTAAATAGCATAGACTTGTAGCCTGTGTTCTGAATCCTGATCTGCCTTTTGAATAAAGTGTTATTGGAACTCAGCCACACCCACTTGCCTCTGTATCGTCGGTGGCCATTTCTGAGCCGTGGCGGCAGAGCTGGGTCCTGCGACAGAGACTGCTGTGTGCGGCTCTCAAAGCCTGGCGTGCAACTCGCTGATTCTTTACAGAAGTTTGCCAGCCTTTCTACAGGTCTATACTGGGCAGCCAGCTGTCCTGGTCTGCGTGGGGCGGAGGCAGCTCCTGGGACACAGGATGTTAGTTTGAAAGTCTGGAAAGCCTAGGCCAACCAGGACAGTTGGCCACTCTGTCTCGGGCTGCCCAGAGCCTCACCTGTGTGCACCTCCCCCAGTGCCGTTCAGGGAAACCCCCAGCTACGCAAAGCGGCGGCGGTTGGCCGGCCCCAGCGGCCTGGCCTCCCCACGGCCCCTGCAGCGCTCAGCCAGTGACGTCAACCTGAAGGGCGAGGGACAGCCGGCAGCTTCTCCTGGACCCTCGCTGCGAAGCCTCCCCCACCAGCTGCTCCTCCAGCGGCTGCAGGAGGAGAAAGACCGGGACCGGGACGGTGGCCAAGAGAAGGACGGTGGCGGCCCTGAAGCCGTCAGGGGCAGCCAGAGCAGCATCAGGTAGGAGGGGCTGGGGGCCCTGGCAGGGCCTGGGAGGGCAGGGGGCCGGGTCCGAAGCTGGGAGTAGCCAGCGCGAGGCTGACAGAGGTGTGGCGTCGAGCGCCTCTTCAGCGGTGGGCTCAGGCTTGGGGTAGGGGACTCCCAGCCCCCCAGACGGACCTCCCAGAGCGGGGAAGGGAAGAGGTGAGGTGCCGTGGGCCGGGCAGGCTCCCCGGTGCTGATCTCTGGTTGGAACCGCACATGCCCTGGGGACGGTGGGTGGCTGAGGAAGCATGCTGGGAGGAGAAGGTCTGGTCACCGCGCGCGATGGGACCCTGAGGAGCAGGGACACGCGAGGGACGTGGCATCCCCAGAACGCAGGGCAGAGAGCCTGGCTAGAGCCCCGCGTGCCGTTGCTGGCTGTGTGGTGGGGAGCGCCAGGCGGGCCCTGGCTCTGCAGGCAGACGGCCGGGCCCTTGCACCTGCTGACTGGAGCCTTGGACAGGTCGCCGACCCCTCTGTGCCTGGAGCTGAGGTTGGTCCCTAGTAGTCAGTGAGCACTAGTGAGCCTTCCGAAACCCCGGCCAGGAGGGGTCCCTGTTGGGAGACCCTGGCCCGCAGCGCTGGTTAAGGCCGCTCCCCTCCCTGCACCTTGCTTCCTTGCTTCCCCAGGGCCAGTCACATGGGATGTGGGAAGGTTCCAGGGGACGTTGCTGAGTGGCAGCCACCCTACCAGCACTCTTTTCATGGTGACAGCTGGGCTGTCTCGTCTCAGCCTCGACCCTGCGCGAGGCTGCACTCTATTAGGGCCGATTTACAGCTGAGGGTCCTGCCGCTGGGGCGGGGTGGGCGGCCTGTCTGAAGCCACAGAGCTCTGGGAAGCAGGTCATGGGGCCCCGGTGGCACCGATTTCCAGACCTTCGGAGCCGGCGCTCCGCAGAGGGTTTGTCCACTTTACCCTTTGCTATTGTCCCTGCTCTCACAGCCTCGATCCGTGATGTCTTCTCTGTCTGTGTGTTCTGCCCAGACTCCCAGGCTGTCTGTCCTGCCCCAGGTCCTATCAGTTCTCCCCGGAGCTTTTGCATGTCGGTGGATTTTTCTACGGGTGGACTGGCTGAAAGAGCAGGCTCCAGGGTATTTCAGTCTGGCAGAGGGTCGCGCCTGCGTGGGAGCTGAGGGGGAGCCCTGCTTTTGTTTATTTTTTGCATGTCCGTTCACCTTTTGGCAAACACGACACCAAGACCTGCTCTGTGTGGGGCTCGGCTCACTGCTCTGTGGCGATGGCAGAATTATTAGTGTTACTTTAATTCAAACGTTTAGCTGGAGCCTCGGCTGCCGGCGTGGTGGGAGCCAAGAGCAGGAGGTCCTGCAGGTTTCAGAAGGTCCCTCGTAGCTGGGCCCAGGGCTCGGAGGTGCTTGGGTGGGTGGGGACCCAGGTGCGAGGCGTGAGTGGGCGGAGGAGGGTGGGTGCCTCGGAAAGGAGAGGTTTCCAGAGGAGAGACCCCTTTGGGGGGCGGCGAGGTGGTGGCTCCCCTTGTGCCTGCTGTGGGCAGTGCCTGGCACAGAGCCTCTAGCCCCCCCAGAAACGTGGCCCCAGAGTTGGCAGGGCGAGGAAGATGGGTCTGTGGCCGAGCGCGCAGCCGGCTGCAGTGTCGTGATCAGCGTGGTTGGGCTGGTGGACGTGCTACCAGGCACAGCCCGGCGGGGGGACAGGAAGGTGCCCAAGGGCACGATGGGACTGTAGCTAATTTTCAGTCCGCGGAGCTTCGCTCTCGGCTGAGGATGTGGACCTGGCCGGCTCAGGTGCTAGGGAGCCAGCGCAGGCTGTTGAGCAGGGTGGAGGTGGAGGACCGAGGCCTCAGGCGGGGGGCCCAGGTGGGGACAGCAGGCCGGGTCAGCCGGGCAGCACAAGTGCGCATGGGCCTCAGGGGCAGTTGTCCAAGGAGGAGAGGACACGGGCATGGAGGGGGGATTCAGGCGCCCCGCGCGTGGCAGCGGTCAGGGTGTGAGCAGGGGACCGTGGCGGGGGGCCCAGAGGCGCGCAGAGATGTAACCTGCGCCAGGCGGCTTTTCCGCTGCCTGAGGCGCTCTGTGCCCCCTCCCGCCCCGCAGCTCCCACCTGGTCGCTCCGACCGGGTCCCGCCTCCCCTTCCCCGCCCTCCTGTGCCCGACACCCCTCCGCTCTCCGAGCACCGCAGTCCCCTCGCCCCGTGGCCTCCCCCCGTGGGGGCGCGCGGGGGGCCGCGGAGGAGGCGGGGAGGCCGGCCGCCACCGCCCGCAGAGGGTGGAGCCGGCCGCGGAGGAGGCGGGGCGCGCGGAGAGCCGCGGCATGGAGCGAGCCCGGCGCGCCCGGGAGCGCAGCCCCGCGGCCCCGGAGCCCTGAGCGGGCGCGGCTCGTGCGCTGGCGGGAGCGGGCCGGGCGCGGCGGCGCGGCCCATGGAGCGGCCCCGGGCCGGGCCCCCGGCGGGCGGGCGGGCGGCGGCGGCGGGCGGCGGGCGGCGGGCGCTGCGGCGGCTGCGGTGAGGCCGGCGGCGGGGCCGGGCCGCGCGCCATGGAGGCCCCGGGCGCCGGCTTCGCGTGCCCGCTGCCCCCCGGCATCGCGTCCGTCACCTACGTGTTCGTCTACAGCCCGAGCGGGCCCGGCGGCCCCGGCGGCCCCGGCCCCGCGCCCGGCCCCGGCCCGGCGCCCCCCGCGCCCCCCGCGCCGCCGCCCCGGGGCCCGAAGCGGAAACTTTACAGCGCCGTCCCCGGCCGCAAGTTCATCGCCGTGAAGGCGCACAGCCCGCAGGGCGAGGGCGAGATCCCGCTGCACCGCGGCGAGGCCGTGAAGGGTGAGGGGCGCGGGGGGCGGGGTCGCGGGGGCCCCTGGGCTGGGGCGCCGCGATGGTGTGGGGACCGATGCCATTTTGGGGTCTCCCTGGGCATTCGAGCCCCGGTGGTCATTATGGGATGCATCTGCCACTGGGGATTCCTTGTGTCACTGTGAAGGGCTCCGAGTCAGGGAGGGGTGTCTGTGTTTGTGGGGTTCCTACCCACCCTCTGCCATCAGGGGTTCCCCGTGACACCACCGGCTCCTGTGGACGTCGGGGTGTGTCTGTGTCACCGGGGCTGGTGCCAGCGGGGTCCGGAGTGTTCCAGGCCCCATCCCGCTCCAGAGTTCCCTGTGGTTACGGGTCCCTGTGTCACTTCTGGGGCTTCTGCACCGGAAGCCTGTGCTCTGTTGGGGCTCTGGGCCATCATGTCCGGGACCGTGATGTGTGTGTCTGTGTGCCGAGGGCTTCTGTCACCGGCTTCCTCTGCTCTGGGGCCCCGGGGCCATGGCACCTCCTCTCAGCCGGGGTTCCCTGCATCCGAGGGGCCCTGTCCTCGCGGGGCCGTGTCCGCGGGAACCCGAGGGCAGCGCGGTCAGGGGTCAGCCCTCCCCGGGCCATCTGTGGCCGCATCGCCCGGGCGTGGGCGGCGATCCTGAGCGCGCGGCCCCCGGGAGGGGCAGGAGCAGGACCCCGGCCCCGGCCCCCGCCCCCGACGCCCCTCGAGTGCGTCTGTCTGTGTGTTGCTCTGTCCCCCACATGCCTGTCCTGTGCTGTGCCCGTCTGTTCGTTTCTGCTCCTTGTGGACCCCGACATCTTCCCAGGGAAACAGCCGGGAGGAGGAAGGGGGGCCGGGGGGAAGGTGTTGGGCGGGCGGGCAGCCCTTAGCCCGGGGTGGGGGGGGCTGCGACGGGGGGGCTCCCGCTGGCGGCTCCGGCCTGACCGCCTCTCTGGCTTCTGTCCCCCCAGTGCTCAGCATTGGGGAGGGCGGTTTCTGGGAGGGGACCGTGAAGGGCCGCACAGGCTGGTTCCCGGCCGACTGCGTGGAGGAGGTGCAGATGAGGCAGTATGACACACGGCACGGTGAGTGACCCCCACGGCCCCTGGGCCGCCCCCTCGCTCCCCCGTGAACGCGCTTGGAGCTGAGTCCACGTGCACGTCCGGAGACTGGACAAGGGTCAGCTCACACACACGTTCGGACGGAACCAAACTCGTGTGCGTCACAGGCAGGCAGCACGCACATGCCCTGCACATACTTACGGGAACTTGTCAGTGGCGGAGACACATGTGATGTGCTCGCAGGACACCCATGTATGGACGCGCACCTGCGGATCCCACATGTGCCTCCCAATGACCACACACTCCCCACACGCGGCCGTCACAGAAATGCTGGTGCGTGGGGCGCATGACTCCTGCGTGGCTGGCAGGCAGGCAGTGAGGTCAGTGGGAGAGATGAGATGCGTTTCCAAAGTGGACAGATTGTCCAGGTGGGCAGTGCAGGGAAGCCGGGATCCGCCAAGAGGAAATGAGGCCAGTGGAGCCCGGAGGGGCTGTGGGCA
This sequence comes from Pteronotus mesoamericanus, assembly GCF_021234165.1. NCBI lineage: Eukaryota > Metazoa > Chordata > Mammalia > Chiroptera > Mormoopidae > Pteronotus > Pteronotus mesoamericanus. The sequence continues at coordinate 491,157 of NW_026555088.1, forward strand.
GCAGGCGGGGATGGCCTGGGCCGCCAGGAAGGGCCCCTCTGGCGGCTGGGCTCTGAGGTGGTCCTGCCAGTGGGAAGGGCTTCCCTCGAGCCCCGCCGAGCTGGCGGGGCGGGGCGTCCTCCCTGTGTGGCAGCCAGCGGGGGTCTGCAGTGCTGTTTCTGGCCCAGGGCCTTCTCTGCGCAGGGCTTGGGCCCAGGGCTGCTGTGTCCTCTAAACCTGGTGAGAGAGTTTCCGGGGGGAGCCCACCCCGTGTGGCCCGGGCCCCTGACCCCGTGGAGTGTGGCTGCTGATCTGCTCCTGAGCAGGTGCCTTCACCTGCTCGCCCTGGGGGCGCTCCAGGCCGCTGGGAGCCTGGCAGGGACACAGGCCCTGCTGTGTGCCTGAGGGGGCTCGTGGGGCAGCCTGCCCAGGGGGGAGTGATTTCGGAGTTTTAAGCGTTGGTGCCAACCTGGTGGGGAGGGGAGAGGGAGGCGGGGCCTGCAGACCCATGGAGCAGGGCGTGGCTCTGGGCTGCCCCATGGGGTGGGCAGCGGGGGCCTGACTTGAGGCCTGTGGCTCCAGGGTTGGCGAGGGGGGGAGGGAGGCCTGGACTGAAGGCGGAGTTTGAGAACGCGGGTCAGTTGTTCGATGTGTGTCGGGCCCTGTCTTGCGAGCCCGGGGCGCAGAAGTGGCTCTTTCCTAGAGAAGAGCCGGCGGCACAGTGGTTACACCAGAGACATTTGCATACGGACACGTGTAGGTGTGAGCTGCGCAGGTACGAGCACAGGGTGCTCCCGGGTTGGTCTGAGGCTCAGGAGGTCTTCAAGCAGAGGCATTTGAGCTGAGCCTTGGAGGGTGACCAGGGTCCCTCACGGCGCCCAGCCGGTGGTGGCGGGGCAAGGCCCATGCCCTGGCGTGGTGTGGCATCCCAGCTCTGCGCGTGCTGGCCCCGAGTGGGCTCCGAAAAGCGTCCCGCGGCCGGGGTGCTTTTATGTGCTTCACATACAGGAATCGACTGAGTCCCCCCCAGCTGCTCCGGGAGTGAGGACAGGGGGTGCACCTCCATTTCTAGGAGGGTGGTCCCATGGCCCAGGGGGCGGAGTCTTCTTTCCGACGCTGGCAGCGGCTGCAGGGTCTGTGCTGTGGCTGACGCGGTTCGCGGGCTCTGGACAGTGAAACCCGTGTGTGCAGCGCGGGCGGCGGGGCTGGGGTGGGGGTGTGAGGCCCGTCGGGTGGCTGTGGATCCAGGAGGAGGATGGCAGGACTGGAGTGTGGGGCCGCAGGAGACGGGGGTGTCGTCCCGGGTGTGCAGGCTGTGCAGGGTCAGGGTGAGGGCCGGGCGGGCAGATGGAGGCGGTGGCGAGGGGCAGGTGGGGCGGAGTTGCGTCTTGGAGGAGGGAGAGGGCACGGGGTGCCCTGTGCAGGGGCTGAAGGCCTCTGGGCAGTTGCTGGCGGGGCACATCCTAGACGGGGGTGGCCCTGGGGCTTGTCACCCACTGGCACGTCAGAAGGGACCTGGGTAGACGGGAGCGTCTCACGGGTGGGCAGAGGGAGAGAGGCCTGTGGCAGCTGCCTGCTGGGAGGGGAAGTAAGGTCTGCCCTCGGTGCAGGCTGGGCCTGCCAGCTGCTCTGGACGGTCTGATCTGGGACCCAGGGGCTGGGTTGTGCCAGAGGCAGCCCAGGAATGAGCACCTACTTCCAACAGGCTTGGATCCAAATAAAGATCTGTTTCTGAGCCTGGAGTGGGGACAGAGAGGGATTTAGAGGGCAGGAGGGGACGGTGTGCCAGCACGCAGGGCCGGGTGATGCCCCAGGGCAGCAGCGAGGTGCCTCCTGGAGCCCCCGCCTGGGGCGGGCGGTGAAGGAGCCTGTGCGGCCGAGCAAGCTGAACGCCGAGGAGGGTGGGGGGCGCGAGGCTGCTTCCCAGGACACCCGGGAAGCTGGGGCTCCGGCAGCAGCCGGCCACCCCCGCCCCACCCCCTCCCGCCCTCCCTTTCTATCCAGTACTTGGGGGGGGGGGTCATGCTGCGTGTTTTCACTTTGGCTGGCTTGTATGTGTCTGATTAATGAAACTGGAAAGTGAATTTGTGTTATGTAATAAATACAATTTGTTTGGCCGACAAGATCTAAAAATGGGAGGCCTAGAAGCTGTGGAGTTTGGGGGTCTTTTTGCGGCTGGTGCTCTGGACGTGGCTGAAGTTGGGTCCCTATGAGAAGGGGGTGGTGGAGGCAGGGAGGGCCTAGCGCCCAGGCCTGAGCGGCGAGGAGGCCTGGCCCGTGTGGCGGGTGCCGGGGTGGCCCCGCGGGTCTCCGTCCCGGCAGGCAGTGTGTGGCACGGGGAGAGAAGGGAGCGGGTTCGCGCCTGGGAGGGTGTGGGGTGACAGAACTGTAGGCCACCAGAACCGGGGGGGCCCTGCAAGGGGCATTTTCCCACCGTGCAACGAGGGGCTCGGAGGGGACTGCCGACTCACTGAGAACACGCGGTGGCGGTGGCGGTGGCGGCAGGGTCCTGCAGCCCAGACATGCCCCCGGCGTCTGTGTCTGCCGGTGGCAGGGGGCTTGCTCGTCCTCCTTCCAGCCCCGGCCCGGCCTGCTCTCACCTCTGCTCACCCTGCCGCTCGCCCACGCCTGGTCGCGTGGTCGTCGCCCACGCACCCGTCAACCCGCCCGACGACCCAGTGCGCCCCGCGCCTCCGCCCTCCTCCACCCTCCTGCCGCCCGTCCGCCCGCCCGTCCGCCCGCCCGTCCATCCGTCCACCCACCCGTTGACCCGTCCATTCATCCATCTTTCCATCCCTCTCTTCCTCCTTGCGTTTACCCGTTCGCCTTTCCCTCCACCCACCCACCCACCCACCAGTTTGTCTGTGTCCGTCTGTCCTTCCATCCACCAATCTAGGTATTCCCTTCCGTCCAGCCGCCCAGTCTCCCTACCCATTTGTTTACGCGCCGTCTGCCCTCTGACCCCTCCGTGCATCCCTTCTGCTCTCCGTCCCTCCTTCCCTGCATCTGTCTCACGTTCCATCCACCGTTCCCTCCATCCATCACCCCAGCCAGATGTCCACCCGTCTGTCCTCCTAGTTGGCACGGGCAGTGCCGGGTGCTGTGCCGGGTGCTCGGGTCACAGGTGCGGTCCTAGCCCGCACAGGGCTCATGGGCAGCGGGAGGGGTAGGTCGTCAGAGACCATCGGTTCTCCTTTGGTCGCGCAGTGAACCTCTCTCTCTCGCTCCCCCTGCCCCGGCGGCCCAGGCTGCTCCCAGTCCCGGGGACACACCGCCGGCCGGTGGGCTTCGGCCCGAGTGCTGCCCCGGGAAGCCCTTGGCCTGCATCATCGGCGGCCGCCGCCTCATGGCGTGTGCCTTGCTCGGCCGTGCCTTCCTGCGGAGGCTTCTGCGCGACCGCCCAGAGCTGTGGGCTCTCCCCGCGGCCTGTCCTGCTTTCTCTCAGCCCTCACCAGCACCCGACGTGCTGCACGGGTGCCTGTCCCTCGTTTCTCCTTCTCTCTCTGCGAGTGGATTGTGAACTCCGTGGGGGAGGGGCTTTATCCTTTTCTCTGCTGTGTCCTCAGAGCCTAAAACAAACGGGGCCTGGTACATAGTAGGAGCTCAATAAATACTTGCTGAGTGAATGAATTCATCTTGAGAAATGCTGCAGTGATAGACGATGAGGGAGGAGACGAGGGAGGAGAATGGGGGGGTGAAATGCAAGTGGTAGCGGAACAGTCTTGGGGGAACCCGCTTGCAGAGAGCAGTGCCAGGAGGCCAGGGAGCAGCCGGCGAGGGGGCCCGGAGCAGGGGGGGCCGTGCCGGGCGTGTGCGCCAGAGAGAGGCTGCAGGTTTGCAGGAGGTTCTGGGAGACAGCTGGCCAGCTCCGCAGGGGCTGCGAGGGACGCCGAGGCTGAGCGCCGACGGGACAGAGCTCTGCACGGTGCAGTGAGGACGGGGGAGGCGGCCCCGCCCCCGCGCCAGGACCCCTGCGCGCTCAGAGGCAGGACCTGAGCGAGGTGGCCTGTGAGGTCGAGCGTCCGTGGACTGTGTGAGGGGCTCCGTGGGGACACATGTGGCTCCGCGGCAGCGCCCATGGGCACATGACTTCACACACACACACGCACATGCACACGCACACGCATATATGCGAGGACTGCACTCACACATGGCTGGGGGCCATACACGTGCCCCACACATGCACACCCATCTTTCCTGGGAGGTCGGGGGCTCTGGCTCTCTGTGGACAGCCCTGGCCTTCTCCAGTCTGCCCCGTACCCCGGGAGAGATGACCCTCAGCTCCTGCCTCCAGGGGCCAGAATGGCCCGCACGGTCCCCTCGGCCCTCTGACCTCAGGGCCTCTGGGCCCCCGACCCAGGATTCCCTGCCAGCCCCTCCCATGCGGCCCTGCCGGGCCAGAGGGGTGTGTGGGCAGGGGCTGCCGACCGCGAGGGCGGAGGGAGCGGTTCAGGCCGCGTGGAGGATGTGACCCTCCGCGAGCAACTGAAATTCCCCTCAGAAACCCGGGAGGACCGGACAAAGCGACTTTTCCGCCACTACACGGTGGGCTCCTACGACAGCCTCACCTCACACAGGTACGGGCAGGGCGGGCGGGCGGGCGGCTCAGGGCTGGCCCGGGGGCCTGGGGTGAGGAGGTCAGCGGACGGACTGCGGGGGCCCCGCCCTCCTCTGCCCTCTGCCCCCCCAGGCCCGGGCCGGGGCAGCTCCTGGGCGTGGGCCGGGCCTGGGCAGCCGCGCCCTCCGGCAGGCTCCTCACCCTCCCCCGCTCCCTCCACCAGCGATTATGTCATTGACGACAAGGTGGCCGTCCTGCAGAAGCGGGACCACGAGGGCTTTGGTTTCGTGCTCCGGGGGGCCAAAGGTAACGGAGGGTGAGGCGGGGTGGGGCGGGTGGGGCTGGGTGTGGGGCTGGGCGTTGGGCCGGCAGGGGCTGCCCCCCCCTCCGCTCCACCCCTCTGCTCTCCCTGCCTCGCCCGCCCCCGCCCCTGCCCCGTGCCACCCTGTCCCTGTGCCTGCCCCTCCATCGCTTCGCCCCTGCCCCTCTCCTTCTGGCCCCCCGCCGCCTCGTCCCTTTGCTGCGACTGTTTTCTCAGTTTTGACTGTCTCGTTGCGAGGCCTGTGCCCTCCTCCTCGGGACGTCCAGGGTCTCTGCTCGTGTGCCTGGCGAGCGGGCCTTTCCGGCGGGGCCGAGCGGGGTCTCTCAGAGGGGTGCGTCCCGGATCCCCGGGCCGGCTCTTTTTGCCCTGGGCAGCGTCCCGATCCCCCGGCTGCCCCAGCCCCAGGCCACTTGGCCCCGGGGGTCGTGGGCTCGGCGTGTTGAGCCGCGCTCGGGCAGTTGCGACGTGGCAGCCGCCCGCACCTGGACACGCTAGTGAAGCGCCTTCCCACCTGCTCCGCCCCCCATGCAGCAGAGACCCCCATCGAGGAGTTCACCCCCACGCCGGCCTTCCCCGCGCTGCAGTACCTGGAGTCCGTGGACGTGGAGGGCGTGGCCTGGAGGGCGGGGCTGCGCACGGGAGACTTCCTCATCGAGGTGCGGCAGGGGGGGCGCTGACCTCTGAGCCCGAGGAGGACACACAGGACCACGCCCACCCACCTGCCTGTCTGTCCCAGGTGAACGGGGTGAACGTGGTGAAGGTGGGACACAAGCAGGTGGTGGCTCTGATCCGCCAGGGCGGGAACCGTCTGGTCATGAAGGTGGTGTCGGTGACAAGGAAGCCGGAAGAAGACGGGGCTCGGCGTAGAGGTGAGGGGTCAGGCTTCAGACCTCTGTGCCCAGACTCTCCCCTCTAGCTCCTGACCTTAGACCTCGGACCCCACGCCCGTGTTTCTCAGCCTGCCCCCCGACCCGGGGCTGCCGATGCCAAATGTCTGAACCTGGGCGCAGCGCCCCCATCCACGGCCTGGGTGCCTTCCCAGTGCCCGCGGTTAGACGGCCACCCTGGCCCCCCGCCTCTGGCCCCTGACCCCGGTTGCCCCTCCTCAGATCCCGCCCCCAGCTTCCTGGCGGCCCCGGCATCCCCCCCAGCCCCCGGTGTGGAAGAGCCCTCTTTCCCTGCACTGCCAGCAGCTGCCTGGAGGCCGGGGTTGCCATAGCAACTGTGAGGTTGACGCTGCCTTCCGCGCATTGTCGGAGGGAAGGGGGAGGCGGCACCTGAGGGAAGAGGAAGAGCGTCTTCTCCTCGCGCGATGTCGCGGCCCAGCCTGGGCCCAGGAGGCTTTGCTGGCCCTGCGGGCCCAGGCCCTGGCTTGGCTGACCACACCCTGGCCCACTGAGGGGCGGTGGCCCCCTAGGGCCTGGGGGAGCTCTGGAGCAGCAAAAGCCCAGCCCGCTGGGGGCCCCTCCCAGCCCCCACCCCATGGCTCTGGCGCCCCTTGCTCATCCCTCGGAGCCTACCGGGTGGGCGCTCAGGCAGGAGCTGGCTGGCACCACCACCCCGACTGGGGCCCTTGACCACCTCCCGAGGCCCCGCCTGCCCTGGCCCAGCCCGACCCTCAGCGCCCCCTGAGCTCCCAGCGCCATGAAGAAGTTTGCATCCAGTCGCAGCCTGAACAAGATCCTGGCGCAGTGCGACGCGTCCTCACGGGAGTACGAGGAGATCCAGGCGGTGGAGCGCAAGTGGCACCTGCACCTGGCCACGCCGCGCTGCCTGCTGCTGGACAGGAGGTCCAAGGCCTCCCTCTTCTTTGCAGCCCCGCCGCCCCCCAAGAGGGCCCCCAGCACCACCCTGACCCTGCGCTCCAAGTCCATGACGGCTGAGCTTGAGGAACTTGGTGAGCGGCGGGGGTGAGAGGCGGTGGGCAGCCCAGGGTGGGAGGCCAGGCAGAGCGAGCTGGGGCCAAAGCCAGGCAGCGGCAGAGGGCGGGACGGACGGACAGACGGATGTATGAACAGGTCAAAGGTAAATGGTTGGGTGCCGGACTTGGGGGGCAGCGAGGAGGGGGACGGCGTGCGGATGCGGTGAGGGGCTGGCTGCCAGGGCTGGAGGCGGACGGTGGGACAGCCAGGACGGTGGCGGGAGCGGGGCCCGGCCCGCCGGTGTGTCTGCATGCGTGTGCACGTGCTGTCTGTGGCCCTCCCGTCCGGCGTGACCTCTTCGTTTCGTCCAGGTGAGCAAAGGGCAGCCGTCTGGGGCCCCGGGCTCTGCTCCCAGCTCTTCTAGGCACCGGCCATGTGGCTTCTGCATTTATCTGACCCTCTCAGCACCTGCTCGTTCACCAGTGAGGCAGGGCAATGGCAGCGAGCGGCTGACCTCGCTGGCACAGTGACAGCCCAGGCCCTCGTGGGCTGCAGTGCGTCGGGGCTTCGATGGGCATGTTCTGGGCACGATCCCAGGGGACTCGGTGGCCTCACGGGGCGTGTCTCGAGATGTGTACTGTTAGGAGCTTCATCATAGGCGTGTCCAGTTACACATAGCCGTGTCCGGGCGTTTGTGACTGTCAGCGTCTTCATCGTGCGTGTGCCCCTGTACGCGTGGCTGTGAGTGTGCTCCGTTCCTCTACCGTCCACGCGCAGTCCTAGCCCCAGGCTTGGCTCTGGCTTCAGGCACAATAGGAACACTGACCCTGGGCCCACGCTGGGAGCTGACCCAGGCCTGACCCGGAGCTGGCTCCAGGCTTGGTTCTTTCCCAGGCCAAGGCCCGTCCAAGCAGGTGCCCTTGACTGCAGGTCAGTTCAGTGTGAAGGACATCCATCCAGATCAACTGAGCCGACATGGTCAGCATTTTCTCCATCAATATTGTGAAGAAAATAAAAATATAAAATCACATAGCCAGCTCAAAACGAAGGAACAGGAATTCCCCGAGTCTCAAAAATGAAGAAAGAAGCCAAGAGAGTGAGAGGAAGCTGATCCACAGCCAGTGAGCCCTCGAGACAGGATGTAGATTCCCAGGGCAAGGGGTGGGGGTCCTCGGGTGGCTCCACACGGCCAGGGGATGTGGTGCTGGGCCTGTGAGAAGTGAGGGAGCTACATCCAAGGCCAAGAACTGGAAGTAGCATCAAAAGAATTGAAAATCATAGAAGAGTATGAGTGAGTCAAAATAAGTTGCTAAAATACAACATTTAAGAGAAATAACAGAATTCATAGTGAGAGAGCAGGGCAGTACCAAAAGGAAAAAAGAAAAAAGAAAGAGAAAAGCAGATTTTAAAAGGATTTCTAAAGAACTGTTATGAAACAAAAAGTGTAGCCACTGAGATTAAAAAATCTGTGGGATGAACAGGATTCCCTCTGCTGCCGCATGACAGGGTTGCCCCGCAAACGCAGCTGAAGAAGAAAACAGTGCATTAGAAGGTAATCTGAGGAGGGCGCCCAGACTGCAGCACAGGAGACAGGGAGATGCCAGCTACCAAAGGTCAGAGAGGAGACGTGGAGGGCACGTGAGAAAGGCCTGGGGGGATGAGTAACAAGGTTGGGGAAGAGGCGGCATTTGAAGAATAAATGGCTGATAATTTTCCAAAATTGGAAAAGGAGAGGAGACTCCAGTTTGAAGAACTATTAAGTTCCAATCAAGGAAATACCAAGTAAATCTACATCTAGACTTGTAGTGAAACATCATGACACCGTAGACGGACTGCCCGGGAAGAAGTCGGCTGGTTCAGGACGGACGGGCAGACTGACAGCCGACTTCCCAGCCGCAATAGTAACTGCTAGAGGACAATGGAACAGTAATGTCACAGTCTCCTGTGAAAGTGCTTTTCCACCTAAAGTTCTATACCTAGCCAAACCTGCTCCTTCAAGAGGAGGCAGAGAAGCTAGCAGACTTTTGGTCCCAGGGTCACAAGGGTCCAAGGCTAGTCACGGGGAGCGGATCCATGACACTGAGTGAGGATTCAAACTGATCAATAAACCAATACCCTAGGCAGCTGGGTCTGGCCACACGCCATACCAAGGGTCCAGGGGACCGGTTCCAGGAGCCTCCTTCCAGGGGCTGTTAGGAGCCAGGCTCAGCTGCATGTTCAGAAGGGACCCTGCCCATTCTGCAGCCCGAGATCTGTAATCCGGGGACCCAGGGGCTCTTGGGTCTGCTTCTGACTGAAAAAGCCAGAGGATTGCAGGGCTTCCTTCCTCTCTGCTCTGGTCCTGGGCACCCTCTGCTGCTACGTGCCCCTCACCTCCCGAGGGCTCACTCTTGCAACCTCGGGTCAGCATCACCTGCGCCTGCTTTTCTTGGGCAGTTTGGGGAAGGAAATGAAGGAAGGAAGGATGACGAAGGGGTGGCTTAGCAAGGAGCCTCTGTCTGCACTGCTGAGTGAGGGGTCACGGGCTCTTCACGTTGCTGCACTGGGTGGAGACCCCATTCCTGCCCTAGCAGTGGCTGTCCTGGGAAGCCAGCCTAGTGGCCGATCTCCAGAAATGCCTGGGTTGAGGAATCCAGGCCAGCACTGGACCTTCCCACGTGCTGAAGGGCTCAGCCCGTGACCCGGCACTTGTGCCGCAGAGATGGAATGAGACTTGCCGGCTTGCTGCCAGTATTAACATCGGTTCTGTCACCTTGTCAAGAACTGAGGGGACCCTTCAGGGTCCTGTAGCCTGTTGAGAAGGTGACCTTTTCAGCTGGGAAGAAAGGAAAATGTGAGGTGACAGAAAACGCAGGTGGCAAGGGTCGGGGTTCATGCCCAGGTGGCTGCTTGCTGCTCAGAGGGTCGGGGGAGAAGCAGAGTCCGGCGGGGTGGAGGTGACTGGCAGAAACAGGACCGAGAGGACGGGGTGGCGTCGGGACCCTCCCTGAGACGAGCGGGAGGAGGAGAGAGGACAGTCCCACTGCCCTTCTGCCAGGGGCGCGTCACGGCCCCCACGTGCCTGTCTGCTCAGCGTGAACCAAGGCCGTGCTGGGCTGAAGAGGCCTGTGGAGACCCAGGCCAGTGGGGGCTCTGGTGGTCCTAGTCCCCCCTGCTCGTTCACTTTCCCGTGATCAACCTGGAGCTCCTGGGTCCCCTTTGTGATGAGGAGGCCGGAGCAGGTGGTGTGCCCACATTCGGCTGCTGACTGGCACCCGCTGACCTGCCCTTTGTAGAGAACACTGCGCAGGGTGTGCAGGGGTGACCAGTGCAGCTATAGGTGGCCTCCAAATGGAGTTTTTACAGGGTTTTTGCCCTTTCTCTGAAAGAACTTGATTGTAGATATCTCCACGTGTGTACATGTCTGTGTGCATGTGTGTGAACGTGCATGAAGATGCATGTGTGCATGGATGCGAGTGGATGTGTGTGGGTGTGCATGCAATCGTGTGCACACATACATGAGCATCACATGTGCATGTGTGTGGATGTGCACAAGCATGTATGAGCATCATGTAAGGGGACTGCACCAGCGTGTGAACATATCTGAGTTGGGGTGTGTGTGTGGGCATGTATGAGCATCATATATGCGTGTGTGAATGGATGTGTGTGGATGTGCACAAGTGTGTGAGCATTGCGTGTGCGGACTGTGAGCATGTGTGTGTGCATGCACACAAAAGTGTGTCTCTCTGCTTGTGGTGGTTTCCACCTCGAGTTTCCACCTGTGCACCGACTGGACGTTGGGCAGGCTCACTCCTCCCATCTGGTAGGGAGGGTGAGTCTGGGGCCGCGGGGACGGGGGTCCTGGCGTGGAGGAGGGGGGATGGGGCGAAGGGAGTGGGACAGGGGCCCGGGAGCCGGGGAGGAAGCCTGCCTCTCACCCCCTCTGCTTTGTTTCTTGATTCCAAGCCTCCATTCGGAGAAGGAAAGGGGGTGAGTCACCTGCTGTGTCCCCAGGGCCCCAGCTTTGCCTGACCCCCGCCCAGGGAAGTGCTGGTGTGTGAGGAGGTTCCATCCAAGTCGAGCCAGGGTGGTCTCGGCCTGGTCCAGCCTGGGCTGTCCCCTCCCGATGGCCTTCTCTCTGGGATCTGCTGGAAGGACCCGGGGAGGGGCTGATGGGGAATACCCAGCCTGTGGCCACCTGAGACGTGACAGGCTAGTCCGGCCCGGGGGCGTGGCCGGGCTGGGGCGGCCAGGGGAGGCAGAGCTGGGAAAGCCCTGGACGCAGCCCCGGAGCCAGGGAGGGGGGGTTCGGAGGGTCCGGCTGTGGCGCCTGTCGGGGCGGGCGTGTCTGGTGCTTGACTTGGCCCATGTTGCTTTCTTCCGTCTGCTCCAGGGGCCCCCTTGTGCTGGGCGTGTGGTTCTGTTTCTGTGCTGATTGTTCGGGGGTCACGCCCCCTGCGGGCGGTCCCCTCAGAGCAGGGGTCTGGGCCCTGGGAGAGAGCCGGCTGCTGGCTTCCCCGCCCCTCGCCCCTGCTTCAGGCTTGTCTGCCCCGCCCTCTGAGGCTCCTCCCTGGGGGCCCAGCACCTGGTCAGATCTCAGGGCCCGGCCTCGGCCGGCTTCCTCCGCCGCGGTGAACAGCAGCCCAGCCAGACGGAAGCCAGGGACGGCTCTGCGGCCCCTCACGGCCCCTGGCCTCTCCCTGTGCCCGCACTCGCCTGCCCGCCTGCAGCCCGGGCCCTCCCGCGCCGCCTGCCGTCTGGCCCTCTGCGTCCGCACTGCCCCCGCCCCCGGTCCACGTGAGGCGCTTCCCCTGGTGTTTTTTGGGCATTAAAAAACCAGAGGTGAGGCCTCCTCTGGAGACAGTTTTGTGCACACCTTTGAGGCTGACACACAAGCTATTTCTGGAGCACGCCGGCTCTGTCCGTGGCTCGTCAGCGCGGCTCCCAGGCTGCTGTGGGCCGCACGCTCCCTCCAGATGCAGGGGAAGCGTCGGGGCTTCTTGGCCCTGCAGGCCCCGCCCGTGCAGACGGTCACGTGCACCACGCGTCGCGTTGGGACAGCTGAGCGTGCGAGGCTGGTGCGGGCGTCCGTCCCAGCGGCCCGGCCCTGCTTCCTGTGGGCTTCCTTTCCTGGTTCAAGCATCTGAGACGTTTACTGAAGAACATATTTCTGATTTTCTTGGGGGATTGGTGTCAGCCTCCCCAGTGTGTGGTACGCAGAGTTCTCGATTCTTTCCCCTGGGAAGAGAATTCTGCTCTGGCCCCAGCCCCCTCGCCCGTGGCCCGGGGGCACCTCCGCTGCCTTCGTGGGCGTGTGGCGTTGGGTCCCGGACTGAGTTCCGGACCTGGATATGCAGCCTCTAAAGCCACAGCGCAGGTGAGTGCGTGCCCGCGATTCCCACGGAAGCCTTCCTCTCCACTCCGGCCTCCCTTTCTGTGGTTTCGTGGCAGCCAGCCTGCTACGTCAGACCTTTCACTTCTTGGGTCTATGATCTGAGCCACCGATGTCTCAGCGCTTCCGTTCCTCTTGGGCAGACCCAGGGCAGCGACGGTGTCTTCGTGTGGCTGTGCGGGGGTGAGGCGAGGGTTCCGGCGAAGTTCTGGTAGCTCTGGAAATTGCCCTGGGCTGGGGTGGTGACAGCGACCTCGGCCCCACGGGAACGCCTCTCATCGCGAAACGAGGGCGCCCCGGAAGGGCCTCCCGGTCTGCGCCCGGGCCTCTGGCGCCCTGGGGGACTGGTCCGCACGGGGCGTGTCTGGCGGCGAGTGGGACTGGGTCGGGCCTGACTGGGTGCCCGGGGCCTGCAGGGGTGGCGGGAGCCTTGCTCCCTTCTCCGGAAGCCTGCGAGCTGCTCGTGAGCAGAGCCTGCAGGCAGGAGGCTCTGGCCGCTGTGCTCGGAGCCAGGCCCTGGGGCAGCGCCCGCTAGGCGGGGGCTGGTCTCACCGTGCTGGAGCGGGTGCCGTTTGTGTGCTCTGTGGTCAGGCGAGGGACTCAAGTCACAGAGCTGGCAGCCGGTGTGCGGGGCGGGTCGGGCCTGCGCCGGGCTCCCGACGTCCCAGGAGTGCATTTACTCTGCGCAGCCCTGGCTGGGCCAGAGCAGCGGCCGGGCGGCAGGTGCGGCGGCAGGTGTCGAGGCGAAGCACAGACGCCCTCCGGACGCACAGCCTCTAGGGTCGGCGCAGCCCCGAGTCCGGAGGGTGTGGGGACCGCGAGGCTGAGTGCAGGTGGAGTGGGTGGGGCTCCTAAACGAGGGGCCCCATGTCAGCACGGGAACACCCTGCTGCGCCCCACGAGCTGGCCTGACTGGACCCACCCCAGTCCTCCAACCTGACCTGACAGTGTAACAACACCTCTAAGTCACACTGATAACCGAAGCACCTCTTTAAAAATCACCTGACAGCCGTAACGGAGACGAAGCTTTTCTTTGATGACGGATTTGAGAAGAACAGGGCCCAACGCCACCCACCGGCCACCCGGCGGTGCCTTTGCCCCAGGCCTTGTTCAGGCACCGGCCCCCGGGTCCCCTGCCCCTCTTCCCCACGGTCCCCTGACTCTCTTCTTGGTACCTCCCGCCCTGAAGGAAGGCTCTTTGGCCCCCCGGTCAGCTTGGGGCGGTGAGCTGTTTTCGGAAAGTGCCCCGTTTGTTCATTCTTGATTGGTTCACATCTTTTGTGGGTTCCTGAGCACCACACGTCCAGGTCTGTCCTGCTGCCGTGGGGCTGGACGGCGGCACCTTGTGCTGAGGACAGACGTGAAAGGGAACCGGGAAAAGGGAAGACCCTGGGCTCTGAGCAGGGTGTCCGGGACCTCCGCCGAGTGGCCAGTCAGCCCTCCCCTGGAGGGGGGTGTCCAGTGTCGCCTGGAACCTCCCTGAGGACGGAGAGGCGGGCTGGGCGGGGCCCGGGTGCTGGTGTGTGAGGGCCCGCTCCCAGGCCTGGAGGTATGCCCTGGGGCGAGGGGCTCCAGGGCCTCAGTGGCTCGGAGCGTGAGGGTGGACTGACCTTGGCCTCGCCCCCGGGGAGGGCAGGATGGCGAGGCTGCCCGTGGCCCTGATGGCTGAAATGGCCCCTGCTTGGCTGTGCAGAGAAGCTGGACGAGATCCTGGCCGCCGCCGCGGAGCCCGCACTGAGGCCCGATGCCGTGGATGCTGACGCGAGAGCGGCCACCGTCAAGCAGCGGCCCAGCAGCCGGAGGATCACGCCGGCGGAGATCAGCGTAAGAGGGCAGGTGGCTGGGCCGCGCTCGGCGTCTGCACTTCCGGGGTGGGGTCCCTCTTTTGGACCCCCCTCTCCAGGGGTGGTTGTGAGGGACCCACGGCCTCTCCCAGGGATATGTGGGGCCACCTCAGCCCCCAGAATGGCTGCAGCTGGCCACATGCTGAGCGGTTTTCGATGCCTTAGGCAGGTTCTGTGCCAGCCCTGTTCCCACCACACGTGGTGTGCCTTTGTGCCCCGCCTCGCCGGGGCCACCCCCAGGGCCACCGATCCCGCCCAGCGCCGTCTGTGCCCGGCCCCCGCTGCTGGCCCCCCTCAGGACGCGGGCGCCGGGCAGCAGCACGTTGGAGGCGGTGCATGGGGCATGCGACCGCAGGCTCAGGAAGAGCGCGGGGGGGCCGGGTGGACACCTGGGGGCCCAGCGCCCTGGAGCCTCCATGTGCCCTCCCCGACTCCCACAGTCGTTGTTTGAGCGCCAGGGCCTCGCAGGCCCAGAGAAGCTGCCGGGCTCCCTGCGGAAGGGGACTCCACGGACCAAGTCTGTAGGTACGGCGGGGCGGGGGCTGCGCGCGGCCGGGGTGGCGGCGCGGCTGACGGGCCCTGTCTCCCCGCCTCCCGCCGGGGCTTCCAGCTTCCCCTGATCCCGGCCTCTCCCGGGGCCCAGCCCAGGGACCTTGAGTTGGTGCACTTCCTGTGGGGTGCGGGGATGCGCCCTTCAGCAAACCCAGAGACACTTCGCGGAGCAGACCCTCGAGCCCCTCACGGTGCCCCCTCCGCCCACAGCGCCCCGGCCAGCGGGCACCCCTCCCGTCCCTCCCGTAGGCACTCGCGTCCCGTCCCTGGGTCTCCTGTCTTCCGTGCTGGGCGCCTGAGTACACGCCGCACTTCTGACCCTGAAACGGCCCTCCCGTGACCTGGCCCCCGCCGCCTCCCGCCCTTGTCATTCGGAACCTCCCCTCCTTCACAGCCCTTTGCTGCCATGTCCCCTGTGCTGCGTCTCCTGTGCCCGCTTGCACCCCAGCCTCAGCCTCGGGGAGGCAAGCTCCAAAGGGCTCCCGCCAGGGCACGCTTCCTGGGGGACCGGGCCCCAGCCTTCCTCTCTGACCTCCATTAGCACTTGGTTTTCCTGCCCCTCATCCAGGAGGCGCGTCTCTCGGTTTTGGGGCAGCACTTGCCGGCCCCCTGCCCCCCGCCTGCACCACAGCCGCGTGGGTCCTTCTCAAGGCCGTGTCCTCGGCCTCGGCCCCGCCTCCCTGGCAGCTCGGCCCCCAGGTGCTGTCGTCAGGGCCCCGTGCTTGGCTGTGCCCTCTTGACCCTGGGCTTGGTCACCTCACAAGCCCCGCCCACTGCTTCCCCAGTAGGCCTCCGATGCCCTTTCCTGCTCGCCTGTCCGTGCATCCGCCCCAGACCTGGCCACGTGGCCATCCATCTGTCCCCACCGCGCCCACCTTCTGTTAGCCAGTGAACACCCACTCGGCGCTCCACAGCCGGTCACGCTCCTGGCTTCCAACAGCACTCAGAGTGGCCCTGCGGCAGGCACCGCGCTGGTGACTCTGTGCCACAGACAGGGAGACTGAGGCAGAGAGGCCCAGTGGCTCTCGCAGCTGCCTCGCCTGTCCTCTGTTCACCCATCCGGCCAACCGGCTGCCAAACCCCGATCCCTCATTTACCCCAGGACCTCTGATGACCGGTGCCCACCCTGGGCTGACCCTGGGCCAGGTGTGGGGGCTCAGGTAGGGGCGGTGACACGTGTGCAGACAGCTCAGCCTGGCGGTGACCTGGTGAGTGTAAGGGAGACACGCAGTGGACGCGGCTGGGGGGCATCAGCCATCCCTGGGTGTCTGGAAGGCTGGGGTGGGGGCCTGAGCTGAGACATGCACAGTGAGCGGGCGCTTCTAGGAGACTGTGTGGTGAGGTGCTGATAAGGGCCATCCCACTTGTGTGGCATGGTCCTTCAGGGACTGCTATGGGTCATTTCTGTAGGGGGGAAGGTGAGGAAGAGGGTAGGTGACGCTGCAGCCACTTTGGCGCTCAGAGGCACTCCGCCGCCCGCCCCCCCCGGCCTAAGCCTTGGGTGTCCTCTGTGATTTCCTCCTCATTCTCTGCTTCCCTGACAACTTGGGGGTGGGCTGCCTACTCAGACCCCTTGCGCCTGGCTCCTCACCATCCTGCAGCCCCGCGCAGCCAGGCCTCAGGGTCTCGCTCTTGGACCACAGCATTGGTGTCCTGCCCCTGAGCTCCACCCTCTGGTCAGGTGGTGCCTTCTGCAGAGCAGAGACCACTGCTCATCCCAGCAGCTGACCCTCTTCATTGCCTGGGGTCCTGGGTACCAGCCCCAGCCCCCTCCTCCTTCATCCGGGGACACCTGTATCCACCTCCCCGCTGACTGGGGTCTGCCAGACTCTGTCCTTCATCTGCCCTCCCTCGGCCAGAAGGCCTGTCCCTCAACCACACCCGGTTTCAAGATGGACAGGTTCAGACCTGAGTACCCGCCCATCCCGACCTGAGGCTTCGTGGGGACGGCAGCTCCTCCCCTCACCCCTCCTGGGCCCTCCTGCGCTTGGGCCACGGGTGCGCTGGGGGGTCCGTCTGTAACCCCTCGCCCTGGCCTGCCGCGTGAGCTGTCAGACTCTGGGGTGCTCTGCTTGCCGCCTGTGCTGGGGGTGTGGTCCTGGGCACCTCATTTAATCCTCGGGACCTCAGGGTCCTGATCCACACACGTGGGCACCACTGGGACCTGCCTGCCAGCAAGGCCCCTCAGAGGCCCCCCAGTGGGCTGCAGTCACAGCTGAGTTCAGGGCGCGAGGGCTTCTGCTGGTGTTAGGCGGTGTCGGTCCAGTGTCTTATGGTCTTGGGGCTGGCACTCAAATGCTGGGGAAAGCTCGCTGTTCCTACTGGGCAGATGCCCACCCCAGATGGCATCAGAACAGACTCCCCATTCCATCCCGAGGCAAGTGAGTTGTGTTCGCCCGAAGTTAGAACACGGCCCGCCAGACGCCCTGCAGCCTCTGGGAGGTCTGGCTTCCCCGCATGGCTCCGCCTCATGCACTGGCCCGTGGGCGTTCCTCTGCTGTGTCCCTGTGTCCAGCCCTGGGGTGGCGGCAGATCTAAAAAACACCGACAGCAACCTCGGCTGCTCCCCGGGCTGCTCCTGGGTGACAGTCCTGTGCTGTGGGCTTCAGGAGGCTGTAGCGCGCACAGCCCCACAGCTCTGCCGGGGACGCAGAGCTGTTTTTCAGGACGAGAGGCAAACAAGGTGCAGGCGGCCTGGCGAGAGCACTGTGCTGGCCAGCATGGTGGGTGGGGGGGCGTGCGGGCGGGCAAGCTGCCTCAGGCAGAGTCCTTGGGAGCCTCCCCAAGCCCAGAGCAAGGCCAGTGTCGGTCCCCAAGGCACATCCCGCTCCCCGCCCCACCGAGACCTGTGTGCGCGCATGGAGGAGCGGTTCGTCCACCTGCTTGGGCTGGGCCTTCTGACACCCCTGCAGCCCAGGCGTTTACGATGTGCCCACAGGAGGCCCTGCCAGGTTCCGGGCAGCGGCAGCGATGGGGGTGCCCGCCCCGCTGGCGCCTGAGGCAGGCAGAGTGGGGGCCGCTTCGGCCAACCCTGCGGTGCCTGCGGCTTGTCCTGCAGGGAGTAGGGCTGACAGGCGCCAGGCGGGCCCCCTGCAGTGCCATTGCCGTCCTCCCTCCTTCTCTGTGCCGACCGGCACCAGCCACCCTGAACGCCAGTCACCAGGGGATAGCAGTGCCTGCCGGCCTCTCTCCAGCAGGGTGCCCACGGGCCCTGGATGAGCCATGCACAGCTCCCTCCCCACCAGGGGCTGGGTTCCACGGCCGCCCTGCTGGCATCAATCAGCATATTGGCTCCTCTTGGGGGGCCTCGCTTGTTTCCGCCCACCTGCCACCCGCCTCTGGCTGCCCGGGGCCTGCCCATGACCCTGCTTGTTCCATGACTGGTGTCTGAGATGTGGGAGGCCCCGCACCTGCACCCGCCGTGGCCGGGGGCTCCACCTGCCCTCCTGGGGTGTCTCTGGGCCGTCTCCGCGCCCCTGGTTTGGACAGGTCTCGACCCCGCGTCATGTGACCGGTTTGGGTCCTTTCTCAGGGCCTCTTCTGGGGGTGCCCCTCAACCCTGCACCTGAATTGGCAACCTCTCCCCGCGCCTCTCAGGAAGGCCCGAGCCAACAGCGGCCTCAGTGCGGATTCTGGGCCTTGCTCGGACCCCTGCTCTCCAGCCCCAGATGCCACATCCGCCCGTCCCGTCGCCCAGTCAGGCTGGCACTTTCCGCCGACCTCCGGAGGCCTCCTTGAGGCTCTGGGGCTCTGGGCGCCCTGGGGTGCAGCTGGGCGGCAGCCTCTGCAGAGGGTGGGCGCCAGGGTCCAGAGGGTCGTCCTCGAAGGCGCAGGCGCCTCGGCCGTCTCACTGGGCCCCTCTGTCCGCAGGGGAGGATGAGAAGCTGGCGTCCCTCCTGGAGGGGCGCTTCCCGCGGAGCACGTCGATGCAGGACACCGCGCGCGAGGGCCGCGGCATCCCGCCGCCTCCGCAGACCGCGCCGCCGCCCCCGCCCGCGCCCTATTACTTCGACTCCGGGCCGCCCCCCGCCTTCTCGCCGCCGCCCCCGCCGGGCCGGGCCTACGACACGGTGCGCTCCAGCTTTAAACCCGGCCTGGAGGCGCGTCTGGGCGCGGGGGGCGCGGGCCTGTACGAGTCCGGCGCGCCCCTGGGGCCGCTGCCCTACCCCGAGCGGCAGAAGCGCGCGCGCTCCATGATCATCCTGCAGGACTCGGCGCCCGACGTCGGCGACGCTGCCCGGCCCCCGCCAGCGGCCACGCCGCCGGAGCGCGCCAAGCGCCGGCCGAGGCCGCCGGGCCCCGACAGCCCCTACGCCAACCTGGGCGCGTTCAGCGCCAGCCTCTTCGCGCCGTCCAAGCCTCAGCGCCGCAAGAGCCCCCTGGTGAAGCAGCTGCAGGTAGAGGATGCCCAGGAGCGTGCGGCCCTCGCTGTGGGCAGCCCCGGCCCGGGAGCCGGCAGCTTCGCCCGCGAGCCCTCCCCGACGCACCGCGGGCCTCGGCCAAGCGGCCTCGACTACGGCCCCGGGGACAGCCCCGGGCTCGCGTTCGGCGGCCCGGCCCCGGCCAAGGACCGGCGGCTGGAAGAGCGGCGCCGCTCCACCGTGTTCCTGTCGGTGGGCGCCATCGAGGGCAGCCCCCCCAGCGCGGACCTGCCCTCCCTGCAGCCCTCCCGCTCCATCGACGAGCGTCTTCTGGGGGCTGGCGCCACCACTGGCCGCGACCTGCTGCTGCCCTCCCCTGTCTCTGCTCTGAAGCCATTGGTCAGCGGCCCGAGCCTTGGGCCTTCCGGCTCCACCTTCATCCACCCACTCACCGGCAAACCCCTGGACCCCAGCTCACCCCTGGCCCTCGCCCTGGCTGCCCGGGAGCGGGCCCTGGCCTCCCAGACGCCTTCCCGGTCCCCCACGCCTGTGCACAGCCCCGACGCCGACCGCGCTGGGCCCCTGTTTGTGGACGTTCAGGCCCGTGAATCCGAGCGCGGGGCCCTGGCCTCCCCAGCCTTCTCGCCACGGAGCCCAGCCTGGGTGCCCGTGCCTGCCCGTAGGGAGCCCGAGAAAGCCCCCCGGGAGGAGCGGAAGTCGCCCGAGGACAAGAAGTCCATGATCCTCAGTGTCCTGGACACGTCCCAGCAGCGGCCAGCAGGCCTCATTGTTGTCCACGCCACCAGCAATGGGCAGGAGCCCAGCAGGCTGGGGGCGGAAGAGGAACGCCCGGGCACCCCGGAGCTGGCCCCCGCGCCCGCGCAGTCCGCAGTGGTGGCGGAGCCGCTGCCCAGCCCCCGGGCCCCGCCCCCCGGCAGCACCCCGAAGGACCCGGGGGTGGGCCAGGGCAGCTCGGAGGAGGAGCCGGAGCTGGTCTTCGCAGTGACCCTGCCGCCCGCGCAGCTGTCCTCCAGCGACGAGGAGACCAGGGAGGAGCTGGCGCGCATCGGGCTGGTGCCCCCACCCGAGGAGTTTGCCAACGGGCTGCTTCTGGCCACCCCGCTGCCTGGCCCGGGTCCCTCGCCCACCTCGGCGCCAGGCCCGGCCTCAGGGAAGCCCAGCAGCGAGCTGCCCCCGGCCCCCGAGTCCGCCGCCGACTCGGGAGTGGAGGAGGCGGACACCCGCAGCTCCAGCGACCCCCACCTGGAGACCACGAGCACCATCTCCACCGTGTCCAGCATGTCCACCCTGAGTTCCGAGAGCGGGGAGCTCACCGACACCCACACCTCCTTCGCTGATGGACACACTTTTCTACTCGAGAAGCCACCAGTGCCTCCCAAGCCCAAGCTCAAGTCCCCGCTGGGGAAGGGGCCGGTGACCTTCAGGGACCCTCTGCTGAAGCAGTCCTCGGACAGTGAGCTCATGGCCCAGCAGCACCACGCCGCCTCTGCCGGGCCTGCTCGCCCTCGCTACCTCTTCCAGAGAAGGTCCAAGCTGTGGGGGGACCCCGTGGAGAGCCGGGGGCTCCCCGGCCCCGAAGACGACAAACCAACTGTGATCAGTGAGCTCAGCTCCCGCCTGCAGCAGCTGAACAAAGACACGCGCTCCCTGGGGGAGGAACCGGTCGGCGGCCTGGGTGGCCTGCTGGACCCTTCCAAGAAGTCGCCCATCGCGGCAGCTCGGTGAGCAGGGCAGTTGGGGAGGGTCCTGTCCCACGTCCACGGGCCTCCCGCCTCCCTCCGGTCCGTCACGGTGCCCTCCGCCCCACCCCTGCCTGTCCCGCCCCGTCTGCCTTCCCGTCCTCCTTCCGGCCTCGATTTGCCTGAGGCGGAAGGCTCTCTCAGGGATCCGAAACGTCAGGCTGCTGCTCTCTCCGCCCTGTTGGTGCTGAGAGTGGGAGCCGACACCCATCAGAGGCCTGGGGCGGGCGGGAGGCCCTCCGCAGCCGCCCGAGGGCTCCCACCTGGGGTTTCCTGCACAGCTGCCCCTCCCGGCGCGGTCCTCTGCGGCCCGCCCTGGAGCCCCCTGCCTGGCTGTTTGGCTTCCCTGGGGCCCTGGGCCCCCCACCCTCTGGTGTGCACGTCGCTGCCTTGTGGCTGGCGCCACCTTCCTGTAGCTGCCTCTTGCCTCGTGGCCCTTGCCTTTGGGGACCCGCACCACCTCTCTGTCTTCTGCCCCAGACACGTCGCCGTCTCTGAGCACGGCCTCTGAGTCCCTTAGACACGGACCCCGTGTGTGATCTTGAAGGCGCGTTGAGAACCCGTCCTTAGACGTAAGCCCCACCGTCCCTCTGCGCCCTCCCTCTGCCCTGGCGTCTCCTCCACACCTCCCCCAGCCTGCGCGGCTGTCCCGCTGCCCCCCCGCCTCCTCCCAAGGCCGGATGGAAGGGGCCACACTGCCCTGGAAGCGGGGGCAGGGGCTGCTCCAGCCCCGGGGGGCCCGTTCTCCAGGGGCGCCTATGGCTCCACAGGGACTGGTCTGAGGCAGAGCTGCCCCCACCCCCCACCAGCCCTTAGGCGCCCCGCCCGCCTCGGGCCCCTTCCCGTCCCCTTCCCGTCCCCTTGGAAGGCAGAGGTCTTGAAGCGGTGAGGGTCAGGTCTTGCTTGCGAGGGCTTGTCTGATCTGCCTTCTTCCAGTTCGGGTTCAAAAGATAAGTGGGGGCTTGGGCCCGAGGGTGGTCCAGGAGTGGGGTGCCCCCTGCTCCTTCTCCCTCTTCCAGCACTCGGTGGGCTGCGAGAGGCCCTCCCCAGCAGGGCGGTGTCGAAAGTGCCCTTAGCATGGGCGCAGCGAGCGTGGCGGGTGCCCCGCTGGGATGGCAGCCGGGCCCTCGGCCCCTGCAGGCCCAGACTTGGGAGGGCGGGCCTCCCTGGCCAGCTCCCCCTGCCCGTCTTCTCTGCTCCTCCTCCTCCTGCGTCCTTTGGTCCCGATGAGAGTTAAAGCCACTCGAAGTAGGTAGCACAGCGCTTGGTACCGCGCAGACCCTCAATAAACATTTGCTCAACAGATGAAAGAACGAAGCCAAGTTCAAGTACTGTCTTTTGTGATTTGAGCTCTAGGGCGGTGGCCCAGGTCAGATCCCACAGAAGGACAGACACATCGTGCCTACTTCCTGGTTCTTGAGCCCAGATCTTACCATTCGCTGCGGGACAGTGGGGGCCGTCACAGGGGTGGACGGGGGTCGGTCAGCTGGCCTCTGACACCCCTGCTCTGAACTCGCTGGCGGTGGCGGGCGCTCTTGTCCCCTGGCTCTGGGTTGGGCCGGGACACTGCTTGTGTCTTTCTTGGACGTGGGGTTGGCAGGGCCCTGTCTTCCCATCCTGTCTGTTCTGTTCCCGTTGGAAGGTGAGCCTCTTGCGCTCAGCAGTCCCTGCAGAATTCCACCTTCTGGCTGGCCTCACGTGGCTCCCTGCTGAGCCCGTCTCTGAGGTCGGGGACACAGGGCTGTCGTCGGCCAGGCCCGAGTCCTGCGCTGTCCTGGGAGCCTGGGCACAGGGTCCTCCCACCTAGTGAACATGCTCGGAAGAGGGAGGGCGGGGGATTCTCCAGGTGCTGTTCTCAGAGGCCCAGGTGCAGCTCCCGTCATTGCCCGACATCTGTGGGCGGCAGGTGGCCCTGGATGCGCCCTCAGCAGGTCGCGCCTGAGCTCTGCGGTCTTGGACAAGCCCCTTAAACCCTGTTCCTTGCACGTCAGTCCCTCCGCCGTGAGGTGGGACAACAGGCAGCGCAGCCGGAAGCACAGAGCCCAGGGCTGCGGCCGGGCGGGCTCTCGCGTCTTTGCTAGCGTCAGCACCCAGCGCTCAGCCAGCTCGACTCAGGTCCTCGTGGGGACACGGGGGCTGGACGGGACCCGAGAGGCGGTCACGCCGCCTCGTTTCATCCTCGCAGCTCCCCTGCCCCTTCCAGCCTAGGCAGCGGACGTTCTAAAGGGACCCACCCCGCCAGATGGGGCGGCTTGTGCTTGGCCCCGAGCCTTGCTTTCTGTCCACCCTCTGACCCCCGTCTGGGGCCTCTGTCCCCAAAACCCTCTTGGAGACGGAGTCAGGGTTTGGGCACCATCCTCTCACGCAGAAGTGCGCGCGTTCGTTCTGTTGGTGACACTTCTCTGAGCATGTGGCCTGGGCACACATGTTCTGAAACGCGCGTGCGCAGCCCACGTAGCACCCGCCATCGGCCAGGCCCCTGAAACCCCCCGGCCCGGCCTTCCCTCCACGTTCCCCCTCCCTCTGCCTTGTGCTCCCTTCCCGCCCGCGGAGCCAGAGACCTGCCGCTCCCTGAGCAGGGTGCGGGGACCACGCCGGGCCACCCTCTCTGGGTCCGGGCCCCGTCAGCGCTGCTCTGGCTCGGCGGCCGGTGGTGGCTAGAGCCGGGCAATCGTTTTTCATCCGCTGACGGGGCGTCAATGCTGCTGCCTTTTAGAGAAACGTCCAAAGTACGGGAGGCTCTGGTGTTCAGGGGAGGCTACTGTCTTCGTAGGACGGTCCCTGGCGGAGGCCCCAGGGCCACCGCCCTGTCCTTGTCCTCGGTGCCCCCGTGTCCCAGGCCCAGCTCTCTCCTCACCTGCCGGATGCACCCTCTCTGCCCACCTCCCCACTGGGGGCTGAGTCCAAGGCCTGGTGTTCTGGAGCCACAAGGCATTCTGTGGCCCGAGGCCTTTCTGGGCGAGTTACGTCGCCCCGCGTGCCGTGGGCTTGGAGCTCAGTACCTTGTGCAAACGACCGGCTCTTCTGCTTGGGGTGCTCTTGGTTTCCCGGGTGACGGTGGAGGATGCACCAGCCGGGGCCGCCTCTGGAAGGTCCAGGGCCTGCGACTTCGGGGGACGTTGACCCCAGGTCGTCCACCTGCCTGGGCTCCCAGCTCTCGGTCTAGCCCCGGGGACTGCGCTTGTGTCTGCCCAGAGCCCCGCACTGTCTCCGCGGCCCCGGCTCTGACTCCATTCGTCTTCCGGGCTCTGTGGTCTCATCTGATCCCGCAAATGGGGTGGGCTCCCCAGAGTCCCCGAGCCCCACGGCGCCCCCAGTTCGGCTGGGGCTCCCTGTCGTAGCTGTGGGGCCCTCCCACCTGCAGCACTTCTCGGCGCCTGTGTGCTACGTGCAGAGGTGTCCCAGCTGCTGGCTTCCTCAGCAGGTCGCTCGCTAGCGTCCCGCAGGGTCCTGGTGGCGCAGCGCCCTGTCCCCTCGTGTGTCTGCGGAGTCTGGAGGTCTGCCTGCTGGTGCCTGAGGGGCGGCCCTTCTGAAACCTGGGCTGACACCGCTGTGTGCTGGCCGCCTGGGGGCACTGGGGCCAGGCTGT
This sequence comes from Pteronotus mesoamericanus, assembly GCF_021234165.1. NCBI lineage: Eukaryota > Metazoa > Chordata > Mammalia > Chiroptera > Mormoopidae > Pteronotus > Pteronotus mesoamericanus. Next base: position 515,355 of record NW_026555088.1, read on the forward strand.
CCTTGCAGGTCACATGAGGCTAGGGACACGTGCAAGAGTGTCCCCAGGGCAGCAAGCAGGGCTGCAGAGGAGGGTGCCGGCACGTTGGCAGCACGTCGAGGTGGCAGCCCCAGCGGGCGCGGGCGCTGTGGCCAGAGGGTGTGCGGCTTGCGAGCCCATGTATAGTCCGTGCCCGTTCAGGGTCGTCTCCCAAAATGGGGCTCCCAGCAGACGGGGGCCCCAAGCCTCCACCTGCCTGGCCCGGGCGAGCTGAGCCCGTGGCCAGACCCGTGACCAGCAGTGCAGCCTGGGAGCTGTGTCACGTTGTTTTTGTTTGATGGCACTTTTTCAGTGTGTCTGTGTTCTTGGCCGAGTGGCAGGTTCCGGGAGCTCAGCAGAGCAGTGAGGCAGTGAGGGGAGGGTCCTGGGGGAGACGCTGAAAGCCCCAGGCCCGCGGTGGCTGGGGCGCGGAGGAGGGCGGGCTTCCTGCCAGGAGCTGGCGGCCGTCAGCCGTGAGCTGAGGATGCGGGATGCTGATGGGGGCCCCCCAGCCCCTGGTACGGGAAGGACCAAGAGGGAAGAACTTTTTGGGAGACCCAGAGACCCAGACACCCTGGGAGACCCCGTGTGGAGCCCCGGAGAGACGGGGTGCCGCCCCGGTGGCATTCTTGGTCACATAGGCCGTGGCAAACAGGTCGGGCAGGGCCAGCTGAGGGGCAGCCTGGGAACCCTGTCAGGAGGGAGGCAGAGGGAAGGGCACCACCTTGAAGGGGAACCGTGGGCAGGCCAGCAAGGGGGTCCTGCCGGCAGCCTGGCAGCGGGGCAAGGATGTGCCTCTGTGGCCGAGGGAGCGGGACAGTCTGGGTTCAGATGTTGGTGGAAGAGACGCCGGGCCAGGGGCCCCGATGAGCCACCTGGAGGAGGGCCCCCAAGGTCAGGGGTGATGGTGCCGTGTGCTAGGGGTGGGAGGCCGGCAGGCGCTGTGACGGGGCTGCACATGCTGCGGCCTGGCCAGGGGACTGTCACACAGCCGAGGGCGTGATGGATGGCGGCCGGTGTGCAGGCACGGCTGGGACCCTGCCCTGGGGACGATGTAGTTGTCGCCTGTCCCCAAGCGGAAGGGAAGGAGGGGCAGAGACCTGGGCCTTGGTGCCCGCGGCCAGGCCCTGCTGTGCCCCAGGCGCTTCTCCGGCCCCTCTAGGCTCCTGCTGACCCGGGCGCTTCCGGCGGCCTCAGGAGTGTGGCTGGCCCTCTCCTTGCCCTCCAGCCTGGCCTGGCCTCCAGCTCTGTCCCTCAGCACTAGCGCCCCTCCAAGGGGGAGTCTCCCTGGGTGCTCACCTGTCAGGCAGGAGGGCCTAGCGCTGCCCAGGCAGGCCTCCTGGAGCCCACAGCAGCTCTGGGCTCAGGCCGAGCCTGCCCACCGCGAGGCCCAGCCCCACCCCGTTCCCTCCGCCCCGCCAACTCCTCAGTGCGCTTCGGTCACACCTCAGACTCTGGGTGCACCTCAAAGGGCTCCCCTGAAACGGGGTCTTTGGGGCGGAGCCAAGCAGGGTTCCCCTACGGCAGGTCCCAGGCCGGGGCTGCTGTGTGAGGGTCTGGCCTGAGCCCACAGACCTCGCGCTCAGCGTTGCCACAGCACTGCCCCTCCTCGGTCGCCACTCCCGCGCGGCACCCCCGGGCCCTTGCAGTGCCACTCGGGCCCCTCCCTGCCGCTGCCACTCACGGCTCCGTGGAGACCAGGTGCGATGGGGCAGAGGCTTCTGGGTGGTGTCTGGTCCCTGGGCCATTGCAAGTGACCCTGGAGCTGCTCTGCACCGGGGTCGGGGGCAGGGTCTGGCCTCTTGAAGAAGCTCCGCTGGGGCCTGAGCAGTTGGGAGAAGACCGTGGGGACAGGGGCTGCGGAGGAGAGGCTCAGAAGAGGGTGAAGGAAACAGGTCTTGTGGGAGGAACCGAGCCAGGTGTCCAGGGAGAGGCGCCCTGCACAGGCGGGAGCTAAAAAGGCAAAACCTGCTGCCAGGGGAGCAAGGGTGCTGAGGGCGCCCCCGTGCCGTGTGGGGTGGGCGCCAGGTGGGATGGCGCAGAGGCGGGTCGCAGGCCCGGGGGGCGTCCCCAGCCCAGCCCAAGCGGGAGAGGCCCATCAGGCAGCAGCAAGGATAAGGGGACACCGAGTGCCACCAGGAGCCAGGTGCTGGCCGTGCGCCTGCCGCACGCACGGCGCCCCAAGCATAGCCTGCGAGCAGGGCTCTGGGGCCTGCACCTCGCGGGCAGACAGCAGGTCGCTCAGACAAACCCGGAGCCCCCGGGGCTGCCCCAGTCCGGCTGCGCCCCTGCCCCCCCCTCCCCCCGCAGCTGCAGATTTGGTCCCACACGCCACACTGGGGCCCGCGCACCCGGGTTCTTCCCTCCCGGGGCGTCCGGCCAGGGGTCCCTGCCCCGGCTGCAGCACTGTGGCCGCGACCGTGGGCCGTGCCGCTAACACTCTCTCTCGTTGCTCTCTCCTGCCCATCTGCATGTGGCTGCTCTGTCTAGCTGCGCGGTGGCCCTGAGCGCCGGCTGTGTAAGTGAGCATGCTCATCCCATGCCTCCGTCCACGCGTGCACCCGGCCACCGGGTCTCTGCTCTGCTCGGCTTCACGGGGCTCTGGCGCCACGGGGCCTCCCGAGGCTTCCCTGGCCACCCTGGGGGGTGGGGGGGTGCGAGGGGCTTTCTCTGGAGGAGCCCCCAGGGCAGGCCCCCCGCCATGGCCACGCTGGCGAGGGACTGGAGTGTCCTGCCAGGTGACGCTGAGAAGTGGGCACCATCTGTGGATGTGTGTGTGTGCCGTGTGCCGTGTGCCTGTGCATGCCCGCACACACGTGCTGCGTCCCCATCGTGAGCGGGCCCCGCCACTCCTGCTGCTGCTGCTGCTGCTGCATGTGTGCGGCACGTGTGGGCGTGGCGCTGCCTCAGACCCTGCACGTGCTGCCGTCGCGTGGCTGCCGAATGCCGTGGGCTTGCTCCGTGCTGTGCCGCAGCCTTGGTCACCGCGCAGGCGCCCCCGAGCCGCCCGGGTTTCTCCGGGTCTCCTGAGAGCAGAGCTGTGGGTGGGGCCCGACAGGGCTCCGCGGAGTCTGGTCCCCCAGGGCCTGGGGGTCAGGGATGGGCTGTCGGCCCTGCGCCTGGAGAGGCGCTTCACTCTGCGGCTGGCGGCCGCGGAGCCCGCTGGAGTGGAGGGCGCTGCTGGTTTCCGTCCTCCTCATTCCACGCGGTCTCGCGGTTGTCCCCCCGCACACCGCCAAGGCCCAGGTCCTCACCGGCGGGCCAGAGAACGGCGGGAGTAACCGCGGGACCCCACCCTCTCTCCCCCTCTGGCCCTAAGGCTACACGCTGGCCCCAGCCCCCCCCCCCAGCACCCTCCTGGCCACTGGCCCCGCTCCCCTGCGCCCCTCCCCACCCTGCCTGACGCCCCTCACCTGGCCTTGACCCCTCTCCCTCCGCAGGCTCTTCAGCAGCCTCGGTGAGCTGAGCTCCATCTCAGCGCAGCGCAGCCCTGGGGGCCCGGGCGGCGGGGCCTCCTACCAGGTGCGGCCGGGCGGCCGGTACCCCGTGGCGCGGCGCGCCCCGAGCCCAGTGAAGCCCGCGTCGCTGGAGCGGGTGGAGGGGCTGGGAGCGGGCGCGGGGGGCGCGGGGCGGCCCTTCGGCCTCACGCCTCCCACCATCCTCAAGTCGTCCAGCCTCTCCATTCCCCACGAGCCGAAGGAGGTGCGTTTTGTGGTGCGCAGCGTGAGCGCGCGCAGCCGCTCGCCCTCGCCGTCGCCGCTGCCCTCGCCGACCCCCGGCCCCGGCCCCGGGGCCCCCGGCCCTCGCCGGCCCTTCCAGCAAAAGCCGCTACAGCTCTGGAGCAAGTTCGACGTGGGCGACTGGCTGGAGAGCATCCACCTGGGCGAGCACCGCGACCGCTTCGAGGACCACGAGATCGAGGGCGCGCACCTGCCGGCCCTCACCAAGGACGACTTCGTGGAGCTAGGCGTCACGCGCGTGGGCCACCGCATGAACATCGAGCGCGCGCTCAGGCAGCTGGACGGCAGCTGACGCCCCACCTTGACGCGCGACCCGGCCGCGCCCTGCGGGCAGGGCCCCCCAACCTCCCCGCCCCCGCCCCCGCCCCGCCCCCGCCCCCGCCCCGCCCCGCCCCGGGCCGCGGGCTCGGCCTGCCCCCAACCACGGCGCGCGGGCCAGGAATGTTGCATGAATCGTCCTGTTCGCTGTTGCTCGGAGACTCGCCCTGTACATTGCTTAGCTCCCCCCGGCCGGCGGGCGAGCCCCACCCCCGCACACCGTCAGGAAGGGCGCAGGCCGGGAGGCTGGAGCGGAGGGGTCGGGGGTGGGGTGCTCCGGCCTGACCAGCTCCCGCCCAGCTCCCGGAGACTACTGTCCAGAGTGGGGACCTAGTCCAGCATGCGCGGTCAGGACACACCTTGGTGACTGGGGGGAGGGGGGGAGACATTGGGGTTCTCCGTTGGGGGCCAAGGAGCCCCCTTGTTTTGCATATTTTAATCCACTCTATATTTGGAACGAGAAAAGGAACAAATATCTCTGTCCTTAATAGTTCCCTGTCCCGCCCCCCAGCCCCCCACTGGTTCCCCTGTGGCTGCCCAGTCTTCCATCCCCGGCCCCTCACTGCCACCCCACGTGGGGCGGGGACGCTCCAGCTGGTCTGGGGTTGGCCAGGGTCCTAGTAGCCGCCCTGGGGCCCTGCCTCGGCCTTCTCCCCTCGCTGAGCTATAGGTGCCCCACGACCCTTCAGGTGCTGCGTGGAGGAGGGGCGGCAGGCAGCCAGGCCTGTGGGCACTAGCGAGGTCCGGTGGCCCGGGAGACCATCACCCTGGGGGTGGGGGCAGGGCCTGGCACCTGCCCCTCCCCCCCCTCTCCTTCACAGGGTCCCTCCGAAGGGGGCGAAGCCGCCTCCCCACGCTGTTGGGCAACTACAGCAGAGAAGCCTCTGCCTCAGACCCCAAAGTCTCCCACACCCGCTGTGTGCGCGCACACGTGCGAGCGTGTGAAGCTCTGGGTGCGACTGAGTGCATCGGAGCCCTGTGCGTGCCTGTGGGGAGGGCGGTCCCGCAGCCTCTCCGGGCCCGTGCGAGGGCTGCGGGCTTGTGCACAGGGCGCGTGCGTGAGAGGGCGCCCTGCCTCCCTTCCCGAGAAAGTCAGAGGCCCTCCCGCCCCGGGCTGCTGCCCGTCCCACCTGCCCTTCCGCAGCCTCGCCCTGCCCTGGGGAAGCCCTGCTGCTCGGGAGGCCCCCAAGGGCCCAGGGGGGCAGTGCCCGTCCCCCATCAGGCTTCGGGGGGGACCCTAGAGAGGCCCTGGAGAGTCGGGCCACCGCCAAGACCCCAGAGGGCGCCCCAGGCCCCCATACTGTGACCCCTCACACTCAGCAATGACCTGTGGGGTGGGGGGCCCTGGGACGTTTTTAAACCAAGGGTTTGGAGTCTGGACTAAGCTCCATCCACGTCACTCACAAGTTTCTGTTTATATTTCTAGCTTTTTTTAATAAAAATTAAAAAAACCAGAAAACACACGTTTTCACAGCCCAGGGCCCTGGCACGCCGGCCTGTGCCCGCCCGCCCGCCCGCCCTGCCCGGCCGCCGGCGCCGCCCCTGGGCCGAGTCCCGCCCGGCACCCATCACTGAGAGCCCGGCGCCGCTGCGCAGCCGCCGCCGTGACAGGCCGCCACATCCACGCTCAGTCTCACACTCACCTGTGGGTTTTTGGTTCCGTTCAATTTGGGTTTTTAACTTTACAGGGTCAGTACCGCTTCACCCCTCCTTTTGTATGGAGTCCCGCCCCGGGGAGTCCCCTGCTCCGGTCCTGAGGCCTCCTGACCCTGACGTTGTGATACACCCCACAGAGATCTATGTTTCTTATATTATTATTACTGATAATAATTATTATAATATTATGTAATAAATTTATAAGAAATGAAACTGCTCCTCCGCCGCCTGCTTGAAGGGGTGTTGGCAGCGCAGACGCTGCAGCCCTGGGGGCCCCGAGCCCCCCGGACCCCCCGCCGGCCCTGAGGGGAGCGCTCAGCCCCACACGGCAGCGACCGGGGCCTGTCTGTCGGTGCCGACCCGCATACCCACCTGGCTGCTTTCTGGCATCTGTCCGAGCCTGGCGGGACCTCGGCCTGTGCTTCCTCAGTTGGCAGCTTCCCTCCCTGCTCACTGAGCGGAGGCCACTGAGCTGGAGGCCTGCCCGCCCTCTGGCTCCAGCCCCTTTCCGCCCAGCGTCCAGTTTCCACCCCGCTGCTCCTGCCGGTCCTCCCGTCCCCAAGGCGGCCGTCCGCGCTCGGACCCCACTTCTTCCCGAGCTGAGTCACGGGAGCAGCCAGTGGCCCCGGGCGCTGGAGCAGCAGGTCCTGTGTGGCACCCGGTGTTGGGCGGGCAGCGGCTGCGGGGCGTACCCAGGTTAGTGGGAGGGCACGGCCCACGGAGTGAGCAGTGGAGGCTGCAGGGAGGGCAGGGTCTGCAGGGACGCGTGGTCGCCTGGTGGGGTCACAGGAGGGGCAGTGGGTGCGGAGCTGGCCACTCGGGGGCGGTGTGGCGACACAGGGCGACCTGGACCTCCTCTCGGGCTCTTGCCCTGCCCTTGGGAGCCGCCTCCAGGGCCCAGACGGAGGGAGGGTGGGTGGTGGGGAGGGGCCTGCGGGGCGGTGGGACCTGGACAGGCCATCGTCTGTCACATTTTTTTGTTTCATTTTCAAGGTAGAAACCGACCACACAGAAGGGACCAGGCAGGCAGGCAGGAGTGGGGCCATGGACGGCCGGGGGGCAGGGGCGGTGGGGGGCTGACGCGTGTGGGGCCGAGCGCGGTGGCACCCGGGGCTCTGGGTCAGGCCGCAGCCGAGCAGGAGAGGAGGGCCGGGGCGGGGCAGCCAGCCCCGCGGAGACGGCCTGGCCCTCGGTCTCCCCAGGGACCTGGGGGGAGAAGACAAGTGTCCCCGCAGGTCAGAAGTGTCCCCCGCGCCTCAGAAGACGGTCGGAACCCTCCAGGCTTGCACTGGGGGAGCACTCGCGAGAGGAGGTGAGGCCCCGAATGCCGTAGGCTGAGGCTTCCTCACTCCCGGCAAGGACTCCCTTGCCCCTCCTGGTCTCCCCCGACCCCAGAATGCCCCAGCCGCACCCTCTCAGGGGCCCTCAGCACCTCTGCAGCGCTCTGTCCCTGGGACCCGGAAGAGAGGCTCTAGCCCCTCCCTCAGCATCGGTCACCCCCTGGGTCCCATGGCCCACGTGGGGGCCTGGATGCGAGGAGGCCCGGCCACCTGACCAGGTGTCTGCTGGGCAGAGGCTGCGGGTGGGGGTGGGGTGGGGGTGGGTGGGCCGCGGGGAGCGGGACTGGGGAGCAGAGACAGGAGCAGGTGGCGACCAGAAGGGGTGAGCGGTCAGGGTGAGGAAAGAGGGTGGGGACTGGGGGCTCAGGTCAGAGGGAGGGGAGATTCAGAGGGAGCAGGGGCAGGAGAAGGGCCGGGGTGCTGGGGGTGCTCCTTGGTGGGAACGGAGAACCAGGGGGAGGGACCAGGGCTGGGAGCTCCACCTCAGCCCGAGCCGGGCCCCAGCCGCCGCGGGGACCCCAAGCTGTTGTTCTGGGTCCAGACGTCCACCACTCTGCCTCCCTTGCTCACGTGAGGACAGCGTGGAGAAGGCGAACAAAGTCACTCTTCGCTGAGATGTTTGCTGCTCCCGTTAGGGTTAATGACAAGATTAAACCTGGGTGGGCCACATGCCCGTCCCCAACCCCTTCCTGTGGCCCGGGGGCAGGCGGGGTGCCTGGCGCCCCTTCTAGAGCCGGAGGTGGGCGTTACTCTACAGAATCAAACAGGCATTTTCCGGAGCCCGGGCCCTGTTACCGCATAGCCCTCGGGTTTTGAAAAACTAGGCTCTGCTTTTCATCTCAAACTTTATATCCAACATTTTGATTGTATGTCTAAATACTTGCAGAGTTGTGATTTGCAGAAAAGTGTACATGTTAACTAACATTTAAAATAAAGGGTCACATCATTCTGGCAAATGATTCTCATGGATCTAAATACCGTATCAATTTTATGCCCATCAAAATTCTGTAAAAACACCTGAATTGGCTTTTCTTTAACAGTCAACATTTTACTATCACTTCGTGAGTTCCTATTGCCTTTTCTTGAACTATTCCCAAAGCCTTTGTCGGTTAATCCGACCACACACAATTTGACGCATTTAAAACAGGTGAGGCCTCCTAACATAGGTGAGCTGCACCCTATTCACAATTGGCCAGGTAGGAAGCTGCTGGAGGGAGACGGATCCTCCTCACTTCAAGGTCAGGCGGAGGAGAGGGGCCTGCTGACGTGCAGGTAGCAGAGACCGAAAAAAATCTCGCGACGGAGGCAGCTGAGCCCTGATTGCAGTCAGCCGGGGAGACAGGGGTCTTGCTGGGGAGAAAGGGAAACGCTCTGTAATAGCAACTGTACGAGCAGGTCCGAACTCGAGCGGTGCCGGTGAGTCTTCCGCCACACACGCTGGGGGCGGGGAGTGAGGCCTCGTCACCCTCTGGCAGCAAAGGTGAGATGTCCCGGCCCCGTCATGGGAGAGACGAGAGCTTCCGACTCGCAGGGAGATGCTTACGTAGAGAAAATGACGCTGCAGGGTCTTACAATGAGCTGAGGCCAGGCCTCTGGACTCTCTGTGGAGCGAGAAGACGTCCGGACTTTGAGCTAGGAGAGCGGAAATGCCCGACGCCCGTTCGGGACACTAAGACCTTGGGACACTCAAGAGGGGAGATGAGACCCGCGCTCCCTCAGTAGAAGGGGCGACCATCAGGAAGGAGCCCCCGACACCAGGTAGAGGAGACGCAGGGTTGTGACCCTCGGGAAGGGCACAGAAGACCTTCCCGCGCTCCAGTGGGGACGATGCGTTTTCATGACCCTCTAGGGGAGACAAGACCTCCCAACAGCCAGGAGGGGGAGGGAAAACCTTCAGACAGTCAGAGAGGTGACAGGAGAACTTCAGACACGTCCGTCGGTCCGAGGAGGCCTCGTGGTGCTCAGGGAGAGCAGGTCAAAGCTCGCGGCACACAGGTAGAAGCTGCAGCTCACCTAGGGGTGGGAGGCTCCCCGGCGGCCAGGGTGAAGGTGGAGCCCGGCAGGCCAGTGCCGCAGGTGAGCTCTCAGAGCCCTCGCCCAGGTGAGGGGGAGCCGTACGCACGGCCTCTTGGTTCTCAGGGAGGGGTGTGACAAAGGGACCCTCAGGGGGTGGAGAGAAGGCCTTTGGCTCTTAGAGGGAAGGAAGGAGGCGTCTCGTATTCAGGGACAGGAAACGGTAGCAGCTCAGGGAAGACACACGAGACCCATGGGACACTCAGTGGAAGGGGTGTGACCTCCCGAAAGTGACCTGCGATGAGAACGTGTGACATTCAGTTAGAGAAGATGCTCAGAGAGAGGACTCAAGATTATCTGACAGTCTGCCCTGGCCGGTGCGGCTCAGTGGACTGAGCGCCATCCTGTGGACCAAAGGGTCGCCAGTTCGATTCCCAGTCAGGCCCAGGCCTGGGTTGCGGGCCAGGTCCCCAGCAGGGGGCGCGCAAGAGGCAACCACTCACGGATGCTTCTCTCCCTCTCTATCTCCCTCCCTTCCCCTCTCTAAAATAAATAAAAATAAAATCAAAATTAAAAAACAAAAAAAGATCTGACAATCTGAAAACCCTCGCACTCCGGGCGTGAGCTGCCCGACACCAGGTTTGGGGGGGGCCTTGTGACGCTGTCGAGGCGGGCGCAGCCCCGACCCCAGGCTGGCTGAGACCACTCCTGCGGGGAGGTGGCACTTTCCAAGGCGCGGGGGGGGGGGGGGGGCGGGCGAGGGGAGTGTCTGTTGTGCTCTGCTGTCTCCTGGGAGGAGAAATGGCACTTCATGATGTGCAGGCAAGTGTGACGAGGCTGCCGGCACCTGTGGGGGACACTGCGCTGCATGTAGGCCTCAGAAAGGAGACCTGGACACGCTCAGCTGGGGGCCGAGGAGGGCGTCTAGTGCCCTACACTGGGGCAGGTCAAAAGGCTCTTTGAAGTGTCCTGGCAGCACACAGCTGGGACGGGGGACAGAGCCAGGCCGTGTGGTGCCCGGGCCGCTGTGCCAAGCCGGCCGCTTCTGCCGGCTGCCACGGGGGAGCCAAGCTGCTCAGTCCGCGACACGGGGCAGGGCCCGTGGTGGCAGTTTGAGGGGTGGGAAAGCCCTGAACCTCCACAAAGCTACACCCTTGGGTGACAGGGTCCTGGACAGAGGAGCGCGGAACCCGGCTGGGTCTGGGGACCGAGGGCGGGCAGCCCTGGAGTCCCCGTCCGCCCAGGGGAGCAGCGTGACCCAGTAGAGCCCAAGGCCCCTGCAGGCCTGGCTGCGGGGGGCGGGGGGCAGCTGCCCTGCTGATTGGCCGGGTGCCCCGGAGCTCTGTGAGGTCAGCGGGCTTCCGGGCCGGGGCAGGGCAATGGCGGACATGCTGCCAACTGCCGCTCTGCTGCTCTTGGCGGCGTCTGTGGTCGCCAGAGATAACAGCACGTGTGAGTAAGTGTCCGGGACCGCGGAGGGGATGCAGTGCCTTCCGAAGAGCAGACTGGACGGCCTCTGTCCGGAGCCCGAGGGAAAGCCACGCCCGGGCCTGGGACCTGCAGCAGGTCGCACGGCTCCTGCGACCCCGCTGCCCCCCTCAGACCCTGCCTGCCCCCCGCACCCTCAGGCCCAGGGCCCCGGCCCGGCTGTCCACGCAGCCTCCTGAGACCGAGCCCGCTCTGAGCGGGTGGCTGGCCGGTCCTTGCGCCCTGCCTACGCCCCGAGGTCTCCCTGCCTTCCCACAGGCAGGGCTCGCCCACCGGGGGCTGCCCCCAAAGATCCCCGGGCACCGTCCTGCTGTGGCTGCAGGGCCTGCAGGCCCCTCAGACGCCACAGCGCCTCTCACCTGAGCCACGGCTCCCAGCACCTCTGCCCCTGCGCCCCGCTGCCTCCCCGCCCCTGCGGCCCTTCTCTCCCCGTGGCTGTGCAGGCCAACCCGCAGCCCAGGGCTGCCTCCCAAGGCCTCAGGCCCTGCCGCCCTGCATGCATGTTGGCGTCCCCTCCCCATCTCCCCAGCTGCCTGTGGCCCCTCTTTCCCCACCTGTGACCCCACCCGCAGGGCCCTGGACGTCCCGCCGCTCACCCGCCCTGGAGGCAGCGGCTTCCTGCCTCGTCGCAGCCCCACAGCACGGCCCGCGCTCACGTTCCCCCAGCTTCCCACCTCGCCAGCCCCGCATCCCTGCCCTCCGCGGAGGCGCGAGGACGGGCTGTGCCCGCTCTCGGTCTGATCCGTGCCCGCCGTGTCTCCCCAGTGGCCCCTGTGGGGTGCCCTTCAGGCAGGGGAGCTCGCGCATCGTCGGAGGCAAGGCCGCCGCGCCCGGCGCCTGGCCCTGGATGGTCAGCCTGCAGGTCTTCACCTACCACGACAGCCGGCGGTACCACGCCTGCGGGGGCACCTTGCTGAACGCCCAGTGGGTGCTCACCGCCGCTCACTGCTTCAGGATCAAAAAGTATGTGTGGGGACGTGCAGGGGTTGGGGGGGCCTTCGAAGGCCTCTGGTCAGGGACATCCTCCAGTGTCCCTGGGGCTCTGGGCCTGGCGGCAACGAGACCGCGGGCGTGTGGCCCCTGACCCTCTAGGGGAGGCTCTGAGGGTCGCGCCCGCAGCCGGGGCACAGGGACAGCGACCTGGCTCCCCTGTGCCCGCAGAAAAGCCTATGATTGGAGGCTGGTTTTCGGAGCGAGGGAAATCCAGTATGGCAGCAATCAGCCAGTGAAGCCGCCTCTCCAGGAGAGACTTGTCGAGAAAATCGTCCTTCACGAGAGGTACTCGCCGGTCTCGGAGGCCAACGACATCGCGCTCCTGAAGATCACCACTCCCGTCGTCTGCGGGCCGCTCATCAGGCCAGGCTGCCTGCCCCACTTCACGGCAGGCCCACCCCGACCGTCCCAGAGCTGCTGGGTGATCGGCTGGGGGTTCTTATGGGAGAACAGTGAGTATGGGAGGGGCTCCCAGGGGCACTGCGGGGCGTTCCCGTGGTGGACGTTGGGGTGAAACAGGGATGTTGATGCCTGGCGGAGCCCCTGTCCTCCGCATGGGGCCTGGGCGGCCCCCACACTGCCCCCTCCAGCCGGAGAAGCTGCGGGCGGGAGCCCAGGCCGGGCCACAGCCACGCCCGGTGAAGGCGGCGCGGTGGGCACCGGGGTGACCTTGCACTTTGAGAGTGGGGTCCAGGCTGCCTGTCCTCGGGGCCCGGGGCCCGGGTGTGGCATTCTGGCCCTGGGAGGAAGGCTCTGGACAGGGCGCGGTAGCGGCAGGCCGGGCCTCCGCCCCTCCGGGCCTCGTCCCCGCTTGGGAGTGGCAGCGCCTGAGCGCAGCCCCGCCCCGGTCCGCCACAGCCCCACACCCACCCGCCCACCGGGGCCGCTCCAGGGCTGGTCGGGGACACGGGGGCGGGCGGCGTGGTTTCTGGGGCCACAGGGCAGCAGGGCCGGGCCAGCAGCGCAGGCCCGAGTCGTGGCGGTCCCTGCGCAGGCGGCCGGCCGCGCGAGTTGTCACCCAGTCACGTCAGGGATGCGAGCGAGTGGTTGACAGTAACAGCTCTCAGCGTCTCCTGTTACTGGATAGCAGAAAATTTAGGCTTCCGAATTCAAGGCAGTTCCGTCGTGTGGGGCTTGAAACGCCGCCTTTTTTGGTAGCCCCCCGGCCAGCCCCTAAGCCAGCCGTTCGGGGGCTGCTTCCTACTCCCCCCTGCCCCGCCCCAGGCTTGCTCTCAGTCTCCAGCAGGGCGGCCGCCTGGCCCCCGGGAAGGGACCCCCGCTGGCGCCTGTGGCCCCTCTTTCCCCCACCTGTGACCACACCCGCAGGACCATGGACGTCACACCCTTAACAGCGAAGCCCTGTCGCCCTGATGACCCTCGGGCCCGGCTGCTGGTCCACGCCTCCTTGTCACCCCACCTCCAGGGCAGGGCACGCAGGGCGAGGGGTGGGAGGCTGAAGGCCCTGGAAGCCGGCCGTGCCTCTGCTGCGTGCGGCCCTGGCCAGGCCCCCGCGGGGCCCCGGAGACTGTTCACGCCGCACCCCTGCACCAGGCCCGGAGAGAGCGTCCGGGCAGCCTGGGGTCCTGCTCATGGGGGCGGAGTCCTGGCCAGGAGAGCGGGGAGGGTGCCCTCCGGCCGGACCCTGGGCTTGGTCCTCGAGGGGAACGCCTGGGTCTGACCCAAGCCACAGTGGAGCCCAGTGTGACCTGGAGGGGGGAACCCCAGCCCCCGATGGGGGAGGGGCAGGGAGGTCGCGGTGGCTGCGGGGACTCAGATGACACCTGTGTGGCCCGTTGTGCTCAGCACGTCTGCTTATAAGCGTTGCTCTGACCGGCAGCCGCCGTGACCCACCAGCTACGCTCACACAGCCCCTCCAGCTCTGCCGGCGGCGTGCCTGTGATCCGGCCCCCTGGCCTGCCCTGCTCTGCCCCCCGCCGCCCAGCCACGTGGCGGGGCACAGCGGGGCTCCCCCGCGGCCCTCCGTCCGCGTCCAGCTCGCCCTCTGTCCTCCCCGCCTCTCGCCTGTGTGCAGAAGGGCAGGCCAGGGCCTCTGCCTCTCCAGGGCCTTAGGTTTGAACAGAGCGTTGCTGATGAGGAGGGTTCAGTGGAGGGAGGAGGCGGGGCTTTCGCAGACGTGTGGGAGTCTCCCGCTCACCAGCGACTCGCCTGCCGCAGCCCGCAAGATGTCGCCCGTGCTGCAGGAGGCCCGCGTGGACATCATCGACCTCAGCCTCTGCAACTCGTCCATGTGGTACAAAGGGCGCGTGTACTCCACCAGCGTGTGCGCGGGGTACCCTGAGGGCTTCGTCGACACCTGCCAGGTAAGGGGCCCTGTGCGCCCCTCTTTCTTGGATCCCTCAGCTCCATGCGCTCCAGGGCCCTGCTCTGGTGACCCTTTTCCTGGTCCTGTATCTACAGCCCCAGTGAACATGGGAGGTGACACCCATCAGACGCCCCTACGAAGGACCAGTCACCACGTGCAGCCTCCCTCTCGCCCTCACACAGAGAGCACATCACCCAAGCACCACCCCGAACCTTCAGACCCACGTGCACACACGTGCTCGTGTGTGCCCATGAAGCCACACGCCGGGACGTGTGGGCTCCTCCTCTTCCCTCCTCACCTCAAGGAAACCCATGACTCCCGCACCTTCCCATCCCGGCCCGCCCCTCACCACACGTCCATGTTCCTGGGGGCAGGGAGAGCGGCTTCACGGAGAGTGTGTCCTGTGTCCTCTTGGCAGGGGGACAGCGGCGGGCCTCTCATGTGCCGAAGAAGTGCAGAAGACCCCTATGTGGTCGTCGGAATCACGAGCTGGGGGGTGGGCTGTGCCCGAGCTAAGCGCCCCGGAATCTACACGGCCACCTGGCCCTACCTGAACTGGATTGCTTCCAAGATCGGGTCCAAGGCCTTGGAGCTGCTTCAGCCGGGCACCCCTCCCCCACCCCCTCCCACCACAACCCCCACTACACTCTCCACCTTCCGCCCTTCCGTCCGCCCTCCGTGGTACTTCCAATACCCTTCCCAGGCACCACCCTTTCGACCACCTGCATCCCAGCCCCTGCTCCGACCCCTGCCCCCCGCGCCACGCCCACCCCCGCCTCCACCCCCGCCTCCCCCTCCGCCTCCCCCTCCGCCTCCACCCCCACCTTCTGCTAAACCTACCGAAGCCCCTTCTTTCGCCAAACGGTTGCAGCAGCTCATAGAGACCCTGAAGGGGAAGACCGTTTCTAACGAAAGAAGCAGTGAAGATGTGGAGGCCACAGACTTCCCGGAGCTGACCCCGCTCTCAGCAGACACAGTGACCCCTTCGCTCCTGAAAGGAAAAGGAAAAGATGAAATAAATAAATAGGTAATTCTGTAATAAGAGGTGTTTTCTGGACTTCTTATCTGCCTCCCCTCAACTCGACCGAAACCCACATCAACTCTACCTCCCTCCTTCAGCTGCCAACAGATGGAATGCTGTGCAATGTACAGCATAGATGAAGTCAGTTGTGTTTTTTAAACCTTGATTTTTTTAAAAAAAGACTTTATTTATTTTTAGAGAGAGGAGAAAGGAGGGAGAAAGAGAGGGAGAGAAACATCGATGTGTGGTTGCCTCTCGCGCGCCCCCTGCTGGGGACCGGGCCTCAACCCAGGCCTGTGCCCCGACTGGGAGTCGAACCAGTGACCCTTTGGTTCCCAGGCCGGTGCGCAGTCCACTGAGCTGCAGCAGCCAGGACTTAAGTCTTGAGTTTTGAAATGAACAAGCTGGCCTGGACGTGGGGGCCAGGTCTGGTCCTCATTTCACACAGGGCCTGTGCTCCTCAAATTGGTGGAGGTGGCTCTGAAGCAGCTCCTGTGGGGGGACTGGCTGGGTGGGCGTGTGGGGCCGCCCCCAGGGGAGATGCCGTCCCGCGGTATGAAGAGAGGACCCGCGGGAGGACCGTGTGTGGAGGGCGGGGACCCTGGAACGCGGAGGGGGTGGGCAACGGGGCGGCCGAGCAGTGACTGGTGACCACCCCGCACAGCTTGGCTTTTGGCCCCGGTGGCAGATTGAACGCCTTCTGTCCGAGCTCTTTTTTGGCTGGTGGTTAAACCGTATTACTTCCTGGATTCAAGTAAACTAGAAAAATTATTTGCCAAGACTTTCCAGGAACTGCAGTGGGGATGCTTCTGGATGCCCGTGAGCTTCGAATGGTTCACTCGTCCTTTGGGAGTCCTTGTCTTAAGGCCTTCCAGGGCAAGGAACAGACTCCAATGTAAGCAGTAGGCTCTCTAAGTGAGAAGGGGGAATCATGTATTATGAGGTGTCACGGGGGACCGGCAGGCGGGGCCATCGGCAGACACCCAGAGCGGCACAGGGCCTGCCCGGCCTGCAGAGCGGCCGGCGCCCCTGGAGGCTGCACTCGGCCCAAGTCGCCAGTGGCCCTTTGCAGATTCCTGGGAAACCGGTCCTGATGGGTTCAGGCCAGCTGCCCGCTCTGGCCAGGGCGGAAACACCGCCTTCCCGCGGGAGTGACTCCTCCTGGGATGAAAGGAGACGCCACAGGCAGCACCCGCGCTCCTGTGTCCAGGACGCTGATGGCGTGTGTCGCGCGCAACGTGGTCCCAGCAGGACGGCGTGGAGCAGGGGGAGGGCCCTGGGGCCAGACAGGCGGCAGCCAGTGCCTTTCCTGCCGGGGCGGGAAGGCGGGCTGAGGGGCAGCCGGGAGTCTTTGCTCTCGGGACTCACCGTCGGCCCAGGTGCCAGCCCTCGGGAGCTGGGTGGCCGGCCTGGTGCAGAGTGTTTGGTGCAGCGCCAGCAGCTGCACGTGCTCAGACGTGGGGCTGTGGGAGAGGTGCTGCTGGCGATCCTTGTGCTAACCCTAAAGGGACAGTTTCGTGCCCCCTGCTTGCCCACTATGACCCCTGAAATGCTTAGGCCACACAGGACGGCTTGCCCATTTGTCTGAGTGGCTTGTAGCTCTGTGCAGAGTAGTGACATTTGCTTAAAGGAAATAAAAAATTCTATCTACCTTGGCTAGGAGCTGGCATTGCTGAGGCTGGAGCAGGCCGATTACTCATTTCCTTGGCTTTGGGCTGTCTCCTCTAAAGCTCGTTTCTTAATGTCCCCACCAGGGGTACAATCTTCGTACCCCGGGGCAGTCGCCTCTAAACTCTGAACAAAACCCAGTGTGCTGGTCACAGAGCGGGACCGAAGCCAAATTACAAGCCACGTGGTCCAACGAGCAGAAACAGTAACGGCAGCAGCTCAGAACCCGCCCTGCCCTCACTGGGCGTTCTGGAGCCAGAGCCGGGGCCTGCCTGTGGGAGCAGTGGGGGCCTTCCCAGAGCCCTGGCGGCCCTCCAGCCCCTCCCCCCAGCCCTGGGCAACCTTGGACTTGCTTTCTCTGGCTGCGGATTAGTTTGTATCTCTAAGAACTGAGATGGAATCACACAGCCAGCACCCTGTGCAGTCCAGCCCCTTTCACCTGGAGCAGGCTCGCAGGCTCCCCGGCACGGTGGCGTGTGTCCATGCTGGTTCCTTGTTGTTGCTGACTACCCCCCTCTACGGCTGGACACAGTTCTTTTTCTGTTCAGCTGTTGCTGGATGTTTGCTTGTTTCCCGCTGGAATGCTCACAAATAAAGCAGCTGTGAGCATTCCTTTTTTAAAAAAAGATTTTACTTATTTATTTTTAGAGAGGGGAAGGGAGGGAGAAAGAGAGGGGGAGAGACATCCTTGTGTGGCTGCCTCTCATGCTCCCCCTGCTGGGGAGCTGGCCCGCAACCCAGGCCTGTGCCCTGACAGGGAACAGAACCAGTGACCCTTTGGTTCGCAGGTTGGCATCCAATCCACTGAGCCATGGCAGCCAGGGCTCATTCTTTTTATTTTTAATCCTTAACTGAGAAAATATTTATATTTTTGAGAGAGAGAGGAAGTGGGGTGGGGGAGAGAGACAGAGAGAAACATTGATCAGAAACATTGATTCGAGTTGCCTCCCACACACTTGAACCCATAACCTTTTGGTGTGTGCGACAATGGCCAGGGCAGCCCTGACCCTTCTTACACAAGTCTTCGTGGTGCAAAGGCCTTCATAACTCTTGGCTAAGTACCTGCATGTGGAAAGGCTGGGTCACATGGTAGGTATATATTTAGGATTTTTAAAAAACTGCCTTTTTCTTGTTCCCCCAAAGAAGTCACAACATGCTCCACGCCCAGCAGCTGGTATGTGAGTCCCCAGCCGCGTGCTCCTTGCCGGCATTCGGTGTGGTCGGCCCGTCTCGTTCTGGCCTTGCTGATGGGTGCGTCGCCATATTTTATTTCTCAGTTTTCTCTATAAACAAAGGTGGCTTATGAGTAAGTGTAAAGCATTCTGAATGAATACAGTTAATATTCCTACTGGTGAGGTAGTAGGAAAATGACTTGACGGTAACCAAAGGAGAAGGACACGTAGGGAAAAAGGGATGTAGAGGAAAAAAACACAGAAAATTAAATTTACCCAAGTGGCAGTTGGATTTTTCAAGCATCGATGGAAAACATCTGAAAGAAACACCGCTGGCAGCTGTCCAAGGACAATTTCTCCTTCAAACTCCAGCTCATGTCTTTGTTGCATCAATTCCATGAGCAACCTGCTTAAGAAATGGGAGGTCTACTTCATATATAAAGATATTCCAAAGTATCCAATCTCTCAGAACCTCTTCTGAAGTTACTACATCCAAATAACAATGTTTAAAACAAACTCTCAGATGTCTCATCATGCTCTGTGGATTCTTCAAGATGAACAAAATTGTGTTCCAGTCTTAACTCGTCAGGTTACATTAAAAATAACATCCAAGCAGGTATGTATTCATTGCTCTCATGCAGCCATTGCAGAAAATATACAAACTATTTTGTGAGCTATGTTTTTCCAGAAATGGAGCAAAATTCAGAATGGTACTTCCACTGTTCCTTATGACATCATCTGTGTTACAATCTGAGTTTTTAAAAACAAGTATGGGGAGGAACCTTCAAAAGCCATTTAGTATATTTCTTAATATTTAAATATTTTATTCTCTTAAAAAAAAAGATTGCAAATGCAAGGCTTCATGGCGATTCCTGCCTGAGGAGTTCTCAAATCTTAAATTTCATGTTGCCTTTTTATTTTATGATCCTTATTCCCTCTTGTTGTGTCCTCAGTGGAGATGGAGAACAGTTTCTCATGTTATTTCTTGCTTTGAGTCCTTTAATAAAAGCCTCAATTAATAACATACGATCATTCGACCATGTCAACAGCTCCCTTCCCCTCTCCAGAGACTCCTTCTCAGAGGTCTCATTTCACAGTGCTGCCCTCGCTCCCCTGAGCCCCGAGGCCCAGCGTCCCCGCGGGGACTGGCCCCGCGGCGGGAGCTTGCACCTCCTGGGGCCGGACCTCTCGG
The DNA here is from genome assembly GCF_021234165.1 of Pteronotus mesoamericanus. Taxonomy (NCBI): domain Eukaryota; kingdom Metazoa; phylum Chordata; class Mammalia; order Chiroptera; family Mormoopidae; genus Pteronotus; species Pteronotus mesoamericanus. The sequence goes on from NW_026555088.1 coordinate 534,297, forward strand.
TGGTGGTCGTGGTGCGCGAGAGCATGGCCGCCCGGCTGGCTGCCCGCCCGCCCGTCGCTGTGACCCACAGACCCGGGCGGGCACCGCGCTGCTTTCAGGGTGGTCGGTGCTCGCCTTTCCCGGGAAGAGTTTTCCGGGCCGTCTTGGTGACTTTTCTAGTCCTTGCTCATTTTTACTGCTTATTTCCAACAAATGCTTTGATCTTGCCCCACGGATTCTTTTCTTTACACCAAAGCTCTAGAAAAACCCAGTTTTGGTCAGTACGTGCAATGAGAATTGATTCATTTCCATGATATGGATCATGAAGGGAAAGAGAAAAGGCAAGCGAGCCTGGGACAGGGCCCCGCCAGCGCCGCGTGTGCCTCCACGTGCCTCTGCCCCGCGGCCGCCGAGCCGGGTCCAGGCCCAGTTGCCTCCGACACTGTCGGCCCGGCCAGAATCGAAGGGTCCCTTGGTCTCTGTACTTTGGGAGCATTTGTATTATTTCACCAATTTTAATTTTGTATATTTAAATTTTCAAGATAGGAATGCAAGCTTTAATAAGTGTTCACTTTGATTAAGATGACGTAAATGTTGCATTATAGTAAAGCAGTCAAATAAAACTCTCCTCTCCGCACAGGCTGACGGCGCGCCGCTCTGTAGGGAACGACCGAGAGCGAAGTCCCCACGGAAAACCGACGGACCGTGGCCGCGGGAGGAGTCCGTTCCCGCTTCCAGCCGGTGTGCACCGCCCTCAGTCCGTTTAAAACCTGGTGCTGTTTCTTCAAAACGAAATCCTTGTTGAAGTGCAGTTGGCTTCAAAATTTTGGAAGAGGCTGTGGCGCTGACACAGCAACACTCTTCGCGTCGCTTGTCTTGATTTATTATCCTTTCAGCGACCCGTGGCCCCCCCAACCCCCGGAGAACCTGCCCGTCACCCCCGGGAGCGCGTTCCGGAGGCCGGTCCCTGAGGGCCCGCGCCCCCCGAGGGGCTCAGGGAGGGTCCCCGCTGCAGGATTTGGGCAGCTGTTTCTCAGTAGAAAAGCCTGGAGCAGGGCGTTTCTGTTCTGGCCACAGGAGGTGCGCGCGGGCAGGCCCGGCCCCAGGGAAGGCGCGCGCGCAGGTCCAGGGCCTCCCGCAGGTCCCGTGCGGAGTCCCCCGCGTCCGCTGCCGGCGCCCCTCAGAGACCGCCCTCCGGGGGCTGGGCCCGCCCGGCCGTCTCTCCGGGAAGCTCCGCGACGACCGCTCCCGCGCGTTTCAGGATTTCCTGATCCCGAGCGGACGCGCTCTGAACGCAGTTTCCCAGGAAACCTGGGGCCCGAAGGAGGTAACTGAGGTTAAACTGGGTCCTCAGGGTGGGCCCCTCACGCAGACGCCGAGACGGGGTCATGGCCGTGTGGTCTTCCACGAAGGTCCCTGGGCGCGCAGTCTGGCGGCGGCGGGCCGCGGGCCGAGACAGAGCCTTCGGCGCGCGCTCCGCCTGGGCGGCACTGCGGCGCCGCGGCCTCCGGAGCAGCGCGGGGCGGGCGTCCGCGCGAGGCTGCCCGGCCCGGCGCGTGACCACGGGAGCCGAGGGGGCCACGACCCGGAGAACGGGGCGCGGCGGCCCCGTAAGTGCGCGGACGAGCCGTTCACAGCGGCCACGAGGCAGCAGCGGCCCAAACGTCCGTCAGGAGGAAACGGACAAGCCGATTGTGTATAAACACAGCGGGTCTTTATTCGGCCATAAAAAGGAATGAAGTACATGCTCCATGGATAAAGCTGGACGACCGGACGCCGAGTCACAGACACACGGCCGGGGACGTGTCGCATCATTCGATTTACGTGCCACGTCCAGGACGGGTGAGCCCGGAGCCAGGGTGCCGCTCGCACCCGCCGCGGCTGCAGCCCGGGGCCGCTCGGTGCGTGAGGGGCTTCCGGCAGGTGGCGGGAAGCGCTGGAACAGCGGCAGCGGTCGCCCGACACCGGGACTGTGCGGGACGCTGTACGCGGGCCGCTTTAGAACGGCTTGCGGCTCACGGTCCAGGGTCGGTCCGGGCGGGGCGAACCGCACGGAGCGGGGTCTGAGCCGCGTCGAGGTGGGGCCGCGGCTGCGGCCTCTGCCCTCGGCCTCCCGCTCGAGCCCTTTCCGTCGCCCGTGCGAGGGCGCCCCCTGCCGCCCCGGTGCGGCCGCCCCGCGGGGACGCGCCCGGGACGCGGCGCGAGCACGAACTGCGCCCTCGGCTCTGCCTCTGGGGACCCCGATGCGGGACGGCCCGTGACACCGAGGCTGTGGTGCGTGTCAGGGTGTTGAGTCTCCCCTCAGGAGGCCGTTACACTCGACAAACATAAAAATACCTGTTATCTGTGGTAACTCAGGGTGGGGGGGGGGTGCATGTGTGGTTTTTAAAGCCGCCTCAACGGCGTGACACATTCTGGGCAACCCCTGGTCAGGCTTAATGTCTGACAATGAGATCGGAAGCACCATCGTTTAAAGAGCAACAAGTCTGTTCTCGGCTCCCAGAGCTCGTTCTTCCCGAACCGCTGGACGCCCCCCGCACGCGGTGGAGGAGGTTCTTCGTGCGTTTGCCCGGTGACCTGCAGACCCACGAGACGCGCGTGCGCGCAGTGTTTACACAATTCCACCTTTACTGTAAAAACACAAACAAGGCAAACAGTGGAAATGACAGGCAGGACGATCAGTAAAACCCTCGAGCGCGCGGGCAGCGGGGACGCGGAGGCGGCAGCGCCCAGGCCGGCGCTCGGGCTCCGAAGGCGGCGCTGCCGCGGCGCCTGGGTTTTCAACGGGCTCTTTCCGCGGGGCCTCAGTGTCCAAAATGGCGGCGCCCAAGATGGCGGCCGCCCTGCGTTGGCCGCCCGGACCCCGGACACCGCCCGGCGCTGACGTCTGTGCACCGGGGGTGGCACAGGGGCCACCTGCTCCCTGGACTTGGACGGTACACCTCTGCCGGAGACCGCGGCCACGCCCCCTGTCCTGGCTGCGCCTCGACGAGCCCCTGAAACACCTGTCTTCTCAAAACCGGCTTTAAAAAGGCTGGTCGGCCCTGGCCGGTGCGGCCAGGGGACTGCGCGCCGGCCTGTGAACGGACGGTCACGGGTTCGATTCCCGTCAGGGCCCGGGCCTGGGCTGCGGGCCGGGTCCCCAGTAGGGGGCGCGCGAGAGGCAGCCACACGCTGATGTTTCCCTTCTCCTTCTCCCCCACCGCTCTCTAAAAATAAATGAATCAAATCTTAAAAAAATAAAATAAAAGCTGGTCAGGAAACAAAGTGGAAACGGGCGGAGCCTCCCCATTCCGCAGTGACGGGACGGGGCGTGGACAGGCAGCACCCAGCCAGAGCTCCGCTGCGGGAGGCAGCGCAGCAGCTGCCTGCCCTTTCAGCTGAGACGGGCGGAGCCCACGCCCCAGCTCTTCACGGCCGGGGGTGGGTGGGCAGGGGGGCGGGGCGCGCCCTTGTTCTGCCTCAGGGCCTGCTGCGGACCCCTCCTGTGCCAAGGGCGCTTGCTGGGGCTGGTGCATCCCTGGACCAAAGCACAGGAGGGGCCGCGACGGGAGGGTCGGGCGGGGCGTCCCTGGCGAGCGGCAGGGCTGCAGGCGGGGCGGCGGCTGGGGGGAGGGGAGGCCTCCTTCTGGGCTCAGGAGTGAGTCGGGCTGTCGGGGCGGCCAGACTGCTCTCGGTCTTGCTCTTGGTCTTGCTCTTGGTCTTTCTCTTGGTCTGGCCGGTCCTCCTCCTTTGGCTCCAAATCAAAGTTCTGTGGACAAGACTGCGGGTGAGGCCTGGCCCTGCCCCGCCCGCCCGCAGGCCCGTCCGCAGGAGCCGCCAGACTGGCCTCTGTTCTGCAGCCTCAGAAGAGCAGCCGTGTCTGGGCCCCACCGCGCAGCGGGGCGGGCCTACCTCGAGCTCCTGCAGAACCTCGTCCATGAAGTCCCCGGAGTTCCGTTTGTAAGACACAGCCAGTCGGATCGCATCGTTGAAGAGCTGGGGTGGGGGGGCAGGGGAACCGCGCCTGTGGGTCCCGGGCCTGGGCCCGGCCTGCTGTGGGCCCGCGGGTGCCGTCCCACGTCCACGCAGCGCTGCCTCCCGCACCGTCAGCGAGGCTGCCCCGCAGTGCACCTTCTTCCCAGCACCCTGGCTCCACACGGGGCCCGGGGCACACCGGCCCCTCTGTCAGTAGTGGCAGCGACCCCGCTTGTCACAGGTGCCCCCCCCAGTGCCCGCGGGGGCGGCCGGGTCTCTGGCCGTGCACCGACCTCGCCCGCCACGTCTGCTGTCGTCACTACCTTCACGACGTTGGTGCCGTCAGCAGCTGAGACGAAGTACAGGGGCAGCGAGAACTTCCTGGCAAAGTTGAAGCTTTTCTGGGTCATCTTCATGTCGGCTGCGGGGGGAAGGCAGGGCACCAGGCTGTCTGTCAAAGGAGAGGGGCTGGCGGGCGGGACACGGCCCCTGTCCAGAGAGCGGGCTCTTTGTCGGGAGGGAGGTGATAGCATGCGACCGAGGGCTGCATCTCGAGAAGGAAGATGAAGGTTTGGGGCCCCCGAAAACAGGAGGATGAGTGTGGTGGGCCCCCCAGGAACCGTGGACACCAGAGGCAGGGGCGGCCCCACCGTCGATTTTATTGGCCACCACGATGCAGGGGATCTCCGGCCGGAACTCCCGCAGCTCCGCGTACCACGTGCTCAGGTTCTTGTAGGTGACCTTCCTCTGCACATCGAACACCTGCGATGAGCAGAGGGAGACAGCTCAGGGGGATGACGGGCCCCACACGCAGCCAGGTGAGTTGTCCCCACAGGCCGGTGGGCGTGGGAGCACATCGCAGGCTTGGGCTCCGAGGGGCAGCCCCCACCCCGACCACAGGGGCGGCGCCTGTGCCCGCCCTTCTCAAGAACCTCCAGTCCCGGGACCCCCCGTCCCAAGAGGGGTTTCCAAAGTTTCCTTCCCTGGTCACCTAATTTTATTTACCTGTTTTAACCAAGTTGTATCTTACTAATTGTTAAAATTGTAAACTTTTCCCCTTAGTCTACTGTTTTTATCACTAAAACTTTTAAAATTCCTTTGTAATAATTTTGAATGTTTCCAGATTTTACCTTGAGTTACTATTTACTTTTAATTCTAAGCTTTTGTTTAATCTTCTGTCCAGTTTGTATTTTAAACTTTTTAGAGGTAATTTTATATTTTATTATTTTGCAGCTTATCATTTTTTAAGTTTTTGAAGTGTAGTTTTTTCCTGCTTTGGGACTGCCGGACTGGGGCTGGCCCCGTGCAGCAGGCTGGGGTGCCCGCAGCCCAGGAGGGGTCCGAGAGGACCCCCGAGACGCGTCAGAGGCAGGAGCAGGTCGCTCCCCGAGGGAGGAGAGGTGTGTGCAGAGCCGACAGGGACGGCGGGGACCCCGGAGCATGCGTGGAGCCCCTGACATTGGCAGCGCCAGCCTTCAAGCATGGCTTGTGGCACGACCCTCACTGCCATACTGTCACCCTCTTTGGTTCTGTCCCCTTACAGGTACCAGTTAAAAGTTTGGAAAATGTCAGGGGCTTTTGTGCTTAAGGGACAGCAGGGCCTGAGAACGGAGCCCGGGAGCTCAGGGGCAGGCCCTGAAGGACGCAGGCGACACGAATCTCCTCCCCCGTCCTGGCTCTGCCCGGGTTGCGTCTCATGCCGTCGCGACAGCAGCAGCCCGGCTGCGGGGTGCACCGCGGGCGCCCGTGTCCTAGACACCAAGGTGAAGGCTGCGGTGGGGAGAAGGGGCTGGTTCGGGAAGGAAAGTCCCGTGAGAACCGCAGGGTCCCCTCAGCCCCAGCGTCTGTCCCTCGCGAGCAGCACCAGGGGGCGGTCGGGGAGGCCTCGGGGGCCCCTCCGTACCGCTGGGCCCCTTGTCCCCGCACCCTCATGCCGGACTTGCCCAGAGCCCCTGCCGCCTGCAGCTGGTTTCGTACCATGATGCAGGCGTGGGCCTTGTGGTAGTAGGAGGCGTGCATGCTCTGGAACCGCTCCTGGCCCGCCGTGTCCCAGAAGTCTGCAACGGAACAGAGCTCTGACGGCCCGATGGGGGCTGGAGGGCGGAGAGAGGCCGTGCACCTCCACGCGGTCCCTGTGCAGAGCCGCGGGACAGGGGGACCCCGCAGCGCGTGGATGCGTGTGGTCAGGACCCGGGGAGCCTGCGTGTGCCCCAGGAGGCTGGGAAACGGCTGTGCGCACACAGGCGGGAGAGGGGACACGGGGCCAGGAGGGCGGGGAACGCAGACAGGACGCCCAACAGGGAGAAGGCAGGCGCCCTCCTGGCTCCATCCCACGGGACGCAGGGCCCTCCAAGGCCAAAACCAGGCCGGCACCCCCATGTGGTGCCGACGGCCAGGCAGGACGCGAGGCCTGGCCAGGGCAAGGCTGTCCACTCACCGGCAGTTGGAACCCTTTGTGGGCGAGGATCTTCAGACCCCGCCTGCTGCTGCGGCCACCGGCTGACTCGGAGCCCCCGGCCGGATCCCCGTGCTCCTGCCCCGCCAGGCCCGCGGGCCCCCAGCGTCTCCCCGCCCCCTCCCCCAGCACGAGCGTCGGGGGAACCAGCCTGAGCTGCTCACCCACAAGCACCGTCCTGCCGTCCACCGTGGCCGTGTGCTTGTAGAGGGTCAGGGCGTAGGTGGACAGCTGCTGGGGCCGACTGCCACCGGGTTAAGGAGCGAAGATGAACAGAAAGGGCGGGGGCGGGGGCGGGGGCGGGGGCGGTGCCGGCGTGCCGCAATGGGCCCTTTCTCTTCTTTCCTCTTTGGTGTCACTTAGATTTTAGACTGGACGTGTGTTGGGCCAGAGGCCGGCCTCCGATATTGCTGGCACCAGCTCCGTGGACAGCGAGGGGCGGGAGAGGCTAGAGTGTGTCCTGCCATCCGGGTCCAGCGGCCCTTGGAGCAGAGTGTCACAGACCGGCTGTCGTCAACGCCATCACGTGGTTGGAAAAGGCAACTTTAACTGGATGAGCGCTCCCGGGAAGGAAGCCTCCACGTGCCAGGCAGCTGACCGGCTGTGACCTGCCGTCTGTCTGCGCGTGAGGCTCCGACAGGACACCTGAGGCTGCCGGGCGCGGGGCGGTGGACCCTGCAAGGCTGGGACCTGTGGGTCGGTGTAGGGGGAGCTGCGGGCAGGTGGGGCAGGACACCTCCGGCTCCCCGGGGCTCTGAGCCTCCTCTCGCCTGAGGAGTTCTGCCTGGGCAGCTTGGTAAAGCCCCCAGCACCGGGCAGGTCCCCCTCCACACCCACACGCGGCCGTTTGTGGGAAGGGGGGCAGGCAGCCCGTATTTTATGAGGTCCGTCCCCACCAGAGAGTTTTTGAATATTTGGGAGCCCGAGCTTTGTGGTCAGAGAGGTGATCTGCAGGAGAACCCAGGCACCTGACCAGGTTCTGCGGCCACTCTGGCAAATCCTCCTGACGGGAAGCAAATCCGACACGAGTGAGCCCCCAACACGCAGCACCGAGCACGCGTGGTGCCACGCGGGGCGGGGAGAGGCCCGTGGGAGCCAGGCCGGGGCACCCTCCCACCCGTCCCTCATCGCCGGGCCTGGGGCGGAGGGGCGGGCAGTGGGGCGGGGAGGTGGGCGGGACACAGCAGTCCTTGAAGGATACAACCCGTCCATGAGGAACCTCTCCATGAGCCTGCGGGAGGGCGAGCAAGGCGGTCAGGCGCAGCCTCAGGTCCCCGTCCCCTGTGTCCCCATTCGCTCCACAACCAGCGGCCAGCACTGCAGGGCCCCCCCGCTCCCCTTTCCACCTGGGGGCTCCGCGCCGGCGCACGCAGGCACCGCCGTCAGTGAAAAGAATAAACCAGTCTTTGTGCTGAGTGTGGTCAGTCTTCATTTTTATTGACTTTCCTCAATCTCAGTGAGTCCCTCCAGGAAAAGGCATTTTTACCATCTTTACTCAACCTGCCACGGGTTGTGCTGATCATGCCTGTCACACGTTCCTACAGTGTCCCCACTGCCGCCACCTTCAGTGTCTCAGTTCACAAGCACCCAGAGGTCTCGGCTCCCCACCCCCGCCTCCTGCAGCGGCCGCCAGGGCGCGCACGGGTGCGGACGGGGTCCCTGGCTCTCCCACCGGTTCCCCGGGGCTGCCCGGGCTCCCGCCACGGCTGCGCCCAGGGCTCCCGCAGCTCCCACGGCTCCGTGCTCCTCGCCCCCGGAGGACTTGGCTAACAGGACCCACTGAGGGCCCGGTCCTTCCTCCCACTCTCCCAACCTACTTGGACTTGCCCACAGCGCTGTCCCCCAGGCAGATGATCTTCACGTTGTCGTCAGCATCGTATTTCTCCTGGTCCAGCTCACAGGGTTTGGCTTTGTCCCCGGCCATCAGCCCCTGGGTCCGCTCGGGGGAGGGGCTCTTGTCTGTATGGACAGGGCGGAGGGGGAGCGGATGAGAGGGGCCCAAGGCCACAGGCACGTCCTTCTCTAGTTGCCACCACCTGGCTGCCACCTGCCGAACCGCGGGCGGTAATCTCGTCCCCATCAAGGTCCTCTCTGGCGGCTTCCGCCGTCGCCTCCATCCCCAGCCACGTGCGGCGCCACCGTGCCCGCTGCCACTGGGAGAGACCGTACAAGCTTTACCACAACAAGCTTTCTCACTTGTAAAACAGGGACACACTACAGTGGCTGTGTCGTACGATCGATGTGAGACACCGTCTGGCAAAGGCAGAGCTCTGGAATCCTGACTGTCACCGCTGAATGACAATGACAGTCCCTACCCGGGCCTCTGGATCCTGCCTCCTGCCCGCACCCCCTTCCATTTCCCATCCAGTCAGCAGCTGCCCCGTCCCCTCTCGACGGCATCCTCACACCCATTTCTAGGGTTTCTCAACCTCGACTAGTTTCACCTGCCTCCTGAATGCCGAAGGCAAACCGGCGCCCCCGCTAGGACCGCTTCTCTCGGGGCCACACTCGGGTGCACAACTGCCGACCAGAGCCGCGCTGGGCCTGCGCCGGAGGCCCACACCGCGCGCGAGCCGCAGACCCCGTCGTCCTGCGCGCAGACCAGGCAACACCCGCTGCTCTCGCCGCGGTCCCTCTGCAAACGGTGCCGCGCACGGGCCGCCTCCGACGGGCACTGGCTGCGCCGGCAAGACTCACGCGCGTCCGGGGACCAGAGACCCGGCGGCGGCAGCGTCTGTGCGGCTGTGCCCGTGACGGGTCCGCCCACCGGCCGCGTCTCCGGGACAGCGCCCCGCGGGGCTCTCGCCTGAGCTCGGCAGCGGCTCCGCCTGCCTAACCCGGGGCGCCCCTGGCCTGGCCCCGCGCAGACCCCCGGCAGCCGAACGCGGCGCGAGCCTCGGACCCCGGCAGTGGTTGGTGTCCGGTCTCGCGACCCGCCGGCAACTCCTCCCTCCAACAAATCCTCGGGGGCAGCCACGAAGCCTGCGGGCCGCGGCCCCGTCCGCCCCGCCACCCCGGCGGCTGTGTCCTCCCGGGCGGAGCCGCGCACCGCCGGCGCCGCGGGCAGCCCCGGGCCCCGCACCTGCTGGTACCCGTCGAGGCGGCCGCACGGGACTCACGCAGCTCCGCACTCTGCTCCCAACTCGGCCGCGTCGCGCCGCTGCTGCGCAACCGCGCAAGGACCCCGACGCGGGCTGCCCGGCCGAAGGCCTGAAGGACCCAACGAGGCGCGGCTGGCGCGGTGTCGGCGGGAGGACGGCCGGGAGGATGCGGGAGCCGGCCGGCCTGGGGCCCCGAGAGGCGGCGGGGCGGGCCGGGACTGAGCCCGGCCGCGGGCCTCGTGGGGGGGGCCTCGGAGGTGGGGGGATCCCAGGTGATGGGGCGGGACTCCAGTGACGGGGCACAGGACTGGCGATTTCTAAAGTTTGCAGTTTTCTTGACGGGGTGAATTTGAGCTAATCTCTCCACCCCTCGACGTCTGTGTTAACCCAGAATCGAGACAGCCGCGACCGAGCCAGAATCAGCAGGGGGCCCAGCGCTCCCGCGGCCCGGCCCGCGGCGCCCCTCGGGCCCGGGTGCGCACCTGCGCCGAGCAGGCGGGTGCCAGGCCGCCGGCGCTCCCAGGGCCCGCGGCGGCAGCCGAGAGCAGAGCGAGCTACCCGCTGGGAGTGGAGCGGTCGGTGGGGCCGGCAAGTGCGAACCGGATCCGGCGCTAACAGCGTTGCGGGGAGGGGCGGGGCGTGGGAGGGGGCAGTATTTGAAGAGACAATAATGAGATTTCCACTCAAAGGATAAACAAAACCGTCTGACCCCAAGCAGAAAAATGACAGCACATTTACACAGACCACAATAAGTCGGGTGAACTCCAAAACAAGTGAGAAGCTATTGAACACAGCGAGACAGAGGTAATTATTAAACGAGCCAAACCAACGTTGGCAGCTGTCTCGCTGGTGTGAGCAGCGACGACAGAACCCCAGGAGGTGCGGTCTTTGAGGCCCTGAGACCCGCTAACGGGGACTCCGCGGAACAACGCCAGCCGAGGGGGCGGAGGTGCTGCTGGGACCGAGCGCCCGGAGGTCTGGGCGCAGCCGGTCTGCTGTGGCTGCGGCAAGTCCGACCCAGGCAGGGGGGCGGTGGGGTCCGGTTCAGCGGAAAGGGCTGAGTCCGGGCTCCTGTCAGGACTGGGTTTAGGGTTGGGGCTAATGAGTCGCTACAGGACACAAGGTGTAGGACTGGGCTTAGGCTCCGTTTCAGAGGTGAGACGTACAGGTCACAGGTTACGATTCTGAGGTCAGAACCTGGTGTCTGTGGTCACGGTAACGGAATAGGTGACTGACGGCCAGTGGTTAAGTTCAGGGTTAGGGTTAGGTTTTAATTTAGGGTTAGGGAGTCTGAGGTCAGCGTTAGCGCTAGGGCTGGGGGCCAGGGGGCGAGGGGATGGAGTTCGGGTTTGGGTTCAGGGGTTAGGGTAAGGATGGGGGCAGAGATCAAGATCGAGTTCAAGGGTCAGGGTCCGGGTTAAGGTCAAAGCCAGGGATTTAGAGTTAGGGGTAGGGGTAGGGTTAGGGTCCTTAGGGAGGTGCGAGGAAAGGTGAGGAGAAGTGAGAGCCTTGAGGACAGATGCATGGCGGGGGGGGCTGCCTCAGCCCATCAAGGGGCTGGATGTGGGCGGTGGGACCTGAACTCCCGCCCGAACCCAGTGACCACCCTCTGGGATGTGTCTCTCCCAGGCCCCCGAGGCCACCAGACCCTGGTCAGGCGGGGGCCCTCGTGCCAGTGCCACCACATTTGGCATTTGTGCACGTGGTCGCTCCCAGAAGAACTTCAGTTTCAGAAAAGTCTCACGTACACAAAACCCCCAGCGTCAGCACGAAGTGCCCTTTCCCCATCTGTTGGTCCCCACTGTCCCGAGTGGCCACATGTGCCCTGCACATGAGGGCTCAGGGCGGTGCGCCCCGCACGGCACTTCCACAGAGGGTGGCGCAGGCCCCAGCGAGGAGAGCAGGGCGGCCTCAGCATCACCCCCGGCCCTCAGGGCCCCTCGCCTTCCACACCTGCCCCCGGGGTGTGAAGGGCTGCTGCTCCAGCCTGGCCCAGCCGCCCAGGAACCGTCCCTGAGGTCCATCGCCCTCCTCGCACCATGAAGGATTCATCGGGCGCAGACGACCCCAACCTGAGCCCGCCCACCGCGTCCTGTGCGTACCAGGTGCTGCATTCCGGCGGGGTCACCTGGCCCGATGCTGTGAGTCCCGGGGCCTCCCACACGGACGATCCCCTGCATTCGCAGGGGGCCACCGCCTAGTTCCAGAACCGTCTCTCCACCCCGTGGGGAACCCCTGCCTCTCACTGCCACTGCTCCTTCCCCTCTCCGAGCCCCTGGCAACTGCTAACGCACTTTGGGTCTGCGTGGATCGGCCCCTTCTGGTCCCTTTATGTAAATGGAACCACACACTGTGCGGGTGTCCTTCTGCGATCGGCTCCTGTCGCCAAGCACCGGGCCTTTGGGGGCCTCCTCCTCGTAGCCCGCGCCAGAGCCTCGCTGCTTTCACAGCGGAGGAACGTGCAGGGCGTGTCTGGACCGCCTCTCGCCTGCCCGCCTCCATCAGCGGACACTTGGGTTGAGCTCGCCTTCGGTTTGCTGGGCTGTGCTGCCGTGAACAGGGGCGCGCAGACCTCTCATTCTGTGGGGCGCAGAGCTCTCATTCTGTGGGGCGTGTGCCCAGAAGCGGATTTGCAGGATCACGTGGTAACTTGATATTTAATGTCTGATGAGCCACGGCGTTTTATACAGCAGCCCGCGATTTCACATTCACCTTCCTTTCTATGGCTGAACAGCACTGTGCCCTGTGGCGCACACATGCTGCGGGTCCAGGCCTCTGTGGGCGGGCGCCTCGTTGGCGTCCGCCTTTTTGGTTTGTGAATAATGCTGCTGCCAACATTTGTGAACACATTTTGGGTGGGAAACCCTTTTAAATTGTGGAAAGTATATAACTAGGAGTGGGACTGAGTTAAAAGGTAACTGTATTTTTAACTTTTTAAAGACATGTTAAGCTGTTTTACATTCCTACAGTGTAAAAGGGTTATCTCTGTACATACTAGTCAAAACTTATTTTCAATTTCTTAATTACAGTCATCCTGTTGTATGTGGAAAAGGATATCTCATTGTGTCTTTTATTTTCATTTCAATAATGGTTATTGCCCTGGGTAGTGAGGCTCAGTGGACTGAGCGCTGACCTGCAAACCAAAGGGTCGTCGGTTCGATTCCCGGACAAGGCACATGCCTGGGTTGCGGGCCAGGTCCCCAGTTGGGAATGTGTGAGAGGCCGCCAATGGATGTTTCTCTCCTCTTTCTCCCTCCCTTCCCTGTCTCTAAAATTAAATAAATAAAATCTTTAAAAAAATAATGATTATTAATGTTGAAACATTTTAGGTGATGTTATTTATATGTCTTCTTTGAACACGTGTCTTTTCAAGTCCTTTCCTCATTGTAAAATTGGATTGTGTGTCTTTTTGTTCAGTTGTAAAACTACTTTTTATATTAGGGCTCCAGTTAGGGGTTAAGAGTTAAGGGGTCAGGATAGAGGTCAAAATTAGGGTAACAGGTCAGCGTTAGAGGGTCAGGGTCAGGCATTAAGTCTAAGGGTGAATGTTGAGCATCTAGGGGTCCAGGGTTAAGGTTGGTAGGGTTTGAGGTTAGAGGTTAGGGTGCAGGGTAGAGGTTATGGGGTTGGGTTGGCTTAAGTTTAAGTCTCACTGGCTCACTTCTCTTCCCTTCCCACCTCCCTAAGGCCTCCAGGATGGACAGGACTCACCCAGGGTCACACTTGTCAGGGGTTAAGCTGGGCCAATGGTTTCTGCTCCCCGCCCAGCCCTGGACCTCAGTGTGTCCAGGTCACTGCAACCAAAGAAGTCTTAGCTGACACGTCAGAATCAGTGGTCCCTGAGACTCTCTCTGCATCATCCTCATGGGGCAGGGACAGGCTGTGGAAGATGAAGCCCCCTGTCCTTCCCTGTGTGGGGGAGGGGAACCCCAGAAACTGAGAGAAGCAGCAGCGGGAGCAGGTTCCTGGATGGCTCACTGGTCTGCATGTGTTTTCCTTATTTTATGGTCCATTTTATTAATGTTTAACTGTACTAGGACATCACCCATTTTCTTTAGGTTTCCAGATTGAAGCAATAGGTTTATCTTATTTGACTTTTAATTCTCCCCTCTTTCTAGTTCTTTACAGAATTGTTATAATTAATAAACAGATATTGATACATTATCATGAACTAAAACCCATACATCATTCAGTTCCCCATATTCGAGGTTCAGTGCTGGTGCTTCCATGTGTTAAAGCCCTGACTGATCTCCAACCAGGGAGGCTGACATTGGCCTCTAGGGTCCCAGGTGATGGAACGGGGTGCTGTGGCCTGAAATAAAACCAGGAGAAGAGAGCGGGGCCTGATCCGGAGTCTCCGCCTGTGCCGACGATGGAGACTTGATTCTCCAGGCTGGGGTGGGGGAAGCTGTTGGTAGGTCTCATACATGGGAAGTGACAGGATTAGAGGCCCACTTTTGGAAGGTCAGGCTGGTCACAGTGTGGAGGTCGGATTGAACGAGATGGGGGACGGGGAGCAGAGGGAGCAGTGAGGGGACCGGTGTGAGGAGGCGCGGCCTGAGCTGAGGGTGGACGTGAGTTTGCGGAGGAGCAGGGGCCCGAGGCCCAGGGAGAGGCTGCGGTCACTGCTGCCCTGGGGATGAAGCCGGGCGGTGCCGGAGCGCGTGCCCACGGGAGCCTCACTCTCTGGACGCCGGCAGGAGAGCTCGTTCTGCCGAAAGGACAGTATTTGCTATGTTCTCAGTGTGTCCAGCCCCTAGAAGGTGAAGTGAGGACACAGAAGGGAAGAGGGAGGGAGAGTAAGGCCAACCACAGGCCGGGCGGGGGCTGCGCCCCACCTTGTGGGATCTTCACAGCCGCCCTGGGTGGGGGGGCGGTTGCCCCGTCTGACAGAGGAGGAGGCTGTTTCCATGGATTTGCCCGAAGTCACGCAGCGAGTGGGCGGTGGAGCCAGGGGTCAGCTCTGCGCCTGCTCAGGGCTCAGGATCTTCCCCGTAAGGAAACTGCAGCCCTGGAAGCTCGCACCAGGTGAGTCCAGGGAGGAAAGGAGCGTGGGCCAAGGCAGACCAGTGCTTGGGGCAGAACAGATTTTAAATGGCTGGGGATGGGCAGGGAGTAGAAGTAAGGGAGTCATTGTTAGAGGAATTTGGTGCTGGTTGTGCTCCTGTGAAAAGCCAGGCACCTTCTCTCTCCCCACCTGCCCCATGCGCAGCTGCCCACCCAGGTCCCCCCAAAACACCAGCGGGGGTGGGGGTGGGCAGTTTGGCGCATGGCAAGCTGGACCATTAGGTTGCGTGCAGATTTTCTTCAACTAGAACAACCAAGAGTTGACCTGAAGCTGCAAGCGCTGTTGGATTACTGTGTTTGTTCGGGACGCTGTGCGCGCACACTCTTCTGGCCCATCTTGGTCCACTTAGGCCTTGGGTCTGGACTTTGAACTAGGTTAGAATGAGTCTTCAGTTTAAATACCTGTAAAATGCAGTTGGCAAATGTTCCTGCCTCACGTAGCAAATGGGAGCAAAGGTAAGATGAAGCATATGATGGGATAAAGTAGGAATTATATCAAAGTGAGCTTATTAGCAAGTCGATTCTCTCTTATTTGCATTCTCATTTTAATGCAGCGGCGGCAGAGCTCTTGAGCCAGGAAAATGTGGTCTTTGCTGCCATCTCGTGGACATTTTGGGAGTAATACTTCAGTTGATGTGACTGGGAAAAACTCTTCTCTGCCCTCTCGTGTGCACCTTTAGAATAGCACCCTAATGGAAGAAATCGGGAAACGCTCTTTTCTGCTGCTAGTGCGCACCTTGGGATTAAAAGTGGAATGGAGGCCACGAAGAAAAAGTCTGCTATTTCCTGTGCATGTTGAGAACAACACCTAAGAGAAAGTTGCCAGAAAACGTCTTTCTCTGCTGCCATACAGTGTTAACGAATATCAACGGACTGTCCGTCCTCAAACTCTGCTGCCACCTGGTGTGCATCGTGGGCGTAACACCTGCGTGTGGCTCCCGAAGAAAAGCGCTTCTCGCTGCCGCGTCCAGCGCAACCAGCGAGTAACGACCGAACAGGCGAAGGAAAGACCTCCGCGACCGGGGCCCTGGACGCTCTCCTTGAGGACACGCCTGCGCCGCCAGTTTGCCCCAGAGCAGCGTGGTCGCGGGTCCGCGCTCTCCCTGCCGGAGGGTGCCACCCTCACCCCGGGGGCCCGCGGCCGGGGCCGCACCTGCCCGGCGCTCGGCTCGGCCGCCCTGCGGTCCTGATGGTCCTGACCCGCCCCGCCGGCCGGTTCCGGAGCCCTTCTCAGGCCCAGCCCGTCCCCCCAGGGCCGCCCCTCCTTTTTTCCCTGCCCGCGGGTGAAGGACCCGGACGCGCGGGCGGATGAACCCACGTGAGGGGGGGGCGTGGCGGGCCACGTGGGTGCGAGGGTCCCGGGAAGGAGAGTGGGAGAGGGGCGCAGGCGACGCCCGTCCCAGAACTTCGGGAACTTTGGGGGGAAGGAGTGACTTCGTGGGGACGCTGCCCGGTGAGGGACGGAGGGGCCGGGGAGGGACGAAGCGTCGGTCAGGGCTTAACAGTGGGTTCCAGGCAGGGACGGGAGGGGCGCTGGGGCGCGGAGGTGCCGGCGGGGCTGCGATCCCGGGTGGTCGGGGTTCGCAGTTCAGGTGGCGAAGCCCAGGTGAGGAGCGAAGGGCGGCGCGCGTCTGGAAGGAGGACGCGACCCTGGTGCGCGGTGCTGGGTAGCGGGGCGCTCCAGGGAGGGTTGGACTGGAGACGCCTGGGCGGAGGGTTGGAAAGGGTTACATTGAGGGTGGGAGGGGGAAGGGCCCGGGTCAGCCCTTGGGTGGAGCCGAGAGAACTGAGGTTTGGGGACGGGGACCTGGACCTGCTGGCGAGCGGAGGTGACGGACACCGTGAGAGACTCGAGGAAGGTTTTGGGGGAAGGGCGATGGGGTGGGAGACGGGAGACGTGACCCGGGCCGAGCGCTCGCACAGATTTGGGTCCTGTCCGCCGCGGGAAGGAAGAGAGAGCGGAGTGGAGCGGCCTCGCCGCGAGCGACCCGCGGGCCCGGCCTCCAGCCTCTCACGGCAGGCTCGGCGCAGGGCGCGTCCAGGGGTTTGCAGAGCTGGACGCGGCTGCGGAGGGGGGGGCGGTTCACGCGGACGCGCTCGCCAAGGCCGCCCAGCTCACCGCGCTCTCTCCTAGTTATGAGAAGGTGAAAACACGGGAAAACCGGCATCCGGGAGCGTGGTAACGCAGTGAAGGGCTTCTCCCGTTTCCTGCGGTGCGAGGACAGGGAGAGCCGCGCGGGGCTGGACCGCACGAGCCGGAGCGGCGGCTCCGGACGCCCGCGGAGCGCCTGGCGAACGTGCGCGGCCCCGGGCAGCGGGCTCGTTACGGGAGCGCTTTTCTTCCAGGTCTTCCTTCGGCGGCCTCGTCCGTGTTTTCCGCGGTGAGTCAGGCGGACGCGGCAGCGCTTCGTTCCCGGGGCTGCAGTTTCCAACCGCGTTGTGACTGTTTTAGGAGGAGTCGTGAGACGTGTGGCTCCATTGCTGCTGGAATTTCCCCAAATGTAGTGGATTTAAGCGGGGCTGCTGGAGGGGACCCCGGGCCGCCTCTTGTCCCGCGCGACGCTGGGGCTCGTGTACGCGGTGGTGGCGCCTGGGGACGCCCAGGACAGTCCGGTCCGGTCGGGGGTGCGTCGTGGCTTCGTGCGGCGCCGTTTCGTGGAGGCGGTTTGAGTGGCGTCCGCAGCCCCGGGAGGGCGGGTCACCGGGGGCAGGGGCGGGGGCGCGGAGCGGGGAGGTCGGTGCAGGGTCCCCGCCGTGTCCGCTCGGTGTGGGGCGTCGCGCGTGTTCAGGTTTCTGTGGGGCGTGCGGGAGAGTTAGGTTGAGGGCTCGGCGATGGGACGCAGGTTTATTTGTGTTTGGCGGCAAATTATGGAGAAACTAGGGATATTTGAGACGATTAGTAAACACGTCTTGTGGGATATTTAAAAATCCTGTCATGAATAAATGTATCTCTGGAAGTGATTGAATCTGTTCATAAGTATCAACCTAAGGAAAACGGGCGTAACAGACGGTCCACGATTCCTTACTCTCAGGTTTCACTGGAAGTCAAGGTTTTTTTTTTTAAAGGTTAAGGATTCTAATTAAAGTTCAGAAAAAAAGCAATAGAGAAAAGGACGGCGGTAAGAGAAGAACAAGATGCGCTGTGACGGAATGAAAAGGCGCGAGGCGGGGCGCGCGGTTTTCAGGGAAAGGGGACGATTCTGTCCCGAGAGGGGCCGGTGCCCAGAGCGAGACGGGGCGCGCGTGTCACTGAGTGACCGAGCGGGACCGCGGCCAGCGAGCTGCCGGGCGCGGAGCTCGGCCCGTGCCCCTCGTCGGGAGGACGGGGCGCCCCGCATTGGTGCGGCGCCGACGGGCTTGCGAGGCGCTTCCTGCCCTGGCGGCGGGGATACAATGTTCCTTCACGCGGGCTCCCGCTTCTGATCGTCTAATCAGGCCTCCGCTGACGCAGGAGCGCAGGCTTCTCGGTCCTGAGATCCACAGACGCGACAGCCGCGCTTGCACCCGCAGCCGACGCGCAGGACCCTGCGCTTTCAGGTGGAACCCCCCCCCCACCCCGCGACGCCCACAGGCCTGGGCGCCAAGGTCCCAGCCCCCCACCTCCGATCACTCAGGCTCGGCTCCTCCACCCATATATACCCCCATGACCCAGAGGCGAGGTCAGAGGACCCCGCACTCTTTCAGGTGAGTGCACAGTGCGCCCCAAATGGACCCAGAAGGGATGGGAGAGGAAGCCTGTCCCCACAGGCAGAGGTCATGTGACAACCCCTGCTCTCTCCGGGGGGGCCCCTCCCCCAGTCATAGGGCCCAGGTCTGACGCGTCAGGGCCCCGTGCTCTCTCGGGGGCGAGACCCCTCCCCGCGAACCCAGAACCCAAAGCTCAGAGAGTCCAGAGCTGATGAGCCGGGACCCTCCGCGCTGGCGGAGGGGACCCCGCCGCTCAGGCGCCGCGGCCCCGACCTGCTCTCCTCTGCCGCCACCTGGCGCGCGTCCTGGGAACGGCACCCGCTGCTCGGCCGCGGCTCTGACCGTTTTGCCAGGACGCTTCCGAGCCCCAGGCACCTCCCGGCGGCACAGCCTCGGTTCGTTTTCTGCGACCACGTCCCCGTTCTGTGTCTGATGCTCCTCGGCACGTGGGGCGTCTGGCTCCCCCTGTAAGTGAGGTTCCCGTGCCGTGTACGCCTGGAATTTGGTTACTGTCATTTGCTGGTCTGGGTCGTAGCTGTGGGATCCTTAGAGCAGCCCGAAGGTTCTGGGGGGACAGGAAAGGCGGTGTCCCCCCCGCGGAGGCGGGCAGCCAGGTGGGTAACGGCAGGTGAGTTTGGGGAGTACATGTTCGTCACAGTTTACTTAATAAGTTTTAACAATTTAAAGTAACTTATTCTCAAAACTTAATGGTTATGTCAGTGAAATATGGAACAATGTACAAATCAGCCTGTGGGTGTAAAACTTCTGTTTAGAGTTTCGCAGGTGGTGACCAGGAGGGCCTGCATCTGCACGTGGCATGTGGGTTTTGCACTGGCTGTTAATAGAGGAAGGACATAATCAGTTATGATTCTCACCTCATTTCTTTCTACGAGATTGAGTTGCCAAAGTTTGGTTTGGGAAGAGCTTTAGCACCATCACCTGAGCCTCACTCCCAGCAGGAGCTTGCTGACCCTCTTACCTCACTCCCTGTGTCTTGCAGTTTTTTTTTGGGGGGGGGGTTGCCCAACAAAAGTGAACCTGGCAGGTCTGCTGCCTTGTATCCAAATGACCTGCACGTCACCCACGTCACCTTTGAAATCTGAGGCTCTGTTCTTCCATTTCCCGAAATGTCCTGTACACCCATCGTCACCTCGCTGTGTCTGGTACTCATTTGAACAGGAATCCCTTTGTGCGTGTATTAAATGTTGAGTATCTCCTGTTCATGTGATGGTTTTAGTTTGGTCATCGTCCCAGCCGTTAGAAGGTGCGATGACAGTAACCTTTTACTCCCCCGCAGGTTTGGTGGCCCGGCCCCGTGACGCTCACGGCCGGGCCGCTGGCCTCCGGAAAGTGCCGCCCCCGAGGGACCGTGGACGGCTCCCGGCAGGAGTGAGTATTATTATTATCATTATCATTAGCATTATTATTATTGCTCTGGCAGCCTTTTTGGCCTATTTCTGCAGGGTTTGGTATAATTTGCTGGTGCTGGGAGTTGTTTTCCTCATACGCCCGCACAGACATGAAAAAGTATTTGTGAGGCGGCCGCCGGACGTGGGGAGTCAGGAGCGTCTCCGTGGGCTCCTGGCTCTGTCTACATGTGAGGACCTGGTCCCCTCCTGCATTGGGCTTCTGGGCTCCGATGTCCGGCTCCAGCTCCGGAGTCTGGCCGTGGGGCCTTGGTCACAGGTCTGGGCCCTGTCTCCAGGGTCCGTGGCCTGGGCTTGAACCTGTCTGTGTCTGGGTGTCGGGGACCTGGGGTCTCTGGGTGCGGCTTCCTGCCCTGGGCTGGAATGTGGGGTCCACGTGCAGCTCTGGCTCTAGGGTCTGGTGTGTGGAGCCTGGTGTCCAGCATTGGCCGTCGGCCTCTGGTGTCCGGTGTCTGGCTTTCAGGGTCCGTGGTCTGGCTTGGGTCATGGGGATGTTTTTCGGACTGGGGCAGGGCTCTGGGTTCAGCTTTTGGTTCTGGGTCTGCTCTGGGGTCCCCATTCTGGGCTCCAGGGTCTGTGTCCGGGGTCCTGAGTCCGTCTTTGGCGTCTGGTGTCTGTGAACTGATGGTCGTTGGCTCCAATTCAGTGCCAACAGGAGTCCCAGCGCCGGGGTGCGAGGAAGAAGGGAACTCTGTTCAGTGCAAGTAGCTCAGTTCTGACGCTGAACGGCCGGGAGGGCAGCGCGGCTGCGAAGAGGCTCCGAGTCGTCACAGGTGAATCGTGGGTCAGCCCAGAGGGGCTGCTTCTCAGCTGCGAGGCTCAGGGCTGTGAGGAGGCCCGGACATGAGGCAGCCCCAGGGCGAGTCCCCCCAGGCTGTGCTGCCCCTTCTGGCCTTTCCTCTGTGCTCACAAAGAAGCGCCAATGGGAAAAGGGGCCCCTTTGTGTGAGAAGAGAGGAGGCCCCGGTGTTGCTGCCTTGGCAGTCTAGGTTGTTGCTATTCTAAATTTGTGCCATGTTTTCCTCTAGTACTTTTTTTTTTAAACACAAACTGAGAATGCCTTTTTTTTTTTGTTGCAGCTTACTTAAATTATACAGAAAAATAAATATTAATTGAAAACCCTACCAAACAGGGAATAATTGCTATTGTTTTAAGTATAAACCCTTCCAGACATCTCTACATGCATGTTTTTATTCTTCTACTTTCTCTGAATTTAATTTATTATTCTGGGTTTGTAATATGGATGCAAAACTTGTGAATTTTCAGCTGTTTCTCTCTAATGTGCAGACTTATCACTACATTTTCCCGTATGTTCTTTCATGTATTATTTTTATTATTGTTTTGTTCCAATTATTTTTTAACTCCAATTGAGATTTATTTTGAGGTTTATTTAGGAGTGCATTTCATAACTTTTAAATGTAAGAACTTTCTAGTTACCTTTCTAGATTAATTACAATGAGAGCAAGAAACGTACTTTATATAATTTCAGTCTGTTGAATTTTTTTTGAAACTTGCTTCATTACAGAATGGTCAATGCAATAAATGTTCCAAGTGTGCATCTCAGTTCATTTTGTTCATTTTTGGAATAACATCCTAGTGCAGGTCACCAGGTGAAGTCACAAATAGTTGTTTACTTGTGGAGAATGAATCCGATTCGTTGCTCACGGTGTTCCTTGTATCCCTGCTGGATTTTCCGAGAAGGTCTCTTGTTTCTGAAGGAGGCCCGCTCTATCCCTGATGAGAGGGGTGTGCTGAATCTGTTATGGTTAATAATTATTCTGTGTATCTCTGTTCTATATAATTTAAGTTTATGATATAAGTACATTGTGAATTTGGATCTTCCTGGTAAATTAAACTTCTTAATATGAAGCGCTTTTCACCTCTAGTAATGTTTTTTGCCTCGAAGTCTACTGCGGGTTATTGTGCAGTTTTCACTTGGTTTATGTTTGCATAGCACAGGGTGGGGAAAAAGTAGGTTCAGAGTTGTGAGTACGAGAAATAAAGTTTATCGTCTTATTACTTAATAATTGTATTATTTTCCATAAGAACAACTGTAAAGCAACTTCTGCACCAGCCTGTATATATTTTCACATTCTTTCACTTTTAATCTTTTTGTACTCTATGTTTTAGTAATTCATATTTTTCCAGTTTGTGTCAGGTTTTTTAATTATCTCAACCTTTTCAGAGTATTCTCTAATTTTATAAAGTACACGCTATTAATGTATTTCCTCTTTAAAGTACATGCCCACAAATGTACCCGATTCCTGGCTGTTTTTGTGTATTAAATGGACCACTAAACATCCAACTTACAGAAGGTGGTGGGGTCTGTCTAAGGCCAGGGAGGGGACTGGGCTGGAGGTGGGGGGGCCAGGCCACAGATGTGGGCGGGGCTGGGTGGGAGGCAGATTGGGGGAGCAGGCCTGAGGGGAGAGGAGGTCGGGCGCTGCTGGAGCCTGGTGTCCATGGGCCATGAGGAGATGCTCAGACCAACCGTGACGCCCGCAGTGGAATCCAGGGCAGGAGGTGAGCTGGGTAGGGTGCGGGGTGAGGGGTGGGGCACAGATACAGCCGCCCTGTGGGGAGCAGAAAAGGGCGGCCAGGCTGTTTCTGGGGTACACGTCTCAGGTCCCAGTTAAGTGACCCCTTCCTGTGGGACCACATTTCTATATTGATCTAGATTATATTACATTTATAGACAACTTTGGTAAATGGGTATCACTGTGTGTATTTTTAAATCCAAGAACAAGATGATATTTTTCATTTGTTAAAGTTTCTGTTATTGAGTAGCATTTTCCAATTTCATTCATGCAGCTCCTGTAAGTTTTTTTGTTCGTTTAGGTTTTATAAAATCTGCTTTGTTGCTATTAAGTCCTTTTAAAAGATAAACCTTTAATGACCTATTTCTACATATTTATTTCTGCATGTTATTTCCTATCACTGTACTAAATTCTGTCTGTAATACTTTTCAGTTGATTCTCATGAATTTTCAAGGTAAATATGCTGTCATGAAGAGTGATCACTGCATTTCTGTAGCTGCATATGAAGTAGAAATAGTTAAAGCTGCAAAAAAAGAGAAGTGAGGTGATGTGAGGATCTAGGAAAATTGTTTTTGTTAGTGATAACTATATTAATGTCTAAATAAAAGGGTAACCTTAGGGTTAGTATCTTAAATGAGTTTAGGCCCTCGGGTGCACGGCGTTCCAGAAATCCAAGGATTTTGTTAGTGGAAATGTGCCCTGGGCTGGTGATCTGAGGAGCACACAGTATGACAAAGTCCACATTTTCAAAGAGGGAAACTTCAGGTGGTGAATTCTGGAATCTCAAGGAGCAAGATTCTTTGTTCTGAGTCACACTATGAAACAGTTATTAAGGCGGCTTGTGGGCGATGGAAAGAAGCTGAGGTCCCCAGACGCCTGCCCTGTTGGGTCACAGGGTGATCCAGGCTCCAAAGTCGTCAGACCTTCCCCTGCCCCCTGACCATTTGCCTGGGGTACTTCTCCCAAATATTTGCATTCGCTGTTGTTTAAGTCCCAGCTTCCCTGCTTCCTGTTCAAAGAAAGGCAGCGTTTCAGGTCCAGGATGCAGAGGGACTTGCTATTTCTATTCGAATGGGCTCTCCTTGGTGCAGAGCAGGGTTTCTCATTCTCGGCACCATTGACCTTCTGGGCCCGAGGATTCATTGTCCTGGGGCATCCTCTGCATTGTGGGTGCTTATTAGCATCCAATACCCCCATTCACAGGCAGATGACACCCTCCCTTCCCCTCCCCTCAGGACAACCTGAACTCCCCTCCACACATTAACTAAAGTCCCCTTGGGGGCGAAACCCACCTTTGGTTGAGATCCACTGAATTTGAAGCTTTTATTTTTGTAACTGGAATGAACTGGCTCTGGCACGCAGTATTTATATTTATTTTCCATGCAAATTATTTTCTAATTTTGACTGTGATTTTGAAGTTATTGGAAGTGTCTTTCAAAACATCTAAATACAGGGACTATTTAGTTACCTTGTGACTGGTTGCCAGGCAAAGAGAGCAATACAAGTAACGTATGTAACAATTGTTAGAAGTTGCTTCATAGCTTTAATATGGTCAGTTTTTAAAAAGTTCTAAGCATGCTCGAAAAGCATTGTAATTTGCTTTGTTTGTTGCAGCTTGCTTAAACAATGAGGAAAATAAAATTTATTGAAAATTCTACCCCAAGAGGTAAAAAACACAACAAAACCCTGCTATCATTTTAGGCATGTGCACTTCCATACATGTCGACACGCACCTTTCCGTGTACTTTCTCTGGATTTCACTTACTATTATAGGTTCCTAATATGGGTGCACAACTTTGGTATTTCCAGCTTTTGTTTCTAATCTGTGCATTTTAAAAAAAGGTTTTATTTATTTATTTTAGACAGAGGGGAAGGGAGGGAGAAAAGGGAGGAGAGAAACATCAATGTGTGGCTGTCTCTCACGCGCTCCCTAATGGGGACCTGGCCTGCAACCCAGGCATGTGCCCTGACTGGGAATCGAACCAGCAACCCTTTGATTTGCAGGCTGGTGCTCAATCCACTGAGCCTCATCAGCCAGGGCCTACTCTGTGCATTTAAGCTTGAAGATTTTTCATAAGGTTTGATATGTAGTATCTTTATCATCATTCAGTTAAAATTATTTTTTAATTTAAGTTGTGGTTTATTTTTTAGGTTACTTAGAAGTGTATTTCATGACTACCAAATATAAGGACTTTCTGGTTTCCAATTTTTAGCGAATTCTAGCTTAAATGCAGTGAGAGCAAGAAACATTGTATAGAATTTCAATGCTGCAATGCTTGTTGAAACTTGCTTTATATTGGGTTGGCCAAAAGATAAATAGTTCCAGGAGGATGGAATTATGAAGTTTCCTGAAATATGGAAGAAGGCAGGGAACGAAACGGTGAACGCATTGTTCAATAGAGTTATTGGAGAAAATAAAAAGTGTGTCTTCACGTAAAAACCGAACAAACCTTTCTGCCAAACCAGTAGTACAGTGTGCGTCCCAAATGTGGTCTCTGCTGCCATCTCCTGGGCATTTTTGAAGTAACATCTTAGTGCAGGTCCGCAGAAAAAGTGGTTGATTTTAGTGGAACATTAACGACTGTTGATTGCAGTGTTATTTAGAAGTGTAATCACAGCGTCTAAATGTAAGGACTGTATACTTACCTTGTGACTGGTTTCCAGATTAATGTCACAGGGATCAATAAATGTGTTTTATGCGACAGTTGTTGGAACTTATTTTATAGTGTAATAGGTTTTTAAAAGTTTCAAGTGTGCTTGAAAATAATTTCTAATTTCCTTTGTTGTGGCTTCCTTAAACAATGAAGAAAGTAAGATCTATTTAAAATTCTAACCTAAGAGGTTAAAAAAGAAAAGACCGCTATCATTTTATACGTAAAAATCAAACAAATCGTTTGGCCAAGCCACTAGTACAATATGTTCCTAGTGTGCATCTCTGCTGCCATCTCGTGGTCATTTCTGGGAATAACATCTCAGTGCAGATCTGCCAGAAAAGTGGTTGATTCTAGTGGAATGTTGATTATTTTTTTTAAAGAGTGTGAGCTACAAGTCTCAGGTCTCAATTTAAGTGACCAATTCCTTGGGGCCACTTTTTATGAACACAGAATCTAGACCGGACGGCAGATTTGGGAGTGCACTATTGGTTCGTTTCTTTGATTTTATCTTTAAATTACTCTTTGTATATAGAAAAGATATTCATCTCTGCATGTTAGTTACCACACAATTAACTAAGTTGTATTACTTATAATAATTTTTAGGTTGATATTCGTGAGTTGTCAAGGTAAATAAGATCATGCAATAATAAAATTGCGTTAGTTTATATAAATCATGAAAATGGTTAAAGCTTGGACTAAAACACAAAGAAATGACGAGTTAAAAAATGTGTTAGTGTAAGGTCATTAATAATTAAATAAAGTAATAACAGGATTCTTTTCATTTAAAATGAGTTCCAGACCCGGAGCAGTGGTGTTCCTGAAATCAGAAGCATTTTGTAAGGAAAAGTGCGCCTCTTGTAGGTCATCTGAGGAACTCACAGTATTGCAAATGTCCACATTTTCAAAGAGGAGAATGTTGGATGGTGAATCCTGGAGTCTAAAAGACTAAGACTATAGATTCTAAGTAACTTTAGGAAACAGTTATCAGAGAGCGATTCACGGGCAGTGAAAAGACGCGTGACCCTCAGGCGTGCGCGGTGGCTCATCACCCTGTGGTTCCGTCTCCCGAGGCGTCAGGTCTGTCTTGGTGTCTGAGCTTCTGCAGGTGTCTTCCCAGTCAAGGACACTCCTCCCAATCTCTGCCGGACGGCTGGCATTTGTTGTTGTTTTCTTCAGCTCTCAGCTTTCTTGCTGCTGGTCCAAAGGGAGGCATTATTTCAGATGTAGGGTCCAAAGTCACGTGCTGTTTCTATTCTGAGTGACTCCACATCCTGCTCCATAGAGAGTAGGGTTTCTCATTGCCATGGAGAATTCTTGCTCCTGGGGGATTTTTTCTTCACTGTGGGTGCTCATCACCTCTATTTACTGCAGGCCAGTAACCCCCACTCTAATGACAGCCTGAAGGGTCTCCATACAATGTCCTCTTGAGGGCAAAGTCAGCCCTTGGTGAAGAACCACTGATCTTGAAGCTTTGATCATTTTTTTTTTTGGAACCATAATGATCTGACCTTGGTGAGCAGTATTTTTATTATTCTGTGCAAATTATTTTCTAACACTGACTGTGATTTAATTTGGGGATGACTTAGAATTGTATGTCATAACTTATAAATGTAAGTACTTTATAGTTGCCTTTTGTTACTGATTTCTAAATTAATGGCAAGGAAAGCAAGAAACACTTTACGTACATAAATATCAGACCTTTAAAATTTGTTGGAACTAGCTCTGTATCACAAGGTCAGTTTTAAAAAGTTCCCAGGGTGCTTAGAAATCATCTATACTTTGCAGTTTGGGGCTACAGTTAAGTGTTTACGTATGGTGAATCCAGTTGGCTTCCCATGTTATTTTTTTTTTGTTTTTACTATTTTTTGTGGGCCTAATTGTTTTTGAAAAGAACCTGAATGAGAGGTTTGTTCAATCTCCTAGTGTGATTATGAATTTGTGTATTTTTCAGTGTACCTCTTCTGTATAATTTTGAGCATATGTTCTTAAATGAATACAAATTTTGAATTAACTGGTAAAATGAACTTATTTATGTAAAGTACTCTTTATTTGTAGTAGTGCTTTTTTTTTTGTCTTCAGGTCTATGTTATGTAATTTTCATTGGGTTAATGTTTGTGTAGTATATTGCTGCTATTCTTTCACTTTAGGTCTCTGTGTTTTAGATGGCTCTCAGCGTTTTATATTAGTTCTAAGTGGGTACTGAAATCAGTAAGGAATAGAGTTTGGTGGAGGATACAATGTAGGGGTCCAATGTTCTCCCCACTCAGCGGTTCCAGCACCATTGATACATAATGAACATTTCCCACCTGATGAAGAGCCTCTCTGTCATAGACAATCCCCGTCTGGTTTTGCATTTGTTCCTGGATTCTCAGGTCTGTCCCATCAGTTCGTCTATTCCCAGGGCAGGGCCCGCTGTTTTAGTTGCCGCAGGTTTGTAATACAACACATTTATATGTCTGGTTGGGGTAGCTTTTCTTCATTACTTTGCTTTCAGGATTTCCTTTTCAAGTTTTTATTTTGAATGGTGAACTGAAAAAGAGTCTGTTTTAGTTCTAAAGATTATGATATTTTAATCTATATCACATTAACTTTATAAATAACTGAATTGACATCCTAATGTTTTTGTTTATCCGAGAATACGATGTTACTTTCCAGTTGCTCAAGTGTCTTCCCTCAGGTATTATTTTAAAATTCTATTCTTACAGATAATGCACATTCTTGTTAAGGTTTATCTTAGGCATTTTATCTGTTGCTATTGGTTCATTTCTTTGATTATATCTTTAACTTATTGTCTCTATATACATCTAAAGGATATTTATTTCTGCATGTTACTTCCTCTCCCTGTAATACATTTTATTATTTGTAATAATAAAGTTGCTTTTCACGATTATCAAGGAAAGCAAGCTATCATACAGTAAGAAAATCGTGTTGTAAAAACATAAAATGGATGAAGCTTGGAAGAAAACATGAAGAAACGAGGTAATGTGAGGAGTTAGAAAATTTTTTAGGTGATAAGTTCATTACTGATTAAGTAAATAAGAACAGGTTATTTTTTAAATGTTCAGGGCTTGGACCCCTGGTCTTCTAGAATCAGAGGTATTTTGTAAGTGAAATGGTGCCCCCTGTAAGTTGTCTGAGGAACTCACGACATGGCAAATGCCCACGTTTTCAATAAGGAAGATTTTAGAGGGTGAATTTTGGAATCTAAAAAAGAGTATTTACTTTTAGTGACATTACGGAACAGGGATAAAGGAGTGATGTGTGAGCAACGAGGAAGGAAGCGGCCATCGCGTCCTCAGGCGCCCGCAGCCCGTCGGCGCGGGGACGCGGTCCCCCGCGTGTCGGGTCTCCCGCCCGCTGCGCTCGGCGCTTGTCCCCTGGGCCTGGGCGCCTCCGCCGCGTCTCGGCCCGACGCCCGGTCCTGCGCTGCTCGTTAGGTCTCAGCGTCCACGATGCTTCTTCAAAGAGCAAGTTTTTCATGGTCATTCATTTTCCTGTCTGAATATTCCGTTCTTTTTCCTCACAGCGCTTATCCCCATGTAAACTAATATATTTGTCTCCTACCCCCGAGAACAGTGAGCTCCACGAAGGCGCGTTTGTTCTTTTACCAACGTGCGTGTCTTACACACTCGATGCCCATCCCTGGGCTCGACATCAGTAGATGCTTCACGCGTATTTACCGAGTGAGCGCCCTCCGCTCCGCGTCCCCGCGCCCGTGGGGTCGTGAACTCCCCCGCGCCCCGCGGCCGCGGCCGCTCCTGCGGGGCCCTCGGCTGGGCCTCCCCGCGGCCCTGGTCCCGGAGCCCTTCTCCGCTCCGGCCTGTGCCCCCTCCGCCCGCCCGTTCCCTCTCCTCCCTCCCAGCGGCCGCAGGACCGGGACAAGGCCACGGAAGAGCCCGCGTGGGCGGAGGGGCGTCGGCGGGGCCGCGCGGGGCGAGGGTCCCCAGACCGAGAACGGAAGCGGCGCGGCGATGCCCCAGCGGCGTCGGTGTGTCCCGGCCGCCCGATGTCCCTGCGGCGCTGAAGCCCCCACCGCGTCGCTGTCCTGGCTGTGCCGCCGCCCTCCCCGCCTGGTCGCAGCCCGCAGCCCTCGGCCGGCAGCGGGGCGGGGGCGGAGGCGGACGGTCCGCGCTGCACTGGACGCAGCGCTCGGTCCTGGGCCCCGTGGGCGCTGCAGGCCCTGGCGGCAGCCGGCCGGTCCCTCAGGCCGGGTCTGCCGTTGCTGCTACAAGACTGAACAATGTAAGGAAAGAAACCTATTCTCAACTGAATGATTATGTTAATGAAACTTGGAAGAGTTTATTAATTTAGCTGGTGCATGTAAGACTTTAACATTTCAAAGCTGGGAATGAGGGGACCAGAGTTTGACGTGTGGTATGTTGGTTTTAAGCTGATGTTTTTAGAATCAAAAACTGAGGGAAGAAAACACAACTATGATTGTCCCCAATTTTTTTCCTAAGATATTTTCTTGGAAAAGCATGATCAAAGAAGAGGAAATTAGCACAATCACCTTAGGTTTAGACACTGAGGTTCCAGCCAGGACTCTGTTGAACCCTGTACCTTATACCCTGTGTCCCGTGGTTTTTGGGATCGACCAACGGAAACTAACCTGCCCCGCCTGCTGCACTTCCCATAAGTCACCTGCACAGCACCCGTTTCACCTCTGTGAGGGCCTGTTCCCCACACTCCTCAGTGCCCTCTGTACCTAATATTATGTCCTCGTTTGCTATTCATTCTTATGCACGTATTAAATGCTGAATACCTTGTATTAATCTCATCATGTTATATTGGTGGTTATCTCACAGGTGTTAGAACTGACAAGGTTTGTGGAAAATGCTGCTTTCCCATCCCCCCAGGTCTGAAGAGTCGGCCGTGTGGAATGAACGGCCGAGCCGGCGCTAACTCCTGAACTCGCTGCCACTGAGAGATCACGGACGTCTGCCATCAAAGCTGAGTTATTTTTGTCCACTCTGTCTTTTGGCCTACGGCTGCTGGGTTTGGTAAAAGTTGAAGTTTGCACTTGGAGAAGCATGGGTTGTATTTTATCGAATCCTAGGTCTGTTTGGTTTACAGTGTGAGGATCTGGTTCAGCTCCTGCATCTGGCAACTGGGGTCCAGTCCCAACTCCAGCTCCAAATTCTGGTCATGGCACCCTGGTTGTGGATCTGGGTTCTGTGTCCAGGGTCTGTGCTTTAGAGTCAAAACTGCATTCGGCTGTGTGTTTGCAGTCCTGTATCTCTTAGGATGTGGCTTTGTTTCCTGAGTTCGCCTGTGAGGTTCACGTGCAGCTAAAGCTTAAGGTTCTGGTGTATGGAGTCTGGCATTAAGGGTCCAATGTCAGTCCCTGGCATCTAGTGTTTGGCCTTCAGACCATGTGGCCAGGCTCGGGTCGGGGCACATGACTCTGGGTTTGTGGCTTTGGACCTGGGGTTCAGGTTTTGGTTTGGGGTCCACTCCAAGGTCCAGGATTGAGTCAAGGGTCTGTGTCCAGGGTCCTGAGTTTGGCTCTGGCATCTCATGCCTGCCAACTGATGGTCATTCTGTCAAATTCAGTGCCAGCATAAGTCCCTGAGTCGAGTTGAAGCAGCCTAAAGTCCTCAATGTTAGAAAACAGGTAAAATCCTTAAGACAAAGGATCCAGCATGCACTGTTGATTGAGCACAATGTGCCTTCCTTTTCTTCTTTCCTTAACTGCATATCTTTGCTTTGTTTTTCCTAATCTCCAAAGGTCCCTATGAGACTTGCAACCAGGAGAGCAGTGGGCAGCGGCAGCTCATCCTGGGCTGACCCCCTGACCCTGTCTCCTGGGACCCTCTCTGTGTCTCAGCTCCAAAGGTCCCTATGAGACTTGCAACCAGGGGAGCAGTGGGCAGCGGCAGCTCGTCCTGGGCTAACCCCCTGACCCTGTCTCCAGGAACCTTCTTTGTGTCTTCATTTTTCTGTTTTCCATGAAGCAGCTCCGTCTAGTTTCACTTGTTGCTGTGAGTTTGCCTCTTCTATCTTACATCTTTTTTTTTTTTTTTTTGGTTTCCTTGTCCCTACATTCAATATACAAACTCTCAATTTCCCCTGGGTTTGTATTGTGTAATTTTTACTGCACCAAATCAAGAATCCACACATCTGAGATCTAGCCGGTGAAAACCCGTCTTGGGCCGGATACCTTTTCGGTGACCGAATGACCAAATTTTGTTTATTCATTTACTTGTGGATGGACATTTAAATACTTTCTATCTTTTGGTGGTTGTTCACAGTGCTGTTATGAATAATCATAATATATGTTTGTTATAACACCTGTTTTCAATTTCTAAGGTATAAATTTTGAAGTGGAGTTATTGAACACAGTAGGGTAAATTTTTTAAAGAAATGCTAAACCATTTTATACACAATCTGTACTATTTAACACAAAAGGAATGGTCAATTTTTCTAATTTTTGTTGGTGCTTGTAAACATTTCTCAGTTTGGTTTCCTGAATTACAGCCTTTGTAGTGTCTGGGAGGGGGCATCGTGCTGCGATGTAGCCGTCAAACATCTTTCCTAGTGTTTGCCATTTGTATGTCTTCTCTCTAGAAGGGACTATTCAAGTTCTTTAAAAATACAGTTTTCTCTTCATTGATGAGTTATCAAGTTCCTTGTTATGGATAAAAGAGTCTTATTGAAGGTATAACGTGCAACTATTCGATTCTGTGGGTTGTCTTCTTACTCTGCATATCTTCTGCTGCCCGGAATTTTTTAATCTGGAGGACATTGCATTTTCTCATTTATTTTAATCACTTCTGTTTTGAGAGCGCGCCTCGATATGCTGCAGCAGCGTCCTCATGCTTCTCATGTCCAATGTGCGTTGTCACTGTGTCATTTATATTGTTTTATTTATTAAAAGTTTATTTATTTTTAGAGAGGGGAAGGGAGGGAGAAAGAGAAGGGGAGAAACATCCATGTGTGGTTGCCTCTCCCACGCCCCCTACTGGAGATCTGGCCCACAACCCAGGCCTGTGCCCTGCCTGGGAATGGAACCAGCGAGTCTTTGGTTCACAGGCCTGCCCTCGAACCGGTGAGCCACAGCAGCCGGGGCAATTTGATTTAATCTGTTTTTTGCACCAACCTGAAATATGTTTTCAGGCATTAGATACTTAGGTTGCAAGGGTTTACAGGTTCGAAGTAGTATGATAGACTGTTCTCTGGAGTATGATGTCCAGAGTCAGGCATCCAGAGTCAGGGACAGGCTTCAGACGCTCTGTCCAGTGTCTGGTGTGCGGCATGGTTGGGGGTTGGGGGTCAGGGTTAGGGGTTGAGGCTGGGGCTGTACTTGGGAGCACGACTTGTCTTTAACTTCATTTGAAACCATTTCGTTAGACTGTATTGTGATAGATGTCATATCAAAGGCATTAAAAAACTCATTAGAACTGGTGAAAGTTTGTGCGGCCAGTTTCATAATGAAGATGGATGAACATAAGCAACATTTCTGGCACAATAAGCATTGTCATTTCAAGAAAGGTGAAAATGCAACTGGAATGCAGAAAAAAAAGGTTATAGTGCATATAGAGAAGGAGCTGTGACTGATCCAACACATCAGAAGTGTTTGGCAAAGTTTCGTGCTGGAGGTTTCTTGCTCAACATAGCCCCATGGGTCTGGCCGACCAGTTGCAGTGGAGAGCCATCGAGTCCCAATGTAAATCTAGGACAGATCATGTTATGCCATGCGTGAGACCGGCAACATACTCAAAGTATCAAACTCAAGCATCAATAATTATTTGCACCAACACGATGACATTAATTGCTTTGATGTTTGTGTTCCACGTAAGCTAAGCGGGGTGTGTGGGGCCCCTTCTTGACCGCATTTACACAGGCAACTTGCTACTGAAACGTAAGGAAAATGTTCCATTTTAAAGACAAATTGTGAGGGGGAGGACGAACCGTTGATATTTTGCGTTAATGTGGAAAGGGAGAGATTGTGGGCAAAGGAAGGGAACCACCAGCAGCCCCTCCATAGGGCGGTGTCCATCCAAAGAGAGTGGTGTCTGTGTACCGTGCATTCAGGCGGGAGGGCTGAGGGAGGAGCTCCTGGTGGAAAACCAGACGGTTACTTGCAACAAGCACTGCCCCGCATCAGACCAGCGGAAAGCACCGCCCCAGGGAAAGGCTCCTGGAGGTGTGGGCAGAAGACGTGCCATCATCCCGCAGGATAAGGCAGGAGCGCACGTGTTTGTTCGGTGACCAGGGAACGGCCATCACCACCTGGCCGGGCAGCTCTGAGTCACGCGCTGTCCTCGGCGGACCTCGCACCCTCGGATCGCCATTCGTTTCGGTCTTTTCCAAAGTCTCGAGAAAAATTTCCCACCCGCGGAGGACCGCCAAAGCAGCTGGAAGAGTTGTCTGCTCCAAAAGACAAAAATGCTGTGGGGAGACGGAGCGGCGAGGTTGCCCAGAAGAAGGCCCAGGGCAGTGGAACGAAACAGTGAAACCGCTGTCCAGTCACTTTGTTGGGGAAAATGAAAACGCCCGCCCACCTTTGCCTGTTACAGGAAAAGCCGCAGGAAGCTTGAGGCGCTTACCAAGTGCGCTCCAAGATGCGGTCTCTGCTGCCATCTCGTGGCAGGTTTCCAGAATGACACCCTAGTGGAGGTCAGCAGGGGAAGTGGTCGATTGTAGTGGAACATCAGTGAGTTTTGATGGCGGGTTACTCAGGAGCGCGTTGTAATGCGCCCCAGTGTCAGGTCTATCCTGTTAATCTTGCGGCTGGTTTCCATATTAAGGGCCAAGGGAGCAGTAAGCGTGTTTTATGTCACTTTTGTTGGCACTGGCGTTGTGGGGCCAGAGAGGGAGGTTTTTAAAAGTGCCCAGTGGGCTGGAAAATCGTTATAAGTTGCCGTGTTCCTTGCAGATTCCCTGAACAAGGGGAAAGGAAAACTTACTGAGAATTCTCCACTTAGAGGTAGAAAAGAAATGAAATAAAGTAAAAGTACTGTCGCTATGTATGTGCTCTTCCGGACATGTCAGCAGGTCATTTCCTGACTTCTCCTGGACCGCCCGCGCACCTTCAGGTTCCTAACGCGGGTGCCACTCTTGTACGTTTAGAGCTTCTGTTTCAAACACGCGTGTCTGAGGGTGGGGATTTTATTCTCCAGTTTCGGTCTGTAGAGCCTTCAGGAGCAGTCGGGTCAGTTTCTTGTGTGACTCAAATGGTGGTTTAATTTTGGAGGCTGCTTAGGAGCCTGTGTCATCAGTACCAGAGCAGAGACCTCTCCAGTCACCGCTCTTCCGTGAATTCCAGCATCGGTGCCATCATGGGAACAAAAAGCCTACTCTACAGGCTTCATCGCGGCGATGCTGGGAGACGCTTGCGTCCTCCCGGTTTGGACACCAAGTCCATTAGGGCCCCCCCAGCGCAGTGCTGGGTTGTCCAAAAACTGTTCGGTCAGCCTCACCATCATATCATGTTGGCCAAAAAGTCCGTTCAATCACCTCGGCCGTCATAGGGTGCTGGCCAGAAAGACCATTCTGTCTCCGGACAGTCCTGCAGGGTTGGCCAAAAACTCCATTCAGTCACCCCAACTGTCATACTGGATTGGCCCCAAAGTCTGGACCACCCCATTGTCATACAAGGTTGGCCAAAAAGTCCGTTCACCCTACTGTCTCACGGGGTTGATAAAAAAGTCTTCCCCTGACCATAATACCCCATTTTTCAAAACGTTCAGTTCAGTCCCACACGTGCCCTACCAGTTGCCCTCCCTCCATATGGCTCTGGTTCGAGTACTTGCCTTGAAGTTCATTGCAAACTGTTTTGCGGGACCTCCCCGTGACACGTGCCGTACTGGTGTGCGTGTAATGAAAAGAACCCATCAAAACTGTTTGCGTGGGCTGTTGAAGATGGATGATCGTGAGCCACGTTTTTGGCTTGTTAGGCTTTGTCATTTCCGGAGAGATAAAAGCACAACTGAAGCTCCGTAAAAGACGTTTGGTGTGTACGGAGGAGGTGCTGTGACTGAAGGCTCGTGGGAGGACTGGTGGGCGGAGTTTCATGCCCGAGATTTCTCACGCGGAGCTTCCCCGAGGGCCGGATAGGCTATTTGGAGTCCATTGCCAATGAGTCCTGACATTAACCGAGGACAGACCGCGTCGTGGCAGGTGAGAGGAAGGCCACCGAACTCCACTCAAGCGTCAGGATTCGCTTGCAGCGGCAGGGGCGCTGTAGCCGGTTTCACACTTGTGTTCCACGGAGGTTGAGCGGGGAGGGCGGGTGTGCCACTCCCTGACCGCTCTTCCATGGGTGACTCTCTGCAGAAATGTAATGAAAGGTTCTGTTTCTAAGTCAGATTGGGGGTGTGGTCATGAACGTCTGCTAAGGCACAGTAATGTTGATTGGGAAGAGGTCGTGGGGACACGGAAGGGACCACCAGCAGCGGCCACTCCGAAAGGCGGTCTTCACTCGAAGGAGGTGGTGCCATGTACTCGTGGGGTGGCTTTGGGAGGGAGTCCTGTACTAGGAGCTTTGAGCGGGGAAACGGGACGGTCACTTCCAACGAGTGCTGCTCCCCGTCAGGACCACGGAGAACTCCACCCCCTGGGAAATAGTCCGGAATCGGTGGGCAGCAGCGCTCTGTTCCCACGGGGTAAGGCTGGAACGCCCGTGTCTCTTTGGCGACCGAGGGAAAGCGGACACTGCCTGGCTGTGCGGTTATGACCCCCGCGCAGGCCTCTGCAGGCCTTCACGTTCGGATCGCCACCAGTTTCGGCCATTCCCAAAGTGTCTTCATGGAGGAAAGTCCCTCTTCCGTGGAGGACGGCCAGAGGCAGCTGGAGGTGTTGTCTGGTTGTCTGCTCCAAAGAGAAGAATGCGGTGGGGAGACGGAGTGGCAAAGTTGCCCGGAAGAAGGCTCAGGGCCGTGGAACGAAACGGCGGGACCGCTTCCCAGCCACCCTTTTGGGGAAAATTAAAAAACCAGCTCTTCGTTGCCTGTTAAGGGAGAAGCCGGAGGAAACTTGGAGCCGAGTTTCCCGAGTGTCCTCCTTCTCACGGTCTCTGCTGCCGTCTTGTGGCCATTTTGTGGAATGACACCCGGGCGCGGGTCCGCGGGAAAAGCGGTCGATTGTAGTGGGAAACCGACGACTTTCGATGGCTGGGTCATTCAGGAGGGCGTTTGAGGCGCCCCAGTGTCAGGACCGCCCAGTTAGCTGGGTTGCAGGCTTAGGGCCAAGGGGGAACCGAGCGTGTCCGAGGCGGCTTCTGTTCGCACTGGGTTGTGGCGTCCTGGAGGCAGGAGTTCAGGCGCGCCGAGGGCGCCTGAGAATCGTTCGTGAGTTGCCACGTGTGCAGCAGCCTCCCGCGCAGGGGGCGAAGCAAAACGCACTAAGAATTCCCTACATAGAGGGGAAAACGAAGTGAAAGGAAGTTGACGCGTTGTCTATTTTGGGTACGCGCCCTTCTGGACGGGTGTGCAGACGGTGTCTCTGGCTTTGCATGGACTTCCCTCACGCCTTTCGGTTCCTGTGAGGGAGGCAACTCTCGTCTGTTTCAAACTTTTGTTGTGAACACGTGCGCCTGGCGGTGACGATTTTATTCTCCCGTTTCGGTACGTAGCACCTTTAGGATCCTTTGGTTCAGTTTATTGTGTGACTGAAAGGGTGGTTCGTTGTGGCGGTCATCAGTACCAGAGCAGAGAATTCTCCAGTGAACGCTCTTCAGTGAAGTTTAGCATAAGGGCTATGGCACGAGCAAAAATGATACCATGTGATTTCAGTGCTGTGGTGCTGGGTGATGCTTGCGTCACACAGGGACGGCCAAAAAGTCCGTTCATCCTGCCCACCGTCATGGTGGGTTGATGAGAGTCCGATAGTCCGATCTCCGACCCCCCGACCCGACAACCTTCCCAGGGTGGCCAGAAAGTCCGTTTGCCACCCCCTGTGCCTGTCCTTACCAGGCTGGCCAAAAGGTCCATTTGGTCGCACCGCCATCATGAGGGGTTTGCCAAAAATTCCTCTGGCTCCGCTCCAGGGCGATACGGGGTTCTCCATAATGTCTGTCCCGGCCTCCCGTGCCGCCCCCAGCCGGTGCCCTCCCCGACGTGTCTCTGATTTGTGTACCTGCCTTGAAGGTCATTGGAAACCGTTTCCTGAGACCTTATCGTGACAGACGTCATACTGGCGTCGTGTAATGAGAACAGTCCAAACTCTTGAGTGTCCGTGTGGCTGTTTACTCATTGGAGATGGATGAATGGAAGCAACATTTTGGGTCACCTCAGGCTGTGCCACCTTGAGAGAGGCAGGAACGAAGCTGAAATGCCTGAAGCGGCGTTTGGCGCGTAAGGAGAAGGCGCTGTGGGTTCGGAACGTGTAAGAAGTGGTTGGCGAAGTCCCACGCCTGAGGTTTCTCGCGCGAAGGTCCCCCACGGGTCTGCAAGCGATCGAGTCCGGACGCGAACCGAGCACAGAGCGCGTCACCGCAAACTGCGGGCACCGACATTCTCACGGCAGCCGAGCGAGGCGTCGGCGGCCACTCGCCCGCGCACGGTCTGTTTCGTCGCTTTCACGTTCGGGTTTCGCAAAAGTGAAGGGGGGCGGACGGGCGTGCCGCTTGCTGACCGCCCTCGTATTTGCGAGTTGCCTGCTGGAACCGGAGAAAAAGATCCCGTTTCGCAGACAACGCGGTGTGGGGAGTGGGGGGGGGGGGTGGCGACAACCGATCGTCAAGGAGAGCGACGTGCGTCGGGAGAGGCCGTGGGCTCACGACGGGAACCAGCAGCAGCCCCCCGGAAGGGCGGTCTCCATCCGAAGGAGGCGGTGCCTGTACACGGCGGGCGGCCTCGGGAGGGAGTCCTGTAGGAGGAGCTCCGAGCGGGATAATCGGACGGTCGCTTCCAACGACCGCTGCTCCCCGTCAGGACCGCGGAGAGCTCCGCCCCCGTGGGAACGAGTCCCGAATCGGCGGGCGGCAGAAGCGCCCCGTTCCCACGGGGCAAGGCGGGCGCGCCCGTGTCTGCTTGGCGACCGGGGGAAAGCGGTCACCGCCTGGCCGCGCGGTTCTGATCCCAGCGCAGCCCTCGGCGGACCTTGCGCGTTCGGATCGCTACCAGTTTCGGCCTTTCCAGAGTCTCTTCCCGGAGAAAAATCTTCCGTGGAGGGCGGCCAGAGGCGGCCGGAGGTGGTGTCTGTCTGCTCCAAAAGAGACGAACGCGGTGGGGAGGCGGAGTGGGGAAGGTGCCCGGAAGGAGGCCCGGGGCCGTGGAACGAGACGGCGGGACCGTTCCCCAGCCGCCCTGTTAGGGAAAGTGAACAACCGTGGCTGTCGGTGCCCGT
This sequence comes from Pteronotus mesoamericanus, assembly GCF_021234165.1. Lineage (NCBI taxonomy): Eukaryota > Metazoa > Chordata > Mammalia > Chiroptera > Mormoopidae > Pteronotus > Pteronotus mesoamericanus. Next base: position 572,450 of record NW_026555088.1, read on the forward strand.
TAAGGGAGAGGCCACAGGACGCTTTTGGCGGAGGCGATTTTCCGGAGTTTTCTCCGTCTCACGGGCTCGGCTGCCATCTCGTGGCCATTTTTTTGAATGACACCCGGGCGCGGGTCCGAGGGAAAAGCGGTTGATTGTAGTGGGAAATCAGCGACTTTTGATGGTGGGGTTATTCAGGAGTGTTATTGTATTATTTTATTTTATTTTATTTTTATATTTTTTATTTTATTATTTTTATATTTATCTTATTTTATATTTTTTATTTGTTATTTATGTGTTATTTTATTTTATTTATTTTAATTTTATATTTTATTATTTATTTCATTGTTTTTTATTTAATTTTATTTTATCTTTTAAATTAAATTTTGTTTATCTTATTTTACTTTTCTAATTTGTAAATCATGTGTATTTTATTACAGTTGTCTCAATTTTCCCCCTTTTACCGCCCTCCATTCATCCTACCCGCCCCCCCCCCTCCATCAGTCAGTTCCCACTCTGTTGTCCGTGTCCACGGGTCATTCATACATGTTCTTTGTCTAGTCCCTTCTCCTTCTTTCCACCATTGTCCTCCTTCCCCGTCCCCTGTGGTCACTTTCCGTCTGCTCCATGATTCCATGTTTGTGGTTTATTTTCTTCGTTAGTTTATTTTGTTGAATAGATTCCACTAATAGGTGAGATCATATGGCACTTGTCTTTCACCAACTGGCTTATTTCACTTAGCATAACATTCTCCAGTTCCATCCATGTTGCCCAAAAAGCAGGATTTCTTTCTTTCTTTATTCTTTTTTCTTTCTTTCTTAAATGCAGATTGATTTTATTTATTTATTAAATGTCAAAGTCAAGTATAAAATATTAAAAAATTTGAAGGCATTATAAATTCTCCACAATTAAACCATGACATGAGCACAGCAATAATCAAGTAGATCAATGAAATATAATGAGCATTCTAGAAACAAACGTATATATATGTGTTACAATGTAATATATGATTAAATTGATATTTCAAAATCAATGGGGAAAATCAGGCTTATTCAAGAAATAAGGTGCATGGACCACTATTACTTGCAATAAAACAAATATAGAGCCCTATTTCACACATTATACAGGAAATATTCAGGTGAGTTAAAAATCTATATGTAGAATCTAAGGAGTTGTAGGAGGTAATACAAACTCATATTTCTCTTACCCTGAAGTAAAATATTCAAACCAAAAAGCTATAAATTAAAATATTGATAATATGACTATATTAAACATTTAATACTACATAATAATATGCATATAAAAAAGTTAAAGGACAAGTAATAGGATGGGAAAGTATTTGCCACATATCTAAAAAAGGGTTAACAGTTGTTGTTTTAGGGAAAAAAAACTCCACAAACCTTTCATTGGTAAATGGATAAAGAATACCAAAAAGTCATTTAAAGCTTTTAAAAATTATAGAGGGAAGAAACATACAAAAACAGGTTTAGCCTCACCAAGGAATAAAAGAACAATTAAAATAACAATCATAGTCACAATCAGTAACACATATTAAACCTATTGGTAATATCAAGTATTGTCAACTGTGAAAGGAACTGGGTATTCATAGACTCTTTTTCTTCATCTTAAAGCAGTTATTGTAGCATATTTTTTGCAGTGCTGGTTTGGTGGAAGTGTACTGTTTTAGTCGTCTTTTGTCTGGGAAACTCCTTAATTTGCTTTCATTTTAACTGAGAGCTTTGCTGGGTATAGCAGTCTTGGCTCCAGGCCTTTGCTTTTCATGAGTTGGACTATTTCTTGCCATTCTCTTCTGGCTTGTAGTGTTTCTGCTGAGAAGTCACCTGCTAGCTGTACTGAACTTATGTGTTACTACCTCTTTCTCCTTTGCTTCCTTTAGGAGACTCTGTCTTTGATACTTGCCATTCTAATCATGATGTGTCTTGGAGTGGGCCTCATTGGCTTCCTCTTGAATGGAGTCTTTTGTGTTTCCTGGACTTGTGTGATTTTTTTTCTCCCCTCCAATTAGGGAAGTTTTCCATCATTACTTTTTCAAACAGGTTCTCTGTCCCTTCCTCCTCCTCTTCTCCTTTTAGTATTCCTATTATATGTATATTAATACATTTATGGTTGTCCTGCATTTCTCTTAGTGCCTCTTCATTCTTTTTCAGTCACTTTTCATTTTCTTGCTCTTTCTGGGGGTTTTTTTTCCTACCTTGTCCTCCAGTTCGCTTATTAGATCCTCGGCTTCGTCTATCCTGCTTTTGATTCCTTCTACTGTGTTCTTCAATTCAGAAATTGTATTCTGCATTTCCTCTTGTCTATTCTTGATAGTTTTTATGTCCTTTTTCATGCTGATATAGTTTGCAGTAAGTTCCTCCTAGTTTCTCTGTAGTTTTTTGTAATTCTCTCTGAGCTTGCTGAGCTCATTGAGCTTTCTAGAATTGTTGTTTTGAACTCCATATCTGATAGTTTACTTGCTTCTATTTCATTTAGTTCTTTCTGGGGATTCCTCCTTTCCCATCGAGTGGTGGGTATGTCTTTGTCTTCCCATTATTTGTGAGGCTCTGCTTTTTTTGCGTCTGCTTCTCAGATTGATATGTCTTGATTTCCTGACTTTCTGGTGTGAACTTCTATGGTAGGAGGCCGCTGTTTTTACTTTTTGGCTCTGCCTCTGGTGATGTCAGATGTTGACCCTGTCTGACCTTTGGCAGTCTGTTCGAGACTTTCAGGATTTACAGTCTGTGGCTGTTTCCTTCAGCTGTTAATTAAGTCTCTCTGCACTCAGCAGGCTGGCTTAGAGACACCACAGGGTGGGGTGGAGTCCCTCCTGGGGGCGGGGTTATTGGGTCCTCTCATGGTCCCCCCCCCCCCCCCCCCCCCCCCCCCCCCCCCCCCCCCGCTGCCACTCAGGAGGAGTGGTCTCTGCCGGAGCGAGATGGCTGCTGCCTGATGGGGGATGAGTCAGCACCCGCATCCGGACGGCCACTATCTCAGTTCTCCCCTCAAAGCCTCCTTCCCCAGTTCTCCTCGGGCGTCTCCAGCCCACTCGGCCCCTGCCTTTGCCGAAGAACAGGGTAAGTGGCTGCAAATAAAAATTCATGCATTGGTCTTTTAAAGGGCTCCCTGCATCTCTAGCTGCCTGTCTCTGGCAGAGAGTAACCCTGCCACTCTTCGCAGCTGGCTGTTTTCTGTGTACTTTTTAGGCTCAAGTGCTGTACGCTGGAGATCCCCGCTTTTGGTTTAGACCCCACCCTACTCGGGGCGATCCCACTGGCCATTTCAATATCCTTCTGGTGCTGCCCCCCATGGGTGCCCCGCCTGCCTTCTCGAGTCTCTACCGCACTCCTTACCAGTTAAATTACGCTAAAGCTGTTTCTGAGGTTATAAGGCTCCTCTCTCCCTATTGTTAAGTTGTTTGTTCCCGGTGATTTCTCCACAATTTAGTTGTAATTCCAGGTTGGCCCTAGGCGGAGGTCAGTGTGACTTCCACTCACTCCTCCACCATCTTCATTCCAGGAGCGCGTGTTGAGATGCCCCAGTGTCAGAGCTGCCCAGTTGCCTGGTGACTGGATTCCAGGTTCAGGGCCAAGGGAGGGTAATCCTGTCTGAGGCGGCTTTTGTTGGCAGTGATGCTGTGGTGTCATAGACGCAGGTTTGTAAGCGTGCTTTAAAATCGTTTGTAGGTTGCCATGTCTGTGGCAGTGTCCCTGAGCAAGGGGGAAAGTAAAATGCACTTAGAATTCCCTACCTAGATGAGAAAAAGAAATTATATGAAGTAGACGCAGTATCTTGTTATGTGTGCGTGCTTTTGGACAGGTGCACAGATCGTGTCCCCTGCTTCGCCCAGACCTCCCTCACGCCTCTAGGTTCTTAACATGGGTGCAGCTCTTGTCTGCTTTAAGGGTTTGGTCTGAACACTTGCATCTGAGGGTGAAGATTTTATTTCCCAGTTTCAGTACGTAGTACGTTTGGGACCCTCTGGTTGAGCTTATTGTGGGACTGAAATGGTGGTTCGTTTCCGAGGTTGTTTAGGAGCCTGTGTCATCAGTGCTATAGCAGACGACTCTGCAGTCACCGCTCTTCAGTGAGTTCTAGCGGAAGGGTATGACGCGAGGAAAACTGGGACAGTATGTGACTTCAGTGCTGTGATGTTGCGTGAAGCTTGCACCGTACTGGGTGGGGGGAAAAGTCTGTTCGGTCCCCCCACTGTCATACCGGGTTGGCCAATAGGTCCGTGCTGTCCTACTGCCATCACGAGGGATTTGCTATAAACTGCGTTCGCTCCCCTCCATGGTGAATCGGGGTTAGCCAGAATGTCCAGGCTCCCAACGTCTGCTGCCGATCCCCCTCCTGCCATGTGACTCCAGTTCGTGTACTTGACTTGAAGTTCATTGGAAACCGTTTCGTGAGACCGTGTCATGACAGAAGTCCTATTGGTGAGCGTGTAAGGAAAACACATGTCAAAATTCTTGATTGTCCGTTTGTTCATTTACCTGTTGAAGGTGGATGAACACAGCAACATTTCTGGGACCTTCGGTTTTGTCACTTTGAGAAAGGCCAAAGCGTAGCTGAAACGCCCAAAAGGACGTTCAGCGTGTGTAGAGAAGGTGCTGTGGCTGAAGGAACACGTGGGAAGTGGTTGACAAAATCTCATGCTGGAGGTTTCTGGCGCGAAGGTGCCCCATGGGTCGGTTCGACCAGCGGCGGTCTGCCGCGACCCACGTGGAGGGGTGGTCCCTGAGTGGGGGCGATGGGAGATTGAGAAAGGACAATGCAACACAAAGACACAGCACAAGACAATTTAGTGAAAAGCGTGGGCCAGGTGGGACCTTGTCCTCTGATGGAGGGACAATGACAGTGACCATGGTCTCCGCGTTTATTTTATAGGGGTTGGTTAGATAAAGCTCAAGGGAGTTTTGCAGACTGAGGGGAACACTGGGGGCATGGACTGTTCCATTCCCAGGCTACATGATAAAGCTTTTCTTCTGCAAAGGTTGCAGTCGTCCTCCGCGGAGCTTGTGGGTTTCTACTGCCTTCCCCACTCCCCCGGGCTTGGGCTGTCGCCAGCTGCCAGCTTGCTCTGCTTTGCAGATAAGAAGCAGTCAGCGTGGCTTTGCCAAGCGCTTAACCTGGCTTTTGATGTCAGCCTTCACCGTCCTCCACATCTCCCCCTTTTTTTCTTTTCTCAAAGCAGGCAATGCAGTACTAGGCGAGGCAGCTGGAGTTCTCTTCGGACTTGTCTGCAGACTAATGAAAAAAACACAAGATAGCGTTAATAGCAAGAGCAGAAACCCTCATAAATATGTTACAGTCTTTTTAAATAAGTTAAATGGGTTAAAGCCTTTTAAATCGGTTAGTAAATCTTGAGCCATTTGAGCAGAGTTTATAATGGGGTCTCTGGCTTCTTGTATATTCCTGATCTCTTGATTCAGTCAAATCAAATCTAAGCTTATATTGCCATTATGCCAGATTCCTACCAGGTGCCTTGACCCTTTTCCAATTCCACCCACTGCTGTTGTACTGAGCTTGAGTGACACCTATATATCGGTATCGTGCATGACACTACAGCCGCTGCCTAAACTTAATGGCTTGTATTTGCTCTCCTAGACCTAATACTATGGCTTCTAGAGCAACGAGTTTAGCTTTTAACTTAGCATCAATTGCACTTTGGGTGTTGAAGGTCACAGAATTGTTACGGGCCAGGCTGTTCATGAAATCAACATTATGGATACTTTGAGCAAACACAACAGCAGCTGTGGCTGCTGATGCCAGGACTGTGACAAGAGCAATAATTCTGGCCACAATAAGGCCAAGTGCTCATTTGGGGCAACTTAAGGCCTTATTTCATTCCTCAAGCACTTGGAGGCCAGCATCTGCACACCACGGTCCAGTGACATGCACAGGGATCGTTATAAAAAGGGGGTTGATAAATAAGCAGTAAGTCCTCTTCAGAATTATATCTGGATACACACTTAGTCAAGTTACAGTCTTCACAGGTCTTGATGAACAATATTGACTCTCCCTGTGACCATGGCATAAGGCTGCCAGACGCAGGTGTGAGGGCCATATGAGAGTCCCATACCTGGGTCAACGGTGCTGGGGGTGGTGAATTTATTAAACACAAGGCGGCTCCAAGGCGCCAGATCTCCTTTTGTATTTGGCCTTCCCTGGTGGATAGTACATCACCCACAAATCCTCCAGGGGCGTAAGTTGATAGTGAAGATGAGAGGGGTCCATTGTATGGGCCCGGCCATAGAGGGACCGTCCCGTTGCAGAGACGTTGTGCTCGACGGGAACAGAGCTGGCACAGTGACACCATGGCGGGAAGCCCTCCTTCTCAACACGTGTTTCCTTAGGGCAGCGGGTCAGCAGGGATGCCGCCGAGGGACAGCCGAATCCCCGTCTGGACACTGTCTGTACAGAGTTGAGAACATCCCAAGGCCCTGTGAGAGCAGCAGTTTTGCTCATTCCCTGAGCAGTTTGGTTTTCTTGTTTTAATTGTAAACACCCCATATTGTCTGTTGAAGGAAGACAAGAAGGAGGGGAGGCCCTAAGTCTGGAGTAATTAAATCTTCCTCATGAAATGGGAAACATGTGACTAGCTGAATGCCCCCCCCCAATTATATGGGTGTCATTTGTAAAAACAGGGATGGAGGGCCCAGCCCAGGTGGCCAGGTGGCCATCGGTGGGTCAGGGAGACAGGCCCAGTAGGACCGGCCCAACGACAGCAGAGCTGACAAGCCAGAGTGGCCAGCACGGCCCCAGTCACGGTCCCAGGGGTTGGAGGCGCTCCCTGATGAATGACCCGCCCCTAGGCCTCCAGCGCAAGTTTCTTCAACGGTCCCCATGTGTGGGGGTCTCGCTTCTTGAGCAGGGCGGGCTGTCTGGGGCAGTGATGCTGTCGCTGTCAGCCTCAACCTCTTCACCCAGGGTTTCAGCCGGTCCACCGGATCCATGACAACGTCTCCCTGCTCTCAGGCCCCCAGAGGGCACGATCCACAGCTTCTGGAAAGGCACAAACATGACCTCTTTCCCACATTAGTGCTGGATCCGGGGCCTTCCACTCACCAGGGTTCAAATTCTTCCGATCTACCAAACCTGCAGGTTTTACTGTATCCTCTGGGTGATGTCTCTCTGCTGCAGTGAGTCCTTGTTCATTGCAAACTAAAAAATGTAAAGTGTATAAGGCTAAGTTGAGGCCTGTCTCGGGAAAGGGGGAGACTGCATCTCCCTCTTTTGGTTTTCTAATAACCGCTGCAGCGTTCTGTGGGAGGGTTCTCCTGCGGCCTGCCCTTGGGAGCGGTAAGGAGTACCGGTTCTGTGCAGAATGTCATATTGGCAACAAAAGGCTTGAAAACCAGGGCCACTGTCAGTCTTGAGTTCCCGAGGCTTTCCCATGATGGCTGAAGCCCTCAGGCAGTTGATGAGTAACATGCTTTGCGCCCTCTCCCGTCTGGCACGGGGCAGCCATGTACCGAGAGCAGGTGTCAGCACAAACGTGCACCCCCTGCAGTTTGCCAAATTCGGGAACATGAGGGACATCCATTTTCCAAATTGATGAGGCTGAAGGCCATGAGGGTGGACCCCTGTGGAGGGCACCGGGGTGTGTATAACACATCGAGGACATTGTTTGACCCCCTGGCGGGCTTGTTCCCCGAGAAGCTGAAATCGTGTGCGTGGGCCGTTCGCATTGCGGTGAGACTGGGCCTGGGACTGTTGTGCCTGAGGAAGGGAATGCGGTTGCACAGGAGCGACTGAAGGGCTCGGGCAATGCAGAGCGGACACGGGTATGACCGACCACACAAGGGTGTAGGCGCTGTCTAATTATGTCCTGTAAGGTCTGAAAGAGATGGAACAGTTCTTCAGAATCCCTATGTCCCAGTACAGCAGCTTCAATAACAGTTGCTAGCCCAGCGGTGCACTGGCTGCCACTGTGTATATTCAAAGATTGAGAGAGACATTGACTTCAGGGCATGCACAAGGTTTGGATTTCAACACGTTGTGCAGAAGTATGAAGAGTTTGCTGAACTAAAGTCCCCTGTGAAGTATAAAACCAGTGCAGCCATTACCAGAGCTGTCTGTAAAAACAGTCAAAGGGTTAATGATAGGTTTTTAAATTACAATCTTGGGAAAAAGAAAATATGTGGTCATAGCCAAATGTATCCTTTTATCTGGGGGGTAATGGTTGTCCGTTTGTCCTGGAAAATTGGCCAAGGCTATCTGCCAATACTGAGAACTTTCGCGTCATAGCTTTTGCTGATTTAGGGTAAAAGGAACAATTTTCCCTGGTTCTTGTGCAGTAAGCTGTTTGAGTCTATGTCGTGCTTTAGCAGTAAGGCCCGCCATGGCATCTGGATAGGGAGTGAGAGATTTAGACGAAGCGTGGGGTAGATGCACCCATTCAAGGTTGCCTGTCTGCTGCCAAAGCCCTCCTGTGGGAGTGTAAGTAGCAGGGAAAACTATGGCCAAACAGGCTCAGGTCGTGTCAACCCGAGTGAGTTGAGTTTGCTGAATAGCCTCTTGAACTTAAGTAAGTGCGGAGTGAGTCTCTGGTGTAAGAACTTGAGCTGACGTGGGCTGGGGATCTCCTTTAAGAATGTCAAATAAAGGGCTACACTGACCAGTGGTTAGTTTGAGTGAGGGATGTATCCAGTTGATGTCCCCAAGTAGTTTTTGGAAATCATTAAGAGTTTTTAAACAGTCTACTTGAATGTGAACCTTCTGAGGTCTTACCAAAGTCCCATCTCTGATTTGGCCTATGTACTGAAAAGGGCTTGATGCTGAACCTTTTCTGGGGCCATGATTAACCCATGAGCTCCAAGGCACACTTCTGTCTCCAAAAATCTGTGGTAAGGTTATGGAGTTTGAATGTGCTACCAAAACACCATCCATGTAATGTATAATATAAGCAGTTGGATACTTTTCCCTAATTGGGAAGGTGACCCTGTCTACACATTTTTGACATAAAGCAGGACTATGAGCCATACCCTGCGGGGGCATCTGCCAGCAGTAACACTGCAAAGGTGCTCGGTGATTTACTGCAGGCAATGAAAATGCAAATCACTCCCGATCAGGATGCAATAGGACAGTAGAGAAGGCGTGTTTTAAGTCAAGTACGAGCATGTGAAAGTCCGACGGTATTGCAGTGGGAGAGGGCAGGCCAGGTTGCAATGACCCCACGATTTGCATGGTTTCATTAACTTCTGGTAGATCTTGCGACAGCCACCATTTGCCTGATTTTTTGAGGATAACAAACACAGGAGTATTCCAGGGGCTCATAGTTTCTTGGATATGCCCTGCCTGCAAGTGCTCGCGGACTAACATTTGAGCTGCTGTTAATTTACCTCCTGTAGGGGCCTCTGATCAACCCATACAGGCTTCTCAGAAAGCCAGGTAATCTTAGCAGTTCTTTGGGCTGGAGATCCAACCTGGGCTCCTACAGAAAAGGCTGAGAGCTCGATTTCGAGAATCCTAGCCCTAAATGACCCAGGTTTCCTTGGGCCAGTAGAGGCTGCACACATCCCTGCTGGTGTTTGCCAAGGCCTTTGTCCGGCCAATACCCTCAATTTCACATCATCTGTGTGACAGCAGCTGTTGGACTTGAAATCAACCCCCCATCCCTGGGTGTGGGGTCCCGACCCCATAAATGGACAGGAATGTCTGGCAGAATATAGGGCTGGAACCATACCTTTTGTCCACCTGGGTCTTCCCATTTCAATAGCTGGGTCCTCTGTCGGGGGGAATGGACCGACCCTACTCCTTGTACATCAGCGGGCACTTGTTCTGTGGGCCAGCTGGAAGGCCGATGCCGTTGAGCAATACCTGAAACATCGGCCCCCATATCTAGGAGGCCACAGAAGGTCTTTCCATCTGTCAAAAGTCGGAGCTCTGGCTGCTCCTTCTTGATAAGTTGAGACCAGTAAACTGCATCATATGACCCAGATCCCCTATCTCCTCATGGAGGGTCACTCAGTACAGACCCCTGCTTGCTATAAGGGAGCAGAACAATTTGAGCCATTCGGGTTTCTGGCAGCATTTGTGTTAGCGAACAAAAGGACCTGTTAGGGGGGAGGTGCCCAATGCTATTACTGAAACAACGACACCTTCCTTCCCGGGACCCCTTGGTTGTGGGTCCTTTGCCTGCCACCCTTGGAATTATGGCTCTGAATGGCAGAGTTAGGTGAAAAGGAAAAGGAACTATTTATTCAAAAGCCTGCTGCTTTTGAGGGAAGTTCCGCACACAATGTCCAGGCTGCTCACATTGAAAACAAGCCTCTTTTCCATTTCTGCTGCCAGTGAAAACTTCCTTTAGGGCGGCCGCCAGCGTGACTCCTTGTGCATAGGATGGGCCAGTATCAGCACAGAGGCGGACAAAATCAGTAACAGTGCCATCCTTCTTGCTCGGATGAATGGCAGCCTGACAGACCTTATTAGCATTTCCAAAAGCCAACTGCTGAACTGTAGTATTTCCAGCATGTGCATCCCCAGTCACCCTGCTGACTGCCTGGTACAACCGAGACACAGAATCCCGATGTGGCTGTTCTGGCCCTTGCCCAATTTTACTTACATCCTGAGACTTCTCTTCTTTGCTGGGTAGGTGTCGCCAGACCCTAGTGGCGCAAACAGTAGCCTGCTGGTCACCTTGCCGGTCGTATGTCAGTTGCTGAAGAAGAGGCTCATAAGCCCCTGGGCCGGTGAGCTTCTCACAGGCGACGGCCACCTCTTGGGCGCGGTTACGGTCAGCCTGCCGGCTGCTGTCTTTAAACCGGTCAGGTTTCCACTGTTAGTAATCTCCGCCACTCAGACAGGCTTTAGCAAGAGTTGCCCAGTCTTCTGGAGTCATAGACTCTGTTGCAAGTCTCCAGGAGGGCTCGGGCACACGGAGAAGTTGGCCCACACATACTGCAGGCCGTTTTTAGCTCTTTTACAGTCTTAAAAGACAAGGGGTCATCAACTCTCTGGGTCTGACCTGGATTATTTGGATCTGGCCTCTCAGTCACCAGGTAAAAGGCAAAACCTGTTATATCTTCACGTTCCTCACGAGCCCTCTGCTATGCCTGTTGCAAGGCAGATGTTCCCTGGGAATAGGAACCGCAGACCTAATTTTTTTCCTCGGCCCCTTAGGCCAGATGCCAAGCCCCGTAGGTGGTGGCCTGACAGCAGCCTCAGGGAGGCCTTCGTCCGTCAAGGACAGTATCGGCAGGTGGCGCGCCAGTCCCTGCACATGAGGGTCTCTAGGGTCTGGAAAATCCTCATCTCCCTCCTCCTCAGAATCCTCCTCCTCTGTCTCCCTCTCTGCCCTCCGAGCCTCCTCCTCGAGCTTGGCCGGGGGTGCCGGCGGAGCTGTCTGCGGTTTTTGCAGCGGGGAGGTGTGTCCTTCCACTGTTGAGGCCAAATTATCTGCTATAGATTTCTTTACTTTCAGTTTCTCCTTCTGTAGTTTGAGCGCATCGTGAATGTGAGCCCACAAACTCAAAGTAAAAATGGGTATCTTTACCGGAGCCTCAGCACCGCTCCTGCAGTTTTTCTCCTCTTGCCCACATAGTTTCATTAACAGTTTCTTCATCTGGAAACCAAGGGCAAGTCTGCTGAACATCATCTAAGAACTGCTCTAACGGAGGGCCCAGCACTTTGGTTCCTGTTGCTGAAGGCAGAGATTTAAGCATCTGCACATAAAGCCACCTCTTGGCGGATCCTGCATTCCCCGTGCTTTACACCTGGCTGAGACTCAGTGCGCGCCTCACCTCACTTCAAGACTTGCGCGCACATATTCAGGAGTATCGCCCAGTTTCGCTGGTCCCCCCGTACTCAGGGTCCCTGTTAAGATGCCACTTGCTGCTACCCGTGCGGAGTGGTTGTCCCTGAGTGGGAGTGATGGGAGACTGAGAAAGGTCAACACAACACAAAGACACAAGAGAATTTAGAGAAAAGCGGGGGCCAGGTAGGGCATTGTCCTCTGATGGAGAGACAATGACAGTGACCACGGTCTCCACGTTTATTTTATAGGGGTTGGTTAGATAAAGCTCAAGGGAGTTTTGCAGACAGGGGAATGCTGTGGGCACGGATCGTTCCATTTCCAGGCTAACTACATGATGAAGCTTTCTTCTTCAGAGGTTGCGGTCGTCTTCAGCGGACTTTGCAGGTATCTCTCCCTTTTCAACCCCCCACCCCGACACTCGGGCTGGTACCAGTTGCCAGCTTGTTCTGCTTTGCAGATAAGAAGCGGTCGAGCTTGGCTTTGCCAAGCGTTTAACCTGGCTTTTGATGTCAGCCTTCACCATCCTCCACAGTGGTCCAAAGTTTTTAGTCCCGATGTGACCAAGGACAGACCGCGTTATGGCGAGAAGGCAGCGAGGTGATGGGCTGTAGGTATCCGAGCAAAGCGTGGACGACAGTGCGTTGCCCCCGGACGGTTTCTCTCATCGCTTTGACGTTCGGGTTCCAGAGGCATGAAGAGGGGAGGAAGCGCGTGCCACTTCCTGACCTCCTTTCCACTCGCCATTCTGTGCTGAAACGTAAGACAGGTATTCCGTTTTCAAGAAAGCGTGGCAGGGGGTATGTGTGGCGAGAACCCATGTTCAAATACAGCACTGTGCAGCCGGGGAGCTCATGGGCTCAGGAAGGGAACCAGCAGCAGCCTGTCCAAAAGGTGATCTTCCCCCAAAGGCGTTGATATCCTGTATCACATACACGGTGGGATTGGGAGGGAGCCCTGTACTAGGAGCTTCTAGCGAGAAAAGCGGACATTCAGCTCCAGCAAGTGCTGCTCCACATCAGAACCAATGACAGCTCCGCCAGCCCCCCGCCCCCCCCCGGCCCGCGGCGGGGGAAAGTGTCCTGAATAGGTGGGCAGCAGAGGAACTACATTCCAACTGGGTAAAGCGGGAGCGCCTGTGTCTGTTTGGTGACTGGGCAAACGTGGTTCCCGCCTGGCCGGGAGGTTCTGATTCCTGCGCGGTTCTCAGCAGATCTTGTGCTTTGTATTGCCACCGATTTTGGTCTTTCCCAAAGCCCCTTCATGGCGGGAAATTTCACTTCAGTGGAGGCCGGCCAAAGGCCACGGGAGCAGTCATCTCTCTGCTCCAAAAGAGAAGAATGTTGTGGGGAGAAGGAATGGTGAGGTTGCCCTGAAGAAGGGCCAGGACAGTAGAACGAAGCAGTGAAATCGTTTAGCAGTCACTGCACTGGGGAAAGGGAAAAAAACTGGTGTAGTTAGCTGTTACAGGAAAAGCCGCAGGAAGCTTTTGGCTCAGCCGATTTTTCCGAGTGTGCTCCAAGTCATGGTCTCTGCTGCCATCTCGTGGTCTTCTTGCAGAATGACACCCGGGCGCAGGTCTGCGCCCAAAGAGGTAGATTGTTGTGGAAAATCAGCGACTTTTGCTGGCCGGGTTATTCAGAAGTGTGCTTGAAGGCACCCCAGTGTCAGGCCCGCCCAGTTACTTTGTGACTGGATTGCAGGTTTAGGGCTAAGGGAGCAGTAAGCGCGTCTGAGACGGCTTTTGTTGGCGTTGTCCTTTTGGCATTATAGAGACAGGTTTTTAAGTGTGCCGAGCCCGCTTTAAAATCGTTTGTTTGTAAGTTGTCATGTCTGCTGAAGCCTCCCTGAGTGAGGAGGAAAGTAAGACGGGTGCAAAATTTTCCCCCTAGAGGTTCAGAAAAAGGTACGAAAGTAAAAGTGCTACCATTTTAAGAACATGACCGCCCCCCTCCCCAGAACGTGTCTTTGGATAACATTCCCTCTGCTTCGTGTGGGCTTCCTTTACTCCTTCAGGTCCCTAGGAACAAAACATCTGCTGTAGTTTTTGAGATGTTGTTCAGAGTGTTCGAGAGTGAATATTTTATTCTCCAGTTTCGATGCACAGTAATTTTAGGATCATTTGGTTTAGTTTATGGTGTGAGTGAAGTAGTGTTTAACTTCGGAGGTTGCTTAGGACTCTGTCATCTGTACCAGAGCAGGGAACTCTCCAGCCGCCACTCTTCAGAGAATTATCGCCGGGGTAAGTGCTATGACACAAGGAGAACCCAAACCGTGCACCGCTTCAGTGCTGCGATGCTGGGTGAAGCTTGCGTCATGCCTAGGTGGCCAAAAAGTCCGTTTGGTCCTCTGCCGTCATAAAGGACTGGCTAAAAATTCCTTTCGCCTCCCCCCTCCTCTCCATTGTTCTGAGTTGGCCAAGATGTCCGTTCTGTCACCCTCTGCCTGCAGCTGATCTTACTCTGGCCATGTGGATTTGGTTTGTGTACTTGCCTCAAAGTCACTGGAAACAGTTTTGTTCGACCTTGTCATGACAGATATCATATAGGCGTGTGTGTAGGGAAAAGAACAGATCAAAACTCTTGAGTGTCTGTGTGGCCATTTACCTTCTGAAGACAGATGATAGCAAACAACGGTTTTGGTACCTTAGGATCTGTCTTTTCCAGAAAGGCATAAGCACGACTGAACCACCTTAGAGGACATTTGGCATGTTCACAAGAGGTGCTGTGACTGATGGAGCGTCGAGATGTGGTTGGCAAAGTCTCCTGCCTGAGACATCCCTCGTGAAGGTGCCCCACAGGTTGGATAGACCAGTGGCGGTCCGGAGCCATCAAGTCTGGACGCTGACTGAGGACAGACTGCATTAGGTCAAGCGGCAGACAGGCGACACTCTAGGTATCCCAGTCAAGCGTCGGCGGAAATCACTCACACCACCACGGTTTCTTTCATCGCTTCAATATTTGGGTACCAGAGACAAAGGGGTGTGTGTGTGGCGACAACTGTTCATCAAGAACAGCATTTTGCAGAGAGGTTGTGGGCTTACAAAGGGAACCAGCAGCAGCCTCCCCCAAAGGCGGTCTTCATCCGAAGAAGGTGATGCCGTGTGCACGGTGGGATCGGGAGGGATCCTGCACTCGCAGCTCCTTGTGGGAAAAACGGACAGTCTCTTCCAACGAGTGCTGATCTCTGTCAGGATCAGGATCAGGGAGAGCTCCACCCCCCAGGGAACGAGTCTTGAATGGTGGGCAGCAGATGCTCCCGTTTCCACGGTGTAAGGCCGGAGCGCCTGTGTCTTTTTGGCACCCGGGTAAAGCGGTCACCGCCTGGCCGGGCGGTTTTGATCCCTGTGCAGTCCTCAGCGGACTTTGCACGTTTGGAAGGCCACTGCTTTTGGTCTTCTGCAAAGCCTCTTGTTGGAGAAAAATTTCCCTTCTGTGGAGGACTGACAGAGGCGGCTGGAGGTGTCGTCTGTCTGCTCCAAAACACAAGAACGCTGTGGGGAGATTGAATGCCGAAATTCCCAGGGAGAAGGCCCAGGGTAGTGGAACAAAACGGCAAAACTATTTCCCGATCACCCAGTTGGGGAAAGTGGAAAAACCTGCCCGGTGTTGTCTGTTAGGGAAAAGCGGCAGGAAGCTTTAGGCCGAGACAATTTTTGTCGAGTGTGCTCCATGTCGCGGTCTTTGCTTCCATCTTGTGGCCATTTTGTGGAATGACATGCTGGGGCAGGTCCTCGGGAAAAGCGGTCGATTATGGTGGGAAATTGGCAACTTTTGATGGCGTGGTCATTCAGGAGCGCGTTTTAAGACGCCCCAGTGTCAGGACTGCCCAGTGACCTTGTGGCTGGATTCCAGGCTCAGGGCCTAGGGAGCCTGAGGGCTACCTTTGTTGGCACTCGCACTTGGCGTCCTAGTGGCAGGTTTTTAAGTGTGCCGTGCATGCTTGAAAGTCCTTTGTACGTTGCCATGTCTGCTGCAGGCTCCCTGAAGAAGGGGGAAAGCAAAACACACTCAGAAGTCTTCACCGAGAGGTAAAAAAGAAAACAGAAAGGAAATAGAGGTGCTATCGTTTTGTTATGTGCCCCTTCCACACGTGTCTGCAGATCATTTCCTCTACTTTCTGTGGACCTCCTTTACTCTCTCAGGTTCCTATCACGGGTGCAACTCTTGTTCTTTTTGAGCTTGTGTTCCAAAAACGCACGTGTGAGGCTGGAGATTTCATTGTCCAGTTTTGGTATGTAGTACCTTCAGGATGGTTACATTCAGTTTTTTTCTGTGGCTGAAATGATGGTTCATTTTGGAGGTCACTTAGGACCATGTGTCATAAATCCCAGAGAACTGTCTAGTCACCCACTTTCAGTGAATAGTAGCGTGTCAGGTTGAAAGCAAAACTTATAGTGTATGTGACTTCAGTGGTACGATTATGGCTGAAGCTTGCCTCCTATGGGTCAGACCAAAAAGTCAGTTCGGTCCCCTGCCGCCGCCATCCTCAGCCCCCTCCCCCAGCCATGTGGCACTTGTTCGTGTACTTGTCCTTAAGTACGTGGAGACCATTGGTCAGTGACAGGTGTCATACAGGATGTGTTTATACAGGAAATCACACCAAAAAAGTTGAGAATCTTTGTGACTGTTTTCTTATGGATGGTGGGTGGATGGGAGCAATGTTTTCATCATCTGGCAATTTGTCATTTTAAGAAAGGCCAAAAGCATAGCTGGAACACCTTAGAGGATGTTCGGCGTGTACTGAGGAGGTGCTGTGGCTGATGGAAAGTGTGACAAGTGGTTGGCAAATCTTATGCCGGGGGTTTCTCACGCGACGGTGCCCCACGGGTTTGATGTTTGGGTTCCACGGAAGCGAAGTGGGGAGGACAGATATACCCCTTCTTTAGCACTTTTCTGCTTGCCATTCTGTGCTAAAACGTGAAAGAGAATTTTTTGTTTCCAAGACAAAGGAGTGTGTCGCGACGTAGCATTCAAGTACAGCGATGTGCATCGGGAGAGGTCTTGCGTTCACGAGGGGAACCAGCAGCAGCCCCCCAAAAGGCAGTCCTCATCTAAAGGAGGTGATGCCGTGTCCACGGTGGGACCGGGAGGGAGTCCTGTAATAGCAGCTCCTCGTGGGAAAACCGGACGGTCACGTAAAAGAAGTGCTGCTCCCCGTCAGAACCACGGTCAGCACCGCCACCAGGGAGCAAGAGTCCTGACTGAGCGGGCAACAGCGGCATCCACAGCGTTCCCACGGGAAAGGCCTGAAGCGCCCGTGTTTGTTCGGCCACCAGAGAGAAGCGATCACCGCCTGGCCGGGCAGTTCTGATCCCTGAGTAGTCCTCAGCGGACCTTGCACTTTCAGACGTCCACTGCTTTTGGTATTTTCCGCAAACCTCTCCTTGGAGAGAAATTTTCTTTCCGTGGAAGACAGCCAAAGGCACCTGTAGGTGTCGTCTGTCTGCTCCAAAAAGATAAGAATGCTGTGGGGAGACGGAGATGGCGAAATTGCCCCGGAAGAAGGGCCCAGGGTAGTTGAACGAAACGGCAAAACCGGTCCTTAGTCGATCTGTTGGGGAAAGTGGAAAAAAGTCTCCCGTCGTTGCCTGCTTCGGGAAAAGCCGCAGGAAGCTTTAGGTGCTGAGTCGATTTTTTGCCGAGTGTGCTCCATGTCGCGGTCTCTGCTGCCATCTCGTGGCCATTTTGCAGAATGGCACCCTCGCTCAGGTCACGCGGGAAAAGCGGTCGATTACAGTGGGAAATCAGCGACTTTTAGTGGCGTGGTCACTCAGAGGCGCGTTTTAAGACGTCCCAATGTCAGGACTGCCCAGTTACCTTGTGACTGGATTCCTGGTTAAGGGGCAAGTGAGCCGTATGGCGTGTCTGAGGTGGCTTTTTCTGGCAGTGGCGTTGCGGCGTCATCGTGGGTGGTTTTTAAGAGTGCGAAGCGTGCTTGAAAATTGTTCATTGCCGTGTCTGCTGCTGCCTCCATGAAGAAGGGGAAAGCAAAACACAGTCAGAGTTCTGCACCGTTAGGTAAAAAAAGAAAAGGGATAATATAAAAGCGCTATCAGTTCTGGTACATTCCCCCCCCCCCAGCACATGTCTGCAGATCGTTCCCTCTACTTCCTGTCGGCTCCCTGTACTCCTCCAGGTTCCTAACATGGGTGCAACTCTTGTACATTTTGCCTTGTGTCACCCTGAACACACACATTTGAGGCTGAAGATTTCATCGCCCATTTTCGGTACGCAGTGCCTTCGGGATCGTTCACTTCAGTTCACTGTGTGGCCAAAACATCGGTTCATTTTGGTGGTCATTTGGGAGCATGTGTCATCAGTAACGGAAAAGAGAACTGTCTCGTCACCCACTTTCAGTGAGTAGTAGTATAAGTGTCACTACGAGAGCAAAACTCATACCGTGTATGACTTCAGCGCTGCAACGATTCTGTTGAAGCTTGCTTCATACCAGGATGGCAAAAACGTCACTTCGGTCCCCCGACGCCACCACCTCCCGAAGCCATGTGGCCCTGGTTCACATACTTGTCCTTAAGTTCAGTGGAGACCGTTTAGTCAGTGACAGGTGTCAACAGCGGTGCTGCGTTTGAAGAGGGAAACTCACCAAAAGCGTTGAGCATTTGTGTAACATTTTCTTGTGGAAGGCAGATGGACGTGAACAATGTCTTTGGCACCTTAGGCTTTGTCACTTTGAGAAGTCACAAAGCATAGACTGAAATCACTTTTATGGACATCTCGGCGTGTTCAGAGGAGGTGCTGTGACTGAATGAAGGTGTGAGACATGGTTGGCGAAGCCTCTCGCCCGAGAGTTCCCTCGCGAAGTTGTCCCACGTGTTGGATAGAGCACTGTAGTACCGAAGTCATCGAGTGCGGACGTCCACCGAGGACAGAATGCGTGTTATGGGAAGAGGGGACAGGTGACGTGCTGGAGGTATCCAAATCTAGGCTCCACCATCACTCACATGGGCACAGTTTCTTTCGCCACTTTGATATTCGGGTTCCACAGAAATTAAGCGGGAAAGCAGGCGTACCATTTCCTGACAGCTTTTCCCATGAGACTCACTGCCCAAATGTAACGAAAAATATTCGATTCCAGAGTCAAAGGGGCAATGAGCGTTTATCATTGTATGGTAATGTGGTTTGGGAGAAGCTCTTGGCACACGAACAGAACCTCCAGGGGCAGCCACCGTCCGAAAGGCGGTCTCCATCCAAAGGAGGTGATGCTGTGCACACGGTGGGGTCTCAAGGGATCTTGCGCTGGGAGCTCCTTGTGGAAAAGGGGACGATGACTTCCCGAACAGAAGTACTGCTCCCCATCAGACCCACGGAAAGTACTGCCCCAGGGAGAGTCCTGAATGCGTGGGCAGCCGACGCGCCACTCTCCACAGGGTAAAGTGGGAGCGCCCATGTCTGATCGGCGACCAGGGAAAAGCCGTTACCGCCCGGCCAGGCAGTCGTGGCTCATGCGCAGTCCTCAGAAGCCTTGGCCTTTCGCAGATGTCCACCGGTTTTTCGGTCTTTTCCAAACTGTCTCCGGGGAGAAAAATTTCCCTTCTGTGGAGAACGGCCAAAGTCACCTGGAGGAGTCCTCTGTCTGCTGCAAAAGATAATAATGTTGTGGGGAGATGGAGCGGCAACGTTGGCCAGAAGAAGGCCCTGGGTGGAAGAACGAAAGGGCAAAACCGTTTCCCAGTCAGATCTCTGTTGGGAAAATGAAAAAAGTTCCCGCCGTTGTTTGCTTGCTACAGCAAAAGTCGCAGGAAACTTGTGGTGGAGCCGATGTTACCGAGTGTGCTCGAACTCACGGTGTTTGCTGCCATCTCGTGGCCATTTTGAGGAATGACACCCTCGCGGAGGTCCGCGGTCAAAGCGGTCCTTTGTCGTGGAAAATCAGGGACTTTTGATGGCGGTGTCCTTCAGGAGCACATTTAAAGACGCTCCAGTGGTTTTGTTCCCAGTTGCGTTTTCAGTGGATTGCGGATTAAGGGGCAAGGGAGCCGTAGGGGTGTCTGGGGCGACTTCTGTTGCCAGTGGCGTTACGGCGCCTTAGAGGCAGGTTTTTAGGCGTGCCGAGCGTGCTTGAAACCCGTTTGTTCCTTGCTGTATCTGCTGTAGCCTCCACGAAGAAGAGGAAAAGTAGAACTCACTCAAAATTCTCATGGTAGAGGTAAGAAAAAAGAACCAATAAAATAAAAGGGCTATCATGTCTTATTTGTGCCCTCCCTGATGTGTTTTCAGAAAGATCCCTCGACTTCTGTATTTCCTTTATTTCTTTAGGTGTCTTACATCACGCAACCCTGGAACAAGGAGAAAATAAA